>NC_067469.1:5642500-6267500 GCF_025434085.1 Hippocampus zosterae
AAGTCTGACTATTGTTGGACAAAAGACAACATTCTGAGAATAAAGTTGAGGTGAAGTCAAATTTGCAAATATTCCCAGTGTGGGACAAATAAGGGTTATTTTATCCAATTTAAGTCATATAAGGAGAAGTCACAATTACACCAGAACATTACAAGACTATAAACACTAATGTATTTCCTTCAACTTCTGACCCACAGTCTCTTTCAAATCAAGAGACGATCAATCGAAAAAAAATCACTTCAATCTGCTGCAGGGATTAAGATTTTTGGGGGAAGGGAACCGTCTACGTGCAGGATTACGGGAGTGGAGGCATGGAGGTATCACTCTAATTAGGACTAGAGGAGGGCTTTGTTGTCCGTTTAACCTCCAATTAGCCGCCAAGGATATATTAAGACAAGTCGGTTTTGAACGCAGCAACGTTTGAATCAAATCTCATCACTGCAATCGGAGATATGAAAATGTGACAATTGTTTGCCTTTGGAAAAAGTTTTGGGGCCACATTTAAAAGTAACAAAAAGTCTTGGGACATACAAAGACAGAATTCAAATGCCCCAGAACCTGTCACTGGGTCACTGGAAAGAATATTTCGCTCCCCCGCAACATCCTGCATCAACTTCAACAGGTTGCGATAACCAAATGGCAACAGAGAGCAGAAAGTCATGAGTGGCCCTTAAGTAGCAGGAAAAGAGAAGAACCCCCCCACCCCCAACGACCCCCACGCTGCCGAGACCACTCGAGTATCCATTGGCTTTTAATTAAGCACAAGTGCCACCAGAGGGGCCATATGGAGCTGCCAGACGCGCTTTATTAATCCCCTGTTCGCTTGTGAGCATGGCAAACAATAAAGTAGAAGAGCAAGCCTCGGAAGCTTCTTCTGGCTTTTTTTTGGGGGGGGGGGGGGGGTCCTGAGGCCAGGCTTTCCCAAGATGATTCACCTGACTGTGGGTCTGGGAATTCCATGGCAGATTCCTGACGTAAATGTAAAAATAAAGGGTCATATTTATTTATTTTTTTAAACCTCAGCTGAAATGGGGGGGGGGGGGGACTGTTGTGGTTAAACTCTCATCAAACACTGTAGCACTAACTACCAGTCTTCAAAAACAACCCCCCCCTCCCTCCTGTCCCCCAACAAAATACTGTAGAAAAGTTTAAATGTGACTGTTTTTGTTGAGGATGAAATAAAATTGAAATCAAACAAATTGCGAGAAAAGTCATGACGTTATGAGAATGAATTACTACTATAACAAAAAAGTGTTTTTTTTGGGTCAAAATATGTATTTGTTAAACGTATGTATTAATTCCCAATTTCTGGGTTCCAATTGAAGCCACAGGCTAATCGAGATGTTCACTGACTTAGCTGAATTATTGATCAGACAGGTTTGCACACATTTTGCACACTATTTCTCCAAGTCATGATCGTATATAGGACACCCAGTTAATGTCACATAAGTGAAAGGTCAATCCGTGTCTGGGAGCGAGGAAAGGCGCGTCAAGAGAAACGTTTAAAACGGACAATTCCTGATTCAAAATCCCATTGGGAGGGAGAACGGGGGGTGGGGGTTGAGGGGTGATATAGACTGTTATCGGTATGAGATCAGCTGTCCGGCGACAGGCGCGTGATTTCATTTTTGTCTCAGAAACAAAAGAAGTGAAAGTAGACCGGGGGCGACTGAGCAACTGTCAGAGGCGAGGCGCGGCAACAGCATTAAAAAGCGAACGTGGGAGCTAAGTGGCCAGTTTTGCTGGTGAGAACACAACTGTAGACTATTGTTATGCATAAGCGTGTGTCCTACATTCGATCACATATCAACCACGGCAGCCCCATACATTATTCATCTGTGACAACAGCATGAACAACAACACTGCTGCTCCACTCGTGGAATCTCATTTGAATGAGCGAGACAATGGCGTTTGTGTGTCGGAGTCAGACGGGCCGTTGAGTGCGCACGCTCGCGCGAGACACAAAACGGCAGCCGTGGATTTGCAATCTCATTGTGGTTATAGTAAGTGTACACGTCAGACAAGACTATATATCTATATCTATAAAGTGGATTCCAGGATTCAAGAAAAATCCGAAAGATGTAAAAAAAAAAGAGATATTTATCTTTATATAAAATGAATGCTTCTTGAATGGTTCCTTCTGTTCACAACGTCGGATTACGAACGTTTGGGCAACAAAGCACCAAAATTTGACCATGAGTGGGTGCGCATCATAAATCGCCTGATCAAAGGGCAACAGGTAGATGGTGTAAAAACAGACTCCATCAATTTAATCCTCAAAGTCACATCAATGAGATGGGTGTCCCAAAATTAACTCAGATTGCGAATTTGTTGACCACTGGTTACAACACAAATTACAAAATTAAGGAAGGTAGAGTCACTTAAGTGGGTTTAACCGAGGTCATACGGGCGTGTCGCGCCGCCATCTCAACCGCCAAACTGTGCCGTCCGCCTATTTACAATGTAGAGGTCAAAGTTGGAGGGGCCTCAGAGTCTCAGGTCGGGTCAACAAACGCCGCTCACTTGCCTGCTTCATCCACGCCACGTATTCCTCTATAGCTGGGAGTGGGAACTACTATTAGGCTTGCTATTTTCCTTCCCGCTCGTTAAGCGCGTCTGGCTGAGAGGCAGATGGAGGCATCGTACAGTAGACAGATGCCTCGCCACCAGCTCCCGGAGGCGAGCGTGTCTGTTTGAGATGGCGGCGTGCAGGGGGCAGGGCTTGGGTGATAAGCGGAATCAAAGGGTAACGGGTAAGCGGTGCGTGTTTCCCCTTCAGCCCGGTCGGTGTACATCAGGCAAGAAGACTAAACACCACATCGAGCACTCTAGTGTGGATGTGGCTCAATCTTGTGCGCGTGTGTGTGTGATACTGGAAGCGTGTGCCCTCGACGCAACCCCTGCAGCCGTCACACGCAGCGCCACCTGCTTAGGGATTAGCGAGCATGCGGATTACACGCGTCACAATGGAGGTATACAAACACAAATATGGACACGCAAGCGCGCAAACCGGACGGGCCTCGAGGCTCGCTAATAGCATCGTCAATATCTGTGAATGGGCTCCATTCGGATTTGTGAGGATGGCGATTTTGAGTCAATGAGTCAATTTTTTTTGAGTCAACCACACACAAGACGAGTTCATATTGAACAGTCAAATAAATTTTGTTACACGAGTAAGACCAAGACTTAAAAAGCTAAGTGCGGGGTTCATCTATAGGTCATAGTAAATCCAAACTTCTTTAAGGCCAACTCCACGAAATGTACTTGAGTGACTGATTGGCAACTCGTATTATTACGGTAGTGACAGAGAGCGAGTCCTTCCACCAGTACAGTCCACATACCCCTCGAGCACTCACCACACCAATCCCTCCAAAATGCCTCCCCGCACCCCCCCTGCAAGCCCCCGCGGGGTTGCTGGGTTTGTTTTGCTAATGACCCCATCCCGTTATGACCTCATTCAAGTTGTGCTGGGTAATTGGTGGCACACTGACACACTGTGGTGGTTTGACAGAGGGTGGGCTGGGGTGTGGGGTGGGCTACATCCCATTGTAAACACTCCTCCCTGACAAATCAGGTATTGTTATTGATGATTAACGGCAATGGAGTGAATGACTGCCTGTGAGGCAAAGAAAAGGGAAAATAATGACAATGATGGAGGCCTAGTGATTAATCATTGTCATTCATGTCATGCAACGTATGACATTCCAACACTGTAGTAATGAGTTGACGTGTTTACAGTTTGACGGTAAATTACCTCTCTAGTTTGAAATTGTTGTCGGAACAACTTTTTTGGGGATATAGTGCAGGGTTGGGGAAAGTATGAGCCATAGGCCCACACAAACTGATCCATTCTTTAGTCCTATAAATCTTGAATTAGGAATATAATGATACGTTACTTCTATCTGTACCAACACTGTATGTCTATTCTCGCACCATACCAAGACCCTCTTTTTTCCAGCTTGAGATAACTATTTTGCCCTCTCCAAGTGTTTATGGGCACACCTAGTTGAATTTTACAGTAAAACTAGCAGAATAATAATAATAATAATTATTATTATTATTATAATTGAAAATCACACTTGGAATTATTCTCGTTCATAGTCATATGCAATCGATTTTGTGAAATTGATACGGGTATTTGCGACAGTCTCCTTTGTGTCTTTGTATGGAAATGTTATCCACACGCCTGTCTCACACTGCCCTCTAGAGGGCACAATTCACACAACCTTCTGGGATCTGCGGAGCAAAACCCGAAGGCAAACGCGCCCGACAACTTTAAACCGAAAGGAAAACTGATTCAAAATCCAAACAAACCGAAGATGGAACAACCTTCTTCCACTTGACTTTACTTTTTGTCCAAAATCTTAGGAAACACGCGTGACAGGCTCCTACTCTATATGAGCTCGCAATTATATATATTTTTTTCAGTGGTGGCAGCCCGAAGAAAAGCCCCCCCCCCTCCCCCCCGCATGTCTCCCAATCAAGCTCATCCCACTATCACAGCGGACAGGGTTTACTTCCACAGAGACCAAGCGAGGGTATTACGGAGGGGAGAGAGAAAAGAGAGGCAGGCAGGGTATTATAAACGAGCGGGATGAGAGCAGTGAAGGCATTTGGAGTCTTTATTCGGCTTCCTAAGCCATGGGCTGCACTCCCAATCCGATTGGTCGATAGGGCCAGCCATGTAAATGAAATGCAAAGCAGGGACAGACCCCTGACTTTGCCAATTTGCCAGGCCCCCACCTTCTGGTTGTCTTTATTGGCCCCGTCTTCCTCACCATGTGGCGTCTTTTCTTCCTCGTCAGTATCACACTCTGCAGCCTCTGATTCTTACACCCCGGTAGATAACCATTTGCCTTTTCCTCCCTCTTCTGTCTACGAGATGAACTCTGCACTTCTCTAATGTTCGGTTCCGTGGATTTAATCCATTCGAGCTTTTCCTGTGAAACGCCAGCGGTGATGAAGCATGTGCTCCTTCCTTCTTTGCATGCACCATTGGATGGAAACAATGAAGTCATAACTCTGAAAAAGTTCACTACTTAATCATGACAAAACACAAGGTGAGGGTACCGCTGTAGGTTGCACAACAGCCATATGACAAGAAGGAAGGAGCCTGTCATACATTTATATAGTATACACATGCACACACATCGTCCTCTCCTTCTATGACCCCCCCCCCCCACCCCCTCATACCCGCTTCCCCCCCTTACAAAACACACACGCCAAGTTGACAGTTCCAAGCTCCGTGGAGAATGAGTCTCGCTTGCATTACAATCGTGCAGGACAGATTCCATTAGCGCTATCTGAAATTGAGCACAAGGAGCAGAGGAGCAGCAGGCAAGCGGGAAAGCAAGACGGCAGGAAGACTTCGGCATTTGCGCTCTTATCAGAACGGTGAGGGTGAGCGCCGACGTCGACGTCACTAATCCGGATGGCCGGGATTGAGCGCGAGCACGCGCTTCTCCGTCACACACATGCACGCGCTGTTGTAGAGACGTTGGTGCAGGAGAGAGAAAAGAAACATGTGAAAGTGCATTTTGACCCCCTATTTTCGGGCCACACCACGAGTCCTGATGTGTTTTGGGATGGTTTCCCGGTGCTCCCTGACCTGAAAGTGTTGTTTGAGCAGTTTGGACGTTTTTTAGGAAATTGCAGACCTTGCAAAAGTGATGAAAATTGATCCCTGTGAAAGTGCAGGTTTTGTTTTTCCATTTTTCGGCCAAACCAGGAATCCGATGTGTTTGTAAATTTTCTCAGTACTCCCTGACCTAAAAGTGTTTTTAAAAAAAGTTTGTTTTTTTGTAACCTTCAGTTCCAAACAAGTTACCCGACTTCAAAAACTAATTGTGCATTATTATTAGTGCTTAAAGGGCCAAAAAAGGTATAAAGACATGGCTCCAGGCAAAGAAATACAATTCAAGACTAGAAATAACCAAATAAAGCACACTTCAGAAATAAACGCCATGTTGACACAACAGCCTTCATTCTGCGTTGTTAAAGTCAATATGTTCCCATATAGGTTTTCGAGAGTGAGATTTTTTTGTGTGCTGAGCAGTGTTATTTTATTATGTTTAGTACAATTAAAATGGGTTGTTTTACTTTTGTCAATTTATTGTCCATACTGTGCTGCCAATGCGTCCAAGGTAAAGGCTAGGGCAGTATAATAAAGCGTGAGCGCCCTCTTGTGGTTCCATCATTGATGCACACAAAATGAGCATTATGAAAAGTAAATCAAAGCAACACAAAAATATGATCTGCGTGGTCCGCAAAACAAGCATTTGTTGTTGTTGCTGTTAACTCCAATGAGACAATATTTTAGTCATTTAAAAACACACAAAAAAATAGAAACAAGTTGCCGTTCAGGACGCCACCATTTTCAAAGACTGAGTAAGCATGTGACTGTTTTTGTGGATGTTCTGACCTGGTGATGATACTGTTCCTCAAATTCTTTCTTCTGGGAGGGCGCATTTGGTGATGTTGTCAGAACTGAGTATTATCTGACTCTCTGCCTCAACCTTCACCGAATGAGAATTGATCAGATCATCAGCAAGCTCTGCGGAAGCCTGACATTTAACCAGTTCACTCGAATCAGGTGCATTGAATCAGGGAGACCTGGAAAACATGCAGGACAGCGGCCCTCCAGGAACTGAGTTTGACACCCCTGCCTTAAACAGTTACTCGCTAGGAAAGCAACGTGAAACGTACTTTAGAATGAGCATTTCAAGGTCAAGAAATCTTACCCTCTTCTTAGTTTGCCGGTGGTTTTAGTTGATGAAGAAAAAAAAAATCTCAAACCAAAATCAATCATGCTCACGGGCGAGTCTTCTAAAAAAGGCGAATTACAACATTTTGTGGTAGACAGCGCCCACTACCGTACAGGAGAGACATTGCGGTCAAAGTGCGTCACTGTCAACGTATATTTAAAAACGAGGTTTGTTTAGATTGAGCAGAAAACACAAAGTAAAACAAAACACTTGAATGAAGTAGTGTTTGACGCTTTTATATCAAACATGACGTAAAACTAGGTAAATACAATCGCAAAAGTGCTGACAGGAAGTAACAGTTGAAGGCTTGGCTATCACGTGATGACAAATACAAAGTTTTCAAGTCAAAACAAATCAATTAATGCTAGAAAAGATCGTTGTGTGCTTCCATGACTACAACAGGAAAAAGCAACAAAATAAGTTAACTTTTTTAGCACGGTTCAGTACAAAACTGAGTGAAAGTGTGTGGGCTGGTGAATCTCTCGCTTTTAAAATACACAGTAAGGTGGTTTGAAAAGTCATTTAAAAAACTAGAAAATACAAAATACAAAAGCCCTATACCGTAACAAACGTCTCCAGTAAACTGCAAACTTTATGACAAGATGATATACTCTATAATCCTTTTTCCTCAGAATATAAAACTGTAGTACAAATTCAATGTATCATCTTTTCTCCTTAAGCAGTTCACTCCTTTTTTGGCTGCTCGATGAGTTTGCCCCTGTGGTACTTCTGTCCGATTCCGTAGGGGACGTGAGCGGAGATGGTGCCCAGTTCTTTGGCCCCCTCAATGTGAAACATCTGGTCGTCAAAGTAGATGTGCGGTTTTATCTTCTGCAGCAGGGGCCCTTTTGGGGCTCCGGCCAGGAAGAGAGCCTCGTCCACCTCCAGTCCCCAACTGCGAAGGGTCTTCAGCACTCGAGCCCCCGAGCTGGCGGCGCTCCGGGCCGTGACCAGGAAGGTTCTTATGGGGCAATCCAAACGCTCGTTTTTGGCGTAAAATTTTCTCTGGAGCTTCCCTAAAGCCTCCAGGAAGCACTTCAAGGGGCCCTAAAACCATCACAAGTGTTAAATTATTTGACATGATTGACAATTTCACACCAAGTTTAGCATTAGTGCCTGTCATTGGGGATTTAAAATACAATTCTTATATTTGGAAGAATAAAATTCAGAGTACGCATTAATTAGCTGATTAATTCAAAAAGATACACAATGAATAAAATTGCTTATTTGTTGGTCCCTCGCCCTTATGACAATAAAGATATGTATTACAGGCACAACGTTCAACTGTTTTCGTTTGAATTGTGTATGTACTCCGAATACAGAAAAAAAGTCAGTTCAGTGTGACTCGGCCTACTTCATCCGCCTCTAATATGAGGAAAAAAAAACATTTAATTATAAATTATACCTGATGTCTCCTTAAAAGACAAGAGCAGGTACCTGAGCAAGTGGTTTGTTCTCAAATTTCTTCTCATGCTCAAAAAAGCTGTCCAGGCCCCTTTGCTTCACAATGATCTCCGACTCATCCGAGAAGAGGACGGCGTCACCATCGAAAGCCACCCTCAGCTGATTGTCGCACAGCTCATTCTCTGTCTCGGGCATGAACATTGTGGCCGCAGCAATGCCTGAAGCAGAAGCATAAAAAAAAAAATCATATGGCTAAGCGCATGTACATGAAGGACAATGTCATATCTTCATAACTCCATCACATGCCTTCGTCAATGGCCTCGGTGACTTTATCAGCATCCTTGGAGAGATACAGATTGGTCATGTAAGCTTTGAGGTAGCCGATGGGACTTTTCCCTCCAGTCATACAGAATCTCTCGATGGTCAAATCTGAAAGGAAGTTCCGTTAAAGAGTTGTTCGCAGTTCAGCGCTGTTCAACATCACACCAACAGCCGGATTACCATAGTGATTGATGCTGTTGATGAGGCGAACTCCAACTTGGGCGTGGTTGTTTGTCATGAGGACAATGTCAAACAACTCCTCGCTGTCCGGGTAGAGCTCCCTCAGCCGAGCGTTGACCGTCATCAGCGCCTGCATGTTGTGGGAGTACGGTGAAAGTTTTGAATATATATATTGTTGTCTTCTTTTAAGTGTATGTTCTTCAGCCATTGCATTTGATAGTTTCAGCGACTTCAACCTGATTGCTATATTCTACAGAATATGCAACTTCCCTACGTTACACAAGCAAGGGATTTCAAAAATGTGCTACGGAAAGGGAACACCAAGACATTTGCATCGTTTTAACACCCCTTGAAGATATATAAACACTTACTCGGAAAAAAAAGTCACCTTTCCTAATTTAAACCATCAACATACAAAGTACAATACTTTGATGACAATGGTCGACCTTGAATTTCCGGTTGAGATGACTTGCCTATGTCTGGAAAGCTGTTGGTGAATTTTTTAGAGTGAATTGCGACGAGGCCTAGCAACCTGATTCACCCATGGACAAGCAAGCATTCACAATGACAATTTTGAGTCTTCAATTAACGTGACATGTAAGTCTTAAAATACATACACCAAAGTACTTCGACAAAACCTAGGCAAATACATTTAAATTGCACTAGGAAGTTGACCAGCATCACAACGTGGATTGCGTATCAATGTGGGTAGTCCTGTGTGCATACAGTACAGTGAGACCAAGTGAAGCATTGCAAGCACCACGCCTTGCAAGCAAGTACCCTGCAGAGACTTGCTGTCAAATACCTGCCAGCTCACCTTGACGAATTGGAAAGCAGGTCCCGGCTTCAAAGGCTCATTCTCGTGTTCAACCTGATAAGCCACGTACTTCTCCACTCCTTCCTTTTCATAAATGAGCCTCTCCGCCACCATGTTGAAGAGAGTCCGGGATGATACAGCGATGGTGACAGCAAACCCGGGTTTAGGCTGGAGAGGCACGGGCACCAGTCAAAATCATAAACATAAAAACAACATTGTCACTGAGGTCACGTTTTCAGTCAAAGTCCCTAATATAACAAATACGCGAAGTTAACGCTCGAGGCTCAAACTCGTGTACTTACCGGTCTCGGTTTGTTTGTTTTGAGGTGTTCAAAAAACGCTTTGGCCGCGGCCCAGTCTTTCTCCTCCTCTTTCTCCTCCGCCTTGTCCTCCACTTGACTTGACTCGTTTATCTTTATGTCGCTCATTTTCCGAAACGAAAATAGATCTGTTTAGCCAGAGAGAGCTTTGTAATAAGTCCGACCAAGAACAAGCAACTGCTGGGAGAAAGAAAAAAAATAGTTTGCGGAAGTAAAACAAAAGTGAAGTAGGTGTGTCACCATGATGACGTCACCGCATTCTTGAGTCAATGCCGGAAGTAACGTGGGTACCCTCTTTTAATAGACTGTAATGTGATAATAATAATTATTTTTTATATCGGGTTAATATAACACCCAGTAACAGTCCTGAAAATATTTAAATGAATAATCGAGTAAAATATCTCACCAGCCAAACAGTTGGTGCACCTAATATCCCAAATTACAAGTATGCGGAGGACGACTGTACTTTTCAGTTGTCATCTTACCAAGCACCGCTAGATGTCAGACATGTACTACAACATAACTAGACGTAATGTGGTTTATTTTTTCAGATTTGGAATAATATGCAGGAAAAGCATAGCATCCCCAGTTATATAAAAATTAGGAATGGGTTGATTTTTGTGAAAAAATGTTCAACGTGAGTTGTTGCACTGTTGGTTTCTGGTCAGTAGTTTTGGCCATCCTTGAATGATAATTTTTATGCGAGAGTTTTTTGCACTGAAAAAAAACTGTACAGTACTTTATGTGCATTATTTGTTGTTTGCTTCAAATCCTTTGCTGTTGGGTTAAGATATTTTATACGTGTATTCAAGTTGCTCAGCCCTGGCCTCATTTATTACATCTGCTGTAGTGCATTTGCCATATCGAACAATAAAATACATACACACTGTGTACGCATGAATGACCCCAATGTGTTGACATGAAGACCATCACGCACCCCCCTCCCTCACACTTGGTAGAGTCCGGGACAGAGCATCATGGCGGTGGACGGTAAGTGTTTGCTCTCAGGTGTTGTGTTGGGGGGCTGTGATGGGGGGGCGTGAATTATTCTCGTGAAACTTTCCTGCGGGACAGGTCGACGCCCTCGTTTAAAGCCACATCAAGGGTGTTTTTTAAAAACGGGGTATTTTTTTTGGGGGGGGGGGGGGTGAGGGGACAGGGTGATGGCTTTCGCGAGGAGCTGCATGATGCTGAGGAATGTTACAATCCCAACACGGGATGCGCCGATGCTCGTCAAGTCACGATGGAGTGGTGCGTTCAGGTGCTCTCAGATTATAACTAAACCCGAATGAATGCACACTCAAACGCCGATTAATTTTCATTATTATGCCATTCACGTGGGTTCAGGTGTGCCGAACACTTTTGTTTTTGCTGGGACTTTGCGGGTTAGCGATGGAGCGTTAGTACTGGGGACGGGCTGTTCTTGTCACGAAATTGTACGGACAAGGGACGTGACCCACATGGTGAGTTTATGGTCTCATTCCAAAAGAAGCTTCAATGGAAACAGCCTCAGCAAGGTGGCACGTGACTTCCAGTGTCCCGCCGTGGACATTGTGTCACGTGACACTTGTGCAGCATCTACAATTACAATTCAATTACACGTGAAGGAATGTGCACATTCGCTAGTGGTCTGCATAGTTCTGGTAACACTTATGTGGATACTTAATGCCGACGTGAGCCTACATGAATGTATCCCCGGTTTTGAGCCGACAGACGTGTCGCAAACAAACGTAGGGTCTCTAGATGTAGTTGATTCTTACAGAACTGAGTTCACAGCGTCATCGTTTTACATCAGGGGCTAATCATCTCCACTAAATTTGATCTCAAATTCGCTTTGTAAAAATTACAAGCCTGCATGAAAATGCTTTCCTCTATTATTGCTTCTCATAAGGCATGACAGACTTACAAGTGGTGCTCTCAGTTTTGCTGATTGCAACACTTTTTTTTTGCATTGGCAAGCATTTGGCCAGTCGATGAATTGCCTGCAGAGTCTTAAGTGATTGGGCCTGAATGATTCAGGCCCAATGATTCTGTGCAGCAGAAAACAAATCAACCTCCATTCTTATTCGCCTCCTCACAACATTTCCCCAACATAGGACGTTGCAGTTGATGTCATTTATCTCAAGCGAATAAAAAGCAACCTCCTTCAAGACTCTTCATTAGCTAATAGCAACTATTTGAAAAGTGTCTTGAATCTGATCATGACTACCCAAAATCAGTATCCAAACCACTGTCAATTGATACTGCAAATGAATATGTACCTTTTCTCACCGCTAGAGGGAGTTGATGTGCTTGTCTGGGCCCTGTAGAGCTTCTTTCCTCAAACTTTTATATACAGTATTAATTCAATTTCCTATTCCAGAAATGGGTAAAAATCATTGGAATTCCCAAAATGAAAAGTCCAAAGTCTGTACACCTATTTCTCATCTTCTTCTCACCAGGGGGTGGGAGGAACTGCGGCGTTCACGAGCTCATCTGTGCACGACGAGGTAACGGCAAGCGAGCACGCATCGGCGATGTGCTGGCACCCTTTTGATTTTGGAGTTTGTTCCTTTGGCATGTTGCTGAATTATGAATGGCGTATCAAGTTCACTTCAGCACAAGGAGATAGCAACATGTCCATGATTTATTCAGAGTTGAGGTTTTATATGTGAGGGTCGTGTGTCAGCAACTCGTATACCTCTTTTCGTAGACAAGCATATCTTATTTTCCCGCACCATTGCAGAAGTTAATACAACATAGAATATGGTATCACATTAATAAAGTTTGTTTAAAAAAAAAGGAGAGTTTCTAATGTTGGCTCCCTGCATCTCCACTTTCCAACGTACGGGGCTGAGAGGTCACTTTACGTCAGGGCTTTGAATTATTCAGCCATTGTTGACATTTGAGCGTTGCCATATCCAATGTGACAATAAGCTCGCTACATGTTTACGGCATATTTTCTTTTAGAGATAGCAGGGAGGCTGGCAGTTCCAGCATTTCCAAATAGAATAGCTTTCTTCACTATCTCCCAGACGAGAGGAGCTTCTTTGGAAATAATTTTGACTTGAAAGAGGATATTCACATGGTAAGACGACTGCAACAGCGGAATCTTTATCTTTTCGGATTTAATCTTCCATCGGGTGTGCAGTTTGCATCTTTTGTCTGGCTGAATTGTTCTCTACAAACTGATTTGCAGATAAATGAACAAGAGCACATATGAATGTGAGTATGAATGGTTATTTATTTACATGTGCCGTGGGATTGACTGGCGACCAATCCAGGGCATATCCTGCTACAGAAAATGGACGGCTGGATTAGGGGCGGGGAGAGGGGGGGATGTGTATTTTCTCCTCATTTCATTGAGTCAACCTTTGTATGACATTGTACTCAAAGTATGCGGGAGAAGCAGGCTGATGAACAAAGGCGAAATGCGCTGCCAGTGCGCTAACTAGGTCTACGATGCAGTCAGGCTCTCATAAAAATAGCACAGGCATGATAACATGCACCGCGACTGGCCTACATACAGCGCTGATGCACCTTCAAAGTGGAGAGAACTACGATTGCCGCAGCAGTCCGGACTAAGACGTTTCCCCCCTCTCTTATTTACGCCGTGTAAACTTGCTCGTGAAGCCCCGAAATAAATCATACATTTTTCCATCCCCCCCCCCCCTTTGTCCCATTGTGCTTATCTCTTCCTCAGTGTCTCCTGAGCTTCTGGGTGTCCTGTCCTCCATCGCTGCCTTCATGGCACTGATGGCTCTGTTTTTTCTTTACCTCAGCAACAAACTGTCAGTGGACAATCCTGACACCGTGAGCAACAAGACAGGTAACATGCTGGCGTAATTGGCGATATACAGTTGCTTCATTCATTCATTCATCTTCCGAACCGCTGGATCCTCACTAGGGTCGCGGGGGGTGCTGGAGCCTATCCCAGCTGTCTCCGGGCAGTAGGCGGGGGACACCCTGAATCGGTTGCCAGCCAATCACAGGGCACACAGAGACAAACAACCATCCACGCCCACACTCACACCTAGGGACAATTTTAGAGTGTTCAATCAGCCTACCATGCATGTTTTTGGAAAGTGTGAGGAAACCGGAGCACCCGAGGAAAACCCACGCAGGCCCGGGGAGAACATGCAAACTCCACACAGGGAGGCCGGAGCTGGAATCGAACCCGGTACCTCTGCACTGTGAAGCCAACGTGCTAACCACTGGACTACCGGGCCTACAGTTTCTTCCTTCATTGCAATCTATAGTTGCGGTTCATTCTAAAGTGACCCGCGTGGGTTTTCTCCGGGTATTTTCTCTTCTCCCACTTTCCAAAAAAAATGCATGGCGGGTTGATGGAACGCGCTAAAGTGACCCTTGTGAGGATAAAAGCAGATTGGAAAATGGGTGGATGGATGGAACCCCCCCCCCCTAATAAAACGATTAAACCCGCTCTAAAAACGAACTCAAATTAATAATTAACAATGACTTGAGCTGTTGTCTAAGTACATTTGGACTTGACTGTTTTAGCGCACATGAGATGTGGTTGTGGCGCGTAGGATGCCGCCGCCGCTCCCTCCTGTTAACGAGCACTTGTCCGCGTCAGTGCCCGCGATGAGCTAACCCGGCAGTCAACCGGACCCCCGCGGTGAGATGGCCTTCTTCAAGAGCTTTCAGCAGAACCTTCCGTCCGTCAGCATTTCCTCCATCTTGGACACGGTCAGCAGCAAAGTGGACGACCTGGCCAACGCCGTCAGCGATGTGACGTACGCCGTTAGCGACCAGCTGAGCGAGCAGGTCAGCACCATCATCAACAAGGTCCAGGAGGAGGAGGACGGAGATCAGGATTGGGCGCAGGACGGGAAAGCCGCGAGTAGAAGTTTGTGGCCGGAAACGAGTTCAAAATCGAAAAACAACTCAAGCGGTGACGTCGCCGAGGCGGAGTGTGAACAAAGCCAGCTGGAGTGGGAATGGAGGGACGGATGCTGGCGGGTGAAGAAGACGGAAGCCGAGTTAGCGGAGGAGGAGAGGAGGAAGAAAGAGGAGAAAGAGTTGCTGGAGGAGAGGGAGATGAGGAGGAAAGAGAGGAGAGAGAAGCGCTTGGAGAAGGCCGGCGTGACTACGAAAAACCAGGAGCCTTCTAAAGAGGGACAGGAAGAGCAGACGGAAGCCGACGAATTAAAAAAAACAGGCCAAGAAGCGAGGCAAGGTGAAGACGCAACACAGCCCGGCGGACGCGACGCGTGTGATGAATCGCCTCCGTCGTCGGGCGCCGAAAGTGAGAGGACGTTCCCTGAACATGAGGAGGAAAAGAATGAACGAGATGACGAGGAGCGGTACGGCCTCGACAGAGAAGGTGACGACGAGGACGCGCCGGATGCCCCTCAAGTGAAAAAGAAAAAGTTGGATAAAAAGAAGGAGAAAGCGGCTAAGAAAGCGGAGAAGAAGGAGAAAGACAGGAAGCGCAAGAAGAAAGACAAAAGCAAACGAGGTTAGATGGTGTGCCGCTTGGATGCTTTCCAACTTTCCGTCCTTTCAATTGACTTGACTGGACTGGACGTCGTCACTCGATTTCTTGACTATTGTTGTGGTGTTCTTTCATTTTTTAGAATGATCATCTATTTTTTTCACCTGACAATTTAATCGCTTAATATCATCTGATACGCATGACACAAAAGTTATTTAAAAAAATTTTTTTTTTGCCTGCGTGTCCTATCAGAGGCAATTTTGACAGAAAGCGAAGAAGAAAGAGACCCGGAGCCTGCGGTCCAGTCTACGACCGCAGCGTGCCGCAGCAAAAACAAAGAGGCCACAGAACAGGAAGGCGACAGCAGTGAGGCCTCCGACGAAAACGGTGAGTGTCCCTTGAACGTTTTTTTTTGTTGCTGTATGACAAAAAAGCCTCGCTCGCGCCTCACCTCCGATGGAACGACAACATTCTACTGTGGAGGTGCTCATTTGATGAACGTTTTCGCAACAACATCTCACTCACCGGAAATCTCTCTTGTGTTGGCGATGAAAGCATCCAGCCGCATCCAGAAATTACAGAAAACGCCGTCGCTCGCGGAGGGCCGGCCTCCTCCCTATCAGGACCGGGTCTCGGTGGCCTGCGTGTCTTCCTCCCGTTCCCGTGTCGGCGGGGGGTCATCCCCTCAACGCTGCTCCAGTGAGGCCAGCGTGGACCAGGACACGAAGAGCTACCTCAACAAAGGTTGCGAGGAGGACAGCACTGCCGTGATGGGGCCCGAGGTGAGACCGAGGTTCCTCTTCGGGGTCCTTTGAAAAGACACATTGACTATTAAATAGTAACAACTAAAATAAAACTCAAAACGAAATAAAAATGAATGTACCGGTAATTTTTTTTTTCAGGACAGCTCCGGTCCACCGCTGCCTTCGGCCTACGAGCCGGAGCCCCTCGCCAAGTACGGCACGCTGGATGTGGCTTTCGAGTACGATTCCAACGAGCGTTGGCTCGCCGTCACGGTCACCGCGGCGACGGACATCCCCGCTCTCAAACAGGCGGGCAACATCTCGTGGCAGGTCCACCTCGTCCTGCTGCCTACCAAGAAGCAGCGGGCCAAGACGGGCGTCCAAAAGGGCCCGTGTCCGGTTTTCACCGAGACGTTCAAGTTCTCTCGAGTGGAACAGGAGGTGCTGAGCGATTGCGCCGTTCGATTTCGCCTGTACAGCATCAGAAGGATGAAAAAAGAGAAGGTCCTGGGCGAGAAGGTCTTCCACCTCACCAAGCTAAACCTGCAGGGGAAAATCGCTTTGCCCGTCACCCTCGAGCCTGGATCGGAACTTACAGTGAGAGCTTTTTATATCAGCACATTTTGTCCGAAGCAGGAAGTCCTTCCTGTTCCTTGTAGAAAACTGTTTGAGTTCCCCCCCCTCCCCCCCGATAGCCTTGACATGCAACCGCTTTTCATGTATCTCTCGTACTTCCTCAGGGTTGTGGCTCAATGGTGAGCGTGTCCCGCAGCGCAGGGGCTGTGTCCTATCGCTCCACCGAGGACTCGTCCTCACCAGAAATCCTCCTGGGACTCGTGTACAACTCTGCCACGGGCCATCTGTCCGCCGAGGTGATCCAGGGGAGCCATTTTAAAAGTACAGCGTCCGATAAACCCGTCAGTAAGTCCGGCGGCTTGACATTGCTTCGATTTTTGGGCGTGGCGCTGCAACCGTTTTGACTCTGCGTGCTGCTTTTCACCACCTGCTTCTCCTTGTTTCCAATCTTGTGTGCTATAGATGGTCTGTTTTGTTGTTTAAAGCATTTCGTTGGGGGACAGCTTTATATCATGAGAGGTAAGAACCTATGTGTACAGAATTAGGCGTTTAGTCGACTTTACGAGCTTGAAGGAGATGAAACATGAATTAATTAATTAACGAATTAATTAATGAATTAATCGATGACGCATCAATTAATTCAAATCTGATGGAAAGTTTGATGGATTTTAGTGCAATTAAATAATGTTCATGCTAAGGCCCGGAAAATCCAGATTTCTTGCCGAGAATAATAATCATAATTCTTTTTTTTCCCCGGTGTTCCTCAGCCCTATTTTCTGTGATTTCCTTATTTTATTGAGCTGCAACTCCTGATTGTCAATTTCCAAGCACTTTGCTGCAGTGCGTGACGCTCGCCGCCACACTCACTTTCTACCACTTGATGGCTCTCTCCCAACATCATCCTTTTGCAGACACCTACGTCACGCTGACCATGCTGGACTCCAAAGGCAAGGAGATGTCCAAGTTCAAGACGGCGGTATGCCGTGGGCAGCCCAGCCCCTCCTACAAAGAAACCTTCGTCTTCCAGGTGGCGCTCTTCCAGCTGACTGACGTGTCACTGGTTCTGTCCGTCTTCTCCCGCCGCAGCAGCATGAGGCCTCGGGAGCGCCTGGGCTGGGTCTCCTTGGGCCACAGCAGCACCGGCGAGGAGGAACTGGCCCACTGGATCGAGATGAAGGAGGCTGAGGGCCAGCAGGTGTGTCACTGGCACACCCTCACCGACACAAAGGGCCTGATTTACTGACTGAAGGTTTATGCAAGCAGGAAAGGGATGTGGAAGCCGAGCTTCTAACCGAGGGCACCCGGGAACGCGAGTGCCAAACACACAAAATCGCAATTTGAAATGCCAGAAACAAAAATGAACGTGACATACTGCCTAGTCAGCAATGCAATTTTGGAGCTACTGAATTATCCACGGGCAGACTCTGAGCCAGTCACAAGAAGGACTCATGTCATATCACCTATGACAAAACTCCTTTCAACTCCGCATTTCCTTGCATCTGGGTCATTTTGAGCTCACTGTGACAATTGGTTTTCTGGACTCTGCCGGATCAGTTTTCTGGGTGTCGATCGTGCATACGATGCCCACTAACAGTGCGTGCAATCCGTTAGCGTGAGTGCGCAATTTAGTGCCTGCCATTTGGGATCTTTGTAAATCTGGCCCATATTGTGGGGAAAAAAGTGGTCAGGACACCTCATGCTGTAGGAGGCAGGTGCTACCCATTGAGACCTTGTGGGTGGAAGTTTTGAGAGCCTGAAACAGCCATGAAGAAGCAAAGTGACGTTTACTGTCGATATAAAAATAGAACACACCCCTGTTAAAACACAAGATTTTTTTTTTTTTTAACCGGCATGGGACTTACAGAGTAGCTTTACCATACAGTCACATCGCAATTGTATCACAATACAGGGATTGTCCATCCATCCATTTTCAGTTTTCACATGAAAGGACCCATTGACACCCATGTGATGAATCAGTGTGTGTCAGGAGGCTGTAAAAGCCGGAGAAAACCACACAAGCACGGCGAGAACGTGTCGACTCCACAATGAAAACAACAACTTGTATTTCAACAGGGTCACGTGTTCCCGTCAATACTACACCATCACGCCTGTAGTAATTTGCATGCAGTCTGCAGCAACCGTTTACAACGTGAAGAGCCTTTCCACGTGGCATAAAGACATTTTCGCTCTTGGTACCTTTGGGAGGCCATGAGCTTGGAGCGGGCGGGCTCTTCCTTTTGCAGCCACCAGCATAGCAGACACTCTGCGGGTCACATACATTGACAAGCAAAAACACTTTGACTGTTTAAAAAGGAAAAAAAAAAGGGCCTATCCGACATGCTGCAACGATGTTCACAGGCTGTGCTTTGTTTACATGTATTATGCAAGATCATCCTTTTTTTTAAATTAGTCTAGAGGTTTACCGGATTTCCACAAAGACCTGGTAAAACTGGCGCCGCATGATGCAAAAGGAAGTGGAGTCAAACCATGTCCCTGCAGTCTTCCAGAATTGGGCACAGCTGCTCGGTGAGGGTTATTCAAGTGCAGCTCGTCTTCTCGTGTCAAAACACACTGAGCCTCTTTCACCGGTCAGCCTTCTGTCAAGTATGCCGAGTCCATTCATGCACAAATGAGGCACTTTCTGTGGAGAGATATGCAAACTGCCGTGTCGGCGGCATCGTCTTATTTCCTCATTCCGAGCGAAAAGACTGCATATCCGTAGGGAGAAAGGATGCTGGTATTTAGTGGAACCTCCAAAGTCCAACAACCCCAAATTGCGTACAAAATTCTAATCATCTCAAGAGACCTGGGCTTAAAAATAGTGGTGGGAAAAATTCTATGTACAAGTAGCCAGCCACATTTGATGACAAAAAAAATAATAAAACACCCTGAAATGGTTGCCAGCCCAACTGCAGTAAGAGTACAGATATCTCTGCAAATAGGACTACGGTAATCATGTATTTAGCTATTTATTTTTAAAGCAATTTTGGAGGTGACTTATGGAACACATTCTGTTTAAATTTTACGCTATTGATTGGGGGAGGGGGGGGGGGGACAAAACAACACCAAGGTTTATAACAACAGTTTCACTTTGTTTTGGGTCCAAGGGCACCTTTTGAGTCTTCCTGCATGGACTATCTCAAACATACAGTATGCCGCGGAAATTACTTCACAACGACGACATTTAGCAATCAGACACAAGAAAAACCAGATGACTCCTGTTCGAGACAAAAAAAAAAGAAAAGTCAAAATGATGTTAATATATTTTTTTTATTTCCATTCTCCCGACTCCTGTCTCCTGCTGGTTCAGAATAATGAACTTCTTTCCACACACTCGAGGATGCAGATTTCCTCGGGGCACCTTGCAGAACGGCTGCAGCAATGTGCAATACATTTTCCATGCTACTAGCCATGGAAAACCAGCTGTGCCACAAACCCCAACACCCCCCGTGGGAAGATTTAAAAAAATACCAGCCGAACCATTTAGTGCCTCAGATGGGGTTGTGCAGTTACGAAGCCTCGTTGGTCTTCAATAAAAGGTGTAACGTGGCATTACAGACAGAACGGCATGTTTGGAACTAAAAAAAAAATAAAAAACTGCCTCCCAAATTTGGCCCTACTTGGACTCCTGCCGATGAAAACGTTTGGACATAAGAACACCCCCCATGGGAAGAAAGTGGCACAAGCTAGTTTTCCTTGGCCCCCCCGAGACTCCAATTTCCTGTCCTTTTATTGCATGTGTCAGTCAATTACAAAAAAAAAAGGAAAAAGTTCATCATGTATTCAATAAATATACGGGAACCATGGCGGCATCTAGTTTGTTTCCTTAAAAGACTTTCAACTCACAATTCTGAAGCTCAAATGAATCAACCTCGCTTGCGGGCGTACCGGACTGCATCGTTTGTACCTGTTTGGCAAAGAAAACATTCACGGAGCGATTACTTTCTCAAAAAAAAAAAAGTGAAACCAATATGGCGACACTTTAAAGTGACATTTAGACATATGTTTTTGGGAGAGTTCTGTACAAGTCAGTCATACACGGTGAGACTAAGAGCAGTCAAGTCAGGACATGCAATGTTCTGTAGTGCACCTCCATTATTTCACCTTAATTCGAACAGTTTCACATCACCGTGGGGGTCGGGGGGGGGGGGGGGGTGACTTTGTGCGGTGTTTGGCAGCTGAGATTGTGCATGTCACAAATGGACAATACAACCAGACACTCGCTGAAATGACATTATTACAATACAAAGGAGCATTCGGGCTACGCTTAGGAAAAACTAGTAGACCATCGTTTCTTCATGCCATTGTATTTTCTTCTTTAATTTTTTTTTAAATTTTGGCCACGCGATTCATAATTATGTAGAAAGTACAAAGGAGCGGTGGCACGGAGCAAGTAGCATTTGCGGTGCGGGCACAGAGAAATGCACATCTTCTCTGGAAGGAGTTTTGTGTTTCCAATAACACCACAAAAAGTTACTCAATTTGCTGCTCAGCTCTGGGGTGATTTTATTTCTCATCCATTTTCGATATTGCTTGGCCTGATTAGAGTTCACAGAATACACCGCAGACTGGAAATTTATCGGAGGACTGTTGTCGTTAGGACTTTACTTTTACAATGTTACAGCTTTTTATAAGTTCTTATCTTTCTTTTAAGAGTGGCCCAAATACTCCTTTATGGAAAAAAAAATGACGAAAAAGCAGGCCACAACAGACTGTGTACACACACACACACGCACACAACAAAACTGCTATCAGCTGGTTTCCATGACAAAATTCAGGCATTATGGTGACTTGCTGAACTCAACAGGAATTACCCCAAAAGTTCTAAGTCAGGGATGGATGGGGAAAAATGTCCTTTTGCACATTTAAAAAAAAAAAGCTCAATAAAATACTTTTGACAATCAGTGCTTCCATCACATGTATATGTACTCGGAATACAGCTCATCACTGTGTAATGACCAACCAGAAGCAATGAAACTGTCTGTGGGTCAACATAGGTGACCAAGTAGTTTCCATCTTTTAGATTTAGATTTAGATTTATCCCCAGTTCTGTACACTCTGTACAACCACTTTCAGGATTATAAAACATCTGTAGTGGTTCATGACGAAGCTTGATGAGGACACAAAAAAAGTGTGGAGGTGGGTTGATCCACTTGAAGGGCTTTTTCTCGAGGTTGGCAGTGGGGCCCTTTTTATGACCTTTTAGGCATCCGTTCAACTTTGTCATCATTTTCGCTTTGGCTGTTCGGCCCCGCCGCTAGATGAACTTGAAGCATTTGGTCTTGTCGTGTGGCAGGCGCGTTTTGAAAAGCACAGAGTCCACACGGAACTGCGTGTACAGCAGCGGCATGTAGCCGTACACCTTGACGAAGAAGTTGATGCACTTGTGGCGTTCGTGGAAGTGCGAGTCGTCGTGCGATAGTGCCTGAGGGCAACCGGGGCAGCGGAAAGTCCAGCGAGACGTGACCTGAGGAGGACGAAGAGAAATACAGAATGTGTTGGCTGGTGAGAAAAGACGACATTTAATCCATTGAATTGAAGAACCCAATATATAAGAACATTCACCTTGAACCATTTGATTTTGCCATCACGATTCCTTTCTCATCTTTTTTGTGTTTTATAGTTTGAAGTGTCACAAAAGCAAAAAAAAAAAAAATTAAAATAATAATATTGGTGTCAAAGTCACTGTTCTGTTTGACATGACATTTCACAAAAGCCGTTTTCTCCGCTTTTTGGTCAGAAACAACTCAAACTCAAAAAGCTTGAAAAACTATCCAGTGAAAGAAATTCTACTCTTTGGTAAGTTTGGTGCTTAAATGGTCACAGAATACATGCGAAATGCCCTAAAACAGCTGTCACTATGAGGAACTCTACTTGGAAAACAGCTTGCAGTCATGAGTTAAATAAGAAACTACTCACGAATTATTTTAAAGTGGATAAATGCCCCCCCCCCTGATAATCTATCATGACACACTAGTTAGTATGTTTGAAGAACTGCCTCTACAAGGAAAAAAATGCTTTGATTGTCCTCGTAGGCGGCCACTTTTATTCCACACTCTGGGAAGCCACTTTGGTCGAAATGAACCACTCCACGTCGCTATGGTAACAAAAGACTGACCGCTTGCTGCTGAAATAGGTCCACCCGCTGATGCGGATGCGTAATCTACAGAGTAAGCTTGTTCTCTGATGAAAACACCCCAAAATCAATTCAAGTCAATGTCGCTTCCCTCCCACCTCACGGCTAACTGCTCGCTATCGCTGACCTTGATTGGTGGTTTGCGGGTGATGTGCGAGACCAGGAAGTTCATGGCGATGTCCTCACAGTTGATGTACTCGTCCACCATATCTCTGATGGCCTGGGGCATCACGTACGAGTACAAGTAGGCGTAATACTGATGGGGAAACATATGAAGGGACACATGCTGTGTAGGTGATACGGCATTTTACTCTCGGGGGGGACGGGTGGGTGCGAACCTTGTGGAAGAACGCCGCTCCCGTCAGGACCATGGAGAGCTCACAGGAGTAGTTGGAGTTGTAGAGCCAGGACTGATGGTTGATATCCCAGGCATGATATCTCCCGGGGAAACCGACAATACGATCTCTGGCTTCTCGCCACACTCTGAGATAAGGAAAACAAACAGGAGTCTGTGTGAAAAGACGCAACTGTGAGGCCGCGGAAATCAAGCTGTTGCGGCTTTGGGTGAGAGTCAAGTCGTCGTGGGTTTGGCTTGTGGCTGCTTTGAACCAACCGGACCTCAGACCGAGGCAGGAGAGCCAATTATAACATAATTAGCGACATTTCCGAACAATCACAGCGCACAATGTCGAGACCCACTTTGGGCGCCAAAAAGCTCAAATATTTAATACCTTTCCTGAGCTCCTCCAAGATCTCTCGGAAGGCAGACACTGCAAATTATTCTTCTCCTGAGCTCCAAGTAGAGCCGAGGGGCACATTCCAAAGTAATTCACACATACACACTTGTACACAAGTCTGTACAAGCTGTTACTACGGTGAGTTGTGGACATATTTTGAAGGCAAGGGGGAGCGGGTGGAACCACATACTTTATTTATGACGAGATGGCAACATTTTTGTCTTGGTATTTTGGATTTCCTTCTCTGGTTATCGCCTCAGCTTTGATCAGACCGACTCTACTCAGGGATTTGTTTTTTTTTTCTGGAACTGAACCACAACCCTTTTTGATGCGTGTATCAGCGTCGTTAGGGTGAGAAGCTCGGTCATCCCGGAGGGGCTCCGAGTCGAGCCGCTTCTCCTCCACATCGAGAAGAGCCAGATGAGGTGGCTTGGGCATCTGATTCGGATGCCTCCTGAACGCCTCCCCGGTGAGGTGTTCCGGTCATGTCCCACCGGGAGGAGACCCCGTGGAAGACCCAGGACACGCTGGAGAGACTATGTCACCCAGCTGGCCTGGGAACGACTCGGGATCCCCCGGGGAGAGCTGGAAGAAGTAGCTAGGGAGAGGGAAGTCTGGGCTTCCCTGCTAAAGCTGTTGCCCCCGCGACCCGGCCCCGGATAACCGGTAGATGATGGATGGATGGATGGATGGATGTATCAGCGTCGTTGTGTTCCGCTTTTCTTACAAGGCTTGCGCCCAACCGTAAACTGTATATATTCAAAGATGGGCACTGGGCTATTGGAACCGAGTCCACACAACAGACCTGAAGCCAAACATGATCTCATCGTGACGTAGGTGGGCGTCATCGTCAATCGAAAGGATGGCCTCGGTCTCCACGACATCCCAGGGAAGGAAACGGTTGTTGAGGCTGTTCTTTTCGGTGTGGACGACCTGCAGAATTTTGGATGGGGTTGAAAAACAAACAGTCTGTAAAACGCGTCCTAGGCTACTGACAATTTCGAATGAACTCGGATTGCCCGATACGTCACATTGGTACTTGTGGTGGAATTTCAAAGGGGGAGGTTCAAAGGGGCTCTTCAAACTACGACCGCTGGCTTGTTTGCCGGACCGGTGAAACTCACCACAATGGGCAGCCCGATGTCAGGCCAGAGCAGGTCTTCAGAAGGAGGCTTAGGTGAATTCCACACGACGACGACCTTGTTGAGGTACGGCAGTCCGTTCAGCCGCTCCAAGGAGTTCATGAGCACTTCCTCCCTCTCGTACGTCAGCATGACCACAGTAAACTGTTCTCTGGGAACGTTCCCGCCTAACGACGCTTGGAACTCCTTCCCGGATCCTCCCGTGCCTCCGCCGATGGGCCTGAAACCAGTTCCCGAACCCAGAAATTTGGCTTCGGAAGGCAAAACGGGGTCCAGCGGAGTATGGGGAAACAAATGAAAAGGGCCGGGAGCGCGGTTCCATGTTTGGTATGCGCTCACCGACGTGTACGTAAAGTTGCGGAGAAAGCGCGGGGAGGCGTACGGAGGCTCCGTCTCTACAGGACCCAAATCAAGATCCCCGTTGTCTGCTAAGTTGGCATCAGTCCCTGCTAGCTTCCCTGCTTTATGGGGGATTTCTTGCGCAGGCTCTTCATTGATGGGCGCGGCAGGAACCTGAATCCTGGTGCGAATGTTGGCAAGGATCGTATTGAGTATGTTCTCCGAGGTGGAAAAGTAGGTCTCCCACAGAAAGCGACCCTGTCGTCTCATAGCTAGCATGTCATTGTCCGATAGGCTGCGCAGCAGGAAATGGAGTTCCGTCACACGTGGTTTAGGGACCATAATGGCGGCTTCGCTCCATCGGATAAACTGGTGGTAAGGTAGTTTGGAGTGGTCCCCGAGCACAACGGGGATGGCCCCGACCTCCAGAGCTTCGAAAAGTCGCATTCCGCAGCCCGCTGAGGCAACCACTTGCCCATCTCCTGGAGCAATGACCAAGGCAAAAGTCGATGCCTTCAGGACCTCCAGCCTGTCCTCTCGCTCTCCGCAAAGAGACCACTCGGTGGGCAAACTCGGCTTGGGGTTTTTACAGGTGAACTCGATGAGCACCCGATCCAACTGACTATCCTGCACCGCTTTTAACGTGCCGATGATGCGATCGTCATAGTCAGCCGGCGGATCGCCGTCCATCTCTTCCTCAAATGACTGCGGGGGAGACTCTCGCAAGCTGCTCCTCAGCGACTCGACCCTCTCGCCCTGGAAGGTGAAGAGGTATTTCCTTTTTACGGGTACCTGATGAGGTAATTGCAAAAAGTTGGGCTCCGAGAGGGCGTGAACCAGCGGGGATGCCACCATGTCAAATCCTTCTCGATACTGCTGCTCCATGTAGGTGGACTGAACGACCGCCGCTCGCCCCGTGCTGACATTATACAGGACATTCTGCGTCATGGACTTTCGCGAAAGGTGGACCAGTACATGATTGTGCCCGTCTGACCTCCAATAAGGAAGCGCTCTAAGTTGCCTCTCCAAATCCGACGGATTCGGCGGGAAAGAAGTCGGCGCTTCCTGTAGTTCCCCGACCAACACCAAATACACACACGCGACGCTGGGGTCATTCGTTACGTAAATATTATTCTTAACCGAGGCGGCAAAAGCCTGCTTCACCAGCGGATCGATATATCCCCCCCACGGATAGGAGCCCGTGTCGTAAACGTAAACTGGAAATCCAGATGTGAGGGGACAACGGGCGTAGTCAAAGCAGGTGTGCAGGCGGCAGGATCGGGAAGATTTCGGCGGCGGGAGCCCGGGATCGTCCTTGTCGGGCAGCAAGCGGACAGGCAAGGACAACTTTGGCTGGTTTTGGGACATGAGTTCTTTATAGGAATGCTCCGTCTGACTGATGACATTCTTCAGCTGCAGTAGGTCCTGCTTGGCGCTGTCGATGCTCCGCTTGCAGGCCTCAATGCGCAGGTTGAGCCTGGCGATCTCCCCGTTGAGCTCCTGCCTCTTGGCCTCCAGCTGGAGCAGCTCTTCGCTGACGGACTCGCGGATGCGGCACAGATCCTGCACGTGTTTGGCCTCGCACAATTCGCCACCGGGCCGGGGCCCGAAGATCCGCTTATCGGGACTCCCGGCTTCATCGATGGTTGTGAGGTAGTAGTGGGCAATCAGCGGGAAGAAAACCAGGATAAAGAAAAGCATGAAACTGAGCCAGGTGAGACGCACACGCCTCAACACCCACGGCTGTCCGCCACCCCCGAGTCCGCCGCCGTTACGCTGCATTTTTTCAATCAGTCCGCCCCTCGTCTCATCAAGAAATCAATGCTATGGGGTTCTGCAGCAGCCATGATTCGACCTTGTCAGGCAGAGGGCGGGTGGATGTTATATCATCAAAGCTCGGTTCACGTGTTGACCGTCAAAAATGTTAAAAAATAAATAAAAAATGGCAGGGTTTGCCTCTTCTTCTGCTTCTGGGTTCTGTGGATCTCAACAGAGAACCCAGCTTCACCTGTAAAGTAATCTGTACCCGACTCTTGTGAGAGTCGAATCAATCTTAGGCCATATTTATGCGATGCACCGCTTGCAAATCAGGAAACTGTTCCGCTTGTGAGGAGTGGCACCCCTCAATGGATGACGAGGGGCGAGCATGGCGGCTCAACGAGAGGTCAAATCGGGTGGTGGCCCCGTTGCTTCCGTCTGGAGTCGAACCATTTTCTGACCCCGGGAAAATGTTCTTCTCAAACAGGAAACCTGAGAAACAGAAAAGATACCAGTGGTTAGCACGTCGGCTTCACAGTGCAGAAGGCCAGCTCCGGCCTCCCTGTGTGGAGTTTGCATGTTCTCCCCGGGCCTGCGTGGGTTTTCTCCGGGTGCTCCGGTTTCCGCCCACATTCCAAAAACATGCATGGCAGGCTGATTGAACACTCTAAAAATTGTCCCTAGGTGTGAGTGTGAGCGTGGATGGTTGTTCGTCTCTGTGTGCCCTGCGATTGGCTGGCAACTGATCCAGGGTGTCCCCGCCTACCGCCCGAAGACGGCTGGGATAGGCTCCAGCACCCCCCGCGACCCTAGTGAGGATTAAGCGGTTCAGAAAATGGATGGATGGATAAGGGTACAACATTTATTTTTGGAAAACCAGGCGGTACACTCGCCGGACTTGTGTGCGGACGGCATGGGATTGCTTCCTGCCAAGTCATGATGTGAATGTGGGTGTGAATGGTAGTTTGTCTCTATATGTGCCCTGCAACTGGCTGGCGACCAATGCGCTCCGCCGTCTGCCCCAAGTCAGCTGGCATAGGCTTCCAGCAACTTGTTTCTGCCATCGTTAGTCCAAAAAGATCCTCGCGCACGTGACCCTAAGAATGCTGCTTGGCCTCCCGCTGCTCAGTCATGAGTGGGAGTGGCAACAAGAGATGGGATGATTATTTGGAGCACGACTGTCGTGACAGTGGGGGTTGGGAGTAATGGCAAGCAGATGTCGGCAAATGTTTCTGATGCTCAGCCTATTCGGTGGCACGAAACCCGCGAAGAAACACAACAACACATCGGCGGAAGTTGACCCAGCTCTTAATCCCATCGAGCTCATCAGCGTGAATATTTTCTTGCGACCATGGATTGCCCTGTACCTGTTCCTGTGGATCAATAATAATGCCACATTACCGTCTGTACCTCTGAGCTGTGATGCGGCTAATGATTCAACAGACTTGACACTGGCCTAATCCGGCGTAACCGCTACGCCGCACGGGATGAGAGACATTCGGAATTAATGACCATCAAGATGAAATATCTTTGGTGGTTTCACGAGAAGCCCGAAGCGAGGTCGGCAATCTCACTGTCAGGCGATTGTCATTAGCATAGCGACGCGTTGAGAGAAATGGAAAACGGCGAGCCGCCCCGAATAAACTACCCAGTTTCGATTCGTGCACAAGCAAAAGCCGCAATTCAAGCTCAACAACGGTGTGGGGCGAGCGTATGATTTGCGCAACGTATGAGTCATGATCGGCAAGAACAAAAGACGAACGCCGCTTCCAGGTTGGTAGACCGTTGAGGACCAAATGCACATGTGAACTTCCAACAGATTTTAACTCATAAGATCAGTCACTTTTTCACAGTTCATACAAAATGTGTTTTTTATTTTTACAGCTCAAGACTGAGCCGCAGATTGATTGAACATCTCACATAAAACGAATAGAAAATGAAATCCGGCTTCTGGAGGTGACCTGCCTAAACAACAAAATGTCATCCTGTCTGCTGGGACTCCATACGACCCTCGAGAATTTGTGTCCTCGCTGGCTCATTGCTTTTGCAGTATACCCTTGTCGTCATTAACCGGGAGAGAACATGGCGACGAGTCGCTCACTCGGGAGAAAATGTGGAGGTAACTGCTGGGGAAGGGCGGAGTTCCAAAGGACGCTTGGCGAAGGGGAACAGCTGGTGAAGCCATGACTCAACAATTTGTACCTACAGCCTGTGACAAGAATCCACATCGGACAACGGGGTCAGACTTCAAAGCGTGATGGGAATTTTGCGCCGATACGTTTAGCCCGTGACATGAGCGGGCTGACTTTTTCGACAGGTTCTCGTTTATATCGTGACGACAGTAAACGCATTCAAATCAGTGGATTAATCGACATCAGATTTGAAGACAACACCCTTCAAACTATTAAAACCGATCCAAAAAAAGTTATCTTATCTTATCTGAACTTATCTTAATCACCACATGGAAGCAAATGTTACCTTTGCTCTCGTGAAATCGATTTACTCTTCCAATGGCCTTTTGTCAAACGCTCCTTCTGCAAAATAAACGGCGTTATCTTGCCCTGGCAGCGGGCGTCGTTGCAGAATCCTTTAGAGAGGCTCTGCTAGCCAAACAAACGGGACCGGAACAGATTGACGAAGGCCCGACAACAGATGCCAGAACCCCCCGGAAGCTTCATCTTCCTGTACACTGATGGATCGTGGGAGGGGAGCCAGGGTGATTAGTTCTTAACATGACAGAGTTATGACCTGACTTTTCGCCAACTGGCTCCAACTCAACACCCGTGTCTGCACCCTCACTTGTATGCAACAAGAGTAAAAAAAAAACCCCAACTAATTCAAATATAGTGACGAATGTGAGTTTGTTGGTTTGTTGTTCATGGAAGACTGATTCACAGATTCTGCATTGTGGTTGGTTCTATTGATGCGATATTGATTGCGATTTTAACCAGGTTGAATTTTTGTCACTTTTATTTCTTTTTTGTGCATTTCTGAACGCAGGATTTATTTTAACTACGGCATGACCGCATTACAAATTGCCTGTATTGTGAATCTAGTTTGCATGTGACAATGCTGTGAAGAGCAGAACTGTTCATAGCATACTCCGGGAAACCGAGAAAAGACACTCATGCCTCACAACAAAGTGCATTATCTTAATTTGAGCATGAAGTGTTGCAACTGCTAGTGAAAAAAAGATGGCTGTGCGGAAAAGGCGTCAGCTGACAAATTTTGCTTCCTGACCAGCAGGAGTGGTGCCGTGAGGAGATGGCGTTGAGTCACATCATCAAAACCCAAGACATGTGATGCCACTTTCCTTTGCTCGTTTCAGCTCACGCACTTTATCGTAAGTTACAACTGTTGGCATCAGAAATAATCATTATGAAACAAAAGGCTGCCGTTCTGACACCAATGACACGGAACAGGCTGGCCGCAAAAGTCTCCAATCTCTGAAAACAGATGTTTGTTTAAACAGGAAGAGAGCTTAGCTAGATTCTGTGGTTGCTGAGGGCAAGGCCATGCAAGTAGGCAGCAGCTGCATTTGGTGAATCAGTCAGCGTCGAGGATGGCAGATGGCAGCTGAAAAAAAAAAAATCATATCCCATCTTCCTTCTTGCAGCTGTTCTTTCGGCTACAGCAGCCCACATTCTGGTTGTATAGTGAGGCGTGTGATGACTGAAAACCGATACAAACGGAATCGACTTTTCTTCACCACAACATTCTCGATGGCTGCTGTGTTCTTATTCAGTTGCCTGTATTTTTCCAACCAGGACAGACGTTTTTTATTTATGTAATTTTGCATGTTGAGAAAAAGCCAAATCAAACCTGGCAGGGAGGCCATTCAATCTTTTATTTAAATCAAGGGAAGAGAAGAGTCACTCCAGGTCAACTACACTGTATGCAATGTTAACATTTGGGTTATTTTCATCTTCAGCACTCACTGTTGTGTAATGGGTTTATTTTGAAAGATCAGAAAATGCCATCATGCTTACTAATTGAATTTTAGTGTTAGGTTATTATTCACTCTGTCAAACAAGACATTCACTTTTCTACATTTTTTTTTCTTTTCTTCCAAATAAAAAGCACGTTGGTTTTTGTTTGATTGCGACTTCATGCAAGTCATTTACGAATGGGATATGTTAGATAATCGATTGCAACATATTAAAACTCATCTCATTTGTTTCACAACGGTGAAGGTCAATGGAATTTGTTCATTTCCTCTTGATCTAATGATCAGCATCCCCGTTTATGCTAACCATAATGGAAGATTACAGCGGAGTGTTGATGCAGCCATTGGTCTGCACAGTGACAAGAGTGAGATCGATTTTGAAAGACGCACAATGTCAATCGGGACACTGAGAAAAATCTATAGTGTTTTTTTTCACGATGGAGTCTGACTTACAACATTGCGTCTATGGTGCTGTGAGCTCCATGGACTTCAGGGAGTTCTTATTAAAGTAGAAAACTTCTGAAGTCACCGCAACGCCTTTATTGGAGTGATTCAGAGCTGCAGCGCTTAAAATACAGTATACTCAATCTTAATAATCCCCCCTAATATTTGTTTGCCAGCAAAGAAATATGTGCTTTTTATAGGACATTGTTGTGACTTAGTGGACTAAAGCGGACATGGTGTAAGAAAAAAACATATAGTGTTCATCAACAATGGACGCAAAATCCACATGCATATGAGCACACCGATGTGGTTCGATCGATGAGTGCCTTCAATACAAACACACACACGTCTCGGCTGAATAACACCAGCAGCCTTCCATATTAGCCTCCGATAAATCCATCGTCATTGAACTGTAACCACGTCGGAATCAACAAACAAAAAATATGCTGGTCGTGACATATACATTAAGGCAAAACCAAGTCTCATCAAGCTACTAAGGTTAGCCAGTTATCGCCAGGACTGGTCACAACATTATGCATGATGCTCTGTCCTCTTGACTGGCCCAGCGATGTTAGCCTCAGTTGCTACTCACCACTCCTGATCCTGCAGGTTCAACGTGTTGTCCAAAACCACTCCGCAGGTTTACTTACTCGTACATCCTCCAGGTGTGTTAATATGGAACGAATTGATGTGAGTGATCGTGTAGCAGAGGAGCTCACACCACCATCATTAAAAACTGCATTGTTGCTGCTACCGCAGCACAAACAGCGGCGACGCTGTGCCGCTATGCATTGTGGGAAATCAGTCCCGTAGCACCACGTACTAGAACAAATAGTGAAAATCTGTCATCTTCTGGTTGTGAATGGTACTGCAGGGTTCCGTGGCGTGTGAATTTACCAATTGGATGTACATAGGAGCAGCTAATATGAGGTTTTCATCGGAATTAACAAATAAATATTTCCAATGCTGACCGACTCAGTTTTTGTTTGATAATTATATTGTTATTTATATACACCATTTGTATCGCCCGGCTAGCTCAGTCGGTAGAGCATGAGACTCTTAATCTCAGGGTCGTGGGTTCGAGCCCCACGTTGGGCGAAACATTTTCCTTCTTCTCTGTTTTCAAATTGCAATCCCTTTCCTTCTGCAGTTGTATTTTAGCATGAAAAACAAGGTTTTACTCTCCCTCTGCTTTAAAATTCAACCTATTCCCTTCTCCTCGTGTTTTTTTACCATAAAAATGCAACGTGACGGAGGATGTTGTTTATGATTATTTTTTTAAATAAAATGTAGGAAGTAAAACACAGATTATGTTCATTGTGTAATGAAAATAAAGATTCTACCTCTAAATTAGGAATTAGAGAAGAGGAATTTTACATGCACAGCACATGTAGTATCTGTGGAGTCCCAATGAGGGCGCAAGAAAAGATGTCATAGCGCAAATTTACAGAATTTTAGCCAAAGAAGACACGAAGCAAGTCGCTGTTTTATGACATCATTGTCCACGGTACGAAATGGAGAAAAAACACATGTCAGCTTTCTCCATGTATCAAACGCTACCAACTCAATTGCCATCTTCTCCTAAGAAGCGTTCATTACAGGTAAAAGCGAAAGAGAAAAACATTTTTAGGTGGTTTAGATTTTTACATCTGAGCCATTGTGCTCTTCTAACGATGCACCAGGTCTGGTGTTGGTAACGTGACGTAAAGCATTTTAATGCCCAATTTACCAATGGTCAATGTAGCCATTGGCATCCTTTTTTTAATTTACTGCAGAGTAACGGTACTCTCCATTTCACACCCCAGATTAATGCATGTAGTTATATGCTCCCATGCTTTTATACGTATTTTTATTCTGCATGCCCTCTTTTAAACCTTGTTGTATTTTCTAGACGGCATCGAAGAAAAGGAAAAGAGGGAATGGCGTTGCAAGCATAAATTCTAATAATATCGCAACACAAAGTAAAAAGAAGAAAATGAAAGCCAAGAATCATGCAGCAGAGGTTGGAATCCAGGAGATGGCTGAAGTGAGACTCAAACTTAAATTGATCCAACCTTTTGAGGATGTGTTGCCCTCTCTGTCATATATATAAAGAGTTTTTATGTTTCAAATACAGCCGGAGTCTGTAAAGGCGGGCGAGGAGGCACTAAATGTGTTACTAGCTGAGTTGGCACAGATGAACAACAGCAAGGAGCGTGCAAGCACGCTTTTCCAGTGGCTGATCAACCCTATTCCCACCAAGGCCTTCTTCAGGTAGATGGATACATTTGACCATCCTTTGTACTTTGGCTCGTGTTATGGCCTTAAAATCCACAATGACCCCCCTCCACCTCTACACTTATAGAGTACAAGTTTTTCTTTGTTTTTCTTACTTTCATCTGGAATTCCAGTGCAAAAGTGCCAAATACATTTTAATTAGATCAATTCATTGACCAATATTCTTTTGGATGTCAGGTATGTATTCAAATACCATTCTTGTTTTCATCTCCAAGGGAAACATGGGAAAAGAAACCTGTCCTCGTGCAGCGTAAAAATCCCAACTACTACAAGGGAATATTCTCCACAGAAGAATTTGATCGCATTCTTCGACAGGTAAAAATCAAAGACAGCACCATATGATTCAGTGTTCGCTTTTAATTCGCAAGACCGAAACCATAAACTACATTCTTCTGGTGCCATTTTTCTTTTTCTTTTTTAAAAAGGAGGATGTTCAGTATGGCGTGAATCTAGATGTCACAAGCTACACAGATGGCAAGAGGGAAACACACAACCCCCCTGGTAGAGCACTGCCATACACTGTTTGGGACTTCTATGAGGTATATTAATACAAACCATTGTTATTCACATTTTTAGAAACACTTTCATCTTTAAATGTGAAAAATATGTCAATTTTTCCAGAATGGCTGCTCTCTCCGTATGCTGAATCCTCAGGCGTTCTCCTCCACCGTGTGGAATGTACTGTCCATCTTGCAGGAGCATTTTGGCAGCATGGCAGGCGCTAATGTGTGAGTAGGACATCTACTCGGGACACGATGGAAGATTAGGTTTAAATCCTCATGATTCTTTTTTTTTTCCTCCTCAGCTACCTGACACCGCCCGGCACACAAGGATTCGCCCCACATTATGATGACATTGAGGCATTTGTGATTCAGCTGGAGGGAAAGAAGCACTGGAGGGTCTACAACCCAAGGTGAAATGACACAAAATAAGATGAAAACAGACACAGCATTGAATGCAATGATTATGATCCAACTGCTGGTGACTTTGGAGTAACATAAAGCCATACTATTGCATGAAGTTATATAAAACGTGTTTCTATTATGTGGATAAAGCTGTGGCTTTTCAAGAAAAAGTTAAAATTCTTCGAGCGGAATCATATTCATTGCTGAGAGCCATGGTGTATAAAAAAATTTTATTTAATAATTTGTCAGTTGAGATGAAAGATTTGTTCACGTTGTGTTGTAACTTCCCTTCAGGTCAGACGACGAAGTCTTGCCTGTGCTTTCAAGCCGTAAGTACACCAAGTCCATCAACACAAAACAGTAGATCCTACTTGTCTTAGTGGTGGTGTTTTTGTATTTCCAGCAAACTTTAACCAGGCAGAGATTGGGAAGCCCATTTTGGAAGTCGTGCTGGAGGCAGGAGATCTGCTCTACTTTCCCAGAGGGTTCATCCACCAGGGCAACTGCCTCCCTGATGTGCACTCCCTGCATATCACTATCTCCTCCTACCAGAAGAACAGCTGGGGAGATTTGCTGCTGAAGGTAATGTACCGGTACTTGCATCACAGTAAACAAATACAATACACTTGAAGTCTCGAGGTGACACGAACCGAACAAAAATACAGTAAGGTGAAACCAATCAACGTTTTGACCCTTTAAAATAAAAATAAAAAAATAACAATAATATGCACAAGTCTTTTTTTGTTGTTGTTGTTTGGTGACTATTTTGGAGATGGAGTGGCACCTTACGGTTCTCTTTCCAGATGGTTCCTACTGCTCTTGAAATCGCAATGGAGGAGGATGTCGAATTCCGACAAGGCTTACCTCTGGATTACCTCTCCTACATGGGCGTTCAAAACTCTGACAAGGTGTGCCTCTTCACCCGACGTCAACATTTCACACATGTGCTTTTATCCCAAATAAGGCCTTGTTTGCTCTCTTGTAGGATGATCCACGGAGGGCCAAGTTCTTCTCTAAAATCGACAATCTCATGAACAAGCTGAGGAATTTTGTTGCAGTTGACGCCGCTGTGGATCTTAAAGCCAGAGAGTTCCTTCATGACTGCTTGCCGCCGAAGCTCACAGCAGGTGAGCCCTTTTTCTGTACGACGGTTCTCAATGTAAATTTGTTCTAGCACGGAGTTCTAGTTTCTGAGCATGTGACTGATCGCAGCTCTGTTTGAACTCGCCCCTCCTGTAGAGGAAGCAGCCGGCAGTGTGCACGGAGCACCTGCTCGGTGGGAGGAAGGGCGCGTAAGGAATGCAGGCGCATATATCACAAGCCAGACCCGGGTCGGACTACTCCGAGCAGGATGTGCCCGGTAATTTGACTTACCGAACAGATTGTATGTAAGTAAACAAGCGATTTTCAGCTTATGCAGTTTTGGCATTTCTTGATTCCCTAGTTTATGCAGTGATGGAGATGCCGTGCATCTTTACTACACCACCGACAACTCCAGAGTTTATCACAAAGAGGAGCCGAAAAGCTTTGAAATAAAACCCGAGGTAGACGTAGAACTAATCTGACTTTTGCTTTTAACTTTGTAAATGTAATTCTTCTAAAATGATTTCTTTCCTCCAGTACACAGATGCAGTCGAGTTTCTGATCCACTCATATCCTGAATTTGTGAGTGTGGGCAGTTTCCCGTGTGATTCTTTACAGGAAAAGGTGTGTGTTTTTCTTGCTCCTATAATGGAGAATTTTTGTATCAAGGTACAGACAATGATGGGTCGGATGTTGCTCATGTACCCGCTCTTCTGTTCCTCACCAGATCTCTTTGGCCAAGCTACTTTTTAAGGAGGGGGTCATCCGAATGGAATCATTTCAGTAGTGGCTGCACATCCTTCGGAAAACCAAATTTGAAGAATAAAAAATGGGATTATGTAGTAGTCGAAATACTGTACACAATCACCAAACAGGAATCTCCAGATGCTTTCCAATTAAATGCCGAATCACATCGTAAGTATGCTTGCTCTCCGATGAAGGAGCATTAAGGCCCAGATGAAAAATAAGTCATAATATTGCGGTAATCAAATTTAAATGTGTAGCTGCAGTTTTTCACGCTTAAGGTTTAGACCAGCAGCTGCTGTACATCTCTAAAAACATGACACATATTCATCCAGTATCATCATGATTTTGAATGTTTAAAAAGATTATGATTCAGAATGGTAACCCAGCAAGAGGCCACTTCAGTTTGTGTACATTTTTCTGTGGGGTAGATACTTTGTTACATTAAACTGACATTGTTTAAAAAAAAAACCAAACAAACAGACTATTACTTTTTTTTATCATCCATTATCGGTAGCTCTTACATTAGAAGCTCGAGCGTACCATTCACACTACAGGTTATGAGATAATTTAACATTTTTTAAATACATTTATTCTTTTGTATTCTATTAAGCATTCTTTTTTCGGTGGAGCTTAAATGCTCTTGTACTTTACCCTGTGTACAAGTTGGAATGTTATAGTTTGAGCTAAGTGACACAAATGTCATACGATTTTTTTAAATAAAAATGAAACCGAGTTTGATGGGAAAGTACATTTATTGTTGGTTGATACAACTCAAAAATAAAGACACATGAGCCTTTTTAAATATTCTTATTTTAGTATCACCCATCAGCCATTCACACTGCGCCATAGTGGACAAACACTGGGGTGAAGAAGTCTATTTCCAAGTCACTTCCTCGCCAGGCTTCAGCTCCCTGCAGAGAATAGAAATATGAAGGCAATCAACACATTTGCTTTGAGAGACAACCTCAAAATATAATGTAGAATCCAACCTGCTGTATAAAAGACTTTTGTTCCTGAAAGCGGTCAGCTTATTGTCCTGTTGCTTGTCGAGGTACCACCCGATCACAAAGCCCATGGGCACCAGCAAGTTCATCCAGTGTTCACGGGCGAAAGTAACAAAGTTAACCATGCTTGCTGCAAATACAATAAAAATCAGTCAGACTTTCGTAAGAATCTTGACATTCTTGAGTCAAAATATATGAACAATAACGAATAACAGCAAAATATACAGTATGTTGATTTATCTGATGCCCTACACATAAACTACCTGAACTGTATATAGCATGGCATTGTAGCAATCACGTCTGCATGACCGGTGGCTATTTCTTCCTTGACGCAATCGTAGAAGTGAGATCGGAGAGAACGAGCAGGCAAACAAAGCTCACCTGGAGTACATTTTAGAAGGGCTACAGTGCCGATCATTTAAAATTGTTTAGCTTATCGTGACCCCGTTCAGGATAAACGGTCTTGAAAACCAATGTATCGATAGCTAGTGGCCTAGCACTATGTGCAATAATCATATAATAATCTTAAAGTATTCAATAATTAGAGCATAATTATGACAGCAATTTTAAGGAGGTTAATAGTCACAGGAAAACGTGTATTTTATAGTTTTAAAAAGTTACCTTTTGTTTACAGAAAGCTATGTACGGCCTTCTGCTATTCACTCACCAGACAGAGGACATTGGAATACACCATCTGCGCCGACATGAGTGGGTGGTTTAGCAAATTGTAGGCATCAAAATAATACATAAGAATATGTCTTTAGCGATTCCAGAATCTCTATTTATGAATTTAGTCTCTAAAAGGTCCGTCCAATAATTTTATGGACACTAAATCAATTCGTTATTGTTTATAATATTACTCGATATCTGATGGCGAGTTGGTAGGCTCTCATGCACTTTGACATATGATGCAGCGGCAAACATGGCTGCTCGTGGTGATGCTACGACGCTAGCAAAAATGTCCTAAAAGAAACATTAAAGAAGAATATCATAATTATTTGCTTGTTCAACCACCCCAATTAAATATTTGAATCTAAATGTTATCTCAATGAATGGTACGTTTAAAATCTCGAGGTTATTTTACGGAGCGCACGCAGAAGCGTAAATGCAGCTAGCGAGTAGACTTACCGGGTAGTGGTTGAAGCGTGACCCGCAATTGTGTGAGTATGTTTTAACCCAAATGTGTTTACCAATTAGTGGCTAAAGTCGAATGATTTACAATTACATTCTAGGCCGATACAGTTTTAAATATTGATAGCTTCCCTTTTGTGTCTTTCCAGACACGCACTTGGTCAGTATAGCTCGTAATTCTATGCTTGAGGTTATAATACATGTATTGTTTTTACAGCGTGAAGACAAGAGAGAGAGACACGATGACGTCCATTATCAAACTGACAGCTTTATCAGGGGTTCAGGAGGAGTCCGCTCTCTGCTACCTTCTCCAGGTAGATGAATTCCGTTTCCTTTTGGATTGTGGCTGGGACGAGAACTTCTCAATGGACATCATCGATGCCATAAAGCGGTAATTGGACTACTTGTCTTATATTTAGAAGGAAGCTACAAAGACAAAAGATGGGGAAAGTGCAGGCGTTCAACTACTTGGGGAGAAACCGCTCAAAGTGATGGAGATTGTGAACGAGAGCACTGACGGGATGGACCCGGTGATGACATTTTCAGCTCTGATCTGTGACAAAAAATGCAGCAGATAGTAATTCTCAGGTGGTGTGTCGTGACTGTTAATTGGGTCACAACCCCTATAAGTGGGTCATTGACAGGTAGAAAAATCGGTTTGATAGGACGGTCGTGAAGCCAGCCATACTGTATGGTATTGATATGGTAGCGATAACAATGGAGGTGGCAAAAGTGAATAGACTGAGATTTTCCTTGGCAGTCACGAGGAGAGACAGAATCAGGAATGAGCTCAACAGACAAAAAGCGACAGTTGCCAGATTGAGACGTGCGTTGTGGCTATATTGCTAGAAAGATGCTGCATATGGAGTCGCGCGTAACCTGTGGGCTATCTATAATTGTTCTTGCAGGCATGTTCATCAGGTTGACGCCGTGCTTCTCTCCCACCCTGATCCTATACACCTTGGAGCTTTGCCGTATGCTGTGGGTAAATTGGGTTTGAATTGTACCATATATGCAACGATTCCGGTCTACAAGATGGGTCAAATGTTCATGTATGACCTCTATCAGGTGAGAAGGATTCACTGGCTCATTTACATACACCTGAGTTTTGCATAAAGTATTAATTCATTTTTCATCTCTTTTCCCTATTTAGTCGCGAAACAACAGCGAAGATTTCACTCTGTTTACCCTTGATGATGTGGACAGTGCTTTTGATAAGATTCAGCAGTTAAAGTATTCGCAGATAGTCAATCTGAAAGGTGAGTTAAATTGTGTTATTAATATTTGTTGGCCTAAAGGTTGGACTCGCTACAGTGGTTATAGTCACGACTGCTCAAATGTCATTTCAAAATGTTTTCCACCATAACGTGATTCCCCCCACTCGTTTCTTTTTGAATGGGGATTTTAGAATAAATAAATGCACAAGTGTGCACACCCTTTTGTAACTGATGTGGGTCTGTTTGGAATCAACCAGTTACATCCAAATTCGTGTTAAATAATGGGAGTCTGCTCACACTTGCCAGGGCCATTATTTATACTGCATGCAATGTTATCGTCATTTCTTCCTCTCTGATAGGAAAAGGACATGGTCTTTCAATTACACCACTTCCTGCCGGTCACATGATTGGTGGGACCATTTGGAAGATTGTGAAAGATGGGGAGGAGGAGGTTGTTTATGCTGTGGACTTCAACCACAAAAGAGAAATGTAAGAAGGGATAAATGTTGCATGTCGAGGCACAAAAGTGAACATCGCTTTGAATGCGAATGGTTAAACTGGTGGCCAGTCCAGGGTGTACCTTGCCTCTCGCCTCAGCTAAGATCTCTAGCTCGCCAGCAAGCCTAATGACAACAAGCACGATTAAAAAATGGACGGCGAGTTGGATAGTTATTCTCTTGCTGTACCGACTTTGGTTTATTTTCTATTTTTAGCCACCTGAATGGCTGCACTATGGAGAGCATCAGTCGACCATCCTTACTCATTACTGACTCCTTCAATGCTGCATATGTACAACCCCGCCGCAAACAAAGAGATGAACAGCTACTCAGTAAGTACTGTAATTGTTAAGGTAACATTTGTATTGTGACTGTTGTATTGCAAAAGGCTCCTTTTTCTGCATGCTTGATCTTGTCACGTGTTTCCCATGATTGAGCCAAGACAGATTAAAATAAAAAAAGATAAAAAATTTCAGGCACACCACCAAACAAAAATAGTATGAGATCTGGTTACACGAGTTGATTACAGTTATGTTGTACAGTCTAATGGAGAAAAAAGTTTCATTCAATACACTATTGTATACGTTGATAAATGATGGCTTACTGTATACTGAAAAAAAAAGTCAAAATTATAAGCAAGGTCTTAAACGTATTTTTCCTCATCTCTGTCCCTTTTATTACCTCCCTGCAAAGCCAACGTAATGGAGACACTCCGTGGGGATGGTAACGTGCTTATCGCCGTGGATACAGCTGGGCGGGTGTTGGAGCTGGCTCAGCTCCTGGACCAGATTTGGAGGACAAAAGATGCCGGCCTCGGAGCTTACCCACTTGCCCTACTTAACAATGTCAGCTACAATGTTGTGGAGTTTTCGAAGTCCCAGGTATCGGTCTTGCCTTCAGTTTTCTTGCTTGTCAGGTTCAATGCAACGACAGGATGTTAATGCACAATTGTATCTCAGGTGGAGTGGATGAGCGACAAGCTGATGAGGTGTTTCGAGGACAAGAGGAATAACCCTTTCCAGTTCCGTCATTTGACCCTCTGCCACAGTTTGGCCGACCTGGCTCGGGTTCCCAACCCTAAAGTGGTGCTGTGCAGCCAGCCGGACCTGGAGTCTGGCTTTTCTCGAGAACTCTTTATCAAGTGGTGTCAAGACAGCAAACACTCGGTCATCCTGACTTATCGTACCACCCCTGGAACACTGTCCCGCTACCTCATTGACCACCCGGAAGAAAAGATGCTGGATCTGGAGGTAAGAAGGAACATGATGAATATGTTCAGAGGAGATTTCCATTTGTCCCTGCGTAGTTTTTATTGCCGCTTTAAACTCAAGTGCATATAATCACGTGTGAGTTCACCTCTAAATCAAGTCCGATTTGCAATTAAAAATAATTCACACCAGAAAGGGCAAAAACAATGCTGCGGTGAAGGCATCATTGGGAATATTGCATGTTAAGAGACAACCAAAACAGGAAAAGGGGGTGGGGTCTCATGGCATTAAGTTTTTGGCATGCAGCTGTTGGCCACAGCGAATAGAGAATTTTGTTTGCATGAAGAGTTGAGTGCAGAGATAAAATGGGCTCTTGCAGCAAAAGTGGCGACTCTGAAATATTATTAAGACACAGTAACAATGCAAGTGAGCAAACCGGTGTCACCCAGTATTTGGTAGTCCTTGGTTTTGCCAGTATAAATATTGGTGATGAGCCAAAATTATGATAATTTTTTAAAGATAAAATTGATAAAACAACCACATGTGTTGCTCTGTTGTTTGTCCTGACAGGTGAGAAAAAGAGTGAAGCTTGAAGGAAAGGAGCTTGAAGAGTACCTTGAAAATGACAAATTAAAGAAAGAAGCGGCAAAGAAACTGGAACAGGCAAAGGAGTAAGTCAGGTTTATAGTGAAGCGATTCTATAATTGGGAAAATAAGACATTTTTCAAAAGGTGAAAGTAACAGAACTTTAAAATATGCACAGCAACAATAAGGTCCCGAATGAATTCATTTCTTTGAGATGAGCGACAATTTGGCTGCATCTCAGACATTGCATCATATGTCTGGCATGTTGAGTGTGTGCGATAGAGCCAATCGGAGCTAATCCAAATGCCGTTTTGAATGTTTCAATGTGTGTAGATTTGAAAATATTAACAATTAACACTTCAGCATGGACAAAGCTGACACTTGACGCCGGCACTCTTGTAGGGTGGATGTGGACTCCAGCGACGAGAGTGACTTGGACGAAGACCTGGATCAGCCGACGGTGGTAAAAACCAAACACCACGACTTGATGATGAAGGGCGAAGGAAACCGTAAAGGCAGTTTCTTCAAGCAAGCCAAGAAGTCCTACCCAATGTTCCCAACACACGAGGAAAGGATCAAATGGGACGAGTACGGAGAGATCATCAGGTATCCCGTTGATGAGATTGCCGCAACCTTTGGAAAATAGAAGTCGAGCTATTGTGTGTCAGTCGGTCGTCCTTTTTGATTGCAGGATTGAAGATTTTCTGGTTCCTGAGCTGCAAGCGACCGAGGAGGAAAAAAGCAAACTGGAATCCGGCTTGACCAATGGCGATGAGCCGATGGACCAGGACCTCTCTGTTGTTCCCACAAAATGCGTATCTAGTATTGAGAATCTTGAAATCAGGTGTGTGATCACCAACTTGAACTCGGCAGGTTAAAATCCAAGGAACATCATTATTGAAACATTATTCCGCCTCCCCCTTGTAGAGCCAGAATAACATACATAGACTACGAAGGTCGCTCCGACGGTGATTCCATCAAGAAGATCATCAACCAGATGAAGCCCAGGCAGCTGGTAATTGTACACGGGCCTCCCGAGGCCAGTCTGGACCTGGCTGAGTCCTGCAAGGCTTTCAGCAAGGATCTCAAGGTGTACACACCCAAACTGCAGGAGACCGTGGACGCCACCAGCGAGACGCACATCTACCAGGTCAGCTCGGTGTATCCTGTTCTCCAGCTAGCGATGGGCCTGATAGGTCAACTTATTGTTTCTTGGTCAATTAGAATTTTCTAATTAATCTCTCTCTGGTTACATTGCGGAATGACAGCTCGTTAACATATTTGGGTTGTAATGGGTTTAATAGTAGCAACCAGCAGAGGGCGCCACTACTTAAAGATATATTACAAAATACTATTTTAAAAAAAAGTGTTTATGACCCAACGATTGTTGTTTATTTGGTATTGTTTAATGACGGAACAAAATGAAATAAACAACAATTAACGCATCAATAGCATAAAAGAGGGAGTGAAGTTGTGTTTGAAACACTCTGGACTTGGGTGCTAATTAATGCAAGGATTACTGGTTTGATTGGGAAAATGTTTGTCATTATTTTCCAAAGGAAAAGCAAAGATTTGTAAATATCTTTAAATTTATCTTAAAATTATTTTTTACTTGCATAAGATAATCAATCTGCTTTCATGAAGGACAACAGAAATACAATACAATACAATACAATACATGCTGATTTATATAGCGCTTTCACAACAGCGGCAGCTGTAACAAAGCGCTTTACAAAACAGTTAACATAAAGTAAAATAATAAACACAACACATAACATAAAACACGGACAGTCGTGCAGTCCTAACCACTTTTCCGTCACACGCTTTGTCATAGAATGATTACTATTGAATACACACAAAATATTTCAGTGTGGGGGGGGTGCAACAGATTAATAACATTTCAAATTTTATTGGAGAAAACGATTTGGCATTCAAGCGTGTTTGAGTTACGATTGTGGTAACAGAAGAAATTAAACCTCTAAGTCAAGGCCCCAGTGTACCGACATTTTGGTTTGCGCTGAAGGTGCGGTTAAAAGACTTCCTGGTGAGCTCCCTGCAGTTCTGCAAGGCCAAAGACACCGAGTTGGCGTGGATTGACGGCGTGCTGGACATGCGTGTGGTAAAAGTCGACACGGGCGTGATGCTGGAGGAGGGCATCAAGGAGGAGCTCGACGACGCCGAGCTCCCCATGGACACCGCACCCGACCTCGGTATTGATAATAGTGCCGCAATGGTGGCGGCTCAGCGGGCCATGAAGAACCTATTTGGAGAGGACGAGAAGGAGCCGTCAGAGGAGAGTGATGTCATTCCCACGCTGGAACCACTGCCCTCACACGAGGTGAGTGAACTGATTTTTTAAAATTATTTTTTAAAACCAGGTTTCTGTAGTCACAAGACTCAATTTCAGTCTCAGTAGTCACCATAGTTTTATTTTAAACCTTATTTGGATATTTGTGTGATTTTATTAATAGCGAACTAATTACACCATGGCCATAGAAACAGAACTCTGCCATAAACTGAAGTATGTGTGTCGGTGTTGCATCATTAGGTTGTGCAACATTTTTTTTTTTTTTTTTTAGGATTCTGTTGAACAACAATTGAAAAGAGATGTTTGACTTCCACTGGTTAATTTCTCAGTGACTTTCCTATTCCTCTGCCATTACTTGATTTCAAGTCATGTCAGTGACCCGTTCCCCCTACCCCCTCTTTCATTAACAGAGCCCTTTGAATTATTTTTCCCGCGTCTGTCAATGTATCTTCTCCGGGGGCCGTCTCCTTGGCCCCTCAGGCTAGACTGACTTAATTTCACTTCATTTTGCTTTTCATGCAAATTAACCTCAACCCAAGGAGAAACTCCAAGCAACGGATGACTTTTTGATCTTGCTTGTTAAAAGGTCTCACATTAATGACTTGAAATTCCTTCCCAACAATGCTCTTTTGTGTGCTTAACAGGAGTGTGATATTTTCCCCTGTTCACACAAGCGCACTCACACACACAAACACACATTTCAATTATGAAAAGTCCCTTCGTGTGGGTCTCAAGTTATAGAGTGCAGTCACATCATTTAGTTACGCTGCAGTCAAAAATCTCAACAAGGGCTCTCCCTATGATGCATTACAGCCGACGAAAATCACAGCGATATTGTTAAATGAGTACCCCTGGGACAGCCTCAGTCAAAAAGGAACATTATGAAGGCAGATTATTTGATACAGTGCTGGTACAGGGGCGTCCGCTATGTCTTGTTGCTAAAAATTGTCGCCTTGACTTAAGACCGTTTTTATTCGTATTAACGTAATGCATTCACAAGGGCATAAAACCAATCCAGCCTGCCCTTGGAGTTAATGTCCAACTGCTGTACCGCGGCTCTGTGCTCCATCCAGGCGCCCGGACATCAGTCGGTGTTCATCAACGAGCCCCGCCTGTCCGACTTCAAACAGGTCCTTCTCAGGGAGGGCATCCAGGCTGAATTTGTGGGAGGAGTGTTGGTGTGCAACAACCTAGTGGCTGTCCGCAGAGTGAGTGATCATTTTTGTTACTCTCACCATTTTATTTGATTGATGAAAAAAGTGTTTATTAATGAAACGAAACATTAAGTCAACAAAAAGCACAATTTGCCAAAGTAGGGCAGAGAAGGAAAAAAATCAATAAAACCCACCACCACCACAAGTGAAACTGCACAAGTCAAATAAAAGGAGAAGCAGGAGCAAACCAGGACATCAACATGAAAATGTATAATTGACAAGAACTTAAAATAGATGCAACCCAGAACATGAACTCAAAGAGACTCTCGGAACAGTCGGCGTCAAGTGCAATGAAAGCGGAGAAAACTTGAAGCGTCTGATGCTTTGATGTCAAACCGGTGAACATCCCTTTAGTTTATGTGCCGCGTAAGACTGCATGTGTATCAAAGGTGAAATTGAGGTCTCGCGTTTTTCTGGTCTTTATCCAGACGGAGGCGGGACGCATCGGCCTGGAAGGCTGCTTGTGCGATGACTACTATAAGATCCGGGAGCTGCTGTATCAGCAGTATGCTGTCGTATAGCAGCAGCAGCCACCACCGAGGCCGTCCCTTACGAGGGAGAGGACCCTCCGCTGCACCCTTGGGTACCTCCAGCTGAGTCCCCAATACATCCATTGTACAGTTTCACTTTATTTTATATTCCAATCTTTATTGCTAGATGACATTGGGAGGATGCTGTTCTTTTGTTTTGTTTGTTTTATACTGACTGATCTCTGTATGTGACAAGAGATACCTCTCCACTTCATTTTGACAGTAAATGCAACCTTTTCCTAGTCTGAATTTCTGTATTTGTCTCAGATGCACAAACAGTAGTTTGTCTGTAAAAGCCACATCACAAGTATGGTACTTTATACAGTAGGGGTGTGCGAGCTTTTGAGCTCAAGGGCCACATTTAAAATGGACCAAGGGGCCCAATCATTTGGAGATGAGTTAAAAAAAAAAGAGGGTGCAGAGGTAAAATATGTCTATAATCGATTCAGCCAAATAAACAATACTTGATTAATTTGAGGGGACAAAAGTCATATAAAAAATAATCCTAATACAACCAGAAATTACACCTAGCAGCCCCTGTGCCCCAGTCGGCTTTGTTCATGTAGTAATGTTGATTTAAGTGATGATACATCAAAATCATATCAGCGCTTTTAATTAGCCGAAAGCTAAGATAGGGAGATGTAATTGCTTTGTTATGTTTGTTTTATCGGCAAGCCTCTCCCCAAAGGTAAAATAATGAGATCATTTATTGCAAGTGATTTTGCGGACCCCAAGATTGAGCTTAAGCTGAACCCCAGTTGAAGAAGCAACTGTCTTACACACAGGCAAGTTGGGCAAATCTTGGGAAAATGTCAACTTAGATGGCTTGTGTGAAAGCAGCGAGTGTTGCTTTTTTTTTTTTTTAATACAGAACTATCATCTCAAATGTCATCTTTTTGGTTTGACTGAGAGTATGAATGATTGTTTTTATGTGTGCCCTGCCGTTGGCTGGCAACCAGTAGAGAGGGTTTCCCCGCCTACTGCCCTAAGATGACTGGGATAAGCAGTTTGGATCATGAATAGATGGATGACAAACCCAAACCACATCCTCCACCTACAGATGGAGACATTTGCGTCTGTTTCTTGCAGACGGTGTCAAGCGTTCTCATGCGGCAGGTTCATGTGAAACATAGAGGCCGCATGACATTGTCACCCGAAGAGACAAGTGGGCTGGAAAAGACCCTGCGGCCGCTGTCGTGCCGCGAGCTCGGATTAGCCCTTCTCGTTTATCATTTTGGGATTGCTGCAGCCAAACAGATTTGAGCTCGCTTTCCTTATCTATTTTTGGACACGGCAGTGTATTAAAAAGATGGGTGATAAGAGAGCTTGTCGATGGCGAGAGGAAGGGGGAACGGTCACGTGGGTAGCCGGCAGCTGGGGTCACGCTTTGACTTGGTTGATTAGATTCACGGTACCGTGCACATTATTTGTAACCTCTCTCTTTTGACACACGGTCTTAGCAATGTGTCAACTTTGCATAATGGGGAAAGAAATGTTTAGGTGGTCATAAATTGTTGTTTGGTTGCTATCGGACACCATCAAATGTGTGACACCTCTTTCAGCCAATGAACCTCTATCTCTCTTGTTGGAGCAGAGACCTTAAATCAACAAACGCCTGATCAGGTGATGGAGCAGAGAACCTCAAAGGGAGGTCTTCAAAAGACCTTGCACAAAGCGATGGCAATATGGCCTCTAATAGGGTAGAAGCAAGTTGATGCGGCATGATGACAAGACTCTTAAATCAAATCATCGCCATCCGCTCCTCTTGATCACCGCCACTTCTCACGAACCTTGCACGTGCCCCGGGTGTGATGACAAGGGGGGGCGACACTCAAACGGGTAAACAAAAGTTGAGTCGGTTGAGGGAGGGAGGAAAGGAAAGGAGAGAGTGTGTGATGTGCGTGTGTGATCATGCACATGGTTGGAGGAGTTGGATTCGAGCACGGATGACTGACTGTCGTGCAAGCGTGTTTGGACAGTTGCATAACATACAGTTTTGCACTTTAGGGACATTAAAATTTAAATGCTCTGTTTTAATCCATGGCTCACACACAAGACGTCACGCAGAAACGCGCCGATTGTGCCTTTAAATTATTTGTTCACTTCTCGCTGCTGTGAAGAGCTGAGCAATACGAAGAGGCCAGATTAAGAAATAGGGAGGGGGTGGGGGGGGGGGCATGGCTAGATTGTAACCGAGCATGCCATCCCTTTTCCAATGCCGTCACTGCTTTTCATTTCGATAATTGACCAGCCACGCCAGAAATGTCCATCAGCTAATCCTCTTAGTTTTCATAATGCTGACTCTGTCACAGAAGTCCCCTGTTTTAATGTAACAAGCGGCTAAACCCGGTGAGCAGACTGCAGAAAGCCCCCCCCCACCCCTCTCTCTCTCGAGGGCTCACTCTGCCCCCTAGAGACCCTTTTTTGGAACGACACAACCTGTCAGAGCAATCACAGATAGTGTAGCTCCGTACTGGCTCGACCTTGGCCGCAAAACTGGGCTTGAATACAACCGAAAAAGTGTAGTCATCTCACCGGAGGATCTGCAGAGTGGGTAGCTCTTTCCTTTTGTGTGGAGGATAGATGGAATATAATCCCTTTTCTCCTCACTTAAGCAGACCACTTTATGCCGCTGACATAATCATGTGAAAGTGGATGCTTTTGTTTTTTTTCTTATGTCGTCACAAAACATTCAAACCTAGCACAAGGCACATGAAATCCCGCGCTAAATAATAGGAAACCATCTTGGAAAATCTGCCCAAATGTTAATCGTGTGGAAAGTTTTCATGTTTGGTTATTCCTCTTTTCTGCCTCAGCACCCTAATCCCCCTTCAAAATCTGATATGGTTTAGCCGCACAATGTGATATAATCGTTTTTATCTCAAACGATGAAATTGTAGTTTCGAGAGATGTCCCATTCGTTGTTCGCGCGCAAATATAGAAGAATCTTTTCACCAAATTACCTAATTTTGAATGAGCGACAGGAGTGGTCGCCAGTCAGTGGCTTTTTTTTTTTTTTAGGGCCAAATCATGTGAAACTGTTTTCCTTACATTCTTCTCCCTCTCTGAGCAAAACCTGAGCAGTTCCTTGTTCCAAAACTCGAGGCATGTTGCTGACGTTGGGTGGGGGTGGGGGGGACACTTCCAGACCGTCAACAGAACACAACCTGCTCCACACATCACACGGACCCGACCGTATGTGACGTGACACGACTGACGCAACCTTGAGAGATGTGAGGAGACCCTGCCGATGATTAATTCAAAGCAGAGGAGAGCAGAACGAAGATTAGCTGGCTGTGGCTGCGGGTGTGGGTGTGTTTACGCCTGCAGACCACCATTGCATGACACAAGGCCATGTTGGGAGGGCTGAATCATTGCCCGCTGAATGATGTCCGTGTGAGAATGACGGGAGCCCAAACAGAAGAGCGTTCATCCATCCCGGCTAGTCAGCGTTTGTTTGCATGCGCGCTCCGGTTCCGATGGCACCAGCAATCGTCATTTTAAAACCTTCTCCGCTGTTAACGTGACCTTTAACCTATACAAGTCAATGATAAAATCGATGACAGAACCTAGATTCATTCTCGGAATGTTCATCTACAAACATGATACTTGCTGTCTTGTGTACTCTAGAAACAACGACAGCAGCCCAGAAGACAACTCGAGAATAGTCAGATGGGTCTGTTTTCTGCCCCCGGTTACCCGTCACACCTGTGCGGGCATACAAATAAAGCGACAAAACAGCCACAGATTGTTCAACACTCACGATGAATATTGAATTTTTTTTTTGCTTTGCCATTAACTGAGAAGTCTTTCCAAGGAGCAAAAATCCGAAGCTCTCCGGAGGATGGCAAGCATGTACTGTTCTTCCAACACCAGCCGTTGGCCAGAGAGGGCCTCGATTTAAAAAGTAGACAGGTTGTACGGGGGGGAACAAAGAGATGGTCGTGCCTCCATCTGTCTGCTCGATTCATGAGAAAAGCATCAAATGCGATGCCAGCGCCGCATCACGGAAGGTGTTATATTTGCTTTTTTTTTTTTTTTTTTTTAGGCCACGTGTCATTTGGTCAGCTACGCATCTCGGAATCAGCTTATTTATGGGATAGCGCAGCATAATATGGCTCTCATGCAACGCGGTTAAAGGACGTATTATATTTCCGCTGTCCCTTTTGTCTCTTGCATAATCCAAACACAACGCAAATACACTCCGAAGTCACGTCAAGGACGGGATGTATCGCCGTCATGTACAGTTGCTGCTTTCGTTACTGTTAAAGGGTCATTGACGCATTATATGTTTGTGCATTGTGCGTGTTATATAATAGGTCGCTACTTGGCTAAGTTAGCAACGCGACAGAATGACAAGAGTAGTGGCTGGAGATCAGTTCAGTGAAGACCCCCTTGGCGAAAGTCAGCTGGGATAAGCTCCGGCTCATCCGCAACCCTACGTGAGGAACCCGGAGTGGAACAGAAAATTGATGGATGCATTTAGGCTGCAAAAAAAAAAATTGTACTGTATTAAAAAAGGTACTTCGATGTTGCCCCAATTAGTCCGTTAAAATAAGTTTCACTGTTTGGCCATATTCCATGGCTCTGTAATACTCCCCCTTAAAGTCGGACTTTTGATCACCACATCAAAACGCCGACTCATTCCCACGAAATGAGCAAGTACAACTGCCGTGGCAATCATGCGCAAACCTTGACATCGAGCCATTTGTTGACGTGCAGCGCAAAGACGTGACTCACGCTTGGCATTTAAACCAAACAACACATTTACACCAACTTACTACTCCCCTTTTTCTACATCATCCCACGTTGAAACACACCCCCACCAGACCAAAGCAGCAAACCGGCGTTCACTCGCAAGGAGGGGGTCCAAAAGAGTGTGTGTGTGTGTGTATGTTTGACCAAAGCGCCGAGTGTAAAGTCGTGGCTAAATCTCTGTAAGCAGGCCCTGGCATTGGTCCCCAATTGCCTGCCTGCTGTGTGGGCAAAGGCCCGGAAGAGACGTAATCCCCTGGCATGGATGCACTCACACATGTTGATGGGCATTTGTGTTTCGACAGTATGTGCATGCAGAGGTTGAAGGATAAAGCCAAGAGTTGCTCAGACACCCCCCCCCCCCCCCGCCCCCACACACACAAAAAAAAGCCCTGATGTGAAGCCGTGGTTAATAGCAGACTTCGCATGATGTCTTGCATGCTGTTTGGAGATGGTGTGCTGTGGTTTTTTTGGGTGGGTGGGGGTGGGTGGGGGAGGTCTGCCTGATACCATCCTGACAGGGCCGCCGATCTTGAGTTTATGTAACCTTTTCGTTTGCAGGAAATGGCATTGCACAGCATTTTTACCTTTCCTGCTGCTTGGTTTTTAAGTGGGCAGCCGTGGGGGCCGGGGGGGGGGGGGGTGGCAGAGTTGACATGTCGGTTCAGCCTTGACAGGCTCTGAGTGAAGGACAAGGCAGCCCACCCAGCTCCTCATCTTGGCACTTAAGGTGACCTCTGTCTACACCAGCAACTTTACTTTTTTTCGGATTATATAAATAAAAAATAAAAGTAAAAAAAAAAAATCAATAAAATACATATAAAAATAAAAGACACCATTTGTTGACCAAAGCTATCTCATTTATCATTTTTTTAAATACAACTTCTTTTGAATTATTGCAACGTGTCCTTGGGTGTAGGTTGGAAGGGGCTTATGAATATCTCGTCCATACATTGAGGAGGGGGTAGGTGGGGTAGGGGTGGGGGGGGGGGGTAATACTTTCCTTGCCACGGGCACCGGCAAGTCGTGCTACGCCACTGGAGGAAGAAATTACCGTCTGGTGGTTGGCTGAGGACGTTTGACCTCACTTATTGAGCCCGATATCAAAAAATGCGGATGGCGGGTCACTTGAAGGCCATTTATTAGTTATTGGTAGATGAACTCAGGACCTGGGAATTATTGGCTTTTGGTTTCATAAGACACGATTGAACATTCTGTTACTCGCATGCAGCGGAGACTGCGTATGTGTGGGCAGGTCGGTGGGAGAGTAGATTCAGAAGTTAACGCTGTGTGTGATTCTTTTCAATATGAATCCATCACGAAGCACGTTCACGCAAAACCTCACGAGTGACTCGGTATGACACATAAAAGGCAAGGTGCTGGCAATGTCGTTTTATTTTTATTTTTATTTTTTTTGATGGTCCTCTCAACATATCAAACCACTGATTGGCTTTTGGTTTCATAACACAAATGGCATGAAGACGAGCTCCAAATCCTTGCTTTGATCTCTAAAAACGTGACAGCTGATTGACGAATTGGTGTCAATGGTGGACAATGGAGGAGACCACTGTCTCGTTGAGATTGGGGGGGGGGGGGGTGGTGGTGGAGGGGGCGGGGGGCGAGTGGATGAAGGTCGGCCGGGTAGGAGGAGGGCCGAATCCATGTGGACGGAGGCGGGGAGGAGTTAGACTCTGCTGCACGAGCACGACTGCTGCCTGAAATGTGACAATTTTCCTCCACGAGCACGCGCGCACGCACGCACGCTTACGCACGCTCACGCACAGAGCATCAGGCGCAGGTGCGTGGACTCGCTCCCCACGCAGCTGAGCGAACCTCCGTTGATGACGGGACGTTGGAGTCTTTGGAGGGGGGGAAAAACGCCAAACTACAGCGAGGAGGAGAAAGGACAGCCTCTTTTTTTTAATATTGTTTTTTTTTTTTGTTGTTGTTGAACCTCCCCCCTTGTTGACACTCCACTCCGCTCGTCTCCACGGGACAAAATGCACGCCGGTGTGGGAGCCTGCTCGCTTTTCTTATCCCCCTCGCCAAATTAAATGGTCGTTCTACTGAAATGAGGACCTCATCTCAGCTGGGTTCATTGTGAAAAAAAAAGGAAAGGGGCGCTTTCTTCGGCTTATTTCAAGGACGGCGACCGAGGAAGATAAACTCATTAGGGGAAATAAAAGTGGCCGGAGGACGAAGGAGACATGGAGCGGGACGACACCGTGAAGGCGCCTAAAATGAAGAAGAGCATCATGGCGAAGATGTTTAAAGTTCGCAAAAGGAGGGAGATGCTGTTTGTACAGGTGTGCTTCATCTGCAGTGCCCTCTTAGTGGCGTGGACCATGTCGGCGCTGTTGACCAAAGCAGGTGAGTGCGTGGATCGCACACATGGACGCGCGATATCTGCATTGTAATCACGCGTCACAACAAATGTGATCTGGCGGCGATGCAACGTCGCTGCATTCGTCTGCAGATTCTTGATGCCGGCTCTACTAAAACCACCCAACTTGGAATGCATTCGTATTTATTCAACTACGCCGAGGTCGCCTTTTACGATGTTTCTCCGTAATGCCGCAGTGTGCGCCCCGTGGCAGCTTGCACATTTTTTTTTATTTGTCGAGGAGGCACAGGCGCGTAATCACGGCGCACGCACGCCTGTTTTACATGCACACATACGACGGGACCGGGAATCGGTTTGATTTGTCTTTTTTTTTTTTTTTTTTTGCAGCACGATCCACTGTTACCGCGCACCGTGGTCTGCACCTTCCCCGTCATACACGTACACGTATGGTGATCCAGATCTCCCCCCCCCCCACCCCCCTCAGTGTAATTGAGATGGGCAGTCATGTATGGTGCTCACTCTCTACACATGACCCCCCCCCTCCCCCTTTCATGTCAAAAGTCTTCCCTTTAGGCTTGTGCAAACACTGACATTGCGGAGCATCCCAAACGCAGCATCACAGCCGTTATGTAATCCACGCACCAACCTTGGGAGTGTTGGTTGAGCATCCCGCTAAAACAGCAGGGATCCGAGGTGAACTCGTGGGCAATGCGCGTATACAAAGGGGGTGTCAGTGTTTCATCAGTGCTCTCATTGCAAGATGTGACCTGGATTTGGAGAAAAGAAGTGGGGTGGGGGTGGGGGGGGGGGGTGTCATAAATATCATTTGAGAGATTTTGCATACAGTCAACCTGCACTTATTCCTGAGGTAACAAAATTTTCTGTGCAAATTAAAAAACAGATTGCTGGGGGAAAAAAAAGTTATTCGTTCTGATCTGCGGCTCTCCAAAAATAGCCCCAGAATTATCTAATTTTCGTGTTGCTATCGATAAAGCACATAAGTGAAGATATTTCTAGAAAATGACAGGACGGTGGCGTGGAGGTGACAGCTTTGTAGCCAGAAAGAAGAGCAATTCTTTGTCGGCTATTTCAATACATTTTGCAGATTGAGTTAAACAATTAAGCATTTTAGGTTTAAGCAGTTTGCATCAACATCAATGTGGCCACCATCTTTGTGGTTTTTTTTTTTTTTTGCAGAAACTTGTCAGCCAATCATGTGTGAATTATATTCTAATGCATCGGGAGCTGCTTTTTACATCCAAAAAAAAAACAAACCTCAATGTCTCCACGAGGTTATCTAATTTTGACACAAAATGGATATATGGTATGGATATGACTTTTTTTTTTTTTAAGACCCTGCTCCCACAAATGAGACGCACCGCTGTCATCTGACAGCGACCCCATCTCACATGTATCAAATTGTTGTCAGCGTTTCACTAATGTAGTCCACACACGCGCTCCGTGCCTCTCTCATGAAGCTCTTTTTTTTTTTTTTGGTGACCCTGTCGTGGGATCTGTCCATCTGCAACCACTTAGCCTCCGTTGGGGCCTGGGGGGGGAGGGGGCTACAGATAGCATCAGAAAACTCTCCTCACTGTACTGCAGGGCAGATCTCCAGCGAAATCCACCGAGTTTCATTAATTACATTAAAACAAGAGGCTTAAATGATTATTCTGCAATGATCTCATACATGCGAGTGCAAATCTCTCATTTCCAAAGGCAGCGTTTTTTTATGCGCGTACGCGTGTGTATAAAATGTTAGACCGACGCAGTCGTAGCCATGGCGGGACCGTTGTAAAGAAGCCTCGGGAATTGTTCATCTGCAGTTTGACAGCCATGTCGGCCTATGTGAGAACAGCAGAAATCCCCTTTGAACCCACGAGGCCTACCATAATCAGATCCATTTAATTGAATAAACAAGAATGTCTGTGGAAAAACCTGTTTGCACTCGCCTGATTTATAGTGGCGTGTTGATTTTTCAGAATAATCCAGATGGATGAGATTTGATGCTCCTCTCCTGGGTCATACACCGCCATAAAGAAGGCAGAGAGGCGTGACACGCCGCCTTGCATGCTGATCCTGAAGCGGATGTGGGTGTGAGAGAGATGTGATGGACAGGACTTTTTTTTTTTTTTTCTTGTTGTTATCCGACGACTGAAGGCGAACGTGTTCGCAGCCAAGCAAGGTTGACGGGCGCATGTTTGGCCTTGGTCCCCCCCCTCTGTCCCCCAGTAGGTTGATTGAACCGAGCTTGAGGATGTCCTCTCTAACGCTGAAATCCTCAGGCTTGTGTTTAGCAAATGGAAGGAAGTGGCACCGCTATGCTAATAATATGAGATTTAAGAGATTCGGTGTATCAAACATTTCACAAACGTAAAAAAAAGGCATTTTGAGCAATGCTTTTAGGGCGGCCGTGGAAGACATAAACAGTGAATGGTGGTCACTGCTGTGACTTTGCTGATGCCTTTAGTCAATGAGTGTATCGAGTGGTAAGTACATTGATCATAAAGCAACTTAATTCATTCATTCAAGGTGGTCCAACATACTCCAAATGGGGAGTTAGTCTTGATGGCCACATCGAAATATTGCTTAGTCAGCAACTTGGTATGTTAAACCATACTGTACTCATGAATATTCTGGCCAAATATGGCGGTTGTGTTTGAAATCAATTCAGGAATGTGGGAAAAAAAAAGACAATTCACAACCGTCACATGCTGAAAATAATTGGCTGCGCGCGTTAACATCAAAGAAGTGGAAGCATGGTCCCTCTGTGGGGAAATTAGCCTTTGCATCAGGCGGGCAAAAGTGACAAACGCGTTTGATCACGTACGCTTTGGCAACATTTCCGTCGAAATCGATTTCAATTCGTGAAACGCTTTCAAGTCTGGATTGTCACCCATATCTTTATTTGTTCATGCTTTGCTTCCTCGGTTGTGGCTGGAGGGGAACTTGGGCCACTGAGGCATCACGGCGTCCTTCACATGGTGAAAGCGCCGATTATAACCGTGTCATGTGAGTGGGCTTTCGCAAGCGCAATCTGCGTGACCTCACAAACCAGAAGTCGGACTGACTGGTTGGCTGTGTTGCACGCTCTTCCGCAGCAATAATTAGGCCCTTACGTCACCCAAATCGACTCATCATTTTGCGCACAGCAAACAGTTTTCTCATCTTGCCAGAGGCCTCGTGTCATTTGTGTGGCACAAATGATGGAGGGAAAAAAAAAAAGGCAAGTTGAAAACGCATCCAGGCGGGCTGGTACCATTTTACGTAAGATATTTAGGGCTGCAGTGCTTGTCCTCGTTTACAGAGGCTTAAGAGCAGAGGAAAAGTGTGCGGCGGCTTCGTTTTTGAAGCACTCTTGTGGGAGAAATTAAAAAAATAAAAAGTTGGACAGCCACATAGGACACATTTAGCGGATTAAGAATGACAACCATCCATCTTGATTTTTGACATTCCCTCGAAACAAACCGTTTGTATGTTCACGCTTTCCTCAAGCCTGTTAGTGATACGCTCAAAGGGGTTTTTTCAAACAATCTCATAAGCGGCGCTAAACCGCAATCTTTTTGTTTGCTCTGCAGGCCACGGCATGATAATGGAGGACCGTCCCGATCCGGAGCACTGGGGGAGGCGGCTCATGGCGTCGGCGACCGAAAATGAAACGGAGCCCAAGAACTGTACGGCGCCAGGTATGCCGGCCAACAAAGTTTTGGTGCCGCTTTGAGCCTGTACTGTGCTGGAATTATTTCTTTGGTTGTTGTTTTCCATTCACCATGACTTTATTGGATGCCTTCAGACTTATCCGCGGTTATGAATACTTATGCCATTGGACTATCTGCAACTCTATCTGTTTTTGTGTTCTCGGCGCCAGTCGCAAAGTGCTACGACTGTTTCGTGTGCGGCAGCAAATGTTTCTATTTCGGAAGACGTCACAGTGATTCATTGCGGCCCGCGGGCGAGCCTTCCGGACGTAATCATCCAAAGAGTGTTTTCAAGCAACGGCGAGTAATTATTTAACCGAATGGGGTTACGTGTCAATTTGAGGATTTGTTTTGCTTGCGTTTCATACAGTATGGAAGGGACAGCAGGGCGCAAGGTTATTTGGATGTCATTTCAAGTGTCACAAGCTGCCCGACGGGGCCCCAACGGGCTATTTACCTCATTTCTGCTCCCGCTCTGGAATTATTCAAATGAAGCTGCCGCGTACCCAACTATGAAATCAACCAACAAGCACGTTTAAAAAAAAAAAAATTTTTTTTTTTTACAACACTCATAAAATGATTCAGCATGTGACTTTTTCTTTGTAGCGGCATAAAAGTAGCGGGCAACTGATTGAATGACTGGCGTCCTGGAAGTTTTCCTCAACAGAAGTTTAATCCTTAAAGATTACCATCATCCATCCACCCCCCCCCCCTCCACCGCCCCTTTTACAAAACGTCCCCTCGTGCACCAGACTGAACGTCTCATTCCACATCACCTCATTCACTTGAAAATCTTCAGAACCACCCCCTCCCCTCCCTCCGCCCCCCCCTCACCCCCTCGGTTCCTTGCACCGCTTTGTTTTGTCATATGACTCGCATCATCTCAGAAAGAATGCCACCACGAACACGTGTGTCTCTTTGTTGCGAAACCGATTGGTCTGTTCTGACCGGTTGCGGAGCACATGACTCACTCTGATTTTTATTTTATTTTTTTTCATATATATTTTTTTCCTGGAATTTATCTCACAATTCTCGCAAGTCATGTCTCGTCACGTCACTCGTGGCCCATTTCACTAGCATGCTTGTTAGCGCTTTTGGTGCTAAGAGTTCTGACTACGGATTCATTTATTGTTTGTTTAAAAATAAAAAAATTCAATTTCATACCATACCACCAATTTTATACCTTCAATGCAATACCGTGAAACATGTCATCACCTTGAGTTGATTCCAGAGTAGACCGAGCGCTGACAAAGTGGGCTTCTCCCTTAAGAGGGACGCGCTCGGTGTAAATGGATGGAAGTTGATAAGGATGAGAAGGCTCGTTGGAAATGTATGTGTGTGAGGGGGTGTTTATATGCTGAGCAAGCTCAACTACTGAGGCTCCATTTCACCGCACTGCATAGATCACACTTGACTTTCCTTATCATTATTGATGGAAGCCTCGCAAGGTGCTGCCGCCCATCTAATGTTGGTCTTAAGTGCATTTTTATGTATGTGTTCTCACTTGAATGCGACGCCGTTCTCGCAGGATGAGGCTTGACGCGATCCAGTCAATTTGTCGGGATGCGTGATCGCTTGCCGTCCTGCATTTTCTCTGCGGTGCCGTGTTGAAAATGGGTTCGTTTGCATATGAGGAATTTATGCATTTTTTTTGGGCGAAATGTGGAGTGCATTGCTCAGGTGCAGCCAGCAGAGGCGCTGTTTCGGCTCGAAAGACCAACATGACCTCAGCTCGACGCAGTTACAAATCCTTTGTAACTTTGTTCTGTTCAATACTGTACTTACCTGGAAACAGGAGTTCCGAACATTGAGCCCCCCCACCCCCCCGCGCCATCAAGCCCATATTTGAAAACATGTCATTTCACAGCAGTGAACCTTGCGGTACAACGGTTTCAGCCCCGTTCAGCAATCGTGCGCAAACGCCACCTAACGGGACGTCATGCTTAACTATGTGCATGTTGGTGCGGAATGGCGTGTCTCTAAGTGCTTAAACGAACATGAGAACACCGCTCCACATGTGACGCGAGCATGTGGATGTATTGACCCGCCAAGGGAAGAGGATAACGGTGTGTATGCGTGCGTGCCTTTTGTAGTTCTCCATACAAGACTGCGTACATGGCGTTCTGATACACCCGAGCAGCAGCAATTATCTAATTGGCCAATCGTGACCCAGAAAAATTCTTCAGCTCTCATCGTCTCTTGAGTATAACGCTGTACGGTGCTGCGGCATTCTGGTTTGGCTCTCCCGTGTGACAGAAAGTTAATGTCCGAGACATTGCACGCGATATGGAGTTGAGTTGTGTACGCAAGACTTGACCGCAGCGTAGAGAAGACTTCCTTAGGAGGCCGAGCTCACTATTATGCAACACATTCCCTGTCTGCTATCTTACACGATTTTGAACAAAGGAGTGCCAGTGGCCGGTTTGCTTTGTTTTTTTTAAATTGGCATCATCGAACTGAGAGCCGTTTGTCGTATTGTGACACTCGGCTGAAGTTTAGTCATGAAAAATGTTAGCGCTTACTGATACGATCTGATCTGCGTTTATGATAATAAACTTTTTTTCCCCCTCAGACTTCATCCCTGACAAGCTCAATAGAAACTGAGACCACTATTGCATTGGACCCCCTTTCGATTGCGCTAAATGGCCAATGATGGATGATGGGATGTTGTGAAGGGAAAAGGTTTGACATTTTGGAAACTGTGCTGACCTTTTACTCCATGCATCCCATTTAGCTTAATTTATCTGACTAAATAAAAACGATTATTCTAATCTTAACCAACCTAGCCTGGAGAGGGTGGGAGCTTACGGGGCATTCCAAAGAACTTGCATGTGAGGAACAACGTCCTTCGAATCGCTGTGCCTGCGGAGTTGTTTCATAAAATCTTCAAACTTCTTGTGAGCTGTCTGTGTGGTCTTATAACGAGCTTATAAAAGGAGCCGATGGGGGGGGGGGGGGGGGTTGGGGGCGGATGGGTGGATTGTGCCGAACACACACACACACACAATATGAGTTATTTCTTGCATAAGCAGCCCAGAAAGATGTCCGAATGTGAGGTCTATTTTTAGATTTGTGGCTTAGCTTCTCCTCAAGAGGACTTTTATTTATATTTTTTGGACCTTCTATTCTCTGATCTTCCTCCTTTATTGAACTCTTAAATATTATCAGCATCCATTAGGTGATTATTTGTCCTTTATTGAATCTAATAATTCAAAAGGAATGCAAAGGTGCACTAAAAAAAACAAATTGACTCCATTTTATTTATTCCAGTGGCTGCAGTGTTGTCCAAAGGAGGAAAAAACAGTTTGATATGCGTGATTTTTTTGTCGGGGTGGACAGTCCAACTTTTTTGCCAGACTTTGAAATATGAATTTATATCATTCCCAAGGACTCATTTTCCCTCGCAAAGTGACTTTGCCCGTCCATATGCTAATGTTGTCGCCGGCCTATTTAAAGGCGTCACTTGTGTCGTCCCCGTCCTCCCGCGTTGGTCTGTCCTTGAGCGGCCAAGAACGTCGGCGTGTTTGTGTCACCGAGGACTGCGACGTGACCGCTGCTGACGTGCGAACACCTTGTTGGTCTCACGCTGTCAACGGCCACTTGGCTTGTGCTATTTGTGCTGTTGAATGATCAAATTGGCCACTTGCTGCTCGGGAAAATTCACCAAGTACATGTTTGCGGGAGAAGAATGTGTTTTTAAGTATTTGACTATATGTTGATTAAACGCGCAGTCGGAAATTGTTTTTCCATTTGTTTGCTAGCGAGTGAAGAAAAAGGGCCTGCAGAATAGATGTTATATGATCATGCTACATTTGCTACAAATGCTTGTCTGCTTCATTCACGTGTGCACACACATCACTGAGTATAAAATACACATTTCCATATCCATGCGTGCTCATACTCGCAACAGTGAGGTTAGGACAGATGCAGAGTGAAGTCTCAGGTGAGCCCTGTTCCACTTCCCAACTCCATATGTGACCAGGTCCCAAAACGTGCCTTTTATTTCATTTTACGCCGTCACCACACCGCACCGCAACGCATCCATCCTGACCCGACGGTAAACATTGAAGCAATTTGCATCAAACAAGATCGCTGTTGCTTTTTGTCGCCTCAAGGGTGCGAGTGTGTGCGTAACGGACAAAACTGGACTGTGTCCCGCCACATTTTGTGTGCCAGTTGAGAATGTCGAATGAAAGCCAGCAGGTGGACCAACTTACCGCAACAGATTTGACTTTTGAGGTTCTGTTTGGGGAAACGAGTGCCCCTCCTTTTCAAAATGGCTTGGTATGAGATCGTCAAGGCTTTTTTTTCTTATTTTTTTTTCCTCATTGTATTTTCCAGTTGGGTCGTGAAGAACATTGACCATGTTGCATAATATATCCAGGCCTTGAAGGTCCCTCATCGTGATCCAGGGTGGTGAGGTCTGCTGACCCGTCACAATGTCACACAAGTGGTTTGGGGTGCAGCGGGGGGAAGGGAGGAAGAGGAACCGGGGCCATGACGGCGGCGGACACGTGTCTTACTGTCACGCCGCTGATGTCGTGCGTTGACTGTGACATTTCCTCTCTCCCCAGCAATACACGAGTTCCCCGATGACCTTTTCACCAACAACGAGCGCAAGAGCGGCGCCATCCTCCTGCACATTGCAGCGGTGAGACAATCTTTTTCGAAGTTTCGTTTTGCACCTGCACCCATCATCATGTTTTTTCTTTTATGGGCGGGCGGGGGCAGTCGAGCAAAAAAAAATCATTTTGGCAAACCAGAACTTGCAGCGAGAAAATCAAGTCTACTAATGCAGGCCATAAATTGCACACACGGCTAATGTGCAGCGTGCGAGCGACGGCTATCAAATATTAATTGTCTATCCCGGAGTGTTGGAAATGAAGTCCTCCTAAATATTCATTAAGTATTTAAAGTAATTCTCAGCCCGCTCACGGTGACTTCCATGTTGGTTTGAGTCATGATTGTGCTGAGACAAAAATAAAGATGAGTCATTTTAGTGAATGACTTCATTTATTACTCCTGTCATGTGCCACATTTAGATTGTGGACTCAAGATCATCACTTTAATTTAAAAAAAAAAACTATGCCTTCTGGTTTTAGCCACAGGACTTGTTCACGAGTGCACAACTACTACATTCTTGTTTTTTTTCCCCCTGCTGTGCCTGCGCTGCCCCCTGTGGATAGCATAGAGCACAGCAGCACAAACAGGCCTCTCCTCTCTCACCTGATCTATAATTTATCAATTCAACCTCAACTACCGAAATAGGCCGCCTGACACCCACAAGCCCCCACGGGAGCGCGAGCACGAAACCCTCCCTCCGTGCTTTTCCTCGTTTGTGAAGGGGGCAAATTTATAAAGCGGCCCGTCATGCTTTTATTCTCCCATGATGACATCTAAAAACGGGGGTACTTTTATGGTAAATTCTTGGCTTCAGACTTTGAGTAAATAAGATCATTTAATTGACAATTTGCTTTGGGTTTATTTTCAACAAAGTGGCATCGGTAGGCAAATGTCAATATGCGCGGACATGCATTTATGAGGGTCATTTTCAGTCTTTGTCTTGATGAGCTCACGAATGATTCATGTATTAACCCAGTTTGCAGGGTATTTTCATAGCGGGCGATTGTTGATGCCAAGAAAAATACTATCAAATGAAGAGAATGAGTGAATAAATTATTGAACTTCTTGACTGGTGCTTCTGACGGTCTAATGCTTCATTTGCATGATGGCGCCATTTGCCCCAATCATGGCAACATTTATTTCATTTTATTTTTTAATGAATGAAATCCTATTTATCAAATGCACTTGATTTGGAATTCCACTGCCTGTGACCGCAGGCCCTCTACATGTTCCTGGCACTCGCCATCACGTGTGACGAGTATTTTGTGACGTCACTGGAGAAGATTTGTGAGGTACTTTGGGGGCATTTAGGGTTTATTTATATTAAGGCTGCCATTTTTTTTAAATTACATCACCATATTCGCTCTTTTCATGCAGAAACTACATCTTAGTGAAGATGTTGCCGGTGCCACCTTCATGGCAGCTGGCAGTTCTGCGCCTGAGCTTTTTGCCTCAGTCATTGGTAGACACACAAACAAACACCCGCATGGTCGGTGTCACCAGCGATCCTGATAGGCTGCCTTCTTGTGTGCAGGTGTCTTCATCACCCACGGAGACGTGGGGGTAGGGACCATCGTTGGCTCGGCCGTCTTCAACATCCTTTGCATTATCGGAGTGTGCGGCATCTTCGCCGGACAGGTGTGTGCGTGCGCGTGCGTTCAAACCCGTGAGTTTCGGGGACCCAGTGCATCTGCGTCCTCACTGTTCACGGACAAGTGCCCTCTTAAGATTGTTTTCTTATGGAGGTTTGATTGAAAATAAAAACATCTCTGGTTGGCTTGAAGAGAGCCAACGCTCAAGTGCTGGCATGAAAGGCCCTGTACAAATCGTGTATCTTCTGCGTACCTCGTAGGTGGTGATGCTGACTTGGTGGGCAGTTTTTCGAGATTCCTTCTATTATATCCTGTCTGTCATCGCTCTTATTGCGGTAAGTTGGACTCATTGAAGAATGTCGTCATTACATTCAACAACCTGTAATGTTTTGTTTTTTTTTTTCCCACTTTACACGTTGCAGTTCATCTATGACGAGAAGATTGTGTGGTGAGTCAAATGACACAACCTCAATTTGTGCCTATTTATCGGGAACTGTCATGATTTTATGTGGAGGTATTGCTCATTTCGGCCTAAGCCATGCCCCGCCCCCAAAATGAATAATTGGTTAAAGGTCAGCATGGTGTTTCCAGCTTGATTATTGATTTATTAATCGCTTATTTCAGGCAGACTCTTCAAAAAAAACTGCCTCAGCAGTCTGCGCTACCTCAAGTAGTGATGGGGGAGAAAAAAAAGCTAATAAATATTCATTACTCTAGCTTTTTTTCCCCCCTTTTTATGAAGTTCCTTTTTCTTTATCCTTATCTCCAAATCTGGGAGCAATTTGATAAGAAATGTTCTGCGCTTCTACTCCCCCTCTAAAAAAGAAAAAAAACCCCAATCATTTAATTAGTTGCCACATAGGCTGCAGTCCCTTTTTATCCAGTAATTGATGATTTCAGCCTCAGAACCCCGGTACAAAGTTCTCGCCGACTGCTGCCTCAAAACGCCACCGCTTGTCATGTACAATATAATTAGAATGGGATGGCCATTCTAACCTATTTTTTTTTTATTATTTTAGGTGGGAGAGTTTAGTGCTGGTGGTTATGTACGCTGGATACATTCTGGTCATGAAGTAAGTGCTCAGTCAGTTTGCAGGCTCAAACCTTTTGACTGCGTGGTGCTATACCAGTCGGTCGATATTCAGGATATTGCATTTAGCGCCGTTGATCTTGAAAGCACGTCGACATCAACGATCGGCGTGCGTTTTATGACGATCGGTTTCCATGTGGTGCCAACAGCGCTTATAACGAAATGACCGATGAAAACGATCCTCATTTCGGGTTTTAAGCGATCATTTGCACCATCAATCGCACGGATGATAAAACGAAAGTGCTGACACTCTGAGATCGTGATGGTGGTGGTAAAAAAAAAGGGGGGAGCATAGCGACATTACTTCAATCTCCTGTAGGATATCATGGTCATGATAAGAACTTTAAAAAAAAATGCAATTGGACTTGTTTTCCCTTCATCACAGATCTTGTGAGGTTGTCTTTCCATCAGAAGGCTATCATTATTGGATCAAGTCTTTTTTTTTTACCCCTCCTTAGCCCTTTCAGGGACAACAGAGGTCATGCAAAATAATTCAATTCAATGTTAAAATATAGACTGAGGCGTGTGTGCGATCCGATGCAGCAAGCCGCGGTCATGGCGTGTGCGTCTGTCTGGGTCCAGCTGGTAATCTGTGTTGCACTCTCAGCAGCCCGCTCGCTCTCGCTGCCACCACAGGCTTAATCTTCCGCAACACGCGGCCCTAAAGAGCAGCGGCTTAACTGGATCATTCCTCTCTCCTTCTTCATTCTGTAGGCAAGACACAAAAAATTACAGAGGGGATGCTGTCATGTGGCACCCCCCCCCTCCCACCCCCGCTCCTAAAATATCCACTGGCCATTTTAGGTTTGTTCCTTTCAAAATGGAAGTTGCATGGAGGTGTTTACTCTCCACTCGGAACCGACATTTTTTTTTTCTAAACAAAATGCACAGTCGAGGTCAAACCAGAAAAATCACTTTTGAAGTGCAATTTTCCTAAATGAGCAGCTTTGTTTCCAACTCCAACACGACACGGCAATTAAAATAAACACGCTTGTGCAACTTTGCGAAGGGCGGTTGTTACGACATAAATAATTCACACCGTTTGCACTTACTGTCATTTTTCAAAGAGGAAATTTGGCCAAGTTGCTGAAATGCTTTTAGCCATCTTGATGTCATCCGCTTCATCTGTGCCAGGAACCGCCGGATGTCCGGCATTGTCTGGCCCACACCGACGCAGAAAACGCCAAAGTTTGTCATTGAACTACGGCATCTTTTGCGGCACCAGTCCTGGAATACGTCTGACTCACCTTGTACGCCGGATCCTCAGACATTTAATTTTAATCGCCTGTTTCATCTTCATAAAGTGCAGCGCTTGGCAATGAAAAGGCTCGGGTTTTTGCAAAGTAACAGATCCGTCAGAGGACTGCCACATCTGCCGAAGCTCAACAATTTTTACGCACGGCACCTTGTGTGCAAGCGCACGCCTCGGTACCTTTTTTTGGATGGTAGTTTGCCCCTTCACGCGGCGGTAAACAACTTGGTTCCTTTTTTTTTTTTTTTTTTAGCTCCTGAATATATTTCAAACAAGTCTTTGATCAACTCCGCTGACCGATCCTCTTGTGCGCCTCCCTCCCCAGATTCAACTCCAGCATGCAGGCTTTCTTCATGGGGAGCTCCAAGAAGAACGTAGCCAACGGCAACGCGGCCACCAGCAGTGAGATGGAGGACGGTAATGCGCCTTATTATCGGGATGACGACCCGTCAGTGCCCTTGCTGGCCGCAGGTAAGGTTAATCAGACAGGCGGGGGGCGGGGGGGGGGGGGCAACAGGAAGCGGCCTCGTCTTGGCCCCATGACCTGTACATCATTGAGGAAATGTGACTTTCTTTGGCAAGACCCCCGCTGGAGATCATGTGGCTTTTCATCTCGCCTCCTGTTCTGCTCAACTTGCTTCATCTGATTCGTTCTTTCTCTCTACTGGGCGAGATGCTTTAATTCTCTCTAAAGATTGGCAAACTTCCACTTGCTTTGATCCCAATGAGCTGTATTACATTAACCGCTATTAATATACTGTCTGTGAATGACCCACGGCCCCTCATTTTTTTTTCTCCACTTCTGAAGCTTTTTTTTAATTCAATTAGATGCTAAGGCGTGCGTGAGAATGCTGTCTGAAGTCGTATAGTGCGGCAAGAGAAAGGTAAGGCGCAGGCGCAATCAGCCGTGGGTAGCGTTTGCCAAGCGACTCGCCTCCCAGGTACACATTGCGATGGCCGTTTTCGTCAGTGTCATCTGTGAGTCCGCACCGTTGCTCCGTGAAGGTTCACTTCTTATTACGATTGGATGACAGTTAAGAATGCTAAAAGCAATACATGAAGTCGAGTCGTAGTTAACTCATTCACTCCCAAAGACGTTTTTAAACGTCTTTTCAGACTTGGTCCAGAATTGGCTGGGACTGAATGAGTTAATGAGCATTCTCCATGCTAACGTTGCAAAGTCAAGTTGAACTTCCTCTTGATGTTTTTGTCATATTTTAGTGTCATGGGATTGCAACTTTCTTGAAAAAAAAAACCCGAACAACTTCAATAACATTTATCAATCTTTCGAGCCACTTGTCTGAGTTCTTCACTAATTTCTGTGATTACTGACTGGATCTAACCCCGCCGCCTGTCTGTTTAGCCTTACTAAACCTGCTCCTGCTTGTTGTCAGCGATACTGTGCCGCTCTGTTTGTGTTGCATCCTACTTTTCCGCCGCTGCTCTCTCGGCACGCTCCCGACTGAAGCGGTAATGAATTCAAGAAATGTTTACACGCATTAATATATTCGCCTTCTTGCATGCATGAGTCCAAATTGCACTAACGAGGGCAAAGTTGGAAAAAAAATAATCTTTTGGTTGGCAGAGGAGTCATTCTTTGCTGTTTTTACACGATGTCAAATGTACCGCCTTCCCCCTGCGACTCCAGTGAAACCCACCAAGGCTTACAGCCGTGGCTCGGTGGTGATGGTGGACGAAATCATGAACGCCAGCCCGTCCAAATTCCGCTTCCCCGAAGCGGGCCTGCGGGTCATGGTCACCAGCCACTTTGGACCAAAGACCCGCTTGCGCATGGCGAGCCGCCTCATCATCACAGAGGTACACACGAGAGTTGCAGCGGACCGGCGTTGTCCTGTATCTATGTGGACGTCGTGTGCCCGGGATTTAGTGTCTCTCTTCTGAAAGCGCCAGAAGTTAGTCCAGGCGGCCAACGGCATGGAGACGCAAGTGATTGACGGCAAGACGGACATCGAGAATGGCAACGTACCCGAGGACAAACCCACTGAGAAGGAGGAGGAAAGCGGCATCTCCCCGTTTGGTCCTCCCAGTACGCGGTCGATCGGGACGGTCGTGACATCATTGACCCCGTCGCTCTCGTGAGCGACTGAAAGCACCGACGACCGAAACGCTTTGTTTTGCAGAGGGCTGCGGCAACAGAATCAAGTGGCTGATCTCGTGGCCGCTGCTTCTGTTGTTGTTCTTCACCGTCCCAAACTGCGGCAAGCCACGCTGGGAAAGATGCTTCATGCTCTCCTTTATCCTCTCAACCGTCTGGATTGCGGTCTTCTCTTACCTGATGGTCTGGATGGTAAGTTTGAGTCTGTATTGTTGTTTTTGGTGTTATTCGACTTGGTCGTCAATCAAGATTCAGATCATCATTTTACTGCACAACCAATCGGTGATATTGGATGACACTGACGGAACGTTAATGTGGAAAAATTATCCGTTAGTCTAGAAAGACTTTTTGAGAGTTCCTGCCCTCTTTGCAGGTGACCATCATTGGCTACACTCTGGGAATCCCCGACGTCATCATGGGCATCACCTTCCTGGCAGCAGGCACCAGCGTCCCCGACTGCATCGCCAGTCTCATCGTGGCTCGTCAAGGTCGCGCCCCCCCCCCCCTCGCGGACTGTGTATAAAATGTCATGACCACGGCGATGTGCCGTAAATGCTTCCGGGAATTTGTACTTTGGAGATACGTTTGTCGTAGCGTTGCTCATATCGGTTCTCGTGTCCACGCTTGCGTGGTGTGTTTCAGGCTTGGGAGACATGGCCGTGTCCAACACGATCGGGAGCAACGTGTTTGACATCCTCGTGGGCCTGGGCGTCCCCTGGGCGCTCCAAACCATGTGTGTTGACTACGGATCGGAGGTGCTGCTCGCCTGTTTCTTTCGGTCACTCTGTTTTGCGCCACCACTAGTGTTTGCTGGACTTGCGCGATGGCACCGAAGTGAGGCGGTTGTTTCGTCTTTTGCAGGTGATGATCAACAGTCGAGGGCTTGTGTATTCGGTGGTGCTTCTGCTGGGATCTGTGGCCCTCACAGTGAGTGCTTTTTTATTTTTATTTTTTTGCCGCTTCTCGTTCTGTGAGCGTTCCATGAATCACTTTTGAGTCAATGCCCTGGGAATGAAACTGACCTAGTCATTTGTTTTGCACCGCAAACAGGTCCTGGGCATTCACCTGAACAAGTGGCGTCTGGACCCGAAGCTGGGGCTATATGTACTGATCCTGTACGCCGTCTTCCTCTGCATCTCGGTCATGATCGAATACAACGTCTTCACTTTTGTCAACTTGCCTATGTGCTTTGAGGATTAACACGCGATGCAGCTGCAGCAGCAGCAGCCGGACACCAAAACAATCCTCACAGCCCCAAAGTCCCACCCTTCCCTTCAATAATACTGGACCTATCTGATCCACCCCCACACTCCGTTGTCTGTGTAGTCCCAAGTATGTCCATGCGGTGGCACACTTGTGTCATTTTGCATCGAATCTTTGCTCACACAGTGCCAGTCCTTGATACTCATTTCGAGGATTGCCTGTTCCTGCAGTACTGCTGTCCACCTGTCTATTTCGTCCATCCATTTAGCTGTCTGCGGTGGGGGACACCAGAATTTAATTCTGCCCCCCTCAACCCACACGTTGTCACCATGTCATCACTCTTTCATGTTGACAGAATCCTCACAAGGTTTACTGAGAACCCAAAGAGAAAAGCACACACTTTTTTTTTTGGCCCAAGACGAGGGTCTTGTCCTTGTCAGCATCCCTCCTGCAGCTACCAACTTGACACAAGGAACTACAAACTCTGTCCCTCAATGACCGCCTGCAAACTTTTCTCACCTCACTTGATTAAATAAAAAAGAAACTACTTTTTCAGGACTGTTTGGGAAGCATCAGTCCAAACTGAATTTTTGAGTTACGACTGCACTGCACAACATCGAACTGGACACAATTTCTTTCTTTTTGTAATTATTATTATTTTTTTGGTCAAGAATCCCTCCATCTTTTTGTGAAAGACAGAGGGAGAGCATGTTGCATCCCACTCGAAACAACTTTTTACGCGGATGACTTTTTGTGCTGGATGGAGATCTGAACACCCTCAGCGCTCACTCAACTCGACCATCTTCAGATCAGCGGGATGGATTTTGGCTTGATTTTTTTTCCCATCAACTTTTGAGATAAAGGAACGAGACGGCTATCTCGATGCTGACTGTCTGCTAGACCACCCCCCCTGGCCAGTAAGCGGGGGCGGGGGTGCCAACCACAGCCACCAGTGATCAGGGACAGCTCTTTGGTGGGGGGGCTATCGTGTTGAGTTGTATGTAGATACTGCACTTTAAGAGCCATCCTCTCATTCTGAATCAACTAGTGCTTCCTTTGGTGCGCGTGTGTGTGATACGAATGTGTGTGTGTGTGTGTGTGTGTGAGACTACGATGAGCACACCCGCCTCTTGTCCGCAGTGCATGCTGGGATGTTAAATGCAGTGTTCCCCTTCCTCCAAACGCAGCGCAAAGGCTGCTTGTGCCCATCAGGCATCTCCATGGCAACCGCCTGGTCCAGTTTTACAAAGAGTAAAAAAGAATCAAAAAATCGGCAGCTACCGTGCGATTTGTTGCAAAATTGCAAGTGATGAGCCGAGCTACAGAGAATTATGACAGAACTGGTGGGTAGGGGGTGATATTCCTGTGCCACATATGTCGGCCGGCACTTGTATATGCAATCTCAATGTCATGACTTGCGTGTGTGTGTGTGTGCGCGTGCGTGACACGAGGCCCCTGCCAGGTCGCCATGATGATGTTGTTCGTTTAGTACTCGATGTGTGAGCTCACAGGTGTGCTTTGTCATTTGTAATTTTTTTTAATTTTTATTTTTGGGTTTTTTTGGTGATTGCTGTCGAACTGAGCCAAAGGATGGACACTATGGTCCCTTTTTCCACAAACAGCCAAAAGGAGCGACGCGATGGATCGGTCATGTTTGGTCTGGACTTTGTCACTTTTTGAGGACCTGGATTAAGAGCACTTGGGAGAGTTGAACTCCCGCCTCCTTGAAGATGCTCGTCCATTTCTATGCTTGATGGAGGTGACCACACAGGGCCCATCTGTAGATACACCTTATTGTACTCGTTTGGAGTCCAAATGTGCAATTTTTTTTCTTTTGTTCTTAAGGCTGCTCTGTGTGGTCCTATCTTGGTTGCCGGGTTGGAGTTTTGTCCTCCTTGTTGTTGAGCTTGCGTTTGTCAGCAAGTCTTTTTCTTTTTTTTTTCTGAAGGAAGAAGATGGGAGGAGGGGGGGGGGGGAGAATTATTTGATGCAGAGTGGATGTCAGTCCAAGTATTTATCACGCACACGCTGTGGAAAGGTGATTAAAAACACGAGAGGACTCGTTTGTATTTCGTTCATTGAATGCGACCTGATGCACTGTGAGCTCAATGTGATGTGGGAGTTGTCAACAATAACTGATGAACAAAAAAAAAAAAACGTCTAATGTAAAGTTAGTTACTATTAAAAAAAAAACTAAAAATAAACCGTATAACTTATATGAATGTATTGTCTTGCTATACTGGACATATCCAACCAATGCATTTTACTGTAAAGCAATAATGTGAAGAAAAAAAATAAAATGGCAAAATCATTCCTGTACGTTTGTCTCCTAACTTCTTGCATCACTGGTGAAATTCAAGTCATTTATCAGCTGCTTGGATATAAATATGTATGTGTATATATAATATATATATGCATATGCATATGCCAGGTCTGAGCTGTGTGTACAAAGTTTTGTCCAACAAAAAGAGCTTTTCTTTGCAAACAGCACTTTGCCAAGGCAATGGAAATAAAAAGCTTTCATTAAGTATTCATCTCAAACACCTTCAAATCAAACGGCCAAATTCTGAAGATGACTAAGCTGTCGCCGCAGAGTTTGTTTAAAAATATCACTTGTATAAAGCAAGCACAAAACATTTTTGCCTTTGTTGCGTATAATGGGAAGAACAGAAATGGATGTTCAATTTGAATCTTTAAAAGTCCCCCACTAAGAATAAGCGATACAAAGAATGGATGGATTAATTCCTAATATGATGAGTTAACTTTCCTAATATGATGAGTTAACTTTTTTTTGGGGGGGGGGGGGGGCTGTGACAATCCCTTATATAAAATCTAATTTCCCAGCTATCGTGGAGTATTCACCATCACCACTAGGGAGCAATATTGACTCACAAGTCAAGCCTTCCCCCCCACCCCCCCTCGCAAAACCATGACCGAAACCGCATCTTTTTTAATGGAATGAGAGTTTGGGGGGGCTCAGGTTTTTATTTTATTTTATTTATTTATTTAGTTTTGATGATAGTTGTTTGTATGCTTTGAGAGGCAGCCATCTGATGAATGGGTCAGCATGGATACCGCGCAGGGTGCATCCGCCTAATGAGCATGGGCTTTTGTGTTCCCTAACGAGCAGCCAGCAGCACCTCTCCAGTGAGCGAGTGTGTAAACACACACACACACTCTCTGACCTTCATGTATACGACACTATCATCCCACTTGGAAAACTTGTAAGTCTCTCCCCTTGACATTTTCGTTGCTTTTTGCAAGACTGCGCCTCTTGGTATTTCTTTGCTGCTCGAATGCGTGGCAGACCTGAACAGTGATGGATGTTGTTGAGCAAACTGGCTCGGTGGTTCCGCTTCGTTGCTGTTCCCGTTCTATCGAGGAAAAATGTCAGAGTCGGTACTTCTTTTATTTGTTTATTTAGTTTGCTTGGGTAACTTGCATGTGTTAACTTATGAGTTAACTCATTAATCGTTTTTGTAAAAAGCTTTCTAATCGGCATCACTGATGGAGGGATAAACTATCCTGCACAACACATTCGAACAGCTCAACAAAATGGCCAACTCACCGGATAAGACACCATATTGCGGACAGCGATTGATTTGGAACACGGCCTTTTGCTGTGCTTCTGCTGCTGCAGGAGTAATTCTTCCCCAATCACAAATACACTTTTCTGCTTCTGTGGAGGTGCAGCGGCACATTTAGATTCCAATCGAAACTCCGGGTCAGAGTCTGCGTTCCTGCTGGCTTACCTTTAGCTCAACAAGCACATTCAAGTCACAAAGTTTCTGCTATTGGAAGCTGCCCCCTTTGAACTCAATCACTCTGGCCCGCCGCCGCCTTCGCAGGCGGACGTGGTCGTGCATCGTTATCTATGCAAGGCACAGCGCGCTTCATCTTCATCGGCGCTTTACCCTTGCATGTATATCCCCACCTTGTTCTCTATCTGCCGGCGAGATCTCGCCTCGCCTCTCGGGTTGTGGCTTGATTGCCTGCAATAGTTTTTCCATCCAATTGTCGCTGAACACGAAGGACATGCTGTACCGTGTCTCAATAGGAGTCGCTCAACTATTGTCATAACCGGTGCCCGGTGTAGTCAGATAATGATGTATTTGTCACGGTGAATCAGAATGTAGCACATTATGGATGGTTGCACGTGCTTTGTTCTCTGTAACTGTGAACAATATATGTTTTCCATCAGGAAGCGTCTCTTGTTTCCACCAAGCGTGGGAGTGGCTGCCAAGTTAGTCAGAAGTTCTTATCGTCATACATTCTCAGTGTACAAGTTGTCCTCTTTGTTTTGCGAACAATAGGCTGGCCAACTTTTCGTCCTCTTTTTAATCCTGTTTTTTATGCCAACAGAAAGACGGCTCTAGGTTTGCTTTGATATCGACATCTTTGGGGGCATCATTAGTGATATATTTTGTGAGATGATAACGATGAAGTTGACAATTTTTGTCTGCGCACCCCCTGCTTCTCGACTAAAGCGCTTTTACCACAGTTTGATTTGCCGGGAATGAAGAATTGGGAGCTGAGTGCGCAGGGCGACCATTTTAGCTTGATAAAGTCAGGTACATGCAGATCGATATTTGGGCCATTTGAACATAAGATTATGTGCCGGTCCAGATGTGGCCCCCGGGCCTTGAATTTGACGGGTCTTTTGTGGTCCAACTTTTCATTCAATTTGTCAGGATTGTTGTCCCCCCCCCTCCAAGATTTGTCAAAGATAGCCATTCAAAGATGCACAAAATGTATTATCGGTCTCTCAAGCGTTTAACATGAGTATCGGAAACAACCTGGCAGCTGTTTTATGAGTGAGCGAGGATGATTTGCATATAGATGAGTGTTCTGAGCAGGTCGGACCGACGCGTCGCTCGCGAGGCGACCGGCGCGTGATGACGCCGGAGATGTTTACCTGCAAGTGGGCCCACTGAAGCAAGTAAGTGAACAAAGTCGGCATTCGTTAGCGCGCATCCTGCACAAAGCGTCTTCCGTTTAATTTGACTGACTTTGATTTCATGTTGCAGAGTCTCGTTGCCTGTGGAGATGCTGGATCCATGCAAGGTGAAAATTCTTTTTACCAACAGAATATGCATACCTTGCGGATGTGGAGAGTGGCCTCTGATTTATGGATGACTCGCTTCCAGGCCCTCTCGAAAGCTAATATGTTGCATCGATGTAAATGCATTATTTATTTAAGGCGTTCTTTTGCTTTCCCACCTTTGACAAAAACTTTTTGCACCGACGAGATTGATTAAAACAATCGCGGCATCACGCGTAAGCCCAACATTAAACTCCGATTACATCCGGGGCTACAGATGACCATCTCACAGCCACAAGTATCAATAGTCGGTCTCAAGCCTCCCAAAATAGACTTTCTTAATTAAAGTCGGGCTCCGGTTCTTAATTGCCTTTGAACAGATTCAATGCCAACAGATTTAACAGCAGACGGGCAAACCGCGACATAAACTAGCGCTGTGAATTAAAAGATAATAGCAACACAATTACAGTTGTTGCAGAGTCAAGACCTCACTTGAGTGTGTAATTAAATACTCGGACAGAGCGAGATTAACCGCTACGACAGCTCACAAAGAAGATTTGCTTCAAATCAAATCCTAAAACAAAATGAAGATTTTAAAGGGGAAGTCAAGTCAACTTTTTTTTTTTCTTCTTGACACTCTATACCTCCGCTAGTCTAAACGCGACATTCATATTCATTTGACATTTGTGGAATATTTGTTTCCATGTCAGGGGCGGCCATTTTGCCACTTCCTGTCAAATGAAATGACATCACAGTGACTGAAAATGACCAAAATCAGAAAACAGTTGAGTTTTCCGAGCCCTTTTGCACTGTGATGTCAATGTTTTTTGTTGTTGTTTTGCAGTTCATAAAGATGAAAAGACCGCAACAGATTGACCTACAACAGCACACGAGACAAATCGCATCGCACTCCTCAGTCAGAAAGCAAACAGGGCCGTGTTGTGAATCGTTGCGTTCTGGCCCAAAATACAAGTTGACATTTTCCTCCAAATGAGGAAGAAGGAGGATTACAGAAGCCTCAGACATCTGCGAGCAATTACATGACATTGAGCGATGCGCTACATTTTTTTTTTTTTTTTTTGCCTGCTGCCGATCTTTTACTGTTGCTTGCTTGGCAAGTTTCTACACGCGGGTTTCTAAAGCCGCTTTGTCTGTTTGGCAGCCATCGATTTTTTTATGGTTGCCACTTAAATGTCTGCTGGACCAGATTTTTTGCGGGCATGGCGCGAATAAAAAGATGATACCATTTCCCCCTTTATGCCGTGCTGAGAAATCCTAGGTGATGTGTTAAAAAGCGCTCTTTAATTATTTTTGCATCAGTTAGCGACTTAGCGAGGGAATTTCGTAGAAAATGTACGGTAATTAAAGCTACCCGGAAGCTGTTTTCGTGAAGAATTTGGCACAACTTGGCAGCATATTTATGGACAATTTCAAGCGTGAGTCAAATGTGGTGCCCGCAGGACCCCTTGTTGTAAAAGAACTTGTTGTAAAAATAGCTGACCAATGGGACATTGCGATTTTCTCGGAATGTCGTCATAAAAGTCCTCATTTTGAAATGTGAAGACCGGCAGAGAGTTTGAAACTTTTGCATATTGATAAAATGGGTAAATGATGCAATTCACTCAATGCCGGGTGTAGCGATGCCAACAAAGTGAGGAAGTGTTCCATTAACTTGCCATGCATTTATTTTGGAATGTGGGAGGAAACCGGAATACCCACAGAAAACCCACGTGCGTATTCCTGTGGGTTTTTCTGTGGCTTTCCTCCACACAGGAAGGCCACAGGAAGAAACCGGAATACCCACCGAAAACCCACGTAGGCACATGGGTTTTCTGTGGGTATTCCTGTGGGTTTTCCTGTGGGCCACAGCTGGGATCAAACTCTGCACCTCTGCACTGCGAGGCGCACGTGCTAACCATTTTTCCCACCGTGCCAGACTCCAGATTCAATTCCTCTTTACCAACAATATGAAAACCAGGAACAGCATTATCGGCAATGTTCTTTTATTAAAACATCATCGGCCTCTCGCTCGTAAATGATATACAGCATAATCATAACAACGATATTAAGAACAAAACAAATCATAATGAACAAAATAAAAGTCTGTTCGCCTTGTTTAAGTTGCTTTTTTTTTTCATTTGTCACTCTGATAATTTATTCTTTCATTTCAAGGTTTTGAGACGTTTAGAGGAATGTACAGTTGAGAAAAAAAAATCACCAACTCCCTTTTTTTCCCTTTTTTTTTTAACCTGACATCAACAAATAGTTTAATCCCATTTGAACTTCACACACCAACAGACACACTTGTATTACAAAATGATCCGTCATAAACAAATCACCACCCCGGTGGTAAACAAGCACACCTTTTGCGCGCACTCGCAGGCATACGTTATACCGAATAGCGTGCATGCTCTTTCGCGCTCACGGGGGCGATGCGCTCTGTGTGTTTGCGTGCGCAGTCGACGGTCCGGTGCTTGTTTTACTCCGACCCATAGTTCCAAATCGCCCGAGGCGTCGGCTTCTGCCGAGTTACACAACACAAGCGCACGTGGCCGAAGCGCAGGCCGCCTGCTCGCCGTGGCCATTTGTCACCATCTGCTCCTCTTTTGGAGGCAAACGGGGAAGCTAAACGTTCCCTCGTTTGGTGCTGGTACTGGTGACCTTTAAAGAAAAGAAAAAAAAAAGACACTTACAGAGAGAGGACCAATTTTTACACGACATCAATTTCCCCGGCTGCTGTGTTTGGAGTCTCTCAGCACAGTCTGAACTTTTAAACACAATACAGTGGTACCCCGGCTTCGGAGTGTCATTTCTTCCAAGATGATTTCTTCCGTATATCAATTTTTTTTGTTGTTGACGAACTGGGAAAAACTCATTCGAAGTTACCAAAGTGGCGTTGTCCGATTTCACGTTAAATTCCGCGACGCCATTTGATGCGAGACGCCGGCGGTCATGTGTCAATGGCGTCCTGCGGCGGCGTGGGTTCGTGCGGCAAAGCGGTGGCGTTGGGCAGCGTCTGCGCGTGGCCCACCGAGTTCTGCTGCAGTTCCATGGCCATGGCGTTCTGCGGATGCGGGAACTCCTTGACCTGCCTGCGGTACTCCAGGAAGGTGGACGCCTTGGTGGCGATGGCCACCACGTTCTTGCCCACAAAGATGGTGGACACGCGGCTGTCCTGAAACAGCACCATGTTGACGCCTCGGATCAGGATGGTGACCACGTTGATGGTGACCAGGCTTAGGACCGGGTAGAGCATCATCTTCTGGGGGGTCACGTGCTCGCCCTGCATGCTGATCTCGCTGAGCGACACGCAGGGCAGGATGAGGAGCAAAATGTAGCAGTAGAAGAACATCAAGCCCTCGGCCCAGATGGGGAGACCCGTGCGTTGGGGCTCCCACAGATTGGCTTGGATGTCCAGGAGATCCAGTAAGTCCAGCGCCACCCAGAACAAACGGCTTCGCATGTCCTCCTTCCTACGGAAAGTCCTCACGTATTCCATGCTGTCCAGCGCCACCAGAACCAAGTACAAACCCGGCACGCACACCGACAAAAGTAACGTCAACGCTTTCCGCGCCACCGTCTCCAGACTCTTCCTGTCGGCCTTGCAATTCTGGAAAACAAAGTAGAGCTTGATCTCCAGCACGAAGATGTACAGGAACCAGAGGATCATGGCGTAGCCCCGCCGAGCCGTGCGCACCTCGGCCCCGACCCACACCGCCACGTAGCGCAGCACGATGAGGAAACACACGTCCCCCACCAGCACGATGATGCACACGCCGATCTTCCTGGGACCCTGGTTCTGCTCCACCAGGTAGGCGTCCATCAGGGCCATGCTGGTCATGATGACGATGGTGGTCAAGCACACGTGGCGTTTGTCGGGAGGCGGCAACACCATGGCGGGGGCACCTCGGGGGGCTCTCACTCGCACGTTACACCTTTAACTCATTCAGTACCGGCCAATTATGGACCAAGTCTGAAAAGACGTTTAAAAACGTCTTTGGGAGTGGATGAGTTAAGGGGCGATCGCCTTTCGCCGGGAACGTCCCGCTACGTGGAGGCGGAGCAGAGTGCGGAATGAGCACGCCGGCGCAGGAACATCACTTCGTTACTCGGCGCGCTTCCATCGATTGAGCGGCGTTCGCCCCCCAAAGCGTCAGTTCTCAGGGCTCCTGCGGATGGCGCTGCAAGCGTACGAGTGAAGGGAAACGGTGGAGAGAGCGAGGAGTCTGCAGTGGCCCGGAGCCTCCCCGCCTCCCGGAGCCGCCATCAATCACCAAGACAGCAGGTCAACGGCCCGTGAGGCCTTGCGTCCTACGCCGACATCCCCGTGGGGGGGCTCTTGGGGGAGGTTGGATATCCATCCTTGCCACTCGCCAGCCCTCCGCCTCCTCCTCCTCCTTCTCCTTGCCACGTGGCAACTTCGCAGCCTGGAGGAAAGAAGATGAAATGAGGAAGATTCGGAGGGGGTGGGGGGGTTGATGGAAGGAGAGAGCAATGGCGGGATCGGAGGAGGAGAAAGAAAGCTGTCAGCACCGCGGGGTTTATAACACAGTTGTCATTGCCAGCAGCGATCGCACACGCGAGCAGCCAAGTGATGTGTCAGCTTGGCACCGGTGCATATAGGACAAGACGAGGTATAAGAAGATTGCTTCACCTCTCTCTCAAGAGTATGTCATGTGTCTCTGGTCATCTAGCGGCGCGCCTCCTTATCCTCAAATGAAATTCCATTTAGCGCACTGCACCCAGCGGTGTCATTTTGAGAGCAAATCCAATAGAAGAGCTCATTCACGAGTCGCATACAGCGGCGACTTACCCTATATCGTTGTTGTTTTTGGGGTTTTTTTCTGCGCTTCATTTTTCCGTATCATTACCCCCGCACTGCGCTTTCAATTTGAGCCCGCGCAAATGAATAAACAAATAGTTCATTTCCTGTGTGTCGAGGGAGTGGCAGTTTCCAAAGTCAAACATCTGCTGCCGCTGCGGTTAAATTGTAATTGTTCGTTTGTGTCTTGGATGTTAATCCAAGACCCGACATTGGCCCTGATTTGAAACAACGCTGAAGAAAATTCATGATGACATGTCGGCCTGCCACTGGATGAAGTCACGAAAATATAGTCGTCTTAGTGGCCAGTGAACAAAATACAGCATCAGTGGGAGAAACATGTTCACACCTTCCATTCTCCAGTAGATATTGTAATTCTCTATGTATTCTCTATGTATTTATTCTGTATGTATGTATGTATTCTCTCTAAATATGGCGGCCCGGTAGTCCAGTGGTTAGCACGTTGGCTTCACAGTGCAGAGGTACCGGGTTCGATTCCAGCTCCGGCCTCCCTGTGTGGAGTTTGCATGTTCTCCCCGGGTCTGCGTGGGTTTTCTCCGGGTGCTCCGGTTTCCTCCCACATTCCAAAAACATGCGTGGCAGGCTGATTGAACACTCTAAATTGTCCCTCGGTGCAAGTGTGAGTGCGAATGGTTGTTCGTCTCTGTGTGCCCTGTGATTGGCTGGCAACCGATTCAGGGTGTCCCTCGCCTACTGCCCGGAGACAGCTGGGATAGGCTCCAGCACCCCCCGCGACCCTAGTGAGGATCAAGCGGTTGGGAAGATGAATGAATGAATGAATGAGTCTTCCTTTGCATTACTGTTTCTGGCTGTCAAATCTACAAAGTTACAATGTGAATCGTTGATTTAAAAAAAAACTAATAACAAATACAGTAAGTGAAAATAAAATATACACAAAAAAAATCTGCAGGGCTTGTTCTCATTCGGTTTGCAGATTAAATTGGAGCCAATCCCAAAAGTGAGAATGACTAAAGAGACTATATGTATGTTGATGTGAAAATTCAATATCTCGAGTAGTCTTTCGTAAATGTAAGGTTGGTATTTTATTTCTTATAACGTCAACCGCCGTGCACCAAAAAGTGTGAAGATGAAATGAAAGAATCAATAGTTTAATTTGGCGACTGTGCGAATGAGAGAGGCATAGCCGCGCAAAGAGCCAAAAGCGCCGTAAAAATGCAAGCAAAGCAGGCAATTGCAACTCGAATACATCCCTCCCTCTAATTGACCTCGCATACACACCCAACCCACACTTTTATAACCATTAAGACAATTGCATTCTTTTTAATTATGCCGTTACGCGCACTTCCGAGCCGCTCCTGAACGCATCATTAGACTCCAATGCACGCACGCAAACGCAGCAGGTGTTCCGACGTACGTAATGACGCTGGTCGCTGCTGAGCCGACCTAATGTTCAGCAAACAAGCCATGTAAGTTGAGTTTAAACTGTTACACGTCGTTAATGTCGACACTTTATGACAAGTTGATTGCTCGCGAAAATAGCCTCCCGCAACACAAAGCAAGGCGTTCCTTATTTTCTGCTCACACGTTCATGTGCTTATCAGAGTTGTGACGTAGACTTCGGCCGTATGTCAGGAATGCAGTGTTGAAATGTTTTTATTGCATTACTGAAGGTGCCGACAGTACATGTCAAGTGTGTCGCTTTATAATTACAAAGTAACTGTAGAACAACCTTCCTTCTAAGTATTTCTAGGCCATCTCATGCGAATTGGAATGTAATGTTGCAAAGCGAAAACCAAAACGTATGCGTCAAGTTGCCACAAAGAGCACTCATGCTTGGGCTCAAGGTCCATTTATCAACACCCACTAACCAACTATGGTTCCTTGTCTGATATTAAAATTATGAAAAGAATTATATATGCATTTGTAACTTAGGCATCAGTAAGACTGCACACCGGCATATGTCCTGTAAGTATTGACGTTAAAGCAATTTGCAATTGAAATGAATGATGAGTCAGTATGTGTTTGACTGAAAGAGCTATTCATGTATTTTTTAAAAATATATGTATTTGTAGAATGATCTACTTTGATTTTTCGCCGGAAGATCATTTTTATTTATTTATTTTTAAAAAATAACTTTTGAAATGCAAATGAGTACTTTGACTTCATTTGACTTTCCATTTCCCCTCTTGGTGTGATACGAGAAATTTACAGAGAATTCAGATAAAAGCTAAATTGACTTTGTATGGTTCGAGGTGGTTTCATATATTTCTATTCCAAGTGTTTAAGCCCCATGAAAACATTCCACTCTAACACTGGATGGTGTCACTGGAACAGTGCCAAGCCGTCGATTTAGAAACCCGAGCATGGAGTTGAATGTGTAAAACCCATTAGGTAGAACACATTTTAAGAGAGAGAGAGATTATACTCGTAAAATTATGATTAATTGGCTGATTAGGATAATACTGCAGATCATGAGCAATGTACATGAAAACTGCACCCTGCATAGAGCCTACGTATCACCTACGCCTATATAAATGACGCTCATTATTTTTTTTCGGAAAGGCTGAGACTCTTCTTCTTACCTATTGAATTGATTACAACCAATGTGATAATACAGGAGTGTGGCCTCGAATTTATAGGCATGCATGAGATGCGTGCGGCGCTCTTTGGAACGGAAAGCTAATGAACTTTGACAGTGAGTCATTATCATTCATTCTTGTTGTCATGTTTTGTTTGAAAAAAAATTATTTTGTGGTGGGGGGAAAAAAATCCACGTGAACTGGGTTTTAATTTTGGCCTCGGCGTTCCTTTGTGTATTTGGCGTGTTTTTAACGTGGGTTTTCTGTAGGTCGTCTGGCTTACTTCCACCTTCCCAAAACATTGCATTGAGTTCATTGAAGTTTCTAAATTGTGATTGGTTGTTTGTCTTTATCAGGTGGTGGGCAATATGAATATGCAGGATTGGTAGTAGTTTTAAATTGTAATATCACCGGTAACCACATGGTGGCACAATTGGCGTAGTTAGGTCCTGTATTACAATCTGAGAGGGCCTTATATTTTTAGATTTTATTTTTGCAAATTTGGAATGATATGCGGGACATGGACTTGAATAATGTTATAATTTTACATGGACTTTTATGCAAACAGCCACAATGACTTTTTTTTCCCCCCAGCAGTTTTGTGCTGTCCTTGAATGCTCCATATGTGGATTAGCATAGTCAATCTTTTCTACATGCATTGAAAAAAAGAGTATGATCAACAATGAAATGTATTCAGAGACCACTTGGACATATTTTGTCCATTTTTTTCCAAAATAATTTTTGTCATCCATCTGGTTAGGAAGAGCGTGGTCCTATGTGGCCTCCTCGTAGCACTGATGAAAAATGGAGTGTATATTGTAGCATGCAGGTTGTTGGTGTAAGCCAGGAGCTTGATGTTAATAAAGTCTTTGAAACGAGAGCTTGAAGTGAGCACATGTTTACACTGGCTAAGTCATTTCCTTGTGTAGCTTTGAACCGATGACTCTATTAACCGATGCCTTCAAAGGCCCTGTCGGCGCTTTCAGGCCAGGTCTCTATCCATCTTGTTAAATCAGTTCTATGTTCACACGACCGTTTACCGCAGTCGCTTCCCCCCGCCAATTAAATGCTGCATTCGAGACCGCTTGGAAATCCTACACACACACACAACACGTAGTAGTTTGGGCGGATTTTTTCTTTTTTGGCATCTTCAATAAGTTTTAAAAGTTTAACTAACAACCTTACAATACAGAGTAGTTTTGGACAATACGTATTTTTTTCTTTTTTTTTGTGTGTGTGAGAGAGTATTTTTTTCATTCATTCATTTTCCGAACCGCTTGATCCTCACTAGGGTCGCGTGGGGTGTTGGAGCCGATCCCAGATGTCTTCGGGCAGTAGACGGGGGACACCCTGAACCGGTTGCCAGCCAATCGCAGTGTAAGTATTTCTATCTCCAAATTTCTCCTTAGTTCTCCTGATTAGGTCCCGAATAGGTAGCATCCTGACCGCTTGCCACCCGCATAATAAGCATTGCCTTCATTGGACGGCTATTTATTTTTCCGTTTGTGCGCTTGGCTCGTTGTCAAGAAGTGACAGATTGCCTTGAATCCGGCCAAAAAAGCTCAATCGAACGAGCGCTCAACGCGCAAAGTCACCGCACAGTGACGGTGTTGCGCATTGTTTCAACCCAGACCTTCTCTTCCCAAATGTTTACTGACAGGATTTAGTTTTTGTGGGCTGGCTGTTGATCCCATTATTCACAGTCTGGGAACTGCCAAATTGTAATAGCACCCCCCCCAACCCCACCTTCCGATTAGAACATGGCAAAGTGCTCCAACCCAAATCACTAAACGCAGCTTGCGCTCATGCCTGGAATCACTTTCCAATGTTTTGCCAATCGTATTCAAATGGCCCCGAAGGGACCGAGCGTGGCCGAGTATTGACCTTCACGTCACGGTGTGTGAAGGTACGTTCGAGCGCACGGCTGTAAAATAAAGCATCATCTATCACTGAGCTGCCAGGGCTTCTTCCAAAATGAAATGTGTGTCTACGTATCGCCGCTCGTGATATCTTGACACGGTGGGTTGTTGCTCGCGTCCTCTCGAAGCATTTCCACCAAGTGGTGCAGGCCCGTTAACGACGGTTAATGAATTCAACAGTTCCTCCATTGTGCTGGCAGCGGAGATCAATGCGGGGCAAATTCGTAGCTTTTGAGCTCTTTCAGCCTGAGTGGATTTTTCCTCAGTGTAGATGCGTGCTTGTGGCCTCAAGTCTTTTTTTTTCTTTTTTTGAATGAATTTGACCATTTCAATGGAGTACCTGAGTGATGGGCATGAGCCATCGACTGCGCGAGCCAGTCTAATTGCAAAGTATCGCCATCCGTCAGGAGATTCGAGGCGGTCACCCAATTTTACGGGCAAAAAGGACATTCATTGTCTTTTCACTCTGTTGTAACCCAAGTTACACTCGTGTAGAAATGTCGGGCAAATAGTCTGTGCAAGTGCTGCACAGACTATTTTGTCAAAACCTAGAGTAGTCTTTTTTTTTTCTTGCTTGCAGTCATATTCTCATGGCTCTCGAAATTAAAAGGTTATGACTTCATTCCAAAAGCTGAGTCACTCAAGTCAACCCGCAAATGTCATCTAAACTTAGAAGTCAAATCAAACGTAAAAAGACACAATATGCCAACATTGACGACGCATTCTCCTTCGGGGGTTCAACTTGTTCCCCGAGGGGATGATGAGAAAGTTAGTCAAATATATTTTCAAACGTGGCTGTTTTAGAAAATTACACAGGAGACCCGAGATTCAAACCAAGAACCTTAAAACTGTGATGTGGACGTGCCGACCACGGCTCGCTGCCAACGATCGAATTATTATGACCCGATTTTAAAAAGGATCATCAATTCCCTCTCATTTAATCCAACACATCATTAATTTTGTTCAACCGAGGCCATGGTGATTACAATAACTCTTTTTTTTTTTTTCTTTCAATTTCATTCGAACATCGACGCTTTGTTAACACGCTCCTCCGACACAATCCCCTCACTTCGAATCCCGGTGCGCCGATGTCACAGTGGAACGTGCGTATCGATTTGCCCGTACAATGTATCCATTCAAAGTCCATTCAAGCATCAGGATAAATTATGCAGCAATATCCACTTCTTGTTCTGCCAGTAATTGTCTCCCTGACTCCCACCATGCACTTTGGTCACACCCCCCCCCCCCACCACCCCCAGCTCCCGCCACCCTGGGGGAGATTGGCATCCATAGTCTCATTCAAGTCACGCCGCATGACTGCTTGCTCGATTTCACTTGAGAGTAAAATGACTTTTCAAAGACAAATATTCGGTATTCATCATGTGTGTCTCGCCCCAAAAAATAATCAGGACCGCGCCGTGCCTCCGGAAGTACAACCACGTACGATTCGATTGGTAACGTTGCTAATCAACACGGGGAATCCCACGCTGCACGTTTTGTTCATAAGCTAGGTCGCGGCGGCAGTTAGCTTCCCACGGTTCGTATTTTCGATGTATTTTGTGGGAAAAATGTGGCCGTTATCATGACATTCATGTTATTTCGGCGTTCATTGCAAGCCAAATCGGTAAAATGGATGACGTGAAATCGGGACTTGGAAATGTGAACGTTATAGGGGCTGAAAACGTAAACAGGCACATCATATTAATTCGCAAGACTTCATGAGTAGATTTTGCATAAAACATACACGCTCCTGTCACCTTCAATATGTCGTGGGAGGCATGAAGAACACAGCAGGGGTAAAAAAAAAAAAAAAAAAAAAAAAAGACGGCAAGGGGGATGAGTGGAAAGAGATGCAGCAGAGCAAAGGTTGCTGTTGCACGTGATTGATTAAAAGGCCAAAGATATGCGATACGGAGAGGATTTGATGCGCTGCTAATGAGGCGCGAGTTAAAAGGGATTGCTGAGCAGAGGATTTAAATATTAGCAGCCGAGGATTAATGGCGGGCAAAGTGAGAGATTTCCCTTTCAATAAGTCATGTCTGGAAAATCAAACCTCTCCGAAAAGTAACGAGAGGAATTGCACTGATGGTTTAAGAAATGCATCTCTATTTCGTGGATTAATTTTATTTACGTTTTTCGAAAAAAAAAAAAAATTCAACATTTGAGATAACCGATTTGACATAACACAAAATTCTTTTGAAAAAAAAAGCCTCAACGGGCTTCTGAATCTGTATCGAGAAATGCCTACAGAGCGACACAGTAAATCAGCGGTGGCTTGACAATGCGGGAAATGAATCATTCTATTCCATTTGCAAACGTGCCTATGTCGAAAGAGGCCTGGCTGTCTGCCATCTCGTCCGATCCCAGCGCAGCCGCGCGCTATTTGCTCGGTGCGGCAATGGAACAAAGCCTGGCGGTCCGACCAACAAATTGTTTCTTGGTGCAATTCCTCTAGGCGCCAAGAGAAATCGGTCTGCCATGGAAATGTGGCTCCTCTCTGGCTAACTAGCCGACTGGGGAACCGGAGGCCGGGCTTTCCGGATAGTCTCCTGCGAAAGATGACTTTCGAGACATGATGCCTCCGTTACTTCACATTGGGGGCGGGGGGGTCCGCTTCTGTTGGCGTCGCTGAGCTGCTATCTCCACCGACAACTGTTGGAGTGAGAATAAGCAACGAAGCTAATAGCTAAAGCGCTAAGCTAATAGCAACTAAGCTAATAGCTAAAGCTCACAATTCAACTACCCGCCCTCAACTCTGGTCGCAAACTTTGGGTCGTGACTGATGGAACATATTTTCGAGATGTATTTGCCTCGCAAACCTCTCCGGTATGTGTGGAGGAGATGCGTTGCTGCCACTCACCTTTTCGGTCTTTTCACCACCCGCAATGTGGGTTGGCTAATAAAATAGTCCAGGCTTTTGCAGCCCGGCAAAAGAAAAGTTGACAGTGGAAATTGGCATCCTGGAGCAAGAAATATGTGTTCTTCCTCTGCCGCACCTGAAAAAGGGTTCAGGTGCCTTGACTGTGACTTGCAGCTAATCAATCTGTCACAACAGCTCAAAGGGCAGCCCTCTGAAAAGGAGTAAGCCTTTTCATCCACTGTGTGCAAGAATGTCGCTAGGAAAAAAGAAAAAAAATCCAAACTGCAAGGAATATTTTTTTTCAAAATATTTTCCATAAAAGTCTTTCGTAATATCTTCGAAAATTGGCCTGTCTGGCACATTAACATTTTCCCCAGACGGTACGAACAAGGAATGAATTCCACGGAAGGTGTTAGCCTGTTGCCTCATGAAAACGGTGTGCAGACTTGCTTGACAAACACCGACATCAAAAAGTCGCGAAGCAGGTATGCAGGTCCATTAAGTTCTGAAAATGAAAACACTTTTGATTTCCATTTTCTTTGATTTGTCATTACATAGTCCTCACTTTGGGCTTCTTGAGTGACGATTGCTTCAGCACGTGCCTGGGAGCCTGAAAATGCTTCCACACTGTCCAAGTTGACGTTTTGCTTCGCTCTGTGCCTCAACAAAATGAATAGTGATGCATAAGTGCCGGGATGCTTTAAGTACCTTGTTAGTCCAAAACGAAAAGAGGAAAAAAACATTCAACTGTCCAACTTTGGTCCTCGAGGGCCGCCTTCCTGCACATTTTCAATGTTTTCCTCCTCCGACACGCCTGATTCAAATAATCAGGATCACATTCGGGCTTCTGCAGAGCGTACTGATGAGCTTACCAGACGACGACGTCTTAAATTATGTCACAATTAAGGCTTGGCTATTTGACTTTGCATACCGAGTGATAAATATGCCAAAGGTCTCACTTTGTGGAATCTCTTCATAGTTTACCGGGTGCAGGTAATTAGCATGCTAATTTGCGATACACATTTGCCAGTCATTATATAATATCACGTTTGACTCACCAGGCTGCCATATTGCAATCTTTAGCACGATCAATAGCCCAAACATTCTCTAATAACACTTGTCAACTTGTCCCACAAAGGTTCTGCAAGCAATTAATTGATGACACATTCAGGGCTGCAGAGGCGCCATTAAAGATGTTCAGGTAAACGGTGAGCTGGAGCCGAATCCTGTTTTATGTAGGTCATCGAAATGGTAAAAATAAAGCATTTTGTTGCACAATAATTGACTATTTTTCCCTCTTGTAGAGAGAGGTCATTAGTGAAAGCACTATACCTCATATGCATATATTGGCCTCGGTTGGGAATGCATAACAAGCGGTGTTGATAATGAGTTCGAGTCCCTCAAAATGCCACCATGAGTTTATTTATGCTTTGGTTTCACTCAATTAGGTCTAAAATAATTCAGGGCACGGCCTCCCCTTTGGGCAATCTGATTTTATTTTCCCCCTGACCAACATGGCTAGTTTCTGCTTGCAGTACCCGCATCGTTTGTAATCTCGTTTGACAGAAGCACGGTCGGGATGAACCGCCGTCCATGTTGACATGCAATTGAGTTTTTGCTAATTATAGTGCGCCGCCGTCATAAATAATTCTGGAGTCCTCCGCTATCCCTCACCAGCTCGCTTTCATCGTACCAACGGCACACGCGGGGACACCTACACACATAGAGGCAACGGATGCTATACTCGGATGGTTTACAACAAAACAGGGGGGAGGCAAACGGAGGAGAGGACATTGAGCAGTGCATCTCTCCCTTACAGTTCCGAGCCATTCATAAATAGCCAGTCTACGCTCTGTCCTGCGGTAACCGATTCCATGAGACTCCAGTGCCTCTGCCTCCCCGAAGCAATGCTTTAATAACACAGGCGCTACCAAAAAGACGCAAACATAAAATGCGTCTTGACAGGAGCAGGGGAAAGCAATGGAAAAGAGGAGGCTGAAAGCGACCCGAAAAAAACAAAGCACGCCGGCATTTTAATGATAAGAAACGACTATTTGCACAGTTTGAAAGCACAAAAAAAGGACCTTGCGTGATCACAAACCGAATGTTGACCTACGCGCGTGACACTTGGTCACCGCAATCGGGCACACAATCAGTCAGAACAGAAATAAGAACACAAAGTACATAAAATAAATAAATAAGGATTTGCTTAAAAGTCACTCGATGTGATGTGGCGGAAGGGTCGCTTGAGTCATCGGATAAACTGCAATCGTACCGCCGCCATCGTAATTAGCGCGAGGGCTATCGCTCAGACCTCGGTACCTTTCGTGGTTTTTTTTGTTTTTTTTCATTTACCGCGCCGCAGTTTTCTTTTTGCCGTGATACCTTGAGGGAAGAGTACACCCGATGATGTCAAAAAGACGTCTCACTCTACAGCTGTACCGGGAAAGAGAAAATCAATGCGGCAATGATTGGAATACATATTTTGTTTCTTCGTCCTCTCGCTTTTTCCTGCTGCCGTAAATGCTGACATTTTCCTCCCTCTTCCCCCCCGCCCCCCCCCCCCCCCCAACCATACACTCCCGCTCCGTTGTCTCCGTCTCAGATTCCCTATCTCACCGAGGCTGTTTGACCCGGCCGCTGAGCCTTCCTCACATCCGACAATCTTCTCCCGCTCCCGGTTTTATGATGATGATTGTGGTTCACATCTCCCTCGGGGTCGTGTGTTCGAGGCCGAGCTCGCGCTCTTCGTGTTTACACGTCAAGGACAAGCCATCTGTATCGAACGCACACCCACTTGGATGAAAACCACTGCACGTCAATGGATCAGGATTTAGTTTCAACTACTTTCTGATCTTGAACATGTCAGCCATGTTCACACTGCAGCTGAATTCCGTATTTTTTATTTTTTAGCAATGTGCGGCATGTATCAGATTGATTTTTTTTTTTTTTTCCATGCGGGGTTGTACATGACATTTCAGATTATTTATTTATTCCTCTGCCCAAAATTTGACTCGGGCCTCTTTTATAGGTGGATATTTACTACTACAAATTGAATAGAGTATGTGTATCCTGACCCTGGCGATTTATGACTTAAACTGTTTTGATTGGTTTGCCAGATTCTGTCTAGATAGGCTGTGTTGGCATTGAAATATTTCGAGCCGATTCCTTATCGATTCTCTTAATGATTGCCATTTGGTAAGGAAATGAAACTATACACACGGCATCTTTTGACGTCTTTGTCTTTTCGGGCTGCGGCTATCTAATATTTTGTATTTTTTCACGCACCTGGTGCAAACTGTTGAGTGTTAGCGCAGTCTCAAAAACAATAAAGTAATACATTGATTTCCCCCAACAAGACAGATGGCCGATTCGTGACAGAAAATTGAGTGTAATTTAACATTCATATTATGCCACCTTGGAGAGACACCACTTAGCCTGTTTCACGGATGTGGATTATGCCTGCCGGACAAAATTACCCTGTCGGTGGCCGCCGCCTCTGTTGAGTCTTTTCCTTAAAAGCAGCATGCAAGCACAACCCTTGCGTCGCCACGCTGAAGCCTTCGTTGGCGCAACTGTCCAAAAACGGACTTCCGCAGCGGTGCAGCCCTATTTGCCAAATGCACGACCTCCGGATTTACGACTTGAGCAGATGGCAGAAGTTGTCCGGCTCCGAATGATAAATCGCAGCCAGACATCTCTCGACCCTTTTACTTGTGGAGTGTTGATGAACAAAACGATGACTGTCATGGCTTAAATTAGGCTGTTGAGATCTCGGCTCGTAAATCGCGCGGATGGTACGACAACCCCCCTGCAGCAAAGAGCCTCCTGATGTAGCACAAAGTGCTGTTATTCCTTTTGGAACATGCTAGTGGGCGCTGCGTCTGTGTCAGCCAAGGGGATTAGAGTCATAAAACTTGGCGCTGAGATGACGTGAAATTTCACCCCGCCCGTAAAAATCTCGGCGGGGTGCTCGTGCCGTTAACTGTTTGCATAAACAACAGAACATCATGATTGCATGTGCATTTATCTCATAAACAAATCTATGCGGACGTCTGTTACGGTGTATGACTTATAAACCGACGACCGATAAAATATTGACATGTTTGGAAACGTTTTGACGTTTTCATTCAGGTTCTTATTTATTCTGGTGACCTGTGTATTATATGCTCATTTTATGTTTTTGTGTTGCTCAGCATGCATATATTAGGGCACTATTTATCTTGTGTGTGTGTGTGTGTGAGGGTATCTGGACGACAGTATCTCCAGAACGGGCAAATGGAAAAAAAACGGGGACAATGAATGACATTGACAGGCGACATGCGTCAGAACGTCTGTTGTAAGGACAGCGAACTGATCGTTGATAGCAGATGTGTGTCTAATTGCGGCGGGGTTGGGCGCCCCGAATACGTCCGTCTCCTCCGCCTCTGCCTACCAGCGAAGCACACCCTCCGCAACTCCCAATCACTGCCTCTAATTAGAGGCCTTATCTCTGCCAATCACGGCGCCTTTTGCTCTTTTCCACGGCCCGCTGCGCATTTAGCGGGCTAACAGGCGCAGCCGAGGAGGCGTGCTGGTCACAGAGGACAAGAGAGAGATCGACAGGGAGGAGAGAATGAAGTGGCGTGAGATGCCGGATGACTTGGAATGAAGAGTAATGGGCTCCATTTAGCAGATTGACACATTTTGGGGTTATTTCGGGTGAAATGAATGGTTTTAAACCCGTACTCATTTAAAAATGTCTAAAATGGTAGATGGTTTGTGAAGCCTCATTTCAGTTTAAAAGTACGTCCGAATTGAGAGCCGCTTCCCTTCAGTGTCGGACCGCGTTGTGCCGCAACATGCCAAGCAGCGCAGAGGTCTACTGGAAGAGATGCGTCACAATTAGGAGCAAGACGAAAAGGCAGAGAATGTCCTCTGGCAGGCCACGCTCTAGTAATAGTTTTTGTCCCCACAGGGCTCAATCCCTGTCCCCCTGGAGTTTCTTATAGTTAGTATAGTATCCATAATACATAGCTGCTTTGGGTGTTTTTTTTATAGGGGGGGGGCGCTGTAGCTAAGTCTACAAGGACATTTGCTTTGGGTTGAAATTGTGTCTGCTCGTCAGTCACTCTTGAGCAAGGCCCACTGACAGTTTTTCTTCGACTTCATGTTTGCTATGCTCGGTGGGAATTCGTTCTTTTCCCCCCGAATAGCACGCATTCCGTTTTGCCTCAGTGGGCTTGAAGACGCTCCCCAATTAAGTCGTCACAATTGATTAGCATGCCCATCTCTAGTGGAAGCAGTAGTCGTCTTTTTAAAAATTGTTTTAGTTCTGCTGCTTCCAAACTGGGTGCAATGAAAACACGACGTTCTTGTTGTAAAGTGACGCAATCTCATTAGGATTTGCTTACTTAGCCACCGGCTTTACTGTCTGGTATTAAAACTGTGAACGGCACGGTTCGTATTGACACCGGGGGTAAGAGCATGAGCGCTTCCCAGGCAATATTATAGCCGGCTAAAGTAGGTTAGAAGAGGTTGCCATGGCAATGAAAGAGACACTTCTCTTTAATTTCAGGTGATTAGCTGTTATTATAAGGTCACATTGCTATGTGATTCTCAGAGTATTTTTTTTTTTGGGGGGGGGTGGGCAGGTGATTGTAGTGATTATCGACGGGACAATTTGCAATTCAAGGGATTCTGAATAGATCCATTAGAAGATTTTCGTGCTCCCTGTGCTTCAGTGTGTTTGAGATTTTGTTAGATCATTCAATTCTTGGGAGATGTGAACCGGAAAGAGGTTGTGAATTTGATGTGAAAAAAATTTTTGATTCAAACAAAGGGACAGACGTGAAACTGTCCACGGAGATTCTTCAGGAAAAGCAACACAGCAATTGTCTGTCTCCCTTTCTCAATGTCTGTGCATGTTTGTTAGGTCGGGGAAGCTCTTCAAAATCAATTTGAAGGAAATTACAATTCAGCCAGAGTTGCATCTTTAGGTTTTGTAATTTCACCTTCCTCCTTCAGCGCCTTTATCCCAGAGCCACTCAGTTCATCTCTGCAGCACAACCCCGGTGAATAATTAACCGCAGTCGTGAGCGGCAAGCCGATGAACGACACAAGCGTTCTATCGTTCCCACACAGACGCACACCTGCAGCGGTGGCGGGCTTTTAAGCTTCTTCCTGCTCCCTCTTTTTTAATCTCACTGCAGTTTTACTTCAGACTAACGTACCGCGTCTGTGGCTCTGACACACGAGACGAGGTCTCGGATGGGTGCGCAGGGCAAAAACCGGCACGTCCACGTGCGACCACGCTGCTATCGCTTCTTTTTAAGCTCAGGACACCGAGGGTGGACAGGCGTGGGAATGATACGAGGCACCTTGGGCCATCCTGCCGTGACACAGAAGGTGACAATCCCGTTAACCTAAACGAACAAAAAGAAGGAACCGCGTCGCGACTTGCTCAAAGAGCCAATTTGGGATGGAAGTTCGGAAACCCAGACGGCGCTGCTGTCAAATAGAACCAGAGTCTTAGCTGGGCTTTGGCGCTAAGACGAGGTATTGATGAACAAGGTTCTCCGTGATTAGTCAAAAGTCTCCATCGGATTTTTTTTTAGAAACGGTTGTAAGGCCACATTAGTAGGAACGCCGTGCGGCCGTTTTGAAGACATCGAGCGATAGCGTTGGCTAATTGATTGCGTTGGCTAATTGTTTGCTAATTGCCAAGAATGCACCGGCCAATAATATCTTGCCAAATCTAGCAGAATGTCGAAGCAAGGCCGACTCGTTTGCATTGGCATGCGGACAAAGCCTCCGGGATATATTTAGCAGACTGACTGAAGACATCTGTTCGCTTCGTCTTCTTCTCGTTCAATATAGTTTGGATTTTGTCTTTTGCTGCATTTTTAATTTGGCAACTGAGCGGAAGGGCAGCCAAGTCTTTGTTGTCGTTTTTAGCAATTTGTCTCGGGTTAGGTTCGGTCTGCCGCGTGTGCGCCGTCGTTTGAACTCGAGCTCGAAATGCTCATGAATAATCCGATATCGAACCCAAAAGTTGTTCGACTTGACAACCGGTCCAGGATGCCTCTCAGCCAAAGTCAGCTGGGATGGGCTCCAGCTCACCGGCGACTCTCGAGAGCAAAAAGGCGACCATGGATGGTAAAGGTAAATTTGAGAGCAGTGAAATTAAATTTGACGCAAGGACTAACCTAGCATTTGTGGTCGCGGTTGAATGGGTCCATTTGGTGTTTGGCTTTCAAATTGGATGAGCACTTTGCTCTGCAGGATTGCATGAACGGGCACATCCAATGCTTGCATAGGTTCTCTCCAGGTACTTCCTCCCGTATGTTGTCAACATTCATGTGCGTTTAACTGAAGTTTCTAAATTGTGAAGTGGTTGTTTGTCTGCTGCGTGTGCCAGGCGATGGGATTGGCGCAAACCAAAAGACTTTTTCCATGAAAATGAAAAGAATTCTGAGCAACCATTTCTTTGGAAGTGCAGCAAAATTGCAGTCACGGTAGTTCGAGCAATTAACAGCTGTTAAAGGTCAATGCACCAAACGGGGCGAAAGAAGAAGAAGAAAAAACGCGGTCCAAATTATGCATTAGCATGGAGACCAGGTCTCCACGTTTTATTGAAAAGGCTTTGTGAATACATTTGAAAAATATCTTTTTCACATTTGTGCGCACTCTTTCATTTTTGTCTTTATTTCTTTCTGTTTTACTTGAGAAGGAAATTCCATTTCATCCATTTCTAATCCAATTCTAAACTCTGAGAGCAGTGTAGGTAAATAAATGCAGCATAATAGCTAACCTGACATTTGCGGTTCCGATTGAAACGGGGTGCTGTTAGCGCTTCGGTTCCAAGTTAGCTCGCGTTTGCAGGACCGCATGAGTGCAAGGACGGCAACGAGCAAACGACATCTGACAAAAAACACCAGCAATACGGGTTACCTTGAATTCTAACCGCTCCAATGAATGTTGAACAACCACAGATAGCTGGAAGTGCCGCAAAATTACTCTGGTCATTAATTTAGGTAATTGATAGTCACTAAAGGTCAACGCACACAAAAGCAGAGATTTCAACGCGCCTCCGTGCTTGTTGCTGGGATGTCGAGACATTGTGAGCAGTTTAACTCGGCGCCGCCGCCTTCATGATTGATCTGCCGGACACGCGTAACGACCGGTGGTGACATTTGTTTTGACCCGCTGTTCGAAAGCACTTGGATTGCAAAAGATTGGTAGCGGCGCGCCATTGTTCCAAATCAAGCAGCCCTGCCAAAGCCTTGATTAATCGTTGGCATTAAAATCTTGACATCTGTTAGTTAATTATTTCCTACCGCTCTGTGGCGACATTTTTGTCCCTCGGATGGATATTCGGGCAGCTTTGGGCTAAGGCGGCTGACGAATAATTTTGGGATCTTCACGGGGCAAAAATAAACTTGACCTTTCCGGGAAATCACTTCAGAGGAAATGAAGAGTCTTAATTCGACAACATGGAGCCTTCATTAGATCGATTCCTATTGTAACATCAGCAAAGGTTTATTAGCGCACTAGCTTGTCACTGCTATCGAAAGAGATCTTGCGAAACTCGCCGAAGCAATTCTGCCTTCTCCCGATTGACCTCTTTGACTCTCGTCGCCCGTCTCTGAAGGCTAAACGGTGACTGAGCAGAGCCCTCGTTCGGCCATTATACAAAATGTTGTGGTCCGCTCCGGCGGTGCGACTCGCCGCTTCCTCCGTCATCTGACTCCGAATCGGCTCGCTTGAAAGTGAGTGACTGCTGTGATCGGGAATCTGAGCATTTTACTTCGCCCAACTTTCCCATTGTGGTTGAGAGAAAAGCTTTGTGAGCCACGAGAGATCTAACGTTTGTCCGGACGGCGTTCGCAAAGGCGTTAACCATATGCCGCTTGTTCCATCGCGTCTCCGCTGAGATGTTGACGCCAAAAAAAAAAATCTGTTGCAACAAAGTTTTAGTCATTAAGAACAGACGGATGCACTACATAGTCGATATTGATCTGCCGAGGGTAAGAATAAAATTCAAAGGCACCATGCCTCTGGGACTCCGCTGCTCGGGTTTCATTAAGCGTAAACATTCCGAAGAAAGAAACCACTTGAAGTGAGAGAACCCAAAGGAAATGGAAAATAAGGGACCCCAACAAAGCCACCAAAACAAGGAAGTCCAAAGAAAAGAAATGCCTTTTCCTTTTGTACATCTTTGAGTAATCCCTTGATGCCTCGGCCAACTCGGAATAAACGAGCATGTTTGCTGGATGATGAAGCTTTCCGGGCTGGCGGTGGCCGCGGCCCGTGTCTCTGGCTCCGACTTAAAACTGTGGGCAGCGGCTTTTGGCCACGCTGCCAGAGAGCCGCGTGGACAGAGATGAAGCGCCCGACACGGCTTCATCTCCGCTTCCAGGAACAACACCCACATAAACGGACGCTTTTGAGCCTTTAAAAGAATCAGAAGGAATGGACGCTTGCATCTGCTCGTATCTGATGTGTACCGAGCCTTATTTACACCGAGCGGTACTATTTAGTCGCGACACAATTGTAATGGCGGTGGGGGGTGGGGGTGGGGGTTGCAAAATAGGTTCGTTTTCTGTCACGGTGCTGGTACACATCAAATATCTCAAGTCAATCGCCACCATGAAAAAGCTCCCCTTGCATCATCCATTGCTTTTTCTTCTTCTACTTGTATTTTCCTGAGATCTAGATTGGTGTGTTTGGAATCACGCGCCTTCGCGTATTGACAAAAAAAAAAAACAGCAGTCAATTGAGAGCTTCATGTGGCAGGCAAGGCGTGAATTATTTGATCATCTTCATTTTCTGGCTTATTGCCGAGTGGAGTGGTCCGCCCAACGCCTATTCACACCCCGCTGAGTTGAGAGGCAAAAGTAATGGTGGGAGAAAGATAGAGAAACTAACTCATCAGTGGAAATAAGTGAGATTTTTTTTTTTTATGTGTTGACATATTTCCATCCACTTTGTGCAGCACATTGAAGGATGACATATGACTGCTGGGTGCGTGTTGATGTTGCCTGTTAAGTGCTGCAAGAAGAGTGCGGCAAAACAAAGGGAGGTGACTTGAGGTCACGGGGAGTGAGGGCTGAAGGCAAAAAGCAAGGAAACGAGCGAGAGAGCGAGCGAGCGAGACAAGTCCTCCACAGCCCAGAGGCAGTGACACACCAGCAGATGTTTCTGCCTCTCAACGCTCTAGAAACGCGCATCACCTCAGAAAACGGCTGCTGCTACTCATCAGTCCAATGGTGCTGGTGGCTGCAGCCTGGCTGAGGCAGACCGACCCCCCCCTCACCCCACCCCCCGACAACTGTCACAACTGATCTACATTGAGGCTGATTTACGCAATTGTTACTGTTCCGGAGCAATAGCGGCGCTAATCCTACAGAGCCAGCCCCATACAGCAGGCTTAAAGGCCGACGATGGCAGAGCTCACCTCATGCTAATTCAATCAGGAGAGCCTTGCTTATCGAGCGCCGCGACACGGTGTGTCGACGAAACGTCTAAGTCCCCCCCGCACCCGGGCTAAGTTGAATTAAGAAACGCGGCAATTAAAACACATCTTGCACAGCTGGAAAAAAATTAAAATTAAAAAAAAAAAAAGTTCAGTTGACATCGGCTCAGTGGAATGTCATTTTGAATCGGGTTGGTCGTTTTGAAAATAAATCATCAGGGGAAGACGGCGTCGACAGCAAAATGCATTTGCGTCCCCCCTCGGGTGAGTCACATTGTTGCATGTGTACACACGGAGCAAAGAATGTTGTTTACTTACTGGACCGTGCCATAATTAATGAACATCTACATCACCGCAGACGGCATATGGAGACGTATGATTGCGTGCGAGCCCCTGTCTGTTACTTCTACCCAAAACATAAATAAATCAACATGTTACACAATACGGCGGCGGAAGTACAATGGATCTCATGCGGGGAACGCGCCGGGTCCTGATGGGTTTCTGGGGATGGTGCTCAGAGCCTTTGGCGGGTCTGCGCCGCTGCCTTCAATCTGTCCCTGATGCAGGAGCATCGTTTCGACTTAAATGGCGGATTTGTTGATTGGCGTGCGGATGAAAAGGAACTCGGTTGGACGGTTGGATGACTGAATTGTCGGATGGCTGACTGAAAAGGTGCGCATGATTAGACGGAGGTCTACGCAGATGAAATGCAAACAGATACATAGATAGATAGGCGGGGGGGCTTTTTATTTTCTCGGCAGTATTTGAAGCATCCTATGAGCTGTGGGACAGACGTTATTTGAGGATTTTTTATTTTTTTTTTGGTCCGTGGAGGAGACTGTGGCACTTGAGCTGATGTATTTGCCCATCGCTTGTATGTCTCTGATAACTGCTTGCCTGGAGGGCTACAACGGCTCCAATATTTCACTCCTATCCAGCCTCACTGGCACTCGTTTTTTTTTCCCGCCCCCAAGTGCGGTGCCAGAGTGTACGTGTTGGGATACTTATATGGGCGGTTAGAACATGTCGGATTGGTCCGTAAGTGAAACTCCACGGCAGGATTGCTTTGGCCAAATGTGTGAGATGTAAAATAAAAAAAAAATAATAATAAATAAATAAAGTCCAGTTTTTAACTACTCTGCGGACGAGACATATTTTATCACCCCCCATAAAAACCTTGTCGTCTCACTCGACCTGGCGGTTATTAGTCAAAAGTCGCGGTGGCACTTTTGTTTTCTCTCCTTGCAACGCTGATTGGCGATCTGATTTGCAATTGTCCACATGTCGTAACTCTGCTTTATTGGCTACTTAACACCGAAGCAACCGTTTATTTCCCCAAACCACCTCTCCTGTCCGATGTACTTGGGCACGTAATCGTTTTGACCTTCCCCTTGCGTTGTGTTTATTTCCGCAAGACTAATTAAAGAGAACTTACTTTAAGAACCGCATGTGCCGGAAGCTCACGTTGATGAATGTTAATGACCGCATAAGCTTTTAGAATGAAAGATTGACGCCAATATGCGCGCTCTTGTAAATCTTTGTCCCGAATCGGTAAATGTATAAAATACCGTTTAAGCCTTTGTGATGAGAAAATTACATTCCGACGTCGATTTGAATTGGATTCATTTTTCCTCCCTTAGCCTACGCAAGACATTTCAGGAGTTTGCGTGTTTGCTCGTACGACGGAGTTGATCAAAGTGCCGTTGCTTTGTTTTCCCCTCTCCCGACAAATGCCGCGCTCACGTTCGAACGGATCACCAAGCTCTCCATAATGGACGCCTTGTTAACAGGCTGAGCATTTCTGATCTTTCTAATTAAGGCGGATACTGTATTTGCAAAGAAGTTCCAACGTGCGATGCCCAGAGGCTCCTTTCCCCGTGTGCCTCTCTCGGGCCACATTAGCGTATAGTATGGCTGTTATTGAGCGACTGTGCCATTTGGCCATGCAGTGGAAGCCATTAAGGTCAGGGAGATTTCCAAAACGGGAAACCAGGGGCTGGAAAACCGTTGCGCAAATGAAATATGTGCTGTACAAATTGCACTCGGTGTGTCCGCCGATGATGACGCCGACAACTTTTCCGCCATATGGCACGAGCAGGCGGAAATGCGGGATAAGACGAAGGGGCTCTCGTTTAGCTTGCCCCTGCTAACGGGCGCTGTCGAAATTAGCGATCGCGTTTGATGTTCAGAGCGCGGAGCTTTCAAGAACGCGGCGGGTTTTGGCCTGCGTTGACGGCCTCCCACGATGTCTTCAGACGATCATTCAAATTGGCCTGCGGTTACTATGCAGCGGTTGATGCAGGCGGGGTCAGGGCCCGGGATGATTGGTGATGGGGGGCTGGGGGGGGGGGGCGAGCGGCTGTCTCGGTGGCTTTCTGCTCATATATTTATAGCGATACTGTATTTAATTGAGTTTCCAGCGGGTGGGCTGAATTTTAAGGAGCCCCGTAAATGGAATTGGAGGCATGCAGAAACACAATCCGCAGTGCAATAAGCATGCAGAATGCACCATCGTGAGAAGCGGCTCGGCTTGTAATGAGAGCAATGCAACGCCTTTGAAATGGAACACGGTGGCCCGCAGTGTTTTGGATGCCGGGAAGTGTGCGGCTGACCTTAAAGTTGTTCTTTGAAAATGTTAATCAATTCAAAGACTGGGAACCTCTGCATTGCTACTGATAGCGATGATTTAATCAAGTGCAGAAAGCTAAAGTCGAGCAGGGAGAATGCGTCTGGTGTACGAGGGGAGGACCTTGATATGTGCACTTTGGTGAGATCAATGCACATCTTTGCATTATTATTTTTTTTTTTTGCCCTTCAAATGAATCGTGACTTCAAATGCATACAGAACTGTCCCATTAAACTCCACCGCAAACTTCATCTTTGATGATGTAATATCCTTTCGGCAGGATGTGTCGCAGTCAGTGTGTGGTACCGCGACGTATAAGCCACCGAGTTGCACTGCCAGTTCCCCCCCCACCCCCTTGAGGGAAGAAAGGCAGCTTTTGCTTGGAGTGAGGTATTTATTTATTCAAGTGGACGGCTCAGCAATGTATCTGTTAGAGCAGAGGCCACTTCAGTACTGTATTTTATCTTTTATAGTGCGAGACAGTTGAGAGCACATGCCCCTGAGGTGAAAAGATTCCATTGCCAAGGCGATGAAGGCGTAGCCAAGCGTGCAGCTTGACTCCTGCGGGGGTCAATATTCAAAATTCATTGCGTTTATCGGATCATAAATTGAGCATGATAGATTAATTTGCATTGGGCCGCCTCATCAGCCACAAAATAGAAATGAGCAACCTCCAGACCGTCGAGCCCGGCGCTTCATAGCCCAGAGGGGGGGAAAAAAACCCTAAACTGGCGCCTCCAAATGTGATTTCTTTCAAGGACACTGGGGTGGAGGACCGTGGACACATCCCCGTGACGATTTGCACTCAATTCATGCCACTCGCAGCTTCGAGCCGACATATCGGACAACAGTTAACAGCAAGACGAGTGTTATCACGCGTTGAATGTAATCAAAGATTCTAATGAGCGTCATTAAAATTGACACTGCTAAATGCGGGACTTGATGTGAAAATCACTGTGGGTTTACACTGTCGGGGTGGGGGGTGGGGTGACTGTGTTTTCTGAGCCATCAAAGCCAGTTACAGTGCTGTAGGCTAAGAGCAGGAGGGTGTGTGTGTGTGTGGAGGGGGAGGAGGTGGGGGGTGTCACCTCTTATCCAGAGCGAGCCTGGCATGTGTATTTTTCCTCCCTTTTATAGAGTGTGAATTCATTTGAGAGTGCAAAACAGCTGCAGCACCGCAGCAGGGAGGCGAGTGAGATGCGATACCGGGTGGCCACCGCACTCGGCGTTCATGAATGAAAAGGTCAAGTATTTAATCCCAGCTAAAAGGTTCGGTAAGAATTAAAATGGTGTGAAAATCCCCATGTGGTGTTCGACACATTGCGGCACTCGACTATGGCGGTGATATCACTGTTCCGGGCTCCCCCCCACCCAAAAACGCCAAATAACAGTGATACGAGTGAATCTTGTGCACCGGCGCACCCATTATGTACACCCCTGCTTATAGCAAAGAAGTCATTGGGCTTTATACGGATTGCGAAGCGGCGATGTATACGTACGTGCTCGTTTTTTCAAAATCAAATCATCTGATTTTTAGTTGTCAGGGTCATGTTGAACAAATACATTTGGAATTGCAGTGTGTTTTGAAATCATAATTGGCGTTTCCTTGAGGAATTAAACGTTGAATAAAGGGAATTCCGAAAAATCTTAGGACTGGGGTGACGTTACGGGCAAATCTTAGTATAGCACTTACTTTCTTTCATTCATTCATTCATTTTCCGAACTGCTTAATCCTCACCAGGGTCGCGGAGTGTGCTCGAGCCTACCCCAGCCGTCTTCGGGCAGTAGGCGGGGCGGGGGGCACCCTGAACCGGTTGTCAGCCAATCGCAGACTTTCTTTCATTTGATTTATCAAATACTCACTGTAATTACCACAATACTCTTGCACCGGGCACTGGCTTGCGTGCATATTCGGATTGCGCCTCCGCCCTAGGACAGAAACTCTTTTCGGAACTCGGTTTCGGAACTCCTGGAATCAGCTGACATGACTCCGGTTCATCAGCCTGTGTGCAGCAATCGTGACTGTCGTGTAATTAGGATTTCATTGATGCCATATTTTAAGTCTTAAGATCATCCAACAAAACTGGAATGACACGGCTGACGCTGCAGTTTGGCAAACTAAACCCTAAAAAAAGATAAACGGCAAGTCGGCCCCTCATCGTGCATGACGCTTATTTCCTTTTGCATCAAAAATGTTGTTCCGTCTTAATTTGTTCAAAGGAAGACCACGGGTGACTTTCCCATGCTCTCACAGTCACTTGAAAATATGATTGCTGTTAGTAGTTTGGTGGTCGCGGCCAGATTTTTTTTTTTTTTTGCTTGTCGGCGTGCGCGCGCGTGCCCGCGAACGCAGGCGCGAGCGCGCGGCAGACCGGAGGCAAGAGCCGAAAAGAAACAGCTGCAATTCAACCAAACTGACGTGCCGCCGAGCAAACTCGTCCTCGAGAAACCAAGACGTGCTCCAAGTGAAATTGTTTTGGACGAGACGTCGAGCCCGTTGTTCGGGAATCGGTGAAAGAAAAAAAAATGCTGAACGCGCACAAACGCATCGTTTATCATCCAAAGGCAGCGAAGAGGAAAGAGTCACAAACTGGAGCCGGTAGGCGGTGACAGCGATGATAAAACCAGCTTTTCACTGCATTTTTAGATGCATATCTATTTTTTTTCCCTGTCAGTTCAACAGTGTGTTTCATTTTCGATTCATCGATGACACAAACGAACCTGAACTCTGCCGGCTTACCGTCAATGGACGACTAGTCTGTCCAAAGTGTTGAATCTCATTGCAGGCTCAGAAGAGAGGCTTTGTAAATCCGTTTCGAAGGCTGGAGGGGGGGGGGGGGGGGGGGGGGGTAATAATGAAAAAAAATTATCGTAATTTAAAAAAAAAACAGTCCGAAGTAGTAATAACGGCGTTTAGTTACACGTAAGAACGTCCCATGCCCGACACGAAAGAATTCAGACGTACATGGTGAGTCCAGTCTGCAGACTACAGTCAACCGCAAACGCGCTCTCTCTCTCTCTCTCTCTCTCTCTCTCTCTCTCTCTCTCTCTCTCTCTCTCTCTCTCTCTCTCTCTCTCTCTCTCTCTCTCTCTCTCTCTCTCTCTCTCTCTCACACTCAATCTCAACCCCCTTGTCCCTCCCACCCACCCCCTCTCGCTAAACAGGGGGCATTTGCCCTCTTGGCAATGATGTGATAAAGAAGTATTCAATTTGAGTTAATTGATTGCAACAGTGCCAAAACCAAAATCCAACTCCCCTTGCATGTTAAATAGACTAAGCGAGACAGAATCAACACACACACACACACACACCACCCCTTCCGTTTCCATCTCCCACAAATAGCGCTCATACTTTGCGGAAAATAATTGAATTAATGGCCACTTTGTTTAGAAAGCGAAAGCAGCCATCTGGATCAACTTCCCCTGCCCTGTCGCCATTTGCTGTAAGAAGGGAGCAACAGTTTGCAAGGGAATGTGTCATTAAAAAAAAAAAAAATGGCCGTATGCTGTAAATCGAGCTGGTGGGAGGATTAGTCTCTGAACAAAAGAATGGCAGTCGTAATTAATTTGGGACCGCCATTTTGCACGTTATCACACCATCTCCTGGGTTAGTAATTCAATAAGATGGAAATGTCAGGATTGATTTGTCCCATTGAGCAAATTTGTCTCCATTATAAAAGAATATTTATGGTGGACTGTTGGAAGTCATCACCGGTGAAAGGCTCCATTAAGCATCGCAGCCAAATAACAAGCGCGACGGGACCAAAGTTGCACCTCACGTTGATTTTTGGTTCATTGGTCATGTCGCGGCTGTTCGGTCCAGGGTGTCTCTCACCATCGGTCAGTTGTGATCCGCGGTATATAAAATGGATGGATGGAGGACAGGAGTGATTTGGCATGCAACGCTAGCTCCCGTAATCGACGTTGAATTATGCGATTAGACATTAAATTGCCATGATGTGCACGTAGGTCAAAAGCTCACGACGGAGTACTTCGGACTCCTAAGTGGCCGCCCCTTCGGAAATGCTCATCAACAATCCTCGAGGTATTGATGGGTGCGGTTGATTGCAAACGTCGGCTTGTTCTCGGCGCCATGGCAACATCATGCTAGCTGCAAATGTTGTTGATAAAGACGTGAAGGATTAACATGAGTGCTCTCAAATTTTATTTATTTATTTTTTGGCCGAGCGCATATTTTGGCCCGTTTCCATTTCCAAAGGTGCTCGTCAACCGTATTTCTTTTTGAAACTCATCTTGCAGGTTACCAAGTGAACATAAAAGAAATATGAAACTGCACCTTTGTATAGTCACCATTCCTCAGCGAATGAAAACATACAAATCCGGCACTGTGTTGTTGTTTTTTTAAGTGTCGGTCATACACTTGTTTCTCATGGTCACGTTAACAACGTACGCGATGTGACGCACACGGATCTGGCGATTCAAGTGGAAATGCATTCGTACATTTGAAAAGATCCATTTCTATACAGCGCTCCGTTGTTCGCAACATGAACGTTATTCATCTACTCCGAGCGGCGAGTGATGACAAATGGGACTTAGCGCGGCCGTTCTTTAACTTCAAGGCGGAGAGCCTCTTGCCTACCTAATGTCGGTATAATTTGTCATCCTGAATTTTCGAGGAATCGACGGCCCATCACATTAAGCAGTCCTACATTTACACTCCGAGTTTTTTAAATATATTTTTTTCATGCTCCATCTGAAGCAGATAGCCCGAACACGTTTCATGTCTCTTTGTATCTGACACTAATAATGCCAAATGGATTTTAAAAAAAAACAAAACAAAACATGAGCAAGGTCTTATACACAGTAGTAAATATTTTTGGCTTCAGTAACTGTAATAATCTATAACCAGGTCTCCTTATTTGCATATTGAGGCATATTTTCCAACATATAACCCGTATGGAATTATGATTTTGGCGGTCACCTTCAAAAATCACATTCTGCCCTCAATTCACAGTTTTAATAATAATAATACATTTCAGTTGTGGGTGTTTTGCAGCTGTTAAAAAAAATCTCACCATGTCACTATCAACCAAGAGAGACGGTATATGAGCTAATTAAAGATAGAAAATATGTTCAACGTCAAGTCACAGGAGAAGAAATGGGATTGACGGTGTGTAGGCTGGTCGTGTTCCTGCGAGGGGGGGGGGTGTTGGTGCGTTCCTCTGTCAGGGGTTTGAATCCCCATTTTTTTTTTCCCCCGTGGAGGAGAATCTGCTGCTACTCAATGTCTTCCCAAACCACATCCATATAATGTGGAGCGACTGCTTCCATGTACCCGGTTGAGATATTTAAGTCGGACCCCCGCCCCCAGCCCCACAAAAAACTGGTGTGAAAGAGGTTAGTTAGCGATTTTTCCGGTGCGTTTCATATGGCCAGCCGCGTGTTCCGCAGATGCGGCCTCGAACCATCTGAAATCGCCACTTGCGGCGCGCGTCTGGCAGATTCGGCGATGACATCATGCTTTTTGGCGCATGTTAGAATGATTTGACATGCTCTGTTTGCCTTTCCGCAGCCCTCTCACACCCCCCCCCCCACCCTCCAGCAATGCCTTCGACGCTTGTCAAACCCCAAATAAATGCAAAAGTACACGCGCGCTCATGCAACAGCATCAGTAAATATCTCCCGCACAATTTGTGTCGCTCTCCATTTTCACTGCAGTTCTAATGGGGAGTCAATTTGTCCTCATCTACATTTCTTTCCATTATTCATGTTTTCAGCACACACAGCTTGCAGTTTCTCGCTTTTAGGCTAACTCTCATGTTAACTTTTTATTTTTATTCTCTCCCCCCCTCAGCTTCCCTTCTGCGTTTCCTCTTCAGCTCTGCTTTGAAGTCCTGGTGCCAGCCCCAAAACCAAGCTCCCTGAACAAGGTGAGAATTATTATTTCTTTTTTTCTTGCGGGTTTTAAGTTCCGAAAGGAACCCACAAGCGGTCCCTAAAAAAAAGTTCTCATTTGACCGGAATAGAGTCAAACCGTTGCGACATCCATTTCCTGTTTTTAACACGTCGAGGGGGACGTTTGCAGTGCGTATAAGGCGCATCGACGCGGGACCAAACAGAAATAATCCCTGCAGCCACACTGACAACTTCAAGCGAGGGGGCGTGTCAGAACCTCGGGCCTTGTCAAACCTCGTGACAATCTCGCTTCCCAGAGTTGAAACAATTCAAAGGGCTCCGCTACTTTTGTCCCGTTTGAAGTCGATATCTGAGCTATTCATCACCCAAGAATACTTTTCAACACAGCCGTGTAATTAAGCGTTGGAGTACATTGAAAGGGCCAATAAGATGAAACTTTAATGATCCCCGAGAGGAGATTGGGCTGTTGAATGTGGTCTAAAAATGTAGCAATGCAGTAAGCAAAATAGTCAGCCCACCCCACCCCTCTCTTTGCAGATACATACTGCGCATAAGTACACACTCATAAATAATGAGCTTGGCTTCCTGGGCCTTGTGTATCTCCTGACTTTCATCTGCGCTCAACAGAGCTCCTTTCCATTTCAAAGCCGTAACTACGACGCCGCCAGTCTCTCGCACGCCATCTGTAGCGGCATCGGGCCAGGTAGTGCTTGAAACGATGACGGCGGCCACATTTACAGTGGAATGCGATGGTGGGGGCACTAAAATACGATTCAAGAGAATCCGATTGAAAGAAGCACAGTTACCGCATGTTGAATCTAAACCACATTGCAGCTCCGAGTTTGTGTGTGCAGTCAATAAAGTGTGAGTGGCTTGATTTTTTTTTTCGGGGGGGGGGGGGGGGTCAAAGTATATATCAGGCCATTTTCTTAGCTTATTTCATGGATTAATTTGAGGATTTTTGAGCAGGTCATGACATAGTGCTTGCATGTTGAGTATGGGAGTTAAAGAGTGACTGAGACTAGAACAGTGATTATGTTTATTAATGCAGACGGTTGGCATTTGGAGGACAGCAAGAGACTTAGCAGTGTGTGTGTGTGTGTGTGTGTGTGTGTGTGTGTGCGTGTGTGTGTGTGCGCGTGTGCATACTGGAAGTCGAGGTGGTAAAGTGCAGCGCAAGCCTGCCCGGCACTCTGTGGGGAGTCATGCGACATGTTCCGAGATAAAACTCCACTTGGATCAGCATATTGAAAGATTTTTTATTTTTTTTCCTCAGCAGAATTAGCTCCTCGGAAGAAAAAAACCCCTCATTTGCATACCGAGTGAATGCAAAGCAGAGTGCCGAAATAACAACTCGAGCAACTTGAATCCTTATCCTTTATCCTCGTGGTGTTGGTTTTTTTTTTTTTTTTGGTTTTTCACCTCATTTATTTCTTCTGTTTGTTGTCCTGCACTCATGATGAAACGAAATCGCACCAGTGAATGAAATTGATTTTTTTTTTAACCAACTGCGGTTAGCAATTACGAATTAGAGTTAAAATCAGGATTTGCACCCCCCCTCACCCCCCCGACCCCCTCCCCCATGAGGCTTTTTCAAAGGAGGGTTTTCCAATTCCAAACGTTCACCATTTTTGACAGCTCTCCCAAAACTGACTTGAAGTCACAATGTGTGACCTCGTGTTTAAAAGCAGTCAGGATTTACAAGGAGGTTTTGGCTTCCACACAGGTTCTTGATTTTTAAAAGTGTCGACGGAAATGAATTAAAAAAATAAAATAAAATCAACTGTCAAAATATGTGAGCTCGGGTTTTAAAACGGTCACGGGGGTTTAAAAGCAAGTGGAATTATGGGAGAAGACAAGAGAGAGGGGATTAGTGGAGTAGCCGGGTAGAAGAGAGAGGGTATTGCTGTGGAAGGTTGTTCTTGATGTGAGCCAAGCCTTACAGAGATTAGACTCACCGGTCACACGTCAATCGCAGCGGACTTACTGTCAGGAATTTGGAAGTCTTTCACTTCCTGCGGCTCCATCGCCATCGCCGCCCAATCGTTTGTTTTGCTCTCATTAACTCGGCATCGGTTGCTAAGCAGCTGCCGTTAAAGGCAACGGCAAACAGCCGACGGACGGCGGCGGCGTGAAATGACAAATGATTTCGCACAAGCTTTTATCTGGCTCGCAGTTTTGGTTTCGATATTTGTTAGCCCTCGAAAAAGAAGAATTCACGCGCGTCCAATGAATTTGAACATGATTGACGGCAAGCGATCTCAAAGGTGCAATGTGCCAATTAGCGCTGTCAGCCTGGTGTTTTGTTTTCCCTGTCGGAGGTTGTCATCGTTGCTTTATTGCTTGCAGTTTCCCTTCCGATTTTTTTTTTGGGGGGGGGAGAGGGGGTTGAGAAATTCAACTGGACACACTTGTCGCCACCTGCGATCCAACAACTCATTAAGATCGTCGGCATTGCGAGAACTTCATTGGAAGTGATAACTGGAATGAACTGAAACATTCAATTTGTAGTCGTTCAGCGCAAACGATGACGTCTGTTGGACAGGACAGAAGCCTTCTTGAAAACTTCAAAAGAAAAATTATTCATTGTGATCCACAAATCAAAATAGAGCGTTTCTCCCAAGCCCAACAAGAAATGTTGAGAGCACAAGAACACGACGAGAGTCGCGACGCAACCGCGAATGCTTTTAACTCGTATCCAGTCGAGTCAGACCACCCGTTTGAAGTTGATGTAGTCCAAGCCTACCAAGGACATCGAAATTAATGTGCCTTTCTCAATCGACTTTTATCTGTGAAGATGAACTCTCGATTAAAATGGCAGTTTCATCATCACGCATACCAATGAGCTTTTCCTATCAGGCTTGTGTCTTCAAACGATGTCTTTTTTTTTTTTTCCTCTATTGACTGACATTCTCTCAGCAGTCTGAGTCAATTTTTTTTTTTAAGTTATGTAATGGCAAATAAGGTACGCTTGCTAAAAATCCACCCTTTCACTTCACGCTACCTCTGTGCCGACAGTTTTCTCAGAGGTGTTTTCTTTGGCCCGCGCGTTTTGATATCGGCGTTGGCGTGATCCCTCGAGCAGATTGCGAACATTGTTCTTGAAGTCGGTTCTTAATTAACACGGTCTGTCGGGACTTTATATCGGGTTTTTGTCGTGGTGTGTTGTGTTGCTCTCCAGCCATTAAAAAAAAAAAAAAAAAAAATCAATTCGGCGAGGCAGATTTGAAAAATAAAACGAAATCAACAAGAGACTACTTGTGTTTTGCAGACATTTCAACCTATGGGATTAATATTCCGTTGCCCATTCTTTCCCTCATTTGTGACTCCTCGAACAGCTTTTGAAGTGAGTTTGACTTTCCGGGAGACATGATTTCATCAATTAGCCGAACTGCATGAGCAGTGCAACACCCTTAAACGACATGATCTCCATTTTCACTCAATAGATGTCATTTTAGGACGTTTTTTTTTTTACAATAGGGAAGTGAGATTTTTGAAAAGGTCTTTAAGAAATAGTCTGACAAGACCACTGAGAGGGTTGTGACTAAATTATTACTGAACTGTCATGCGTTGGACAAAGCCCCTTGCTTGAACTCGGCCCCCTACGGCAACCTCATTTCTTTTTAAATGTTTTATGTCCGTCTCAGCCCGCCGGGCGACCTTTTAACTATAAGTCAAAGCTACAGTTGTTCATATGATATCAATTTTCGTCAATGATTTATCGGATACGTTGTGCTTTCCGACTTTTGTTTTCTTGTTGAGGTATGAGTTGATTTCGAATGATCTCATTCGATGTTTTCGTTTGTGGTCAAAGTCCAGCGTCTGTATTGATGGAAAAGTTGACAATCAGCTCTTGGGTGGTGACGAATGAGATGAATTCTTCGTATTGACGATCGAATTTTAGTTGTGCTTAAGCAGTAGCAAACGCCCAAATACTGTACGTCGCCATCTTCCGGCATCTCTCTTGCCCTCCCTTCCCTTCTCTCTCAGTTGCAGAGCATTTTAAGTGGATTGAAGAAAAAGGGGGTCCAATGTGATTTGACCACGGAGTATATGTGGGGAAGAAAAAATAGAATAAGCATCATCTGAATGGTTACTTGTGCATTCTTCCTTCGGGGGTCAACACCTTTCACATCAGCCTGTGCAGGAAAAAAAAAAATCACTTTTCTGGAAGGTTAAGACGAAAAAAAAGGAGCAGATCATTCCCTGCCTAATGTGCTTTTTGCTTTCTGCACCATTTTTTTTTTAGCTTCTGTTTTGCTGCTTCTCACTCACAGAGCAAATTCTTATCATTTAGGGCTCACTCTTCTGGCTTTCCCTTCACTTTTTTTTTTTTTTTGCACCGCAGTCTTAAAAGCGTGGCTCGGCGGTGACGACCCAATTACTCTAAGTTGTGCCTCCCCGGTAGGATGTAGCCACGTCGCCCCCGGGGGGAGACTCGGCTTGCAGCGCACAGACCGATCTGTCATTCTCCTTCACCTCCTCCCTCTTGTCACATTTGTTCTTGTCGCGCAAACACATATGCTGCCAGGCATCCACACCTGCCTCCTCCTTCACGCCCACAGCTGGACTGGAAAACCCATTTGCAAATCAATAATAGACAAATCTCATCGAGTTTGGACAGACGCTTGGATTTACTTCCAATGCACATTGACTTCAAGCCTTCAAACACTCCTACGCGCTCCTGTGTGCTGTTGCGTGTGACACACCTTCGCAATTCTTCTTCTTTGTTTTGACAGGCTCATCACTCCCCCGCTCGTTGTTAGTCTAATCCTGTCCGTATTTGCCCGCAATTCAATAATTAGGACGCGATGAAGGCTGCAAGTCAGTCAGTCACTCTAACTGCAAAAAAAAACAAAAACAACTTTTTTTTTTTAAATGAATGGTGAGGACGGATCTGCAAATCACAATTCGTTGGCCTTGCAAGTGAATTTGTACATTTATCAATGAGTACATTGCAGTTAGGAAGCGTCTGCAGTTATTAGCATGCACCAAAATGTTTGAAGTGGCTTTTAAAAAAAAAATATATAAAAAGGCAGCCCAAGATAAAATCAGTATGTATTCTCCCCTGGCCATAATTTTTTCAGAACCTCCCCATGTTCCTTTATTAAGATAAGAGACTGTCTTTGTATCCTCTTTTGTCATGCTGACGTCCTAAAACCGTTGCTGTAGGGCGCAGCTTCCCTCCTTTGAATATTGTTCCTCTGACTGAACATTTTTTTAGCTTGGACTTTTATTATCCGGGCAAGTATGTGACAGCCCGTGCAAGAAAGCACTTCAAGTCAATAAAGCCTCGCAGATTAATGGGGACCTCATCTGTAATCTCCGGCATTAGTTTAATGATAGAAATGGCGAGGCAGGCTTCGATTGAGGTGAGCCACCGCTTTGCACACTGGACCTCTCGCTAATGGATACTCTTTTTTTTTTTTTCCCCCTTACCTTTAATTTGCTCTCTGTGTGTCACCGTCTGCCCTTCTGGTTGCTCAACCTTTTCTGCACTGCAATAAAAAAAAAAAAATGGGTGGATGAAGTGTTATCTGCCCATCTGACAATCAAAGCTTTCGGAAAAAGTACCCGCAGTAAGCCTTGTGCGGGAATCGTGCTGGAAGGAAATGTAAAAAAAAAAAAAAAAACATCCAGCCAACACGTTAGCACCTTTGGGTCCAGCAAAGCTTTTGAACAACACTCGGAAGCGTCCGTATGGAAAAGCGGACAGACCCAAAGCGGGGTTGGAACCCGCCGTGCCATCGTCGCCTTGATTGGTGGGCGTCCAAGCGGGTTGGCTGCTGCAGTCGCCCTCAAATATGTCCAACTAAACCCAGTTGGAAGCCAAGCAGCTGCTGTTGTGGTGGGGGCGGGGGGGAGGGGGGTGAAAGGCTGATGACATCAAGTCAATTGCAGGTTGACTGAATGGTGCCTTGAGTGAGGAATTGCTTCCTCTACAAGTCCACTTTCATTGGCTCATAAGGCCTGGAAAAAAAAATACAAAGGGGCTGTACGCAGCTTGCGTGGAAGGGAAGGGGGGGGGGGTTGACACTTCTTCAGGCCTGTTACGTCAAAAGCATTCATTGCTGTGCTTCCACATTTTTCTCCCAACACTGGAATAAAAATTCTGTGGAGGCACTCGAATGACTCGGGGGGGGGGGGGGGGGGGGATGTCATGATTCAAAACGCACAGCCCGTTCCGTATTAGCAACGCGGTAAAGTCTCGCCGTGGCTTTTGATGAAAGAAACCAATTTCATCCGCGGTGATCCCGCCTTCCGTCAATCACTTCCCAAAGCGACTGACCGCGATTGGGATTTGGTGTTCGCTCGGGAGTTCTTCGCAATGAAAGAATTCCGGCAATCTAATTACCGTAGTATGATTGAATGCTGCCTTCGTATTTGTCACCGTGTAAAGTGTTCGCAAGTGTTAAAACCATCTTAAAGATATACCGTAAGTGCCTTTCCTTAGGACAACAACGTCCCTCCTTATATTCCTCCCGCCAATCGGATAGGAAATAAAAAGATGTAAAAACATTGAGGAGCGCGTTTGAAGACATCGCCTCACACGAGGCCGCTGTCTCGCAGCCCCTCGACAGTTTTTCAGCGGACTGATTTTTTTTTTTGGGGCATTGGAAAATGGGGTCGCATTTGCAAACGTTCTAAGTAATGGCTCCCCGAAGGCGCCCGCCCGACGATCTCCGCTTGGTACTTTGTTGCTCTCCGTAAACGCCAGCAACAAGCCGATTGGCTAAACTTCTCCTCCAGAACAGCAGCCCGCTGCATGACGTCTGAAAGGCGGACGATCATCTGATAAAGAGACCGAGCCTTTGCGCATTGCAAAACTGGCACGCGACAGAAATCGCCGAGATAAAATGAGCGCCATTAAACTCGGAGGAGCGCTTCACACTGTATGATTTTTCTTTTCTCTTCCCCCAAATAACCCACATTATGTCGTCTGTACGCTCACTAAATTGGCCGACCATTTTCCGTTTGCGAAGTCGCCGCGTGCAATCTTGAAGTGTGCAAATGAGAGGTTTGTGGGTGTCTGGCTGCCAAACAGCAGCGTGCGCAAGCGCGCGTGCACGTGTTGCTAGCATGCTCCTCCCTGCGCCGAAAGACAAAGAATTCACTGAATCAATGCGGGGTCGGAAGCAATTGATCCTATTTTCGGAGCTCCCTTTTTGCTCGTGTGACACGCTTGCAGTCCATAAAATGACCCGGCTGACATTTCGCCGTTCTCCTCCGTCAAATGTCTTGGCTCCCGTGCGCTAATTGACGGCATTAACGGGCGCGTTGAAGACCGCGTTAAGTCGCATGTATGACAATTGGAGGAAAACGGTCTCGAAAAAAAAAAAATCTACCACAGGAAGCAATTTCAATCGACGACGTTGGGCGCTACGGTTAAAAAAAATACAAAATAAAATAAAATAAAGCAATGCACCGCTATGACATGAACTAGAACAATCAAATACCGCCAAGGGTGTTTTCTGCCGAGCTGATGCGTCACCATAGCAACTGCTTTGACACTCCACTGCCACATTCGGCTGCCAATAGCACTGTCTTCTTGTCCTTGTTACCTTTGACTTGGCGAAAAAAAATAATGGCCATCACATCAGCCAGACTGGTCATCAGCTGTATATGGTGGATGTTGTCCTGCGTACTTTTTTTTTTTCTAGCCGGCTGTCGGTAACGTATCTTGATTGCTTTGCAGTAATTATGCCTGAGAGCTGGCGTTTGCCCGACAGTTGCCTTAAAAGGAGCTTTTCAGACACGTGCCAAAAATTGCTTGAGGTTACCGTCGTAGGTTTCAACCGAGGGGCTCCGGGATGTGCCGGTAAATACAAAGCGAAGGCGGTCAACTGTTTGCTTATGTCGTCATTAGAATGCGGATGCAAACCCATCTTTTTTTTTTTTTTTTACGCCATAGTGAACGACTTGGGAGATGTTATACAAGCACTCGGAACAACTTGTTAGTCGTCCCTTTGTGTCTGCTTATAGCGTGAGCCGAAGGTCGTTTACTGTCCGTCTACGGTTGCGTCGCGAGACACAATCATGAGTCCCAGCACAAAGCTTCTTGATCGTGGCCTTGCGCTGAGCTTCTTTACTTGAGAAATGTTGCTTTGGCCTCGAGAGGTACGCACGCGCTTACAAATGTAAAAGAAAAACAGATGCTATTCAGGTTCTGGGGGGGGGGGGGGGGGGGGGAGACCTACAATAGGCTTCAGGAAACACGGCGATGAATAAATAACATTGCTGCTGTCAAAAACAAGTCTTCCCCTATGTCTTTGTAATTTTTTTTTCCTTTTTCTTTAACTAAAATCCCTCTTGACTTTCTTCACTGAGAGCAGACAACCCCCCCACCCCCCACCCCCGACCCCACCCCCACCCCCCACAATATTCTTTCTTCGTAGGCGGGTCTCACTTCCGCAAACAATATGGCACTGATTCAATAGTATTCCACAGTTGAGACCGTCTGACTTCAATCTCTCCCAAGAGTCGTAGCATTTTTTTTAATTACTTTTATTCTGTGTCAAATATAAAAGTCATTGAATCCGAACACTGCACTCATGGCTCACAGCGTGTTTGGAGGTCCGTCAATAAAGAAGAGTTGCGCTCGACCTGTACATGACTGAAATTAGTTAGCTGACTAACTCGGTTAGCATCACAAAATTTGCTGCATCAAGTAATGTGTTTTTTTTTTTTTTTTCCAGATTAGACCGAATTTTTGAATTATGGGTTTTAGGCTGCCACAAGATAATAAAAAAATGTCTTCAATGAGACCAGGAATGGGCAATATTTTCCATCTCCGAATCTGTTGCATCATTTTGGGGAACGTTTACTGGTACACGTTTCTCCGTATTGCAGCGGTTTATTTTCTTCTGCCTTCTAAACTCCTCGAATCTCATTACGTCAAACAAGATCCGAACCGCATTATTTATCTATTAGAATGATTAGGTCTGTCGATAATTGTGTCTCTAAAGATTTACTTTTACAACGAGGTACAAGTTTCTGTTCATGTACTTTGTTTTTTTTTTACCACCTTTGGGGTGCTTCATCTCCAGTTTGACAAAGGACTCGAGAGTCCCGATACAGACAAAAGAGTTGAGAAACGCGCCCGATATTTCAGTCTAACTCTGACAGACTTGAATCTTTCACACCTCCGCCAACTTTAAAAAGTCATGATCGGAATACTGAGTAGGCCTATCGGTATTCTCCGGTGCGGGCACGGGGGATCTTTCGCGAGGATCAATTCCCAAAGACTGACACTTTTGGCTACTTAAATTGTTTTGCTGATGCCGCGATACGCTTAAGTGAGACGGATAATTTTGTCCCAGCTCATTGCGTTATGTCGATAGACAATCAGCCATCAACCAGATTCTCCCCTCAAGGTAATTGGGCCAATGCAATTAGCGCAAGGAGACTCCTAAGTGTTCCCAAATGACGCCGCATGGCAGACGTCTCGGGTAGCCGCTTATGTAGAGAAGAACTCGGCTTTGGCCCGGCACCTCCCGGCAAAGAGACACTCGGGCGATGCTTGAGGTGCTTGACGTGGCTCATTAAAATCACGAGAAGTGGAGCCGAAAAGACTATCATTGAAGCCTGTTCCGTTCGATAATTGCACTGTTGCAATTTTGCGTGCATTCGATCTCCGGTAAGCGGCGCCGAAGCTTCCAAAAGCACGTGATCTCAAATTCAACTTTTGTAAGTTAACCATTCCGGGCATGCTCATCCCCTTGACCTCATCTTCCAGCTTCTGGCTTCCTCGCTCCCTTGGGTTTCTTTCCAAGTAGCTCATCTCTTTTAGCTCCGGCTGTGATGCAATACTTTCTGAGAGTGATGTGCCTCGCCGCATCATCCTTTTCGCCTTTCATCTCTGTCAATCAAAGTCCTCGTCGACTCGGGCTCAAATCAACAATTCGGTCACATCGATGCGCCCGCTCTCAGTCTCCCCGTCCATCATTTGCTTCAGAAAGGGCCACGGATGGCAAATTCAAGTCAAGCCAAGACAGCGACCCATCAACTACGGTCGCTGATTGTCAGCTCTGAACGGATCTGCGATCGCTGCTTTAATTCTGGAACCGCAGTCGAAAAAGTTTTTACACGAGCCATTTCCACAACAAAGAAAATGGCCGCCATCTATTCTGCATCGCAAACTTTTGATACCAAGTTGTCTTGCCTGAGTATCCTTGAACATATTCAACCACCTTGTTGCTACGGATACTAAGTTCGTCACTCCTTCCATTTCAATGTACGCCCCAATCGTGAGTCATTGTGTAAAAGAGGTACTCCCCCCCCCCCCCTTTTTACACAATGCCTGTTGTAGGGGAAACGCCATTCAGTCAAGCCCATTTATGAGTCACGCCGTTTCTATGATGTGAAAAAAAAAAAATAAGGCCGTCTGCCTTTGAAATCAACTCGTGATTTGGAATTGGTCCACTCTCAATAAAATAGTTTTTATTTGCCTTGAGAGTCAAAGCGGTTTGCTCTGGAGAGAAGTCCCAAACTGACTCGTTATCACCTGACACTTCAGAAGTGAATCCCAATTGGACACTCCCCAGAGCCGGGACCCCCGAAATCAGATTGTAAGTGGCTGTGACACAACCGAGTCCCTTCACCAGTGTGTGCACGCGCGTGTCTGTCGTCTCGCTGCCGGACATTTAGTCTTTTAAAGGAGATTGCGTCGCACTCATTCCTGCCTGTCCGTATTAGACTCACACGGGGGTGTCGGGCAACCTTTTCTGCTCTCAATCGAGAGTCCATCAAAGCGGTGCTGTGCCGCCCGTGCTCGCGGTTAATTGAGGGAATGTCGGGATTGTGCTAACCCCTTCAGGAAGACCCCCCCCCCCCCCCCTCCACCACCCGACCGTTGGTTTGAATGGGGCGAATCTCTCCACATCACTCCACAAGCTGCCGCCATCAACAATGTCGCCTTTGTGAAAACATTTTATTTTGGACCCCAAATGCATTCCGTTATTGATTGGCACCAAGAATAAAATGACACGAGTACAAATTGCCAATGTGAGAGAATCCATTCGCATGGGAACGCGCGGCATAGCAATTCTCCACCGACCATTAACCAAAGAAGCACGTCAAGGTCTCCTTCACAAGTGTCACAATAACAGCGTGGAAGGCGTTTCGGAAATAAACGTCTTACTCCTAACGCATAGGTGGAAACTTGCAACCGAGTTTTCGTGGAAACTTGGCTCTTTCTCTGAACAGCCGAGTGAAGAACAACACCTGGAATCTAAATTTAGTTCAAACGGCCCTGATTTCTCTCCCATTCTGTCACCCCCTGCGCAGTCCTTGACTCATGTACATTGTTTTGTGTCAAAGAACAGCGAGGGAGGAGTCGCCTTGTTGGGGGCGAGAGAGCGGCCTCGCACGCGCTCTTTTGTGGCTGCTGGGAAGCTGCCATCAGATCGCCGTAGGAGGTAAACCTATCAAGATAACAAGGCGGGAGGATGACGCGTCTGGTGAAGATTTTGCTCTATGCACAAAGCAGCATTCTGATTTATACGAAATCTAAATGCTCAGTCTGTCAAGTATTCAGTTTTAGCATGAGTGACTGTAATCGCAAATACGTACCATTAGCTTTTTTTTTTTTTTTTAGGTCATTCATTTTGCTTGGATTTGTGTCCTCTGGTTGCCTGTTTAATTCCGGCGAGGCTGCGGCGACATTTCAGATACTTTAGCTAAAAAAAAAGAAAAAAGACATGAATTGTAATGTCATGATGGAGAGAAATATCTGGATAATTATTTTGTGAAATATCATTTTATTCATCATATTAATTTATTTTATTTTTCTAAAAATCTGCTGTCCAAAATGGAAGCATATCTGTGAGAGCTTTGAGGTAAACTAGAAAAAAAAAAAAGCATAATGTTTTTTTAAAAATAATCATCTTAATTGTGTGTGACATCGTAAATTCAGTTTTTGCTGACATCAAGTTTTTCCCAAGCAAAATTTACGATATGGCCTCTGAGCTCTTGTTTGTTGCCACACGCATTCTGTTGCTTTGTTTATAGCTAACATGAATCTGCTGTGATGCTGATGAATGGCGTTTCTCCCCGGGGGTAGTTGCTCACCAAGATGAAAGCCCCCCCCCCCCCCCCGAGCTGTCTGCGCTCGTTGGTCTGCTTTGTTATGTATCTGCATTGTGGCGAGGCAGGATCGCCCGCTTCTGTCTGTCCAACGAGCATCGATCTGTGTCAGGCCTCCATCTTGTCATCTGGCTGCAACTTTTCGGCAAAAGCAAAAGTTTTGGGTGGTCTCTTGTGCGCCGGAGGGGACGAACGAACGCGGCAAATAATTTGAATGTACTGCTTTAGAGTTTTAATATGAATGGCATTTTCAGCGGCATTTTATTTATTTTTCTTTTTAATGTGGCACAATTCAAGACGGTCTAAGTGCATTACTGAGACGTCGAAATACATTAAAGATAAGACATTAAAGTTGCATTCAAATGACACGATGAAGACAACAACAAAAACAAGCAAATAGTTTAAAGTTTAAAAGAGAGGGTACATATTTAATGGAACAGAGTTACAGTAAACAATGTTTTACGCTTGGCTACAAATGAAAAGTTTTAGCTGAACTCGGCCTGTCGAGCTGAAACTTAATTCACCTTGTTTGCTCTGTAGTCTGTGATGTATTGAGGGCCAGATGGTGCAATATTGTTTTGAGGGCCATTTTGTGCGATGTTTATGGGTAAGATTATTCTCAAATCTTTGCCTTTCAAACCAAAAGTCATGGCGGCGTTCAACAGCAATGCAATGAGCAGCAGTCAATGTAAACTGGTCAACCAAATTATCAATGTCATTGACTGAACTTACGAACTGGAGAGGAAATGGAATTTGTTCCTTATTGCCAACTTAAAAAGGGGCTCGAGTATGGATCCCTGAGGAACCTCACTGTGATGTCAGTTGGACATTAACCAGTTTTCCTAGTGACTTTTTAACCACCAGTTACTTCTTAACAGGCAGCAATGACGACTATCGCCCCATATATGGCGAGACAAAAGTATGCTTTGCTCCATCAGCTGTTTGCCTTTTGCCAGTCACATCTGCTCTCCACCACAATCTCTCCCATTCAACTTTGAATTGCTTCGATTCTATTTAGTGGCGGCGGTTGCTCAATGACGTGAAGTATGTGAAACAGTGCTAATGCCTTCTCCTTTGTAAAATAAATGAAAGTGTAAGAAACACGCCGCTAATTTTGGAACGTGAATAGGAACGGTTGCTTCAACTTCAAAGACACGTTTGGGAGCCATCCCCACTCAGCATTTTTAATGAACTGGGTCAAGGACCACCTCTTCACTCTTTTGTGTGGCTTTGAAAATGATGATTTGGTCCAAACAACAATCGCTGTCTTTTCCCTTACGGTATTGTAAGGGCTTTTGTTTTTGAGAATGACAGTCCTGCAAAAATATTTCCGCAGGTAAAAAGAGCAATACTCACACCATTTCAAATCTCAAGGACGTTTGAGGGCTCCCCGATATGAGTGAAGAGGGGGGGAAAAATTACTTAATAGACAACTTATCAATCATCCAGAAAACATTGTAAATATTATGAGCAATAACAAAAGGTTGAATTTATAAGAATAAGTCTCTAGATGAGGGTTGCCACAGTTGTCATAAGTTTTTGTGAGTGGTTTATATAATGTTGTCTTACGGCCTCGTTGTTTTTGAGCCAAGGCTGCACTGTGATGGAGCCCTGCCCCTTTTCGTGATTCGATTGACTTTGTATTCTGAATACCAGCCACAAAAACTCAATTACATTTGATGACTGACAGTCGGGAGTCCTACGAGCGCAGCATTCGGATCCCGCCGCCTCAGTTGAAGGTTTGATTGAAAAAGTCTTTTTGGTGAGATATTGATGTGACCCCCCCGAATCCAATGCACTTATCCCGGAATTCCCTCCGCAAGTCATGTCAATGAATCGCAAAGGATGTCAACCTTGCGTCTTGCACCCATTTGATTTTTTTGGGATTCATTTTTAGGGATTAAAGTTAATACTTCTCTTTCTCTCTTAGACACACTCACTTTTAACAGTATTTTCACCTGTATGCGGTTTTAAAGCAAGTCACACTCCCAAAAAAGCCGCGGAGTAACCACACGATAAAATATAGATGCCTTTGCCTCGTAAAAAGTGAAAGAATGTGACGTGAATGAATTCTCTCTCTTTTTGGTACAAGGACCGGAAGGGGAGGTGTGTGTGAAACATTCATTCAAATGTTTCTCGCGCACACTCCCGGGCCCCCCTGGCGACGATGAATACTGCATATGATTGTAAAGAGGAAAAACAAAAGGGATGGGCTGCGCCGAGCGTTAAGTGGTGCTTTGGTTTGCTTTTTACACTTTAGGCCGCGACATAGGCGTTGCCATGTTGCTGTGAGAGAATTATGGCAATGAGAATATGGCTCAATGAAAAATGCAAGACAGTCCTTCCCATCTTGGCTCATTAAAACAAACAATGGGCAGTTATTTTTTTTCTCTCTTCAAAGAAAACTGTTTAGTGCAAATTCATTTTATCAGTTTATCCATCTTGCAGGACTTTAGTTACTGTAATTAACATGTCTCGTTATTTCCACCGCGGCCAAACGATTGACTGGGGCTCATTTTAACGCAATTAAATTGCTTGACTCTTTTCATTTTGTTTTTCCACACACCTCCTTGATTTGCTGTGCGCAATTTTCTTTAAATTTGTTGCCTGACGACAGATGTTTATGGATAGTCAATGGCTTTTTAAGTGTTTCTTGGCAAAACAACAATAATAATGTCAGCGATTGGCAATTATGTGGTTCTTGGTGTAAAAAAAAATGTAATCAATAAATCAAATCAAATACGTGCAGCTATACATCAATACAAAGTCGAGCACACGCTTATCACCGTCATTATGCATCGCGTAGCGTCACTCACATTCAAAATCCGTAAGGCGGAATCATTTTCTTGCCAGAGTCCTGATTTTAGACGGAAGTTTGGAATATTTCTGATGGACACATGAAAGTGGATTAGTCAGTAATAGGAAAAAATTTAAATAAAATATGAATGCATCTCTTCAGTCATCATTTGAGAACTAAAAAAAAAAATACAACCAAAAGAAAAATGGCCTTCTGGCAGAACAGTGCATACATAAATTTGGGTTATTATGTCCACGGGCACAGTTGGATGTGGTGCTGTCAGAGGGACCAACCGGAAGACAAACGTGACGATGACGCATAGCAACACTGCGAAAGAGAACCTTTGCGATTGTGGGAATGCAGGGCGAAAGGAGGGAATAAGCGCTTGAATGTAGCTGGACCTCAGGGTGGTCTCGAGGGGCGTGATTAACAGTCGTGGGGGGGGGGGTGAGGCTGCGATAGCGAGCAGCGAGGCAGATTAAGGTCAATTGTACCTTTTTCCTGACGCGCCATCTCCTTTGAGAGGACGGGGTGGGGGGTGGAGGGCGGGGATGGGGGGGGGGGGGAAGTCTTTTACCCACCTTGTATTCATGATTCAGCAGGCGGGATGATCATCTTCACGCAGCTCCACCTCAGCAACATGCCCTTGATCAGTCTGAAACTGCGTGGCGGACAGCGGCTCTTGGAGGGGCTTTCTTTGCTCCGTTATCGAATACAAATGAGACACTTTTCCCAAAGTAATTGCCCTACGGTCCCACTTGGACGTCTGCACCTCGTGAGAAGTGCTCGCACGTGCAAATTACCAGCCTCGTGCAGCTATGAAGACACCTCGGCCATTAGCAGAGGGACACTGGAAGTGTGCTTTGTGGTTTCATCGGCATATACTGATGAAATTTTCATATCTGAGTGTTAAAGGTTTTGCTCAATGCTGCATGAGATGTTCAGGTACGGAAATTCCAATAAAAATTTGGGGGTTGGAACAGCAAGTATTTGATGCGCTAATGTGCGGCAACTCTCCAGAGGAAACGATATTGCGCTGCTTGTATTGTACTTAAGCAAGGACGAATAGGAATGGAGAGGCTAAAATGTGACACCAACGGCAGAAATTCACTCGTGGAATCAATATTGTCATTTTATATTCCTTTGGAAGGCTGAATTATTGATTGTGAAATGACCAACTTTGACTTTTCACATCCCCCAAAGCATCTGAAATATATAAATTGTCTTGACATTTTTCGCTTTGATTTTTATTTGATTTATTTATTTTTGCTGTTTGTTTGTTGAAAATGATTGTAGAAAAATGATCGTACTTTTATTCTGATTCGCCGCGGTGACTGATGCGATCATTGCACTGTTTGTTTGTTGAAAATGATTGTAGAAAAATGATCGTACTTTTATTCTGATTCGCCGCGGTGACTGATGCGATCATTGCAGCTCCAGAGCCCTTGACGCCCCCCACGACCACAAATTGTGCCCACCGCACGGGTTTGGATGGTGACAGAATTGGGACAGCACCGTCACCACCAGCAATCACACTACAACGGCGATGGGAATTGATGCATAAATAAAGCGGGGTGACGAACAAGAAAGAATCCCAGGTTTGAAATTAGCTCCGGCCTTGCATGTTCTCCCCATGCCTGCGTGGGTTTTCTCTGGGTATTCCGCTTTCCTCCCACATTCCCAAAAACATGCATGGCAGGTTCATGGAAGACTCTAAATTGTCCCTCGATGTGATTGCGACTGTTTGTCTGCGTGCCCTGCGATTGGCTGGCAACCAGTTCAGGGTGTCCCCAGCCCGACTGCCCAAAGCCAGCTGTTATAGGCTCCGGCACGCCCCCGCGACCCTTCTGAGGTCAAGCGGATCAGAAAATGGATGGCTGGATGAATGTACGTTCGCGTTTGTGTACGCTTTGCTTCGACTCGTCTGCCAACACGATTTGCCGGACTTTCACACTGCGAAAACAATGCCAGTAAGCCGACGATTGTCTTCACTCACGACTCTTCTTTTTTTGGGAGCCGTTGATTCTCACTCCTTTTTGTACTTCCTGGAGGAAGGATTTCGACTGCCCGAGGAAGGAAAAAGGGGGTGGGGGGGAATTGTATGGCTGCGGAAATGGATGAAAAGGAAGATGATAGAACGAGGGGAATTCGAAGCGGAAACGTGACATCACTTGTGATGTCACTTTTCCCCATCTTAAAGTTCAACTGAAGTTCATAAAAATGGGGCGTGATACTGTACCTGTCGCCCTGTGTCGGTCTGAGCTGCTTTCAAGCCCGGAACAACATGAGCTGAGGAGGAATAAGAATGGGCCGTAGCTCGCTTGAAATTGGCGACGCAGCAGAAGAATTGTGAATCCACACCCGGGCCCTCTCTCAGCACGCCGTTGTTCATTCTTCCATTAATCCGTCACCTCCCACTGCCGAATCGTCATGGCGGCGCAGGAGGAGGGCGCGCAAGCACCCAGATTCTTCACACTTTGTGTTTGATGTCGAGAGGCATGAATGAGAGTCTTTAAATAAGTCAGGCTTAAACCGAGTGAGTTTTTTGATTCGATTTTTCTCTGGTTTCTTTTTTCTTGATTCTCTGGCACATTTCTTGTCCTTTTTTTTTTTTTTTCTCGAGATGGTAGAACTCCAGCTTGTCTGCGACACCACATGTGGCCTCGCCACTTTTCGTCTCACTCTTAACTGTATCAAAGTGTGCAGCCGCGGGCGCCGAGACTCTCATTTGCCAACAGTCAATCAGGGCAACGTCCGACCCTTTGAAAAACGACGCAGTCAGATGATAAGATCCAGCCTGTATTTATCAAATGCTTGAAGCTTGACGGGGCATCGCTGTGTGTCAGCTACGATCTGTGTCGTTTAAAAAAAAAAAAAACAGCCGTGGTATTTCTAGTCTGGCATTAAGGTCACCAAACTGACGGAGCGCAGCAAACGGGCGCTGGAGATGCTCCCACGTGAGACCCAAACACGACCCGAGCTCATAAATGCATAAAAGAATCATTTGACGGATTCTGCAAGCGTCACGGGACGGGGAGGTCCGACCCCCTAACACGAACTTGCCGCTCGCTGGCGAACCCGAGTGAGCGCAAGGGGGCTTCGCCAAGTGAAGCTTCTCTGCATCCGACTGTGGCCCGACAGCTCTCGATTCTCGACGGATGATTAATGTGAGCTGCGGCTCAAGCCAAAATATGTTGGCTGTCATCCGTAATATCGTCACACAGTGGCCTGGATGTCGTCAATTCCGGTGGCGCGTTGTCTGTATCCATCAACAGATGCTTGGTAGGAGAGGTGACAATGTGGCGTTTTCATTACCGGTTTGGTTTGGAACCGTCAGTCCATTCGGCCGTTGAGGACTCGAGTGCCACAAAAAAGTTGAGGAATGATCGTCTTTGGGCTTGTCTTTGTCGATTGATTAGGTGGAAGTTTTGCTCAAGGATTCGGCGATGTGAACAGCTTGTGCGGCTTTTGTGAATTTCTTGCGGCGTCATTAAAAAGTCCAACTTAATTAGAAAGTTAGCTCCCAGCTGCAGACGGGTGCTGCAAATTGGGATAATTGCCCATTTGTGCCTAACCCCCGGCCGGCACTCCGTTTTCAAGTGTTTAGTCTTCCCTCTTTAATGAATCTCTTCGTCCCACGACATGATTTTCAGTCGGGGCCCCGTTTTACCAAGAGTTGAACAGGATTCAAATCACACAACCCCAAATCTTTAACTCATTCACTCCCAAAGACGTTTATGAACGTCTTTTCAGACTTGGTCCAGAATTGGCTGGTGCTGAATGTCTTTTAACGATGCCGTAATTGGCTCGAAAGATAAAATAACAGAAAACTATAAGCGGCAACTCAAATCATTAGCATGCTGTGGACTGGATTTTGAATCATACTCGTAAAGGAAAAATTGGATCACAGGCGGAGCCGACTTTGAAGTTTCTTCAAGACAACTCATAAAGTGGCTGCTGTGCCTTTATGCTCTCCCTTCAATGTCCTGGCATGGTGTTAGAGGAATCTAGGAGCTAAATTGTATCATGTTTAAAGTTTCATTTAATCTAGGCACATCTATCCAAATTCCTGCGCACAAAGTCGGAAGGCTGTTGAAGTCCACAATTAGCACGTCAATACAGGTGGGCGACCACAGGGGAGAAGGCGAAACCCGGTCACAAAAGGGGAATGAATAAATCGGGAACAGCGGTTGAGCAACAAAAGACGAGTTGAGAACACCCGTCGCGCCCCAGGCGACATCTGCAAAGTCTGCAACATGTTAATTTGATGTAGACCAGACAGAAAAGGCACCAATGTACTGAAATTTGAAAAACAGGTAACCAATCACGACTGAGGGCCGGACCAGGGGGTGAGGCATGCAAAAATCGAGGGCAGTGTTTTTTCTTGTATTTTGCATATGTTACAATAAAATGTCGAACTTGCGGGGACCTAGAGTGTGATCACGGAGCAACTAACCGTCGTTCGCTCTCACAGGTCCGCTTCCGCCCATATTCAAGACAATTTTCCTGTGTGCCGAGTCGTTTCTTTAAATCTCTGACACATGGTCCTGATTAGATGACAGACAATCTCCCGGGGATCCCAAACCAACCATGCCGGAAGATGTTGCGAGCAGCTCGATGCTCTCCACGATGTCCTCGGTGTGAACCCGCTTTTATCCACACAAAGAATTGCGAGCCAATAGAGAAATCTGAAAAAGTCTTGTTTTCAATCTCTGGGAAATGTCGGCACTCGCTGCGTGGTGATGTTGGATCCTGGTTTTGCTCTGGCGCCAACCGCGGGTCAGCTGTAGGGGTCTGGCAGTCATTTTTTTTTTTCCTTGCAAGGTTCTTGTAGTCCCGTGACCTCCCTCGACCTCTTCTGGCGTTTTCACGCCATCTCCTCCGCGCTTTTGACGATACGCTGCGAGGCAAAACAAACCTTTGGAGTATGGCGACGTGTTCCACCGCGGAGGAGGTGAACTCGACTTCTGGTAATGATGTTTTCTTTTGGAGCGGTGTCAATTTCCGATGTGGATGTTCGCGTTGCAGCTGGCAAAATCTATACTTCGGATTGTGTTTCTGGTTCAGGCGGTCTGACGGCGGCCATCATTGACGGGGTGGGGGGGGGGGGGCTGCCATCGGGCGGTCGACGAGTCCAATTTGTACCCAAATTCTGCACCAATGACGTTTGTTAGCCACAAAAAAAGCCACATATGACTTTCCAGCTGCGTCTGTCTAAATTCCTGACACACACACACACACACAAATTAATTTGTGAAGGTAATTAGGTAATTATAAGGAAAGCCTTTTATTTATTTATCCCCCCCCCCCCAAAAAAAAGCAAGCTTAACAGAATTTTGCACGACAACAATTTAAATTCTTCAGTCTTAATCTGCTCTTGTTTGGACTGTCTCGCAGTGCGTTTTAAACGACCCCCCCCTCCCACCCCCAGTGGAGCGTATGCAAAGGTTCAGGCCGGCAATTAAAGAATGAAGTGGAACGTAATGACAAGTAATGACCTTCTTGACAAGCTTTACGTGCGCTGACAAATAACCGCCGTGCTTAAAATGAACCGAGAAAGGACGCGCAGGCGAAGCCCGGCCTGGATTTAAATGTCACCGCATGATGTTTTTGTTGCTATGGAAACGTTCCAACCAGACTTTGTTGATGATTTGCCTTGTTGAGTTTCTCTCCAAAGACCGACCGCAGTTGTATTTGTCCACCTAATGGGCTCGGCGAGGGGTGTTTGTTGAAAAGGAAGCTTGCAAAATGGTTTGGAGCGTGAGATTGGAAAACCAAAATAATAAGCACCACTCAGCCGCTCCCTACCTGTGGGCCGGAACGAAATTGTCCCCCCGGCTCCCACAAATGTCAGCCAGACGCTATCAGTGGCAACAGCAAAGACGGAATGCTGATTTGGAAGACGCGAAGAGCGCGACGGAGGCGAGATCGATTTATAACAAACACACATTTACGCTCGCTTTCATATTTGCTTCCCCTCCGCCCCATGAAGAAGACGACATAGATACAAGTTGTCGGCAACCGTTATGAAAACCAGAGAGCTGTCATTGGGTGAAAAACAAGCAATCATAAAACCGAAAGAAGCCATTGCACATTTTTGTTGCCAATAGTGCTCACAAGGTTAGCGTTGTCGGTTCAAAACCTTTAGAGCGGCGTGTACGTTTGTTAAGCGGGGCTGTGACCCAAACGAGATCTCTGTGAAAAATGTGACCATAGCGCGCTAAGCCCTGAGCTGTTGTTGTCAAGCCGACGGAACTTGTAAGGGGAGCTGACCTTTTTGCAATGCCGGTCGCCTTTTGTGGCTCTCGACCTCTGGGGGAACGTGGCCTCACTTCGAACTCCACCAAGGACTTGTTAGCCCGCTCCAGTAAAACCACCAGATAGGATGAAACTCACCCGTACCCGCCAGGCGGGGGCGGTGCTCAGTTATCCTCCTGAATTTTTCTTGCTCTTAGCTTGGCGAGATGTGGCTCAAAATATCGGATGTGCCAAACGATGCAGACGCGTCGAGGCGCTTTGCTGCCGTCACGTGGCAGAAACGCCAAAGACGGCGATCCACTACAGTGGACAACGTGTCATGTTATCAGGTTAGGCTCCGATCGTGTACATCTCACCTTTGCCAAATTCACACCAACAAAAGCTTATCATTGCGGAATATGAAACAAAATCTGACAGGTGACAAATCAAGGCACACAACCAAAGTGAAGATTTATCACAGCCGACAAAGCACCTTCGGAACATCATTACGAGCTTCCAGTAAAGCTTTGCCGACTGAATAGATTTTGTTTAGCCTCATTACAATCAACGTTTTAGGGCGCGCGGTTGCCTCTTACATCACTGCTTCAGCCGTCAGACGGACGAATGCTGCTTTGTTGAGCCGTCTGCGCCCCTCTTCGTCTTTCTGTCTGCGTCTCGCTACTCTTCATCTCCATTGCTGGTAATGGATGCTGAGACCCGATCGATTTTTTTTATCCCAACGACCTCGGTCTGGGCCTGTGGCCGTTTTCAGTGCTGCTACTTAAGCTAATACTGTTTTGTTTTTCTTGAAGGCACGGCTATGTTTACCAGTTCCAGTCCCTTCAGGACATCTCTTGCGTCGCATAAACGAGTACAGAGCAGAAGACAGTTTTTGACAGGGATCAAAAGCCATTTGGCAAGACGTTTTCCTGCTTGGTGAAGAATCGAATACAATCTGGGGAATTTCTGCCGCAGGCATGTCCTTCCATATGATGGAATTAATTTGCAGAGCCTATGTAGACATATTTGATGTGTTACATACATTATATAAGACGAGTAAGGGGACCAACGACAAAGCCAACGAAGATAAAGCTAAAAACAAATAAATACATGAAATAGAAAACAGCACTGTGAAAATGAATCAACTCGTCAGCTGGTGTCCAAAAAAAAAAAAAAAAAAAGCTGTGCTTTCAATCTAATTTATTTCATCGCGTCTGACTTTTGGACCTGCAGACACAAAGTGGATGACTGCAGCCGGTCCACTGGCTCATGCCTCCAGGCTTCCTGTTTGAACACTGTCTTCTTTGTTGTTGTTCTTGTTGTTGTTGTTGCTGCTGCGTCTCACTGATCATTTGTCACAAACGAGAGCAGATACTATCGCCAACCCAGGGACTATCGACTGCAGTTATTTTTACAGCCTAGTTTGGCTTGAGGGAGCCTATAATGATTCTTGTGAATACTTTTAAAAGTTTTCTTCATTGCCCTCTGATCGGAGCTAATTGCAAGCCCCTCCCCCACCCCCCTTGAGTGCGTTTTGTCAATAAAGCATTTGAGCCCACAAGAAAAAAACATGCATGATAAAGAAGAAACTTTTGATCATTACTAACGGTCCCTCCGGTCACCGTGTGCTTAACTCATTCAGTACCAGCCAATTCTAGAGCAAGTCTGAAAAGACGTTTAAAAACGTCTTTGAGAGTGAAGGAGTTAAAAAAATGCTTGTGAATCTAAGTGCCACTTTGCAGCAGTAGCACGTCCTTCCCTAAGAGCATTTGTTTCCTCCTGCCACGAAAATGTCACGACCACTCTCTTAAGTTTCGTCCTTTTTGGCTTTAATAGCACACGTGCTAACAGTGTCACAAGCGCATCCTCGAGCGTGCAGGACATTTGCAGATCATGCAGGAAAGCCTCGCCAGGAATTTGTATGAAGGAATTTGCCCTCAGTCATGAGGGTTAATAGGGAAGCGCTCCTTGGGTTTACTTCCATTAATTAAAGCCATCACGAGCCCATCATTTTGGCTTCGTTTCGTTTCAAAGGCGACCTGCTGAAATGGAGCAGCTCGGAACTGCCATGCCGTGTCATCGCGGGGGCAGACCCTTGACTTCATTTGGTTGAATAACTGCGAGAGCTTGAAGGGCTCATTGCGAAGCCTTTCTTGGTAGCACCTGTCCTCATTCGTGTCACGGGTAAGGTGGACTTTGGACTTTGGGGCGAGAGGTGGGGTCCACCATGGGCTCATGTAGCATTCACACTCCCACGCTTCACCCGTCAAGTTTATTGTGCATTTCTGCTCGATCATAAGAGCCATATGTCCCCTTTTTTGTGAACAATGCGATGTATGTTTAACCCTTTCATGCTGTCCGCTGTAGTAACCGCCGCACCCGAAAGGGTTAAACGCAAACATCCGCTGACGTTTGTTAGCGTGAGTGTTTCCTTGGCTGGATGGTTCATGCTGAGACCGCTGGCCATTATCAGTTTAGCAGGAGTGAACAATGACCTTTTGACTCCATTACGGCTGATTGGATTGCTTCTCGCGGCACGGCTGGCTTGCCGCCCACCCGATACGCCCGCAAGCAGCACATGGAAACCTTCAATTTGGCGCACTCACTCTCCGTCCTCCCAACTTTATATCTCTCAAGAGCATCCCTGTCATTCCTTCCACTCATCCGTCTCCGGGGCTCCCCAGTAATTTTTTACCCCCCTATCACTCTTGATGTGCTTCTCGAACGTTCCTTTCCAATTGCTGCCACATATCTGCCTATTTTTTGAACCTCGTCCATCACAGTGCGATTCTGGACAATTTTGTGCCGAAATGTCTGGGATATTGAATGGATTTTCCATCTGTAAAACCTCCTGATAGCAAGAAAAAAAAATGGATCATACAAGCTGACGTTAGCCAAGGCTGCTAAGTTACCCAACATGAAATGTTACCGGTTTGATTTCTTTGTTTGGAATATACAATCAATTTCATTGAGAGAGAGAAAGAGAGATAGGATTTAATCTAATTTAGAAGTGAAAAAATTCCATCAAATTATACTATCCTGTCGAGGTATCATCCCCCCTCCCCCACTATTATGTTTTGTATTTCTTCAATGCATAAAAATAAAATAATCCCGATAGGAAGTGACACGCGTAAGCATGCACATACCCACGCACCAAAAACAAACATGTCAACAATAACCAGAGACATAAAATGAACGCAAAAGCCAAACAAGAAGCAAACCTTTGTGTTGCTGGTTTTCTCGTTAAAAAAAACAAAATAATTAACAGGCGGCGGAGACGGTTGCTGTTCCATTAATATAATTTCCTGAGCGGGTTTTCATTAAGATTATGGAACCTGGCTGCAGATATTTCCTCCCATTTACCGAAAGAGCATTAGTGATGTTGACCATGGATGTGGGTCAATAAGATGTTGCCTGCACTCCTGTTTATCTCAGTTTTGTTTGTTTTTTTTGGGGGGGGGGCGTGAGGGCAATGAGCCAGACAAGCTATTTCATTATGATTCGTTATCTTGCATTATTATAGAAACGCCATTGCAGGGCGATAAGACACCGACCGGTGCCTTTTTATTTTTTTTTGTGTTGTCCCGAAGCCGAAAGATCAATTTACAGGAGATTTGCACCTCGCATTTCAAGTACCTGCAAAGACGGAAGGGAAATGAATCAAACCTCCTCCTGAGGCCTGAAGTTTTATTGAGCTCTTGAACTTTATGTGATTAATACATTCACACGCTTTTGCACAGTGCGGTTAAAAAAAAAATAAAATAAAATAAAAATCCCTGTTCCTCTTCCCACCTGCTCATTACAGTAACAAGCAAAGTTGTAACTCGGTCTCTGCCTTGAATACAATTAACACCAGAATGGCTCCCAGGAGACAAAAGTGTGAGATATGAAATATTCCCGTTTGTTTATCCGTGCGTATAGGCCACTTCCTGTCTCACACAGGATGGCACAAGATGAAGGAATGTACCATTTTTGACTCTTGGAGAGAAATGCGGTTCATCGAAGCCAGTATAAGACCAATTTTGTCTGACTTTCTGGTACAAGTAGCTCAAGTTGTGCCGCCTGGCTCAGATCAGAGAGACAAATTGTGAGGTTACGGGTGGAGCCGCGTCTTTGCAATGCATCGTTGTGTTCGTTTGACACGAGCACTGAATAATCAGTTTTTTTATTTTTTTCTATATTCATCTCAGATGCTTAATCAAGCTTGACGTTGTCATGTTCGGCCCCTGGAAATGCTATTTCGAGGCGAGCATGGTGCCGAGCATGTCGTGATCATCAAATGATGAGGCCAATGATGCAAAAATATATTTCTCACCATCCCTGGAGGCAAAAAAAAAAGATCTTTACACTGAAGTGCACCATGCATCATCCGGTACCGTCATATATATATATATATATATATTAATATATATATATATATATTTTTTTTGATGGGGGGGGTATCATAGTGTTACATACTGTGAATGTGCCACCTTCTACTATCGAAAGCTAAGACGACCCCCCCCCCACCCCCCAACACTCTCTTTCCCTTCTGCTGTTATCCCTTGTTGAATAGTTTTGATTCCTGTCTTATTTCACTCCTATTCATCAATGCGATATTTCCGCAGGGGGTTAAAAAAAAAGAAAAAAAAAAAAGAATCCCTGTCTAAAAATGGGGAAATAAAAAGTGCAAAGGGGTGTCGCGCTGCCACATGAATTCCTGCGCATCTTATGAATGCTGCCAGCAATCCCGGCGACGACTCGCTTAATTGCCTGTCATCCAATTTTGGGTGAGTTCGAGGAGGTCATGGAAGTCTAAGCAAGTTTATATGTATAAAAAAAAAAAAAAAGAACGAGATGACGAAGGTAGCAAAAAGGGCAGGTGGGGTGAGGAGGAATCAACCCCTCAATAGATGGTGTTGCTAGGCAATCCAAATCAATGCACTCTCAAATATTGATACAGCCACGGTCAAAGAATAGCTCGTGTAGCCTCATGCCGCTTACATGCTCAATAGTATTTAAAATGCCACGTTTTTTTTTTTTGCCCATCAAAAAGTTTTTCAGTCTGCTGTGTGACACGATCCGTCGTGTGTGGGATTAGTAACCGCTAAATTCTGTCAGGCAGGGATGCTTCTTTCGCCCGCCTGATCATTTTCTTGCACTCACTTCACGCGGCGTTGTGATATTTCCAAGCCACGGGAGTCGCAATAATATTTGCCATTGATTTACCCGAGCTACAGCTTTTATCATCCCCCGGCGTTCTAATGAGCTCAAATTTAAAGCTAGCATCGTTTCGATCATCCAAAACTACTCTCCTCTGTTTAGCGCACACGTTGGCTGCTATTATTGAGCGACGATCAAGAAATAATCATCCAACTATCAACCATGGTGTCCACAGTTTCACGGAAGGCTTAATGGGACACATACTGTGCATTATGTAGCCTTCAAGCGTACACAAAGGCAATATAAGAAGTGGCATCATGGAAGTCGACGTGTGTGCGCGCGTACATGTGCGCGCGTTTGTCCAGACTGCCTCCCGAGGAAAGAAACCGGCGCGGGGGACAGTGAGAGATAAATGGCCTCTTGCCTCGGGCGCTCGCGCAGAAATAAATCACAGATTCCAAACCCTGAAGTCAGAGGTTACAAGCAGGAACTGTAAACACACCCTTGAGTGCAAGTGTCTGGATGCGCGTTGCATTTGGAGAAGGCAATTCTCCATGACAACGCCGAGCTTCGGGCCAGCGTTGACGCTTGTTACCTTTGCTTCGTTGCTGACAGGAGGTGCAATTCGGACAGCCGCGCCTTTTGGGTTGTTGATGTGTTACCGGATATGACTCGGTTGAGATGCGCTTGGAAATAGATCTTGGTATGAAATCATAATTGGACAGTCGGACTTGGATTTGTCAACTTCTGTTGAGGTTGTTATGAGTGAGATGGAGCCCATCCTTGATGAGACAAAAGGAGGAGAGCGCCTTTGATTGATCCACAGTCAAACACAAAGCAAATCATGAACATTCATTCATTCATTCATTCATCTTCCGAGCCGCTTGATCCTCACTCGGGTCGCGGGGGGTGCTGGAGCCTATCCCAGCTGTCTTGGGGCAGTAGGCGGGGGACACCCTGAATTGGTTGCCAGCCAATCACAGGGCACACAGAAACGAACAACCATCCACGCTCACACTCACACCTAGGGACAATTTAGAGTGTTCAATCAGCCTGCCACGCATGTTTTTGGAATGTGGGAGGAAACCGGAGCACCCGGAGAAAACCCACGCAGGCCCGGGGAGAACATGCAAACTCCACACAGGGAGGCCGGAGCTGGAATCGAACCCGGTAGCTCTGCACTGTGAAGCCCACGTGCTAACCACTGGACTACCGGGCCGCCCATCGTGAACATACTTCCTCATTATCAGAAAGACTCCCTCGAGAGTCCTTCTCCCAGCAGTTGCGCTCAAGCGACGGCAGGCCGATGCCGCAACCGGCAACCGGCATGCGTCGACAAAGCGCGAGTCGCTATCGATCGGAAGGATTTTGGCGCCGACGCGGCTCGTGGCTGCACCCCAGGGTGCGATTGCGGGACTCGGGTTCAAGCCAAATGACACCAAAATGTCAATGCGCATCTTCGTCATCGGGCCCCGCAAATCAATTTGGACTTTGCGCTGGAGGATTAGTGAGCGCTTGATCGCCACCTCTCCCGGGGAGCGAAAAGAGGAAACGAATGGGAGCTTTCCTGCTCCAATGACAAATACGTAAAATACGAAAACTGGTTGTTGAACTCGTTTAGCTGTTCCGTTGATGTTTTTGGAATTGTAACAAAGAATGCAATGACGCTCCAAAATTGTTTTTGAATGTTGATTACATCATCTTGCCATATCTTTACCTCCGCCAAGTAGCTTTTGCTGCCCTGTTAGTTAGGTTGTTTGCATAAAACGACAGAGCCAATTTCCATTAAAGCCTGTGGAGCGCTGAGGCGAACACATTCCGTTTTGGTGCGGCTCCAGGATTTTTCTTTTCACTTAGCTCTGTCAAGCAGGGCATTTTCCCCATTTTTTTCAGTCACGACATATTTCGATTTTGTTGTTTGTTTGTTTTTTCCTCTTGCACGTCGGGGTGCCGCGGTCAAAAGGTCAGTTGTGGTGCCGATAGACCGCTGAGCTCGATGAGCATGGGCCTGAATGACCAGCGGGTCGATTAAGTTGAGAGTGTGAATGGGTTGCTTTTCGCTCTTGTTCGGCAGCCGGTTGTGTGGTTCACTTCCTTAAAGGAAAAAAAAAATAAAACATGTACAGCACCTGTACTTAATGAAAGAAAAATCATTATTTACTATGCAATATATGAAATTCCCACTTGCTTATAAAAGCCCGCGGACTATTTTGGAGCAGTCAAATGATCACATAACGGTGAGGATCAATACACCGCATTAGGCGAAGCATCAGAGAAAAAAAAAAAAACAGTCGGCAAATACGCACCCGGTGTTATCCTGTCGCTCACTGGTGCTAAGTGCTGTGACAGGCATCGGCTTATTAGCTTTGGTCCACCTCGGTTTCCAGCCAGTGGAGCCATTCATGCAATCTGGCTGGAAAAGCTCGGGGAAAATAAACCGCAGTCCCGGGGAATCAATTTAACATGGCTGTCGGAGTGTCAAATGCCGGACGGTGCGAGTGCTGGTCGAGGAAGCGGGACCGTGCCGGGCCTGAACGCAGACAATATGAGGAGGAAGCAATATCTTGCCATGCTGGATCAGCTTTAATGTCAGACCACTCGGGGCTGGCTAGCCTAATGGAAAAGAGTGTGTGTGTGTGTGGGGAGGGCGGGGGGGATTTGCTGTGTGATACACAGGGGACATGTGTCGTAAATGTGTCATAATACATTAGCAGCGATCTGTGCAGGTGAATTAGCCACAGTACATTCATGCCGTTTGGGGTAGGAATTTACTCATGTCATTCCCCCCCACCCCCCCAAGTTTTTGAAGAATGATCCCAAGCAAACAAAAAAAAACGAAGAAATGGCCATCGGCAGGCGCTACATTACTAGTCCTAAAGTTACCGTGTGCAGCGGTGAAGCTAACTTTCGTGAAACTCAACAGAAACTCCCCGTTTCCCCAGGAATCCAAACCTTAACTGCACGTCTTCTATTTGATGTCACATCCTCCTGCTTCCTCGGCGCTGTCTGCTAACGCAGCGGAGCCAGGCCGGAAAGCTCTGGAGACAATGGCGGAGCTAGCGAGCGCAGATTAGGACGTCTTGCGAATCCCCACGGCTGTATCTTCATAAATTCATGTTCCTCTTGGAGTGCGGAAACTCAAACGGAAACTTCGGTCAACAAACATCCAAGATGTATGACACAAATCATTTGGTTGCCTTTGAGGGCTTGTATTTTCCTCTGGGCTTCCTGTTCTGGCAGAATAATACCGTAAATCCTGTCATGTCTTGCCGGTTAATTATTTGGCATCAAGATCCTGCTCCCAGAGCCGATACCGCATCCCCATGATGATTGATGACTGAATATCATGCCACCAGCCTTACGGTGGTGGCGCACGACCCTTAGGAGGGACAACTAAGGCCCTGCTGTAGTGGAGTGCCCCCTTTTGTGGCGATAATGTCTGAGGTTGACCCCCGCGTAGATGAATCAAGTGTTTCCCTTTGGTGGACTTGGCCCAAAATAAGCTGAGCAAGCATCTTCTCAAGCATCGTAGTGACACATGGTGCAAATTGCTGAGTCAGCCTTGGCAGCAAAGCCGGCGGCGGCGTAAAGAGAGTGAAGGAATGGCACCTACAAATCAGTGCAATCAAACAACCGCAGGTCCACGCCGTTAATGTTAATGGAGCCAAGATGTTATACCTTACAGCAAAAAGCAGTAGTTGCAAAAAAAATATATTTTTTTGAAAGTATGTTTTCTAAATCCAAAAATATGACTGCCCACGTGTGGCTTGCACACGTTGCGTTGACCACGTTGTCTTAATCTTCAGGGTTTGTGTTTGTTTGCGTCTGCCAAAGGGTAAAGAAAGCAAACGGATTGTGTTGCTGCCTACGTCTGCGGGTGTGCAACAGAGGAACAGATACTGGGTTGCATATTTAATTTGTTTATTTAGCGAGCGAGTCTGAGGGATTGTTAAGGTGTGTGTGTGTGTGCGTGTGCGTGTGTTTTCAATTGTGTGTGTATGCCAGCAAGGAAAGTTGTCAGTATGCGGGTGTGACGGGAATGATGATTACTGGATATGTTAGCATGAAAGGGAGCCAAAGGTTTGCATTGTTGTTTTGAATGTGGGTGTGTTTATACACAAGGAATGTGTGTGTGTGTGTGTGTGCATGCGTGTGTGTGTGTGTGTTTGTGTGTGTAGGGGGAGGGGGGGTTTCCATGAGCTGGAAAGCTGCCAGGTGCCCCTTGCGGATGTCTTTGTGGTGATTTAGGAAGTGATCGATTTCATGCTACTGCTTTGTTTCTCAGCTCTCTCATGAATAGCAGTGCAACTCGCCATCACCCATGTTTGTTTTGTTCTTTTTTTTTTTGTTTTTTTGGCCTGCGGCTGTTGACGCTGACATTTCCTCCTCCTCCTCCTCCTCCTCATGGTGAAATTTGCTTCATGTGTACCTGTCAGGACTATCACAAAACCAAGGCCAATGATGACAATTCTGATGAGAGAAGCTTGAGGACTACAAAGCAAAATCCGAGCGGGAAGCGAAAGGTGCGCGTGTGTGGTGTACGACAGAGCAAATAGATTCTCAGAAGAGTATCGACCACACACGGCCAAACAAAAAATGAGTCATCGCCCGTTTTTTTCTCCCTGCGTTTTTGCAGAAGCTGCACTGTTTGAGAAAGTTCTGCGGGTTGCAGATCTTGCCTCGCGCGACCGGTCGGGAATGAGGTGGAAAGGATGAGGAGGAAATGATCTGGAGCCAGCCACCTGCTAAAACCTTCTGAATAGGTTAGCTTAGTAATTGGCTCATTCCACCCGGACTTACACTGCGATGACTTTATTTTTCGTGCACTGTGTATAAAGCCTTCGCAAGCACCAAAAACGTTCTTCATGAATACAAAAGATCCTACGTATATGATCCCCCCCGCCCCCCCACACACTCACACTATTTCAAAACGGCACGCTGCAGCAGACATTTCGATGACTCCATGGCAATAACGATGAGGACAGTTGTGGTATTAATGGCACATAGATTGATGCCAGTGAGGAAGCGTGTCGTGACACAGTAATCATACTTATGTTATAGCATGAGTAATGATGCTGAACGTGCTGGCAAATGGGCTCGTTATCGTGAAGGGGGGTAGTGGGGGGGGGTTGATGAGGAAAAGGATGATGTGCTCTATTATAATGATAAGTAGCCTGATGATGAAGGAAACTGGATGAGCCGTTTTCCAAAAGGGCTTTCGTACGCTTTTCGTTGCTCACCTGCACCACTTTGCCGTTTGGCGATTGGACGTCGTAATGCAGTCAAAGTGCGAAGATTAAGTCCTCTTGTCGGACTTATTTTGAAAGATTTATCATCTCCCGATATTTATCTCAATCATCTTGCCCTAAGATGTACATGAAAACATGAACCTACTGCCGTATGTAGGCATAAAAAACAGGATGACAGAGGACTGCATGAAAAAGGAAGTTGTGTGCCACTATCTAATTTTCTATCCGGAGCGAAATTTCTGGTTACGTCCGAACGAGAAACGAAACAGGGTTGTAAACGGAGGATAAAGTGTCATGGTTTGAGTTTTCATCAACATTTGTAAGATTTTCAAGATGCAGAGCCATTTTTTGTGTCTCAAGCTGTATCTCATTTGCCTGACAGGGCAAACAAAAAGTGGTAAAAGCTGCGACGCGACCATTCATCTGATATCAGCGATAGCACAAGGTCGCCGATTAGTGACAAAGCCGCAGTTGATGCTTGCATTCAGCCAATTTTCAGCGGAATCATCCATCCAAATGCATCCCCCTCCAGTTTGTTTCGCCTTTCAGGGGAATGGTTAGACTTTGGAACGCAGCCCTCCTGGCTGCGCATTTGCATCTCCAAGAACACAGATGCTCTGTTGTTTACTCCGTAGCAAGCCCTTTCTGATGTGCTCATTTTCCAGAGGAGGAAACGACATGCCTCTGTGCAGAATTTGGACACATTCACCGCTAATGAAACGGAATGATGACAGTTATGCCCGGGACCGCCACTCTCATCTGGGTGACTCATGCTGTGTCCTCACACCCCTTTCAACTTCGACTTCTAATTAGTTGGAGGGCAAAGGAAATCATCAGCCCACGTTATTTGGTCCGCAGAACATTTTGAACATTTTAATGGAAGCCTGACCACGCAACACAATTGTAAAGACACTCATTTAAAATCCAGCTGAGCGATCGAACCGCGCGTGATTCATCTCATCATGCTTTGCTTCCGACCTGGGATATGTTGGAATTATTTAGCAGAGAGACGGTGACCAAAACCCTGCTGCTGCGGGGACGCGCCGCCTGCAGAAAGATAATAAAGCACAAGCAGAAAATTGAGCGCCGTCACTCGTTCTTTCATTTCAGCCAGCAGGAAGTGTTCATAAAACGTAAATTAAATCTGTCCCCCTCTGCACCCTACGTGCCAAACAACCAAGAAAGGAAGAATAGGATCGCACCGAAAGCAGCCTTTGTTGATCGTCTGCATTGGAGGGCTTTCGAGGCAGCACCGGACTGAGCTCAAGGGGGATGAGTGGAAGGATTAGGTGCGAAAAACGGCAGAGTGATGCACCACGAAAAGGACTGTGGTCGGGGAGCGACAATCCAGGATGAAGTGAGACAGCCTAAAAAGGTGATCTGATACGTCAAAACAGAAAATGAATGTTGGAGGCCGGAGCTTTGAGAAACTTCAGTAAAGCCAAATGGAAGAAGGCGCCCAGCGTTATATCCCGCGGCCAGTGGAAGTTAGTCTTCCTATGCGGGCGAGAACTTATTTACTGTGGGGGGGGGGGATCTTCAGCTTTCATCGACAGACTTTAACAAGCCTGCAATCCATTATACATGTAATACGAGACCAGCTATTAACATGGGCAGATTTCTTCCCGCTGGCTCTCCGTGTGACTCTGTGTCACAGTGCAAAGCATTGACTCAAAATAGCATGAGATGGAATTGCAGAAATTAGCCTGCCGGGCACTGATATGACTAACGAGATACGGGGCTCACAGTAAATATCAAAACTGTCTTGCTCATGCGCCGGTAATGTGGCAAGCGTCCCGCTGTGGCCTCCGTGCGTGTTCCCCGGCCTTCAAAGCGAACGTCCTTTGTCCTTTTGTCAAAGACGCGCAGCTGCCGGTGAGCTGGAAGTCGTCGCGCACGAACACAAGGAATGAAACGTTTGCACACGTTGGTGGTCATGTAGTCGGGCTATTTAAATGTTTGTGGCTCAACACTGATGGTTGTGTGATTCCAAGGAAAATCAAATGGAGTTAATGGAGCGGAGAAGACTGGGGTGAGCGGAAAACGGCTTTTATTAAAACCACCCAAGGTTTCAACCTTTTTCCATGGTGTCCCCGCGGGTCCTATTTTCACACCCAATGTAAACGCGGGGCAAAGCAGAGTCGAACTGCGCATACAGTAGTGGGTGTTTTTTCTTTTGGTATTTTCATAGACGCGTGCCGGGAGAAAGGGGCCTGTGCTCAGTTGTGGGAGCGAGCACAGGGCCGCTTGGAGCCCGCCGTCTAACCCCGGTCACGTGTCAGTGTTCATGATGTTGGTCCCTTCTTCACACAAAAGTGTATCAGGCGAGTTATCCAAGATGAACGGGGGCGTACTACTTCTACAACTAATTATAATAATAACAATGATAAGAACACATATAATTCATAGTGTGCTTTTGATTGAAAATTAACACAATGGCAGGAAAAGGGAGCAATAGAAGTAGCTCACTGAGGCTTTGGCTCTCATGTGGACTACAGTGGGGGACGAACTTCAGCTCCCATTCATTTTAATAATATATAAAAATATATTTTCATTTTCCTCAACTGTTATGGCTGCCCTTGTAATTTGTCGTTCGTCCCATCAGACGTGCACATTTAATGTCATCCTGCAGGCTCCAACTGGCTGCTTAGCGCTGCTGATTAAACAGCATATCAAGTGTAGAACAAGGGCCAGTAGCTAGGCAACAGTTTTTTCAGGCTAGCCTCAGCTCTTCTCAAATCACCCTTTACTTTAAAAAAGAAGAACTTTTTAAACATGTTTTATTTTTTTCATATCACTAAAGTCCCAGTGACGATGCTGTCATTCACTTAAATATGTGTTATTTTTATCATCGCCGCCACTGCTGCAGCAAGGCTATCGGAATGTGAAAGCCCCGTCGTTGTATATGGGTCGTAATAAAACCACTATTTCATATTCACTGCCATAAGCTGTTGGAAAGCGTGAAATATGTATAAAAATGACCGCCCATATCGAAGTGATTGCATCAGAGGCGACAACCGGGCGGAAGGCTCGGTGGAAGTGGAATGTTGAGTAATTGGCTGCGGCAGTCGAGAATGAATCAAACGGGAATAATTCATTCCGTCGGCTAATATAGTACAAATTCAATGCCGCCATTTTTATTGTCGTGTCTGAGCAGTGATTTCTCTGCTCAGAGCATCTGCGTCATTTTTCAGTGGGCTTGATTTCTAGTGGCTGCAAAAAAAAATAAAATAAGGCAAAATATTACATTAGCATGGTAGAGCGTGATTTGGTGTTTTAGCTCAATGAAGATCCGGTCCTTTTTTGTGAAAAGTTTTCTCTCTGCTTCGCACTCGCCCAAAATGCTCACATTATCAAGCAAATTCATCTTGCGGGGCTCCAGTACGTGGCTGGATTTAGACTCGGGAGGGGGGCTGCTGTCAGGCTTTATCGAGCGCTCCCTTTTCTTAGTGGGAAGGGAAGAGACGCCCTTGCTGAGCGGAGCTGGCGCTATGACAGTCACCCTCGACGTGTTTACTGCTTCATCCTGCGCTGCCTTCCGCATATGCTCACAGCACATACACGCACTCGTACAGTGATGAGCCGTGTCAGATTGGTCATTAGTTTCGTCGCAGGGGTCGGATGTGTTTGGCGCTAAACTCGCCGTACGTCCCCGGTGACCCTGAAATCTCAACTTTGACGGTGCTTGTCACTTGGGTTCTGTTGAGAAGAGGAAAACATTTCGTGCCCCTCACTCAACTCTCCACCGTGACTCTAAATAGAATCATTTGTTTGGACACATTGTATCCTTATCAATATGATAGACAAAAAAAGGTATGATAGATCAACAAAGAATAACTAACAGATGTGAAGTGCATGAAAATTAAATGAGAGCGCCACTGCCACCTACTGTAGTGGATGTGTAATGACTTTTTAGTCATATAAGGCAAAACACAAAAACATGTTCACACGGTTATATGAACCCCACTGGCATCTCACTGCGCCCCTGCAATCCGACATAAATTTTTAACGCCATCCTGGCATTAGAATTTGGCTCTTGGACCTGCAGTGTAAATCCTGCCAAAGACACCCCCTTTTTTTAATTTTATTTTATTATGTTTTTCATGCGAATAGCTCTGGGTGACCAATCTGCGCTCTTCTTCTTTTCTCATTAAATTGGCAGCCAGATGGGGAGGTTGTGTCACCGGTAGTGGTACTCGTCGGTCATCAATGAATGGCCATCGCTACCTGCAAGCTTGTCACACCACCGCCGCAGAAGGCCTGAGCAATGAAACACGGGCCGTCAGCAGTCGATGCGACCGCCGATTCTCCCTCTGTTGCCTCCCGGCAGTTCCTCTTCCCGCGACGCTTTTATGGTCGAGGTGATAAGCTGTGAGAGAATTCCTTTCGTGCCCGCCTTGCGAAAAAGAGCAATGTTAGTTTTTGTGTTTGCCGTTGGCTCACCGAAAGTCGACATATCACCGATTTTGTGATTACACGCGTTTATGAAAGCTGTCTGTTCCGTTTGTGGTGGTGCAAGGGTCCATCATGTGAAAGATTTTGCTCATGCGTGTTCTCAAACCCCCAAATAACTTGCTCTTGCATACAATGCTACAACAGTGTTTGTGGCGCCGTTGCGAAAAACGCGCGGTTGTAAGTGAACTGGGTTTGGTTCATACTTGGATGGGGGACCACCCAATTAACACCGGTGATTGATCAGAGTCGCTGGTATGTTGTTTACAAAAACCCCACAGCGAACCTCAAAGTTTCTTGTCGGCATAGCTCAGACTGCAAATTAGGACGAGAAACGTCCTTTTTAAAAAAAAAAGTGTTGATAAGAGAGGTTAAAAACCGACCTCTCTTTATCTTCCTTCTCCCTTTAATTCCTCCACACTCTCAATATTGAAGTTCTTTTGAAGCCTTTGGCTCCTTTTTTTTTCTGTGCTTTGCCAACACACACAATTATTGAATCGCTCCAAAACACGAACAAAAGTTCGTTTTGGAGGGATTTCTACATTCTTTCTGAATGTAGAATTTTTACCAGTCAGTCTCAAGTGTCATGCAAGAGTGAAAAGAGGTGAATCACTGTAAAAAAAAACAGTAGGTCGCATTCAGTATGTTTGCGTGTGCTTAAAAAAAAATAAAAAAGGAATCCAAACTCAAAGATGTCACGTTACAGGGTTCATCTGGTGGCGTTTTACTTTTTTGGCACGAATGCCCCCCCCCTGACTCTTTTTCTCTTGGCATGTACACGCTTCCATCGATCGATTGTCGGTAAACAACTTTTCATCAAGTCAATATTTTCCTCAAATTCACATCCTTTTTCTATTTAACGCTTTCATGCACCATTAATGATAACCTGTAACATGATAGGCTGTCCGCTGTAGTGATCGATGTCTCTAAAAGGGTTAAAGTAAATTTTAAAAAAAACATCTGGATTATTTAATCTGAGGACAGCCCTTGATTCTGTAAACCTGTGTTTTTACAAATCAGTTAGATGGGTGAGCTGTTACTTTGCTGCTGCCAATGAACTGCATTGTGGACTTGCTTTATGTTCTCTCCGCATCGAGTCGAAATGTCAGACAAGTCTGCAGATGGAGGCCGCTTCGCCTCACAGCAGCAAACACGAGCCATTAATCACGTAGCAATAACAGGGCACGCTGATGTCAACTGTGCTGCAAATGGGAGGCCTCTTAAAATCACATTTTATCATCTTTGGAATCGAGCTCTTTATTGAAATTCCGAAGGGCTCTTCACCTCTTTGCGTGGAAGGAAGAATATCAGCACTGAATGCATTTTAAAAACAGCTTGTGAAGAACACTTCATAATTGTTCATTCAATAGCTGTTGTGGCACTCAGGAGTGGGAAGACCTACTTCACAAAGGTTAAAAAAAACTGATGAAAAAATACAGCGGGCTGCTGTAAACAGCAACCTTTAAAGTCGGAAGCTTTGAGCACACGCAAGCATCCATCCTTTTGTTTTTTTTTGTTTTTAATGGCACTTTATTAATTTTATCTCCTGGCCACCACTTCTCCGTTTTCCATCGTTTTCAGTACCCCACCTCACGTTTCATTCTCCTCATGTGTAGATCATATTTCAAATTGCAGACAAATCGGTCCATGGTGGAAAGGATGTCGAAGAGATGGATGCTAATGAGACACCTGCTGGAGTCATTGAAGTCGGAAAGGTAATGAATTTGCTATTTAACAGCAGGTAAAGCTGCTGCTTGTCTTTGACAGAGCGGCGTTTGTTAATTACTATTAAAAGCTAAACAGGTTCTTGTGTATGTGCCATAAAAAAGGTGCTTTCAAAGCACAACCCTGCAACAAGCTGTAAAACACTATTATACTGCCGTCTAGTGTTTAAAAGGGGTCGATGCAAGAGACGGGCCTCCTTCGCATGACGTTGGCTCGGGAGGATATTTGAGAGGGCTTTTATTTTTGTTATGTTAATGAGTATATTATAAAAATTATGACATCTAAAGCCATTGTCTCCACTCATTGGTTAATATTCGGCAGGAGAAACGGAAAATTTTGGCCTTTGTCACACGCAGCGGTGGCTTGGTGGCCTGGTCTAGTACAGCCCTCGGTCCCATGCTGCCCCTCATAGGTCAATCTCGGTACTGATTCGGGTGGGGACTTCGCAATTGTCGATGGAGATAAGGTGTTGAACTGAGGTGTTTCACCGGAAACGATACAGCCGAGTCGTGTGCCGTGAGAGGAGAGGAAGCCACTCGAACAAAGCTCCATTGCTTTGAGTGTGAAGACATGTAATGTGTACGTTTTGCCACACGGTGGCAGTGCTGCACCATATTTACTTTACCACTTAGGACCACTTCAAATGAGATCTCTTTTGGAAGTTTGCCCCTGTGAAAATAGAAAGGCTGTTTTGATGTTATTGGGCTGCACGTTGGATAATACCCAATAGTCCGGAGAGTTCAAATCTGCACTCCAGAATTTCTGTGTGGAGTTTACAGGTTGCTTAAAACTACATGAAGAATTGGGATTATTTGGCAGGCTAACAATTTCTCACCACTGATTCATTATTTCACATTGATGGGCACTCTCTCCTATTTTGCCGGTCCGTCCTTCGTCCGCGAGCTGTTTGGAGTCAGTTTGCAATCAATAGCCATTTCTGCAGCGACGTTCGTCAACTGAAAGTGACTGCCGATTCATCTGAATCTTGCTCTGTGAAATACCGAATAAGCAGGACTCACCCAGTCAGGACTGCTGAGTGTGGTCATGTGCAAACTTTACCCCCACACTTTACAGTTGCGTGACTGGCTCGGCCAGTGGGCGAATGGTATTTTCAAGCTTAATCAGTTGACCTTTATACCTGCGTTCTTTTGTTTTTCTTCCTTTTTAGCCTGCAGCAGCATATAAATAATGTACCGGGCATGGATACATAGTGTATATTGCAAACAAACATTAACACTCATGGACAGTTTCCAGTCTTCAATTTTAAATTCCATACAGGAAGGCCAAACCTGAGATTTGGACCCAATTTCGCGTGAGTGTTCCAAACATTTTATTTTATTTTATTGCTAGTCACTTAAGTGGCTATTCCATTGACCAAATGCTCATTTTGTGGGAATGCTCCAACCACAGCACCAATCTTGTTTGACCTTCACGCTAACAAAAACAATTCCCTTTATTTGTTTTCTACTTCTGAATTCAAGGCACGTCCTGTTATATTTACACAATTCTTCACAGCCCTAAACTGTTTCAATGAGTGTCTCTGAGTTGAAGGAACGTTAAAGCATTTTCCCCAAGATGTTTGTATCAATCCGGTGGCAACTCTCAAGCAAAATAATTCATCACGTTTAAAAATCTGTCAACAGTCGGTGACACATCCTGACTTGAATTCCCCCTTTTCTGTACTTGCTGCAACGGGGGCGTCGTTATCCTCATCAGTTTGGATATATTTCTCCTGTTGTGAATTTATCACAGTTGATAAGATCACCAGAGCTGCTTTGGCTTTATCTGGAAAAAGAAATTTAACTGTGCCAACTGTTATGAAGAGGAGCGCACTTCGGGAAGGACCTTGTAATTTTCAGTGTGATAGTAAAGGGGTCATATTCGGGAGAACTGACATTTAGATTGGAGGGAACTATAGGCGGGGATTGTGTGCCTGGCCACCATCAAGTGGGGAATTAAACCCAGCCTTCTGCTATCTTTCTACTCCCCCCTCCCTCCACAACGGAAGACAGATCTGCTGCTAAAACGAGTTTATTTCATCATGGCAAGACATATGCTGCACAAATATAGATCTATATTTTTGATGAAAGCATGTCACAGGCTTGCTGTTCAAGGAACTGTTTTAAAATGCGGTGGGGTGGGTGAGTCATATTCTCTTTTTCAAGTGTCAAACGATCTGCCAGCTTGTGCGGGTGTGTTGGGGAGTGGGGGGGGGGGTTGTTGTTGACAGTCGTCCTCCACTCCAGGACAACCTGTCATGAAAAATTGTAGTACACCATCCCAACACTTGGGGACGTGCTGCAATTTGTCCATTCGCTGGTCCACCGGGCTCACCATCCGTCAAAAGGCCAAAAGCGGAAGCAAAACTGTCCTGCCTTCAAAATAAATGACCGAATATGAAACGAATCAGTCGTCAGTCAATATAACTACATCCATCCATTTTCCGATCTGCTTATCCTCACAAAGGTCGCGGACAAGGGGCCCAGCTGTCTTTGGGCGGGGGACACCCTGAACTGTTTGCCAGCCAATAGCAGGGCACACAGAGACAAAACAACCTTCCATGCTCACACTAACACCTCGGGACAATTTAGAGTGTTCAATCAGCCTGCCATGCATGTTTTTGAAATGTGGGAGGAAATCAGGAGTACCCGGAGAACATGCAGACTCCAGACAGGGAATCCGGAGCTGGAATTGAACCCGCTACCTCTGCACTGTGAGGTCAACGTGCTAACCACTTTGTATAAGTACTGGATTTAAAATACAATTATAGTAATTGGTTGCCGATCTTAAAATACTAAAATTAGTATTAATATGACCATTTGTATTCAATAACAGAATCATCAAGACTGTTGATTCAAAACAGTGCAGTATCATACATAGTAAAATATCAAATAAAAATGATCTAATGCAGGAAGAGTATCATAACAACAACAAAAATGTATAAAATGGCAAGATAGCTGCCACAGTGCCACCATCTGATATGCCATACGGAATGAAAAAAATAAAAAAATAAAAAATTCGAACTGTAATTGTTTCATGTCATCGTTGGCCTCGTTAATACAATCGTAATCATACATTTAAATGTTCAGAAGGGACATTCTTCATTGTATTAGTAGTCCTTAGGGTGGTTTTCCAAATACTGCAGGTCAAGGAAACAACAGCATTAATAAGGTCTTCTAAAGTCCTAAGCAATAAAAATTACCATATTTTTTGGTTCGTACATTAGCAGTGTACACTTAAATATTTAGTACATCGCTGCATGTCCATCCATCCATACACGCGAATCGGCGCAAACGCACTCTGGCTAGTAAATTATTGTGAAAAGCCCTTTCCGGAAGTGCAATCCTACCCGCTTCCCTCGTGAATTTTGACGCCGGCAGAAACCCACAGTCCAGCCTCACTGCTCGTGCTCTTTACCCCAGTGGCTGAGTTCCTCTCTCGTTCCACTCTGTTGTTTGCACTCATCGTTCCCCACTTGCATCCACAGAGCTCGCCTGTCGCCTCGTCAGACCCGAACGGATGCCGCTGGAAGCCAGGATCGCACGGCCAGGTAAGCACAGCGTTTATCCGTGACTATGTGGCGGCCACTGTCCGTATGCTGCCCCCCCCTCGCCTCCACCACGCGACATTCCCGGCCTGTTGCCTGCGTCGCTGCCGCGATCGGCGGGCGAACGCGGCGCAAGGCAGCTCTGCTCGGTCCCGTTATAGGGCTCCTTAGATTGCTTCCTTCCCCGAAAGGATGTTGCGCTTATACCCACTCGAGTACGCAGTTTCCCCATTCACCGCCACCCCTCCTTTGTCGCTTATTCTCGCCAACACGGCGGCGAAGAGCAGCAGGTAAACAATCCCGGTGCAGCTGCTGAACTGTCATGGTAGTTCGCCCCGAGCCTTCTGGTTTGATTTTCAGCATTACTTGAAGCTAAACGCTGCTGCAAGGCGTATAGCGCGGAAGCTAACCGTCTTGTCTGCTGGGGTTCCCGGTCCATATGAGTGACCTCCACCCACGCATTGCAATGCAACTGTGTGCATCCCTTTGCACCCAATAATTTGCCGTTGTTATTTTAAGCATTTTTATTGGCGCCTGTGTTGTGCATGCGTTGCTGGTGCAGGTGTTGCATGATCTCATTCTCCGTGTCAGGCGTGCATTTGTTGTCAAGTGGAGGTGTGGTTCCGGTCCTCGATGTGCTTTGTATAAACACAGACTCTGTCAAGATCACACAACGTCTGTTATTTACTTTTTGTGCGTGTGTGTTTTGTTGTTTTTTTTCCGCGGCCCACGTCATCCACTCAGTAGTTTAAATGCCATCAGCACATCACTGAGGGATCATGAGCCTGCACATTTAGGTGCAAGTGGCACAAGTTAGACTGCGAAACGTTCTTGTTTGTAAACGAAACGCACTCAATGCAGCGGCGGGCATTGCATTTCGTCACAGAGCCTTCAGTTCAATTTGATTAACTTCATTACTATCATGCTGCACACGATACAAAAACGATGCAATCACTCGAAGCGGTATTTATCAACTAATCATTTAAATAAATTACATCATAGTCATCAGTGATGCTAATGATGAAATGTATTCGTCTGTGCAAAAAAAGTTACACGTGAGTTTTGCGGGCCACTGTCGGTTGACGTTAATGCTGTGACCAACCAATCAGAGGATGGGAAAATGCTGACGTCATTGTGTGTCAGCTCGCTGGATGAGCTCGAAGCGATTCATATCGCAAAGAAACACGTATTGTTTTGTGTTTTTTGTTATTGTAAAGTGTCCTTGGGTGTCTTGAAAGGCGCTTATAAATAAAATGTATTATTATTATAAATTGCTAAAATAGTAAAATGGGCAGATTACATGACGTGAATAGTACAGCTGATTTGCTCCCCAAAAAATCGGGTCACAATATGCGCTCGCAGAGATGAAATAACACTTGTGGAGTTATTCCTGATGCTCGTATGTCCAGTGGATGGCTGTGGAGGCGAATTTATGATTTTTTTCGGAAAACGCGTATGACTACGGAGGACCGCGTAACCAGACGCACTCCAGCAAAGCTTCATTAGTCTGCGTTTGACGGCAATCAATCACCCGATAGCCGAACTGTGCCGCAATAATCCGATCCTTTCGATCCACTCGCAACCAAGATCTCTCGTGCTCCCACCTGAATTGATGCCATCGCGGTGGAAAGTCAACACCTTGGAAGCTAATGCATCATTAATGTTATGTAATAAAGTCCCCCCCCCCCTCCCTCCATAACGTGAAGCAGACTGATTTGAGTTAGCAGCCCTAATCTATTCATGAATAAGTAAACAGTGGCACAATATTGCCCAGGACGAGGGAAATGCATCTCAACTCTTCTGCGTGAGTTTACACAAAGTAAAAGATTGTGATCATCCTTTGCCTCCACCGTTGCGACTTTGCAACCGAATCAATGTCCGAGCGAGGGGCCCGTTTGTATCGAGCAAAATGCAAATAATTACTTTGGGACAGTTCATTCCGGGTCGCATACATTTTGATGAAGCACTTACATCTACGATCTTGATTGCATTTGTGACGAGCAGTCGCAATTTGTTGCGCTCGTTCTTTATTTTGCCGCTCAGGCGGGATTTATACTGCAGGTCCAAGTGTCCGATTGCGATGATCGGACTTTTCTTGACTTTATATTTCGACATACATTTCAAGCGACCAATCGGGTATGGCGATGTTAACACTGATGGAACTGCGGGAAACGGGACTCGTTTGGGTTTGGGAAAGATGCCAAATGCTGGAGTCAGATTTTTGGAAGAGGTCGGGTTCTGAATCAAAGCGATCTAATTCGTTGCATGTAGTTTGCACTTTTCATGTACAAATCGAATTTGTGCCATTCGAAAGCAAAACATCGGTATTGTGTCACTTGCGCCGTGCAGTGTAAATCCCGCCGGCTTGGATTCGTTGAATGCTGCGAGTCGTGCATTTTCTCAAAGTCCCCCCCCCGTCTCTCTCCGCCCTTCATCTGAGCTTCCGCCTTCCGTGACTTGTCTGTCTTCATTTTTGACTAATGACTTCATTAAACTTATTAGTGCTACTTTGCTGGCGAGGTTAGATATCGAGCATGCCAGTGAGCCAAACTGGGCGGTGACTTTGTTCTCCGCTTTTATCTGCATGAAACAGGGGCGCCTATTTGTGGCACAAGCAAAAAGCCCAATCCCGCTTTTAGGTCTGCGCCGCAATCCTCCGCCGAGTGGAATTTTATTCAAAACAGCATTTGGATTTGTTTTTTTTTTTATTATTTATTCTCCCTTTCAATGCTGTCTGCAGTACCAGCCTGTCACCTGCACAGCAGGCGGCTATGTTTGCATGAAAAGACATTCTAATTTCAAGCGTCACAGTGTTTTGGCTCAGTGTACTGTGTGTGTGTGTGTGTGTGTGTGTGTGTGTGGATTATGCTTGATATTGGCTCCAGTGCGTGCATGTTGGAATTACAACAGTTTGTGTATGCGCCTCGCACTTTGGAAGGGGCCAAAAGTAAAAGGACAATCTGGTCAGCGCTTCCACGGCAAGGCAAATGATGATTTTTTAGTGTCCCTTTGGGTGCCTTAAAACCTGTGCGGCGTATCTACATAGAGTGTTTACTTGTATTATTATTAACTCATTCACTCCCAAAGACGTTTTTAAACGTCTTTTCAGACTCGGGTCCAGAATTGGCTCATACTGAATGAGCTAATAGTCTCCTGCTTTTTACAACCGGGCTGTCACAGACGCGTTCTTTGGCTGAAAATGTCTGCCCGATGAGATGTGGGAGTTGAATGAGGGAAGCGCAAGCGGCACATATTCAGAAAAAGAAACCCACCGAGCGAAGACGGGATGCAAGGAACACAGGAATACCGAACAAACAATGCTGTAAGATTGTTTTGTGGGTATTGTTTGTCTGTGAAGGCTTCCCAACACGTTGTTTTGCAAAGGGAGGTGTTGAAGGGCGCTTTGTTTGTCTCCTCCCGGTTCTGTACAGGACAAAACTCATTTTTTTTAGGCGGGGTGGGGGGGGGGGGGTACTCAAAAAGACTACATTTTTTGTTTACGATGATGCCGTGTACGCATCGAAGGCTTGGAAGATGTATTCAAAATCAACCCTCTTCAGGATACCTTGCCCATCTGCAAAATTGCCACTGGGGAGGTTTGTATCATCCACCAAGACCGCAGCCTTTCAGACGGCAAAATTGGAAGGAAAAGCACCGCTCTGCCATCACTCTTCTGCTCTCATCCTTCCAGCGGCCATTATTATCAGCAGCCTAAGACGGAGTGTCTGAGTCGTGAACGAAGAGGCAATCATGGGGGCGCGACTGATGGGGCAGGTTTCCATGGAGAAAAGCCGAGTTGGGTCTGAGAGGGTACCGAATGCCACATTGAGATGGCCGGTCTTATCCACGGCGTTGGCGTTCTCTAGCAACGCGAGCAAGAAAATTCCTGCGTGTCTCCTCGCCCACCTGTCGACTGTTGATATTGAGATTTGGTTCGGTTTGGCTGTTCAAGATGGAGCAGCCTTTCGGTGAAAGCTCTGTATAGAAGAGGACGCGTCCCAACCGCAGGCTCTGGGGCTGCTACGTGGCCAGAGGCCATTTTGCGACAGGCCGCACGGAGCGACCGAACGCGCTTTGAATCTGCAGCCCGGCTGAGCCGTCGTGCCTGAATGCTGTTGCCAGGGGCCGTCTGATGATATGATATTTTAAAACATTTGAGCCTTAAAATCCACACCACTTTGTAATTATTAATATTAATCACTGTTTGGCCGCAGAAATGAATTGGCAAATCTGACTGTTATGCCGGTGCCTCATCAGCCATTAACCTCACAAATGATCACCCGATTCAATGTGAATAAACCGCCGTCCTTATTAGAAATCGAGCCCAGAATTGCCCCGCAAGCCCGCATGCCCTCAGATTAGTGTCAAAGCCGGATCGGAGATCGCACAGCTTCAACTGCGCCCGCCAGGATGTTCGAAATGCATCTTTGTATGGCGAGACGGTTCCGAGCTCCGTCACTCACAGCCGCTATCACGTGTCAGAGGTTCCGACTTGAATGGCCCCTCATAGAGTGCGTTTGGCCGGGGTGAGGTTTGGCCCCGGCGTCGAGTCTGCGCAGCCTGCGGCGTCCTTTCATCAGAGAGGATCCGTTTCTCTGCATGAGCGTGCTGGCTTTCTCCATGGGTGTCTCCCAAAGCAGTTGTTGCAGCTAGGACATCCCTAGATGTCCTAGATGTCCAGAAATACGATCCAAATGCTGCCTGTTAATTTGACCCCCCTCCCCCAACCCCTCATTTGCATTTTCGAGGACTCCGTTGTTATGCTTTGGCCAAAAATTTTGAAATCCAAACCGTGCGCGTGTTTTTGTTTTTAGCCATTAAGTAGCTGCTAGCCGTTTCAACAAGTAACCATAAACAATCCGCAACAGTTTAATGTGAATTACATTTTAAAGTACTTGTACATAAAAAAAATGGAAAAACGCCATGCCGTCCATTCAGAACTGTCAGAATGAAATATGGCCTAACATCGCCTCCCAAATGTCTGCATTTCCACTAGCCATGGCCCATAAAACAACCTTGTCGGCACGATGGAGCCCACCGTTGACACCTGAAGCAGACCTGACAGGGACGGCTGGAGAAATGTTTGCGAAAAAACTCAATTTGCTCGGCATGTGCGCCGCATCGCCGACTTTGTATTCAGCACGCATTCGTCTCCATCCCAAGACTCGCCCGCGTCCATTCGTCCATCCTATTCAGTGAGCCGACCCGGACTGGATCCAACATTTCATTTAGCATTGAAGCCCCCTTCTCACGCGTTTGCAAAGTATATCGGGAGTGAGGTGTTCATCATCCTTCGATATGTTCATCAAAGTCGTGTCTATTTTTGGTACGCGCGTGCGGCTTATGGCATTGCCATGGGAGACTATGAGCAAGATCGTGAAGGATCGGCTCGATTGGATTTCAGCGGCTGCATCACTTTTTTTTTATTTTTTATTTTTTGAAAGATGGCAGGGAAACAATCAGACTGCGAGCGCACGGAATGTAGGGCAAACTCTCCGCCTTTGTAGCCAGCAGTCGCGAGCGTTCACAAAACGGCGCAAAACCCCATGAATGTCATTTGACAGCTTCGCGGTTTACGTAACAGAAAGTCAAACGGAACGCCGTCAGGCGACGTTATGAATAATAAGAAGTGATTAGCATCCGCCGTCCTTCCGAGCGTTCGCATTTTATCTCATTTCAGTCGGAAATGGGACACTGCCGTGTCATGGTTCGCGCTGCTCAATTCTGGGCATGTGGCGTGCTATTAAGTCTCATTAGGTGACCATTCAAAAGGACCCCCCGGTATCGACGGAGAACCGGTCCTTGGCTAGCGGGGCTCGGCTGCGGTCCCCGCGGTTACTAAGAAAAGGATGAACATGCTCAACAGTTGATCTTCCGTACGATGGGCGGTCACACCGCTAAGCCGTAACCAGGCCCCGCCCATCGACGCCAAGATTGCAAATCAAGTTTAGCAGAACACGAGACGCGATCGACTTGATCGTTTGCTACCCGCCTCCGAAGCCTTCGACGGCACCGACATTCGAGCGACGTCATTTGCATCGGCGAGGCACTCGATTTCAATTCGGATTTGATTACCGCGATAGATTTGACCGAAGGCAGCATATCCCCTTTGGATAATTGTGGGAATGTCTCCCATTGGACCGAGCGCGCGGTCTCTTTCTGCCCTGCGATATTTGTCAGTCGTGGATGTTCTGTTTACCCTGACGAGTATCTCTCCCCGATCGTGTTACTATTGATTGAGCGGTAAACTAAATTTATAGAACTAATAAAGCCGGCTTTGCTCAAAGAGAGTGCATTCTGTAATGTAGAAATATACAGACACGTCTTGAGCTTGCGGGGGGGGGGGGGGCAACTTCTGATTTGTCATGTCTGCATACACTCTTGATTTATGACCCCCCCCCCGCCCCCCCCCCCCACCACATACCACTGTCATGACAACTCATTTGTTCCCTCTATGGAAGCACGTTTCCATCAAAAGGCAACAAATGGATCCTCCCCGGCCCCGCCCCTTCACGTCTCTTTTAAAATTGCTTCAACTTACCCTTCAAGATCCACGAGTAACACAACAAAGGGCCCTCTCATACTTTGAAGTGTGACACTCCCTTCCCAGCCGCCCCCCCCCCCCCCCCCCGCCAAGGTCATGGGTTACAGAAACTTTGGCTGGCACTTGACAGATTTAGAAAGCAAAAGGGGCACTCATTCATAACTCACCTCTCGTCCGTCAAAGTTTACGTTAGCCTAACCGCGTGTTTCCTTTGCGGGTCGAACTACCGCAGTAGTTTTCCTACGTGACCTTTAGTGCCTATTCTGTATCCGTATGAGTGGCAGCTTTGGCATTTACCTCTGGCAAAGTCTTTGGGAAACCAGCAGGGAACCCGTTCGCGTCAGGCGTAGCTGTCATGTCGCCTCATGGGTGCCTCATCGCATGGTGTGTCACCTCTTCTCTTACTCTCGTTTAGATTTTTTTTTTGGGGGGCGGGGGGTTTGTCCTTATTCTGCACACGTATTGTATTTTTTTTAATTAAGCAAGCAGCTTCATACAAGTACACCAAACACCCTTGAAGTCTTTGGTCCACTTGAATTTAACTCTAGCACATCGACTCCCTGATTTGTCGACTAAATTGAAGATTATCACAAGTTAATCTTGTGTTATGGTTGTCCCGCCACAATTTATTTTTTTTATTTTTTTGGATAATAAAGCCAAATTTGAACAGAGCCGTTCTCGTGCGGGAAGCTCAGGTTCATTGTTGGATTTACCAGAACTGCACCGGAGTGGATTGACGGGATGGAGTCTATGGAACGCCAAAATTTATGCATTCTTCCCCCCCCCCCCCCCCTTTCATGATGCGCTTGCGTTGTGATGAGTCGTTAGCAGGTGTCGCGCGCGCATGCGAATAAACGAAGCGTGTGGTCCTAACTTTAATCTCCATTTTCCGTGCAAACATGGACATTGGAGGAAATCAATCAACGCCGGTGACGTATCTCATTATCAAGGTTACAAACGGCCACCACAATGCCGCGTTATTAAGAGCTGTAATTGTCCCTTGTCGTTAATGAAGAGCTACTTAGTCCGTCTTAATTTGGGAGCTAATTGCGTGCGTGCATTTTCGGTAGTTGTCCTCTGGAGAAAGGAAAGTTAGAGCAAGGTCATGGGTCAGCCACGCGGATGTCAAGTTTGACTTGACGGAATCGACCCAAAGCGAGGTTTTGATAACATTTTGCCAAATATTTTGTCACCGTGTGCCACTCTGTTTTCCGTGCGCTGTCGAAAAGCCATTTTAGTCCAGAGCAATCTTTTTTTTTTTTTTGCCACCCTGTTACTTTGAATCCTCCATCAGCCTGCTTGAAGTAAATTGCATGTGTTTTTGCGGTGTTCAGTTTGCTTGAAGGGAAGGAGTTGAGCCTCGGTAGTCCGACAGGGCGTAGTTCACAGAAGTGAATTAAGGCCAGCGTGACACAATGCCAAGTTGCACGCAAAACTGTTTTTTTTTTTTGTTTGTTTTTTTGCCTCAACCACTTTGTTTTCCGATCATTCTCAAAGGAGTTAGGGTTACAGAGCTGGAATTCAAGCGTTTCGCTTGATCATAAAAACATACTTTTTGTGTAAGATATGAATTTGTGAATCATTTCCCTGCTTTATGTTTGGGGGAGGAAGTTCAGTTGCCCACTGTGCGAGTGTGAGTTTCTCGCGATGGTCTGGTTCAGTGACTTTGTGTGCATCGCTCAGTGTACAGCAAACTTTTTCTTTTTTTTTTAGCTGGAGTACTGTAGCCGGTGAGATTGGTCAGTTGGTTTCCCTCCATTGTTGTGCTGCATTGGTTCTTCCTCAACGCGCCAGGGTAAGACAATGAGTTTGTGGTCACGGTTGGAGCGGAACTAGAGAGGACAAAGCAGAAGGAAAAAAAAAAAAAGTAGAGGCGAGTGATGGCAGCCACTGACCTTGTAAATTCTTCAGACTAAGAGGAATGATAAGAATGGAGGCGGCTAGCACTGCTTCGCTAATGTGATTATTCTAAGTAAGGTCAATGGCAATCGATATGTGGTTGGGCACCTTCTGAGTGTGTGTGTGAGTGTGCGCGTGTGCATGTTGTGAGACGGCGAGAGAGAGGAAAAAAAAACCCGCACACATCAACAATCTGCATGGCTGAATCCTGTGGTGAAGCATTGTGTGTTTCCCTAGCAAACAAGTGGTGAGCCGTGCAAAAGGAATTTCAGGCCCTCGAACAAGCGACGACCACACCATTGACAAAGCTCCTTTCAATGATCAACAATCAAAAACAGTTTGACATACACACACACACACACACACACACACACATACACTTAGTGGCGTGCACACACATGCCCACACACCCACGGTTGGTTCGCTGATTTGTTCTGTGGTCACGCATGGTGGTTTCCTAATTTCGCTTGCGGCTGATATTAACTCCGTTTACTTTCCTATGGCAAATGTTCTTCCTGGCTCTGCATTTATTTATTTCTTTTATTTTTTTAAATGACTGGTCCAGCCCCAGCCAGTTGCGTTTAATTCACTTAAAGCTTACCCGGTCGCCACTTGGCATGAGCGTGCAAACGGCACATGTAGCCAGAAGCCGCGAGTAACATTCTCTTTGAGTTGGAAGGACTTTGCGGTAATTCAGCGAGCCGCGTTTTAATCCCATTATCAGAGAGAAGCATACAGCAAGGAACAACACGGCCGGCTTGTTTTCTCCGCTGCTTTGGGGCATGTGGGCGAGCTGTTGGGGGTCAGCGAGTTGGGCGGGGGCGAGGGCTGCCGGAGCAGGTGACATCTGTGACCCAACACAACAGTGGACACATGTTCCTTCCTCAAAGGCTTCTGGCAGCCTCTCTGCCTCGTTGGGATCATGCCGACACACACACACACTAAAAAACAAAAAACATGCGTTTGAAATGATTCACCTGAACCACTTTTTAGATTACATATTTGTATCCGTGTTCTTACAACTGACCGAATTTTCCGCACTATGAGGCACACCTAAAAGCATTCAAAGGCGGCCCGGTAGTCCAGTGGTTAGCACGTCGGCTTCACAGTGCAGAGGTACCGGGTTCGATTCCAGCTCCGGCCTCCCTGTGTGGAGTTTGCATGTTCTCCCCGGGCCTGCGTGGGTTTTCTCCGGGTGCTCCGGTTTCCTCCCACATTCCAAAAACATGCATGGCAGGCTGATTGAACACTCTAAAAATTGTCCCTCGGTGTGAGTGTGAGCGTGGATGGTTGTTCGTCTCTGTGTGCCCTGTGATTGGCTGGCAACCGATTCAGGGTGTCCCCCGCCTACTGCCCGAAGACAGCTGGGATAGGCTCCAGCACCCCCCGCAACCCTAGTGAGGATCAAGCGGCTCGGAAGATGAATGAATGAATGAATAAACACATTCAATGTTCTCCGTTGCGCCTTATAATCCGATGCACCTTATATATGGATCAATATTCTCATTTCCTGGATGGAGTATGTTTAATGTTCGGTAAAGCGCTTTGTTGCAGCTGTAGCGGTTGCGAACTTTTGACTGAGGTACACAATCTGCTGACCTCGAGCAAAATTTAATTTAGATAATTTGTCATTTTTTTGGTCAAAAGCACACACGTGCTATTATTTGCCTGGTAAAGAAATGAGGCAAGAGTGTTCGATTCAGTGTCGCTATCTCAACTAATATCTGTGCCAGGATATTAAATCTTTAATAGCTATGGCATAGATTTTTCAGGTGACAAATGTTTAAGCCTTGGCAAAGGTCTGCACTCTGTTTGTGCTCCTGTTTTATGTTAAATCGATTTAGCCTTTGGCGAGCCCGGCATTAAATTATAAATACAATTACTGTAGCCTCCGTCAACCAAATATGAAATGACCGCGTAAAAATCGACCACCTTTGTTGTTGATTTTTCATTGCTTTTGGCGTAGGGCAAGGTTTATATACTAGTTAGTTGGTTTCATTTTTTTATAGATATATTTTTTACCTTCCTGTTCTGAAATGCTTTGTTCTGCTTTCTGAAGCCTTGACGTATTTTGAATAGCGCTAGTTGACAGACATGTGCGCATGATGTTTGACTCATATTCCTCAACCGGCTTGTATATACGCCCCATGTTTTATCAATAACCTTTGGACGGAAAGGGAAAATCATTTTTATTAGCTGCCAAGTCTGTCGATTTTCCCGCCCTGAGAACAATCTTATGGCTGTGAGTGAACATTATGCAGGAAAATGGCTGGTATTAAAGTCTCCTTTTAGTCATAAGAGCTTTCTAATTTTACAAGGGAATGTAAAGCATGACGGTTTAATAAAAGCAAACAAACAAAAACAATTACCGGTAGACCTAAAGTGTTCTTGATTCTCGTGGTCTCGGTTAGCATTAGCCGCTTTGACCGAGGATGCTAAATGCGGAACGACTTCAATTGATGTTGAACAAATGCACATTATGAGATGTACACGGCACGCCGTCACGACCCATTTAAGATGGAACGTCGATATAAACTCACATGAAAGAATTTTAGCTCTGCCAACATTCCGTTCCAAAGACACGTTTGCAGATACACACGCAGGCTTGTTGCATACAGCCGACGTTCGCGTATTCCGGATGAAATTGAAACTGTCCGGCTTCACTCAATCAGATGATTGATCTTTCTTAACCATTCCATATATAACCGAGGTATTAGCTGCCCGGCAAATTGACAGTCCAAGTAAAACAAAGGTTGAACTTTCACCTAATTGAGTTCTAATTGCCCGTCGCCGAACAAAATGTCGCTGTAGAAAGAGCGGGATGATAACGCGTAAAACAAAACTACATGCAATTTATTTTTCCCAATGATTGTACTAATCCGCCCCGAGTTAAGGATTGACCGTAAAATGATCTTTTAATGACCATCGCGCAAGACAAAGATTTACCGTATCGCCGTCCTTTCTCACTCTTTTCAAACAAAGCCTTCCAAGTTCCTTCTCCCCTTCCAAGGGCGACATCGTTTCATGCTTACGACCACACTTTGATGTACATTTGGATATCGGTATTTGAGGATTTTTTTTTTTTTCATTAAGCGGCGAGACAAACCAAACTGAAACGGCAGACGTTCGGGTTTTCATGATTCACAGCACAATTCCAAGTCTTCACGAATGCTTTGTTCGTTTTATCCCTCCACCGCACAGCAAGACCTTCAAAGGACAATTTTAATAGCGTGACAAGAATCCGCTTGTTTTCGGTCACTGTATCGTGGAAAGTTGATTCGAAGATTTTACAAGTTTGTCGTGGAAGTAAACAGTGATTAATCTTGTGTAAAGGGCATATCGTCTTTTAATATCAAGCCGGTATTATAAGGTCAGTATTGAAAGGCACTTTGTGAAGGATCTGTGGCTTTTTTTTTCCTCCCCTATATGTCCCCTCATATTGTTAATTTAAAGGTTACACAAGTAACAGAGACCATTTGGCTTTGTGCACCCAAATAATGACTCATTTTTAATTATAAATTATTCCCCTGCCCTTTGGAGCCCTTGTTCTTGATTTTTTAAAATCAAACCTAATGAGTGTCGTTCTCACTAAATGCGACAAGGACCTTTTTTTTTTTAACACCAACATGGATTATTTTAGAATTTGTTACGCTATATATTCCACTGTACGATTTCCCCCTAAAATTGCTTGCATTTCAATTTTTTATGATTCATTTCATCCGGCCCTGGTCCACCCTGAGTTGATCACCGTATTTCCACGATACGACACCCCGCAGCGTCAACGTAGCGTAGCCCGATCAGGATATTTCGATCACGCCACACCCCCCGGCCAAGCCAACGCAACGAAAGCGCTTGGTGCAAGCGAGGCTTTCTCACACTTGCGTTACAGCCCACATGCTCGCACGTTGGCCAGAGCTCTGGGGGTGCACGAGGTGGCCGTCTGTTCCCACTGTTCGGCTTTTCACTCCCACCGGCTGTCCAGATGGACCTGATCTGAGCACCGCCCCCTTTTTGCCAGGACAACACTTTTCCTTTGAAATAGTTTTGAGGTTTCGATGCCTTCCCAAAAAATGCATCAAAATGGTTTATTCTGCCATTAGACAGATGGTTAGAGAACCCCCTTAAAGAGCTAACCAGAAGCAATGCTTGCTCAATAAAAACACTGCAGGCCAGGATCAATTGTACGTAGACCGACATGAACTCATTGGATGAATGGATGAAAGCGTGTTTGTGTTCTGTGGATTGTGTCTTACTTTTGGGCTTCCGTTTGCAGCACTTTATTTGGATGACTTTTCGATTGTGTCGGTGACTGTACTCAGAGTCAACATATGGGCCAAAATGGCTTCCTGTTCTTCACTTTTGATGACGGGTAGTTGACGGTTTCAGAGATGGCGCTATAGGAGCGCTAATTAGGTTAGCATGTCTGATTGTCTACATTCTTACATTTCAAACCTGTAAGGTGGCTTGACTTGGCGCGCGTCGTGATTTATGAACACGGTGGAACGTGAAAGGTGAAAGCCACAATGGTTTCCCGCTTAAGGACGCAATGTGAATAGAACTAATCAGTTCACAGTCAGCTATCGTCTTCATGGGAAGTCAAACTTTCAAGATAGTAAGTTCAAAGTGAAGGTAAAGATGTTGTCCATCCATTAGTTTAGATAGCGACACTGAATCGAACACTCTTGCCTCATTTCTTTACCAGGCAAATAATAGCACGTGTGTGCTTTTGACAAGGACTACTACCAAAAAAATGACAAATTATCTACATTAAATTTTGCTCGAGGTCAGCGGATTGTGTACCTCAGTCAAAAGTTCGCAACCGCTACAGCTGCAACAAAGCGCTTTACCGAACATTAAACATACTCCATCCAGGAAATGAGAATATTGATCCATATATAAGGTGCATCGGATTATAAGGCGCAACGGAGAACATTGAATGCTTTTATTCATTCATTCATTCATCTTCCGAGCCGCTTGATCCTCACTAGGGTCGCGGGGGGTGCTGGAGCCTATCCCAGCCGTCTTTGGGCAGTAGGCGGGGGACACCCTGAATCAGTTGCCAGCCAATCGCAGGGCACACATAGACGAACAACCATCCACGCTCACACTCACACCTAGGGACAATTTAGAGCGTCCAATTAGCCTGCCATGCATGTTTTTGGAATGTGGGAGGAAACCGGAGCACCCGGAGAAAACCCATGCAGGCCCGGGGAGAACATGCAAACTCCACACAGGGAGGCCGGAGCTGGAATCGAACCCGGTACCTCTGCACTGTGAAGCCGACGTGCTAACCACTGGACTACCGGGCCGCCGTTGTTGTTGTTATTTTTTTTATTTTTTTAAGTGAATCACTTCCCATGACATGACTCCAAAATCCCACAGAAACTCCACAAAAACCCCCAAAACAAGGATCATTCAATTATTCAGTGCAACTTTGCTCTTATGTTGCACGTTGGCCTGCTTCGCAGTAATAATAAAACGGGTCCAATTCACTCGAGGCGCTCCGTTGCAGGAAGCGCGCGCTCGCACACCCCAGCGTATCTTTTTTTTTTTTATTCTTATTTTTTCTCAGCACCTTTTTGCTGTGAGTGCTACGATGAGTCTGGGAGCATCTTTTATATCCTCGGCCCCCGGCAACTTTGGGTCACATGATCATCCCTTTAAGGCTCTCAGCTCGCAATCGTTTTTGCTCCTATCGAAATTCACCGTCTGAGTTGCTGTGCCGTCGTCGCAAGATGCTTCCGCTACGTTTCCATTCGCTGTCTTTTGTTAAATGCTCTTCAGTGAGCCGATATTTTCTTTGTTAGCAGCCCCCCCCCCAACTGGCCCAAGGTGCATTTTTCAATATTGTCATCCAATCCTCTGAAAGTGATCATCTTTCCACTTCTCTTGAATCCCCTTTTCCTCTCAATATTCCTTCCCCATGTTCCAAGCGCCCATCTTCCCTTCCAGTTGCGTCTCTTCCCGCCTGTCGCCGTCCCGCCCGCAGCCTTTAATCATCCCCGTTTCCGCTTGCCTTGTCACATTTTGCCCCCCCGCGCATGTCTGTCCGAGCCTCGTCACAAAAGCGCGGCGCTCGCTCGGCTGACATGGCGCCGCACCGCTGAGGGCCTCTGATGTCCGTGACACATGCGCTGACCTGTCCCCTCGCTTTCCCCGAGCTCTGACATCATCAAAGTGAGACGCGGTCCTGCCCTCGGGCCTTTTTTTTTTTTTTGTGGGTTAATGTGATAAGAGCCACATCTTCAGAAGAGGAAGGCAAAATAAATGACTTTTTATATTTTTTAACTGTTTTTTTTTGCCTGGTTTCTTTTTAGACAGTGAGCTCACGTTTTTCGCAAGGGGAAATGTTCCGGACCCAACTCAAAAGAAGTGAAAATAAACAATATAGAGAAGCCAAATGTATTTGATAGATTTACTCCTATCACATTTTTAACCAAACCGTATATTGTTGTAAAAACAACCTAACGAGAGCTCAAGGTTTTGCTTGAAGGGAAAGAGAATAAAAAAAATGGCGGCTGTTTATGTAAAATAACGAAATCGGTGAACTTGAAGTTTGTTAGGCTTTGACAACCACATGCAAATGGAGTCAAAGCACCCGGAGACTCTTTCAATAAAACATTGAGGTTAAGGACAAGAGACCTGCTTTATTCATAACGATCGTAAGGGGAAGTCTCGCTTCGTATGGAGCGGGAAGGACTTCATGCGGGCCGGCATTATGGACTCCGCTGGGTGAAATGATTCCGTGTTGTCATTAGCTCAATGAAGACTGAAGACTCGTCTCCCTCGAGCCGATTTCCACAATTCAGTGGAGGCAACCTTCTTGATCCATTTGGAGATGCTGGTCAATCTGCCAAGTTTGTGCTATTCTTCCGTCGTCGAGGCCGGTCCTTATTTAGCGAGAAATGTCGCTTTTATAAGCCGCAAAATGTGGAGTTAATCCTTGCACGTTCACGGATGAAGGCCGATGTTTTTGTTTCGGTTCTATGACTGAATCCCACCTCAGTCCAACCTTGACCCCTTTGTTGCCATCAAGCACTGGCGATCTCGACTTCGCCGCAACCCCGTGACTCAAACGGCGCAGTTCTCACCCCCCCTGCGGCATGTGACAGGAAACAAGGAAAAACACTGTCGTCCCCCCCCCACCACCACCCCAAAACCAATTGGATAAAACCGCAACAAAGCAGTGAAACATTCTTCTCGTGTCCCCACTGCTTCAAATCAATTTAAAGTTGAGGTTAGTGAGAAATGCTGCTTGTCTGCCAACCTGATTTTCGTAAGAACCTGAATTCTTGGTTGCCGTGTTTTTATTTTTATTTATAAAATAATTATAATTTTTTTTTAATTTTTTTAAAAATATTTTTTATAATTTTGTTAAATTCTTTTTTAAATATTTTTATTTTATTTTTTAATTTATTTTTTAAAAATATTTTTTATAAAATAATTTTTATAATTTTGTTAAATTATTTTTTAAAAATATTTTTATTTTATTTTTTATTTCTTTTTCAGCGAACTCTTTTGCGCCTTGGAAAAAAAAATTTAATTGAACATATCCGGTTTTCATCAGACAGCAATGTGATGATAGTTAAAGCCAAAGGGTCCCAATTACAGTCTGCCGGTGCACTTTCCGTTTTATGTCTGGGGTGGTATTTTTCTCCTAATTATTGTTGAAATGTCCCTTTCGGGTCCTTTGATGTGAAGGTGAGCACTGCCCTTTTGAGATGCCACGCTCCGTCGAGAGGCCGAGATTAGATCCTCCCCCCGATGGGAGTCCATTAGGTCGGGGCCGCGCTGATCCATCCATCCATCCAGACTGACTGGTAAGAGGACTTGAGACCAGGGCGGGCAGGCGGTGTTCATTAATGCCTAAACCGCGGCTGGAGAGTCCAATCAACCAATACGCGAGAACCCCCCCCCCCCCCCCCCACGCACGCGCACATATAGTCAAGCAAGGAAAAGAGGCCGCCCAAGCGTGGGCACTGATAGCTTCGCCGCCTCAATTGATGGCTGCTTACAGGAGAGTAAAATGGTCGAGCGATGGATGAGCTGCAGAGTGATGGAGCAGCCGCTATCTCAGTGACTCGCCGATCGTCCGAGCTCAAAATCTGCTTTTGTTCAATGTTCACAGTAAACCCGCACGGTTGGAAGTTTAAATATTACATAAGCTGTCACCGCGATGCTAATAAAAGCTGTCAGGGGGCTGAAGCATGCTGTAAAAAGCGGTATTCCTCGGTAATTAATAAGTAATACAGTGCAACAACCCCTCCACCCCCCTCCCCACACTCAAAAGAAGAAGAATATCTCTTCGGTGATTGTAGCTGAAAAACATTCCAGTTCTGTTCCGCTCATTGAATATCATCCACCCGTGAGAGAGACACGTTGGAGAGCGTCGAAAATAGACTTCACACGGATCGGATTGGCTGGATCGGATCGGAAGCTTTTTACGCAAAATCAATCATCGGGTTGTGATTTGCCGATCAGTCGCTGACCGTCATTGGTCCGACCGGGCATGACAAAAGTGAATCACATGTCACATATCGACAACACTCACCCTCACATTCACACATTAGAATGTATAGTTCTAATAATTAGAATTGAAGAATTTCCTCCTCGTTTCCTCCATGCCGACAAGTCTGATGGTCCGCGGAGAGCATTTATCCGTTTTAAAAATAGATCCCGCTGCCACCCCTCTTTATCGAGTACAAAGCTGCCGTCAATGCCTTGGTTCAAGTTTTTTTTTTCTTCTTCCTTTTACCGGACACTGTCATACAAAAGCTTTCCTTTTTTAGCATTGATTTGACGCAGATTCTGCTTCGCTGCTTATAAGCGTCCGCATGCGATCTCATGACATGCTGACATGTTCCTTCGCATGGGCCTCGATCGGCGAGTGACTGAAAAAAAAAATAATAAGGCCTCTTTGCCTCCGAGCGCACAGGAGGAATGAAATCAGAGCAGGTTCTGCTCCATCCGTCAGAACAGGCGGAATGAATTCCGGGAGGCTGAGCATGCTAACAAGTTCATTATTCTAGCTTGCTTTTGGAGTCATGACCATTTTTCATCCAAAGCTATTCCATGCCGGGTCACTCTTGTCAAATGAAACCACGTGTGAATGCGGATAAATATTTGCTTAAGGTGCAGAAGGTGTGGACTCGGCGACAGATCCCGTTGCGGGGTCGCATTTGTCTTGGTATTGTGCCGAGAGATCAAACGAGCGAGCCCATTTGAACCTTTTGCATTCCGGTTCACAAATAACCCAAAGAGACCTACATTCCTCGTATAATGAGGCTTGGTTATGATTTTAAATAGCAGCGATAATTCAGGGAAGCGAAGCCCCTTTTTTGTTTGTTTTTATCCGCTCTCACGTTGCAAATGTAACCCGAGGACGCCAATTCTCACGCGGATCCTTCACTGAGGTCTAATCGCTTGATGGATTCATGACGCGGCATTTGGAAATTCAGATTGATTGTGGAAAATGTCAACGCTTTGACTCCCTCCACTCCCCCCCCACTCCCCACACCCCTCATTACGCCCTCGTATCATTGACAGCAAAGTTAAGCACGAAAATATCAGCTGACATCAGAGCCAGCGATTCGCCGGAAGGACGTCAAAGCGAGTGATTCACCAAAACAAAACCTTTTTAGTCCAAATTCCTCGAGCCCGTTTCCATTTTTTTGGGATCATTCATGCACCAAATAACTCTTGTGTCGCACCACTGCGCCATTATTCTCCATCATCATCATCACGACCAGTTATTGGTGTGCGCTTTAGTATTGCGTCTGCTGTGTATGAAGGCACGTCATGATAAATGGTTCCCCTGCAGCGCTCATGGACGCGTTGCCAATATGTAGCGGTGAAGACACATACTGTTTCAAAAATTTATATGCAGTACAGTATATTAAACAAATAAAAATGTGTTAGACTTTTTTTTCCACAAGCGTTCAGTTTATTATTAGTTTATTATCGTCACGAAAATGGACTTCCAAATGACTTGGATGCTCGGGACGTCATTATGATATGCTGTCAGTTTCTGTGTCGAGCAAGCTTTTTGAAAAAGAACATTTTGGATGTCTCAAAAACTGTAGTAACCGCTGTTAAGGGTTCATGGCAAGCGTAGATCTTTTGGTCTTGGGAAGTACTTGTGCTGAGAGAGGAGGAAAAAAAATGCTATGGGTGCATCCAATTAGTTGAGTATTTCCGACTTTGCCTGGAAACAGTCATTTTGACTGTTGCAGTCAACCAGTTGACTCTCGGGACGTTTGAAAGCCGGGTAGAAGTATGTCTGTACCACAGGGATTTTTGAACTTGCAATCACAAAGAATCTCGTTTCGCTCAGAAATATAAACCATGAGAGAGGGAGAGAGAGAGAGAGAGAGAGAGGGGGGGGGAAAAAATAATCGAGTAAAATTCTGCAGGGTGGAAATTTTGTTGCTAGGCAACTGTTGTTACTCTTCGACAGGAATCCAGATGGGGAAAGAGGCACTTTGGCGGCGCAAAACAGACAAAATGAGTGGACCAAAAAAAAAAAAACGGCAAGGTCCTGAAGTGTGTTTTGACAAATTGCCCCCCCCCATGCAAAACAAATGCTCGCCAAAGTGAGGCTTTTTTTTTTCTTCGTTTTTTTTTTTTTTTAATTGTGTCCACTGGAGCCCGAGCACCATTTCTTTTGCAAGGCGGCATTAAGAGTGACTTAAATGAGTTTCCTAACTTGATCAAATCAGTTCAGGGAGCTTTTGTCACCTTTCCTCAGCACAAGGAAAGGTGACGCCTAGCTCTTCGGTCCATCATGTCGGGGGGGCTGATAATTTGTCTTCCTTTATTTTATTTGGCTCCGTTTCACATGAACCCATCCTCTGCCTTTGGCAACCGGCGCGGCGTCTGACATTGATGCAAGATTTTCTTAACACGATTCCCCATTTGCCTCCGAAGATTGGGGCGTGGGATATTTATAATCTTGGGGCACCAGTTAATGGTATTTGCAAAGTTAAATCAGTTTAGTGCATGTTTTCCATAATGGCTTTGACTACGTGGCATTGCCAGCGGCTCCGACTTGAATGGTGGAAGGATGGCTCTAATTTGGGATAATGGGTGAGTCAGTCATCATCATCATGTGTCCCTCGGTGGACTGCAAGACGCTCGCTCACGCCCGCGCACGCTCCTGACACAATAGATCAAGACGGTGGCACACGCAGCCCCGTGCTGACATTTGTGTGCCGGGGAGGCCTATTCAGTTACAGGTACCAAAAATATAGACACAGAGGTTAATCACTGGCTAACCTAATCAAATCATTTGTCATCAGATTAGATTAAAGTGTTTAACCTTGCTTTGGGCCACTGTCTGGTCGAGATAGACGCGACCGCGTCAGGCGAGCGGCTTGTCAAAAAGCCGCGAAGTGATTATGCACGATAAACGACTGCGGCTTGATGTTCCAATTAATGCTCCTGCTTGAAAATAAAAGGTGCGCCCATAATTTGTGTGTGTGTGGGGGGGTGGGGGGTGCATCGGAGGGCGCTTGCCTGTGGGTGGGTTGTTTCAAATGTGATGCGGGCGGAGGTGGGCGTGGCCGTTGTGGGGGGATTTTAAACGCCGGATGTCGGATCCCCCGGTGGAGCCACGTCTTGACTGCGGCCGGAGCAGGAGTGCTGCAGTGGCTAGTTTACATTCCGCAGTCGGCTAAGCTTCACCAACCTCAGTTCTGCTTAGACATGCACACATTAATACATCCGCTCACGCCTGTATGCAGTATATTCCACATGCCCTCACCTGCTTCGAATCATTATTTATGATTTTTCTCTCAAGCATCATCAATAAATGTTGCTGGGCTTGTTCCTTCGTCCGTCACGCTTGACAGGTCACTCCGTCACATGGCCAATCATCACTTTCTGTTGTCAAGACTCACAAATCCATTTTTTTGAGCGGCGCCACAGGATGTAAACATTGGGTTGCTGTTCAAACTGCAGACTGCGCCCCTGCTGGCCGTAGCCAGGAACTGCACTGAATTAATTTGTTATTTTGAATTAATTAAGCGCTGCAACCAACAGCCCCTTTATATGCATTCAGTGCAAAACCACCGTAAGTGGTGGGTTCGATTTCCAGGACACTCCCCAAGGGTTTCTCCCTGTTGGCCTCATCAAAATCTTTTCAGGACCTTTATAGTCATGGAGCATATCCATATTCATGCGCCACGAATTGATCAAGCTGTGCCCTTTCAGACACGTGACATCGTAACAGCCGGACAACTGCCGTCGAGGTTCCGAGATTAGCCGCATATGCTCAACAATGTCACAGCTGTAATTAGCAATATTTGTTGATGAGTTTATTAAGTCTGAACACCCCCCCCCCCCCCCCCCCCCCCGTGCGCTTCACTCGAAAGCGGGCTAAGCGTGTCGGCGGTGATGCAGTCCCAGTGGAGAAACCAGCCACTTTACACGGCAGTGTAGACCCCCCAGGAGACCTATTACCGGGGGTCCGAGATTTTGTCTCTGGGCGGATTCCCTGTTCTGTGCGCAGTCTGCCAGAGATCAACTCCGCGAGGCGACTCCATTAAGGATGGGGGCGTTGCTGGGTGGTCACGGGGTAACAACCGTGGATCGTCTGTACAATCGCACTGGGAGCAGCTTTCGGGCTAACGCCAGTTTAATAGCAGCACTCGTTACATTCTACAAACTTTTGCTGAAAAATAATCCATCAAAACACCACGCAAACCCCACGAAAGCATTTCTTGCAATGCTACTTTGCCATACGAATTAGTTTGTTGATAGTGTCCCAAAATAAATGACAACACCTCTGCCTTTCGTTGCCAATATTAATTAGCGACAACACAGCGAAGACCCCCCCCCCCATGCATATGAAACTTTGAGACCTTTTTGGGGATCTAACCCCCCCCCCCCCCCCCCCCCCCCGATTTGGATTGATCGTATGTCGGCAGTACTAGCGTCAGACGACACATTGGAATTTTCTCTGCACTGTCGAGCTCCCTCCCACACCCCCAAAACATTTACGTCAGGTTAATTGCAGAGTCTCGGTTGCCCATGGCTGTGAATGCGTGTGCTGACGTCGCTCAAGCAGCGTTCACCCTCCAGTTTTATTGGACCCCTGGCCCCACTTCAGCATGTCATCCAAAATCTGACAGCGAATCATCAGCCAAACGAAACATCGGATGAGAATGCAGGGAGTGTCCTCTTCTGTCGACCTTCGCGGTTGTATTCACAAAATGAAGGATGGCAACAATAATAGTCCACGGAGAGAGTCGGACACACAGAGGCTCTCGCGCTGCTCCCCGCCAAACGGCCAAATTACATTTTTCAACTGGTGCTCTCTCTCTTTCTCTCTCTCTCAAAAAACTGTCATGGAACATCTTTATGCCTTTGCTTGCTTGAAGGTTGTGTTTGCTTTCATGCCGTATCCGAGAATCCAACTTTCAGGCCTCTCGGTCTTACAGGATGGGAGACTTGAGTGACAATTTTGCATCAGTGTCCTGCCATTCCGCCACTCTGTCTTGGCACTTGTGGCTATGATACTTCCGGCAAGTGCAGAGTATCGGTGAGCAACCCAGTCGATCCATTCCGAATCGGTGCCCCGCGATTGCGATCGGTCCAGTGTACCAACCACATCTTGGTGTAAGTCTGCCGGAATAGTGTTTTGTTGTCCTTATACGGGGACAAGCTAGAGTGGACGGATGGACGGACGGTTGGACTAGTGGATCCCGCAGTACCCTTTTGAGTCTTTCCCTGCCTCCAAGCCTCTCGTTTTCTCGAGGATCCACGAGAATCGTGACCAATCACGTCCGCCCCTTCTCCCGTCAGCATTCCGCTGGCGCCGACGCGACACATGGAAAATAAAAGCGTCCTGGTATCCAGCTGCGCAGCGGCGAGAAAACCACCTGCGTGCACGCATGCCCGCCACCGCGGGACATTAATTCAAAGCATTTCCCATCTCCCCTTGTTGTCCACACAAAGCTTAGTTGAAAGGACGCGAAACCCAGCACGTTCGCCACTCCCCCGGGGAGTAAAATTCTAATGAGAAAGCACCATTATAGGTCCAGCGGGAGTCCGCGCCGCCGAATCGCGGCCGCCGCTGCCACCGTCTCCCCCCCCCCCCCCCCCCCCCCCGTGAGGTTTTTCTCTTTGTTAGTTAAGGGACAGAGCAGCCGCAGACATCCTTGCTCTCTGCTTGTTAGCCGGCAGTAATGACGACGGGCTGCAGAGAGCCAGTCGACCAAGCCAAGCCGCTGGCAGGCCCGTCCGTCTTCTCTGCCGGTCCTCGGCTCTGAGACAGAAATTGGAACAGAACCGGACACCGAAGACGATCTCTGGAAGGATGAGATGTAAATGTGGAAGGAGGCTAGAAGGCAGATTGGGGAGGAGGCGATTTTGATAGCTGAGGACCGGACTCAACCATTATCAACTGAGAGAGTCGGGGCTCAAGTTGGCACCTTGAACTCGTGTTGAGCTGGCGTTTCATCATGATTGATTGAGCCCAGCAAGCGGCGCGTTCAGATCGTTGCAAAAAAACGTTAGAGACCAAAACTCCCTTGTCGGTTGGTGCGAGGTTTTTTTTTACGATGGTGTTTTCAGTGATGCAATAGTTACGTTTGCATCTCACTTGAATTGCGTCGGTTATGAACGTGGCGTGAAGATGCGATGCTTTTCGGCGTCTGATGTTTGAACTCAATCATCCATCCATCCATTTTCCAAACCGCTTGATCCTCACTCGGGTTGCGGGGGGTCCTGGAGCCTATCCCAGCCGTCTTCAGGCAGTAGGCGGGGGACACCTTGAACTGGTTGCCAGCCAATCGCAGGGCACACAGAGACGAACAACCGTCCACACCCACACTCACACCTAGGGACAATTTAGAGCGCCCAATCAACCTGCCATGCATGTTTTTGGAATGTGGGAAGAAACCGGAGGAAACCCGGAGAAAACCCACGCAGGCCCGGGGAGAACATGCAAACTCCACACAGGGAGGTCGCAGCTGGAATCGAACCCGGTACCTCTGCACTGTGAAGCCGACGTGCTAACCACTGGACTTACCGGGGCCGCCTTGAACACAATCATGAGAAAATAATTCTGGAAAGCAAATACATTAACAGGGAACCATACCTTGCCGGTGATAAATTTTGTTCCACGGCATCAATACATTTGTTCCCGACTGCATTTATCTTTTTTTTTTTATGTACTCGTGCGTTTAATGTTTCCCAGATGGACCGTATTTATTCCTGATTCGCCATATGCGTTCCGACTCGTATCCTGCGTGCGGTGACGGAGCGCCGTTGTCATGCTTTTTTTTATTGTGTTGGTGTGACACGTGCGGATCAATAATTCAACAGATGACACGCCGGCCCTTTGGATTACAAAGGCAATCTAAAGCAAGGACACGGATTGGCCCGTTTCTCACCGCCGCCTTTGGCGCGGTTTCCCAGGAATGTGTGTGTCGTTTCATAATTGTCACCTGTTGTCGAATGGCTAATATATATTTGGATGCGTACCAATGGCCCCCCCCCTATGCAACCATATGCGTCACAGAACGAATCTCGGGCCCGGTCTGAAGCTCTGAGCAGACTTATTTTTGGGAACTTTTTATTTGAAGCATGCTTCAGCTTGATCAATTGAAACCATTAATGCCGCCTGAGGGATGGATTTGCTTTTTAGGAAGAGTTTCATTCGTCAGCTCGACGAGTATTGATAGGCTGCATTTCTGGAGCGTATTTAAGCCGTGGCGGAAGGACTCTTTTTCTTTTTTTTCTTTTTTTTTTTTTTTCGCGGTTGGCATCGAAATGCATCACGTGTGGCGTGAATCACAGCTGTCGAGGGCGCCGTGATGATTTCACTATCCCCTCCCTCATTGTGAGACGCATGACTCCGAGCGTAATGTTGTGTGAAGACTTGCAAACAACATCTGTGGCGGCGGCGAGCAGGCACTCCCGACCGCGGGCCCCCGCTCGCCTGCCAAATCCGCCCACTTTACCTCGCCACCCCCACCTCGTTGTGCTCCTTCAGAAGAGCCATCTTTCATCCGGACTATTGATGCACACCGGGGCTGATGCAGCACTACTTGACTGGAACCCGGGGGGCTGGCCGTAGAGTTGATGCGCATCAGTACACCGTCCTCGGACCCCCGGGAACAAGCACGAGTTGTCATTTTGGTGCACTTTCAGGACTTGTGCGGCTTCGTTTCCCTCTTTGCATCTGTTCCCAGAGGGGCGAGCGTGCTGTTTATGCTGCCACCCTGCAGAAGCTTCTGCAAATGATGATAAACCGCAGCTCGTAGATCCTCTCGGATGATAACATTCCTGCGTTCGGGAGCGTTTCTCCTCTTCGTTATCTCCAGTGACCACACACACACCAAATGCAATCGGCTCAAAGGAACACCGCATGCCATCACGGATGCTAAGAACTCTTTAAGTGCTCACGGTATGGCTCTCCCTTTTTAAAATCGTCCCGCCCAAATATGGAAGTTGTTGCTATCAAGTCGAGGGCTGTCATTTAAAGCCATCTCCCTGTGTGAATATAGTCAAAACAAATGGTTGCCGCATTTCAAGAAAGGTAAAACACTTTTGTTCCATCCCGATGGATGACTTAACTAGTTGGCAGCATTTTGTCGAGGCTATTAATCACCCTTGAAATGCTCATCAGCGCCGTCTTAACTCATTCAGTACCAGCCAATTCTAGACTAGTCTGAAAAAGACGTTTAAAACCGTCTTTGGGAGTGAATGAGTTCAATGACAGACGTCGCTCACCTCATTTCTCCAGGACGGCCGACGACCATTCCTGTCTCGCTGGGTTACATGCTCGGAAGAATCGGATTGGCTCGCCGGTCCGGAGGAGGAAAGCTCAGTCGATGCAAAAGGGTGCTGAACAAGCAGCGGCCCAGAGAAAGATTGATGGACGATGCTGTCTAGACTACTGTCAGCACCTGCTGCATAAAAACAACCAACGACACACACACACACACACACACACACACACACATTCCTGCACTTGTGGCACAGTGAGGACCGAGTAAAAAAAGGCCTGCAAAGCGAGGACCACCCTTTCTGCTTGACAAAGTAATGAAAAAAAACAACCAACGACACACACACACACACACAGTCTATTTGGAGTCTTGGCATATACCTGCCCATTGATGAATTGATCAGGGGTTGGGCAAGACCCCCTTGTTCCCTTTCCATCGGAATTCTTCATCTACTTAAAATGTTAAAAAAATAAAAAATAAATAAATCACCTTCTGTCCAGCTCTGCCGTTCGATCAGAATTTTTGATGGGCTGTTTCTGTACTCGGGCATTATTCGTGCCTGCATTGAAGAGAAAGGGTCACCCTTGTTGGTACTGTAGAGGTGTGAGATTCGGTCTCTTGTTTTTCCACATCTAAAGTTGGAAGTAGTAAATGGAGGAATGGTGTTTGTGGGTGTGATTGCATCGGCTGGTGAGATGTATCGGGTCTTTCATGTGCCGTTAAACCGATGTGATGCGAGCAGCCCGTTCCACTTTACTGGTCTATGTGGAGAGGAGAAATGCAGCGCTTGTTTCTGTGCTCAAGCTCTTTTTTTTAATGGCTAGGGAAGACTGTGGAAGATTTTCTCCTAAGTAAGATTTAGGACCCCCACCCCGCCCATATTTTATTTTTAAATAGAACATGACGTCCAATGCTGAGATAATGTCTGCACAGAAGATTGTGTCAGTTGCCCTTACACTAACAACATACCGTTCTGCATGTCCATGCGAGCCAAGGGCGGGTCGTCGTGAGTGATGATCGTGCACCCCCCCCGCCCCAGAGCCGAAACCCTTCGGTGTGCTGACGGGACTCTTTTGCCACAACGGATTAAACTTTTATTGAAGCGGTCAAAAGAGATGATGGCAGCCTGCCGCGGCATCTTGCAGACTAATAGCACTTTCCTCACAAGGCCTCATACATCAAGCCTTACACAATTCCGACAAAATCTACAGAACAACCGACAAAAGAGGTCACAATCGAGTGGGGGGGCAGGGGGGGGCGGCGTTCGAGCGGAAGGCGATGGGGCTGCGTGGTGCCGAGTGAGGGGAAAAATAGAGTCAAGTCAAGCGAACAAACGCGACGGAGCGCAGGAACGACTTTGTGATGGGGGGCGAGGCATTTTGTCAATACGGAGTTTGTTATGAGGCACGTCGGCAGTGCCGCCCAAACACCCTGCACCCCCCCAATTGGGAAAACTCCACGCAGGAAAACCAGAGTGGAGATTCAAAACCTGAGACTTAGCACTGTAAGGGAGGCAATTATACATCGCCACCTTAAATTGAAATTAATTAATTATGCAACAATTAAGTGAATTTTGCGCTCTTGGCGGACACGAACGTCGTCAACCCACCCCCCGTTTTATGGCACAAAAGCGCACTCGTTTGCACCACTTGACAGAAACACGGCTTAAAAAAAAATCAAACCTCCCCGCGCGGCCACTAAATCCCACCAATTTTAAGTGCTATCCTATCATTAAGAGGGACTATGTGAACATTTCTTTGCCATCCTGACCCAAAGTGAAGCAAAATACAAGCTCGCTGAAGTCTCTGCTAAGCGTTTCCCCAGTGGCTCTGGGTTCAAAAAATATTAAAGGAAGCTCGAACAGAACCCGAGCAAGAAGCAAATGGAGGTGTGAGGGAGTTAGCGAACGGAATGAAGCCGAAGCGCGGGTGGGGGGGGGGACAATGGCAGCGCAGCGGCAAAGGTGCTGTCGGGCAGGTGCACGGAGGCACAAAGGCGCCCATCTCGGCGTGTCAATTATTTATTTCAGAGTCTCCATTTATATTTATAGCTGCCGCCAGTTCACTCCAGGATGAATACGGGAGGATGCACCTCCGGGCATTTTTTGATTCTCAATTTCGTGCACATGTGTGAAGAAATTGGAGCGTGTGGAGGAAAACTTGAAGGGACAGAGTTCGGAGGGTATCTTGCTTTGGAAACAACCTTGGAGGGAGGAGGGGGGAGGAAGGGGGGGGGTCTTATGTAAGGATTTCAAATAATATGTTGCAGTTCTTCTAATTCAAAAGATGGATGTCAGGGGGGCGGCCATGTTGTTTACATCACCTGCTCCCCGCCCGCCCGGCCTTTGAAAAAAACATTTTTTAGAGAGAGCGTAAAATAAATGGAGATGTCACTTTGTGCTGCGGGGATTGTTGAGGTCACAGAACAAAGGCACCGAGGTTCAAAGACAAAGAGTTGAAGTAATGTAGCAGAAAGTGATGAATCGGTGGGAGCCGCGTGTTACAGTTCCATATAAAAAGTCTTTCTCTGTATTAGTCGGGACTCGGATCCCTTAGGGAACACTTTTTGACCCCCCCTGCCTTGGTTTCTACAGCCACCATCTTTCTTCCAATTACTACCTCCCACTTTACCAACAACACCCTCTTTATTTTGACCCTCCTTTTTTTCGTCGATCACCCCCTGCCTTCATCTCCTCTGTCAAAAACAGAGAGAGTGAGACAGAGAGAGAGAGACCACCTTGGCTCGTATTTAAAGGGGATGGGGAGAAGGGGGGGTTCTTCCTCAGCCAGGGTATAATGGGAGTCAACCGCAGATCGTAAATTCTGGGATAGAAGATGAGTGAGGTGAAAAAGAGAGCGTTTAAAGGCCTAGGCTGAGCTGGGAGTTTTATTAGGAGCTTATTGCTCGAGAGGCAGCAGAGCGCACCGTCACTCCTAACTTTTTTGGGACAGGATCGTCGAGATTGCAGGCGAGGTGAGACGTACTCGTGAACGCTCGGTCCCGGCTTAATAATTAATTGAACGTCGCTGATTGATCGGGTCTTGAAGCAACTAAAGCGGTGTAGCTTGTAGTACATGGCTCCGGCCAGCAGGGGCGCTGTCCGTGATGTATTTGGTGGTGTGCTGGGTGGATGTGTCCAATTTATGAATCTTTCGAGATTGGGATCGTCACGTCAGCACAGATCTCCACTAATGCTCCATCAGATTAAGGATGAAGCAGCAAAATTGAGTATTTTCAACCGGCAATAAACAACCGCCAAATAATGCTCTCCATTTTGCCCCATTTAGTTCAAGATGAAATTCTTCAAGAAGGCATTCGGGGATTAGGAATCGGCGCAAATGTGATTTTTGCTTCCTTTTGCTCTCTCCTTTGAAGTCCTCCGCTGCCGTTGTTTGTCATCTATCGCCTTGTCCTCCGGTGTCGGTTCAGCATTGTCCAGATCGCTCAGGGAAGGTTGGCGCTCCCTCTGTAGGGTTATGACGGGCCCTCACTGACAACCCCCCGTCCCCCTCCAACCTCACAAGCTGCACCCCAGGCTGGTAAAGGTCAGCCGTCATTGGGATTCATTCCAAAGGGGGCAGAGAGCAGAACTGACAGGTGTGGTTTGTGTCCAGTACAGACAAAGGTAGATGGATAACCCGGCCCTTTTCACGCCGTTAATGATGTCCAAGGTTCTTCGCGTCATCGGCTTTACTCAAAAAATGATGTTCCTCAACAAAAATAAATGCTCTTTTTTTTTTAAAAGAAATGACGTTCCTGCCATATAAATTCTGCCCGAATGCAATAGACTCCACCCCCCTCACTCATCCGTGTGTCACAAACACACGCTCGCCCGCAACGCGGAGCCAGTTCATCACCCTCACTGACGCAGCAAATTTAAAAAGCCGACCTTGACACGTCTCGGCGCCTGGATCCACCTTCACTCATCATGAGGCATCTCAGGCTGGCGGGTGAGGCCGTCGCTCGGGCCCGCCGCATTTTTTAGCTGGACGTAAAAAGTCGTAAAAGACGAGGATGATGGATGCTTTTTTAAAATTTTACTGCTAATCATGTGTCTCCCAGTTGTAATTAGAAACTTGTTTGCATGAACCATTACCACCAGCCTGCCCCCCACTAATTTAATGTGCCTTCATTATTGTGTGTGTGTATGTGTGTGTGTGTGTGTCTTTCAGCAAATTCTCTGCAGTGAGAACCTTGGAGGCAAGGCCGAGCGTTTCAATGCCAAACTGTATTGCAGTCGCAGTTATTTTTTTTTTTTCTGACGTTGTCGTTATGTCGAGGACAAGTCGTTTGGATTTCGCGGCGTGGAATACGCTTCCCCTCGCTCCCCCGTCGTTTGTTTGCTCAAGTTTTTTTTACTTGCCGCGCATGCACGGCAAATTCTCCCGCCGGCAATTAAGATAATAGAAGACAAAATTGACATTGTGGCGCTAACAGCGCCCCATGGCTGCGTCGTAGCTCAGGCTATTAAACAACAGGCGCAATTACCTGCCTTGCAGACGTCAGGACACGAGGGTGTCACTCTGAAGACAACTTGTCTCTCATCATTTGTTTACACTTGGGCCTCCCCATCCGTCGTTTGTTCTATATTTATTTTGCCTACGCTCGTATTACCCCAGTTTCCGGTATGTTGCTCACAGGTTATAACCCAGTCGTATTTTTCCACTGACGGCAAAATGGTTGACTCACACACGGCTCGTAGGGGCTCGGTGATGGCGTGAATGGTCTGTCTCTGTACGGATCGGACCCTGTGATTGACCGGAGATCCAGTCAAGATTGCGCAGTGCAATTTGACAGCCGTGTCTGTGCACCCAAGCGGTTTCCATTTCTAGGCTCTGACTTTATATTTTGAGACATTTGGCCTGAAGCCTTTCGTCATTCTATTTTGCAGTTATCGCGATTGGCCCTGATGCTGGTTATCGTTCCGTACCGTTCTCTGTGCTGAAGATTTTTGCAATTCATATTCACCTTCTCGTAATTCATGCCCCCATGCCCCGCCTTCTTGAACTTTGAAATGTTATATTCATGTGCTATTGAAATGAAGAAAAAAAGAAGCTCCTGAATTTAAATCCCTGACGTACACTGCCTGAAATGTGTCATATCTTGAAAAGAGAAATTCAGAAGTCGACCTTCCTTGAAAGGGAGTCCGGCAACATCCTTAACCTTAAGGTGACATGTGATCTCAATCACGGGAAGTTGTTAGCGACTAGCATAGCTTCGTGCTAACAACTTCCCGTGATTCAGATCTATGGTCAAAAAAGGTTGAGCGCCCCTGCTCCAAGTTGTTTTATTTTTCTTTACTGAAACAGGAGATTTAAAGTTAGTCGAAAAATAAATGCCCTTTTTCCCGAGGTCTGTAGCAAACACGCGGCATCCGGCTGATGATTTGCAGGCAAGTGGCAAATCCGTCGTACCCCAGAGTTTTATTTATAATGTTTTATTCTGACATGTTTGACCTTAATCGTAAAACTGCAGTTCTAGCGATTTGGATATTGCACTTTTGTCACATTTCAATCAGATTTTGATTAATCGTTCAGCGCCAGGCAGCGATTCACACTTTTTTTCCCCCATTTCATTTTATTTTTTGTGTTAAATCTGAGTCTTTCACATCCATCCCCGAGGAAAAGGCTGGAAATATGTTGCGAACCGCTCGCCTGGGCACCAAGAAAATAGCCAGTAAAGCTGCTTAGAGTTTATTTGTGGGCAAAGTGCGATGGCAACAGCTGCTGCTAAATTGCAATGCTTTTAGACACCATATTGCCCAGAAAACTATTGTCGAGGATCAGACATTAGTACTCCTAAAAGCGGTTATGTGGCTTGACAGCCAACATTTGATTGAGATGAGATTTAATGAGGTTTTCACCCAATCGTTACCATTTTGGCCATTTTTTTTGGTCAAAATCACGTCTATAAAGCACTGTAATGGGCAGCGCGCACCGTTTGGGTAATTTGCTGTCACGGTTGTGACCTCGAAGACCTCCCAAAGCAGTCCGTTTGTTAATACTGGTCGTTAATCACTTTCCGCGCTCACCATCATAAAACTGTTCTCCCCTTTTTGCCGGCGGTATTTTAAACCATGACGTTCATATAAAAAAAGAGGAGGAGAAAAGGTTCTCTGTTAATGCTCTGGTCGTTGTCATTATTTTTTTTCCGTTTCCTGTCCTCTTCCTTGATGCTTTTGCAAAGTATAAAGTCAACGTGTGGAGTTTATCCTTACGTTTAAGCTGAAGTCTCGTAAGAGTGCTGGAAGATTTTCTGCCGTCTCGTGTGACATAATGCATCAAAGTTTTTTTGTATTTTTTTAAATCCTCTAAGTCTTGGCCAGGCGGCCCGGTAGTCCAGTGGTTAGCACGTCGGCTTCACAGTGCAGAGGTACCGGGTTCGATTCCGGCTCCGGCCTCCCTGTGTGGAGTTTGCATGTTCTCCCCGGGCCTGCGTGGGTTTTCTCCGGGTGCTCCAGTTTCCTCCCACATTCCAAAAATATGCATGGCAGGCTGATTGAACACTCTACATTGTCCCTAGGTGTGAGTGTGAGTGCGAATGGGTGTTCGTTTCTGTGTGCCCTGCGATTGGCTGGCAACCGATTCAGGGTGTCCCCCGCCTACTGCCCGGAGACAGCTGGGATAGGCTCCAGCACCCCCCGCGACCCTAGTGAAGATCAAGCGGCTCGGAAGATGAATGAATGAATGAAGTCTTGGCCAATTTCCAAACGGTACATCTGCCAGGTCTTTGACTTTTTATTTTATTTTTTTGTGGTGTTGTGGGATCAACATAACGTTGGATTAAAATAAAGCACGTATTGGCATTTTCAAAAATATTGTGTTGTGAGTGGGAAGAAAAAAAATTAATGACATTCATGCTGGAGAAAAAGCTCCCACGGCTGAGCCAGAGCGGTCATGTTAGTGTAATGGAAGCCATCCTCAGCTGAGCTCCATGCATAATTCAGCGACGGACCTCATCTCGTCGCTTATTGCCGACTGAGCCGGCCAAGCCTTGGTGATGGATGACCTCTCTTGCCAGCTGACTCACATTGAAGATTCACTTGCTAGGACCGAACACGGGTCATGGCTGATGACCCCCCCCCCCCCGGCCCCCCAGGGCCCATCCTTGCATGTTGGCGTGGCGTTCGCTGCCGACATCAACCTGACAACGCCCGCTGCAGGGTGAAGGCTGTTGTCAAATCCAAGGCGAGATAATCTAGGAAACATTTTCAAATGGTATTTTCTGACTCTTTCTGATGATAATATCCTTTGATTTATTTTTCTTTATTGTCGTCCTCTATGATCCTCACTCTCTTATCGCCACGGTCCGAGGAAGCGCGCGTGACTTTGAAGTTTTTCTTCGCGCAACGGAAGTTAACTTCCAAATAGAAGTGGAATTGTTTTCGCCGTCAGTTTTATCTTAATATTCCCTCCGATGCCACCTGCCAGCGGCTGTGTGCCTCATCCGGCGCTTTTATATTTAGCGGTTTTAGTGTTCTGAACATAAACCTCATTACGGCTTTCAAACGCAGTGAAAAAAAAGACTTGCCTTTTTTTTTTGTTAAGTCCCAGTCGTGTATTAGCGTCTGGCGAAGGGCCCTCTCGCAGCTCTTATTTTCCATCATAACCCCCCCCCCCCCCCACCACTCCCCCCGCTCAGCACATCCGAAGCCTGCGTTGCTATAAGAGCAGTGAGGTCAGTCGCAACAGCAACTGCATTCACGAACGACTCTTCCGATATCCGTGACTGCGCATCTGCAACAGTGGAATGGAAGAGTCGACGTTGACCGGGAACAAAGCCATAACCGCCCCCCCCACAAAGGGGCATCTGGACAATGTTGGTTTGAGTATCCTGTTTTTTCCTGTGTCAAGCATTCAAGACTTGAACATTAAAGCCATGCGATCCTGCTTTGACGTCACACTGGTTCGGACCAACCCCAACTAACCTCACTCTCGTCGCTCTTGCGTTCTTTCCGCAGGGCACAACTTCAACAAAAGATTCCGAAGGGACTTGAAGGAGTTGGCGAGCCAGCCGGGCAAAGGTTGGCCAACGCCGAGCCGGGCGGAGAGGGCGGCGGTCGGGCCACCGTCGGGCAGACGCCTGAACACGCTCACCATGCTGTAGCGAAAGGAGAGAACGCCGGCTCGCAGCCTGGAGAGCACCCCCGAAACCTTTTTTTAACCTCTTGTCTACCGTCTGTCCAAAAATGCCAGTGCTAAAGTTGGCACTGCGTCGTTCCATGTGGTGACGAGGACACGAGTGGGACCGTCAGGTAGCCCAGCGGGTGGTTTGGGGACACACGAGCACATCAAGGAGGCAATTTCAAGGGGCGGGCGTGGTCACACCATGCGACCCTGGGCGGGTTCATGGCGTTGGATCACCCTGGTGCTGTTGGCCTGGGGGACGCTACTCTTCTACATCGGCGGCCATTTGGTGAGGGACAGCGAGCACCCGGAGCGCTCCAGCCGAGAGCTCTCCAAGATCCTGGCCAAGTTGGAGCGGCTCAAGCAGCAGAATGAAGACCTGCGGCGTATGGCCGAATCGCTCAGGTGAGGGGGGGGAACCTGCAACGCATTTGCCAAAGCGAACCTTGATTCTTATGAGTTGACTTGAAATGACAAACGTGAGCTAAGTAGCACTCAATGTCCAATCCTCTGCAGATTTTTAGCATCGTAGCTTCGGAACACTTCGGCAAACTACGGCCTTGTCGTTTAAGCCTGTTAACCACGCGGCGTCTTTCTCACATTCTGCGTAATGGAGAGGCAGATGGTTCTCCTACTGCTGTATGCTGACGGTGTTTCTTTTTAACACGTTAACAATAGTGTTTTGGTAAAGCTTCCGTGGGTGCGCATGCTTGAGCGGGGGGGGGGGGGGGGGCTCTTTGGTGTATCCTGATGTGAGCCGCGTTCACAGGAAGCGCACGCTTCAGATGTCGCCGTTGCCGCGTCTCTGTGATATTCAGATTCACTTTGACGCGGGGCCCTCATCACTGTTCCCAAATGCTCAAATCCACACACACACACACACACACACGCCTCGCCGCAGACAGCCGCTCCCCCGATTGAATCTTATCGCTTTTTGTAATTCTTCACAATTGCCCCCGGCAACAAAAGGTTGAATTCATTGGAAAGTAGAAAAACAAGAGCGTCTTTCGGCCGAGCGGAGGTCCAGATGGATCTCTGACACACTGTGTGATTGTTGCTTATTGCTAAGATTGTATTCGCAATTTCGAACCGGGGGCTCCGCAGCCCCTTCTTTGCTTCTATTGCAGTCTGCAGCAAAGCCATCCAAAATCACCCGACGCCACCTTAAGCTCGCTGAGCCTGTTTGCCTTTTATTCTTAGTCTGAAATGCTGTTTTTCCTCGCCGCGATATCTACTGAGCTTGGCTCGGCTCTCCCCTGCTTGGCGCAGAGTTAGAGCAAGCCTGTTTTTTTTTCCCTTCCAAATAGTGCGCCGCCACGCTGAATGTATCACAGGAGAAACTCCTTCTCCTGCATGTACCCGTCGACACGCAGAGAGACACGTTTTGTTCTACCAAAAGGACGACGACTGCAGCGTCCAAAATATCTTCCATGATGAAACCAAGGCTAAAGTTGTCGGCCATTGTTCCAAACCTTCGACGTCTTTATACAAGCCAGAAAAATGTTAACGCCTCCTAAATCTTACATTTATTTGAGCTGAATGGGGGACTTTTTGAATGGTGGCTTTGTTTGTGACGAGGGCTCTGCACGAATCTGTGGCCTCTCAAATTGAGAGGCCACAGACTGCACCATTTAAAATCGAATACTGAATCCGTTATCATGTGAGGATGAATATTAGCGTATCGTCGTATCTCCAAGTGTCGCAGAAATATGGAATAATAAATATATACATGCACGCGTGACGTATTCGAGAGCGACATCCGGCATTTTCACGTGGGCGGGAATATTCAGCCGGCAAATGAGCGTTCTATTTAACGGTTAAGCGGTCAGTATTACAACCCATCTAGGCAGCGTATCAAGTTCTTTGTCGTTACTTTGCTGTTGGCCTCTGATTCCAAGGCGGTATGCAAACTCGGACTCCGGTTGACCTAATGCTAGCTCACTGGTATGACAGACACAACATGAATGGACAGCATGGATGGATTTAAAACCTGACAACAAAAATCCCCAAACTAACCATTTGCCCATTGTACAGTGAAGGATCCTGGAAGTCATTTTCAACTAAAAAGGAAAACCTTTCTATAGGCCACATAGAGTCTCGGTCCACTCAAATGTTGAGCACCAAACATGCAGGATAAGCAGCTCAAGAGATGTCCCAAGAATCTCACTTTAATCGCATGGGTGGGAAAATGCTCACATTTGGCCAGGCTGCCTTTATGTGTGTGGACGTCGAGTAATAAAAAGCCCGTCGACAACTCCTCCAGCACCTCATCCAGGAGTGCCTATTATCCTTAAATGACTATCCTAATAGACGCGGAGCGAGCATTATTGCACTGCCCGTCATCCCTTTTCACAGCCCCCCCCCCTCCCCCGTCGAGGCTCACCGCCTCGCGCCGCCCTTCCCCGCTCCTCATTTGCATCGCCTCACCACCAAACTGCTGATGGAGGCACGGCACGCGGCCAGACTGCCGCCCGCAGACCTTTGTCACGGACCCACTGACTCGGTAAAAACTCACTAGCTTTCTGATTGACTAGCTCAGCCCACGTCTGACCCAATTCGCTGCCTGCGATGTCCTCCGGGTTTGGACTGGCAACATGAATGCGTCAGTGTCAACAAACCGAGACACTCTTTTTGAAAAGCATCCCCCGCTGACTTAAGATATTAAAAACCTTTCTGGACTGTTTCATGCCATGCCCGCTTCTCTCATTGAAATTCAGATCCATCAAACTTACATTAATGGAGCGGGCTCCTACTTTTTGCGTGGAGTTATTGAAACCAGCGACCCGCCAAGAACCAGTTACGGTTCAACTTGGGTTTGATGCGATGCACAAAATAACAGTGTTACGCTAGGCTATTACACAAAACACTGGACAGATGTGGATTATTGATTCGCACATCACACGTTATTAATTTGCGCCATGTAGCAATAATTTATCCTGGTCAATGGATTCCTGTGCCACAAATGCATCATTTTGCGTTATTGAAGGATCTCCGTCATTGAAAAAAATAAATAAATAAGATCGGGCAAATAAATTAATTGGTCAATGCTTCAAATTAGTATCACCTGCCCAGCCTTTGGTTAGTCAAGTCATTAGCAAGTCCGAAACGTAGCGCCAACCTCCCAATGAGGCAGTAGCCTTAATGAGAGATCAGCAGGGGGTCGAGAATCTCAATCCATCAGGCTCCGCCCCCTCTGCAGTTGCCACTCACCTCAGACGCTGAGCCCTCAGATCAAGCGGGCGCAGCGGCGCTCGCCGGGCCTGCTGGTGAGACATCGGCGAGCGCCAAGGGTGACGCTGACAGCTGGGCTGAGCAATGAGCTCCTGATTGATCCCCGGGCATGCCGGCAGAGGGATGGAAGGCGGGCAGAGGTGGTGCACAGGGTGCGAACAGATGGATGCTGTGAGGACAAGTGATGGACGATCAGGCCAAAAGATCATAACACGTTTGTGCTGTCCTCAACTCTTTTTAAGTACCAGGAAGGTGCAAAGGGGGATTTGGGCTCCTGGGCTCCCCCTGCTGGTTTTTCTAAGCATCAGCAGTTTCTTTTTTGGACTGATAAACAGTATTTGGTCTCGATGAAAGTGGATGAACAGTGAACCATGAAAAGTGTCTCAACACCATGACATCACCAGCCACTTGGACGCTGAAAACATTCATAAACTGTTATGTTGTTGTTGTTGAATATTAAAAAAGACAAAACAAATTAGCACCAAACTTGGACATGGGGTCCTGTGTTTACGATGGGGCCCTGTTCCTATGGTTAAACGAGGCTAAAGCAAATGCACTTTTCGATCGTTACGGTATTCGACCTCAGCTAATGATCTCTTGAGCTGGTCTAGCATAACATCTGCCCATCAGACAAAAAAAAATGCGAACTTGCCTCAGTGATGTTGCAGGCCTTTTTGAACAAAGGTCAACACATACTGGGTCCATTGCTGTGGGCTGTCAAGAAGGCCTCAGATCAGATTTGCTTGGAAAAGCATTGCAGCGTGCAAATCAAGAATGCGCCATTCCGAATCGCTATAATTGGGATTACAAGCCGTTGAGTTTGCGGTCCAGATTTTGGATACGGCACAGGAAGAAGACGTGTCGCACGGAGATAATTCATTTGACACAATCTGGATCGTCAACATACAAACTAAAATGATTGTCACAAGCGATGGCTTGTGACAATCATTTCAGTTCCCATGAGTGTTTTTTTTTTCTTTTTGCCAAACCTTCCTGCCCATTTGTGGTGTTGACTTAGCCCACCGTTAACTTGCAGCGACGCTGGATGTCGTGAGCTGGGGTATGCCGCGACCCTTCGATGACCCTCAACGGGTGGACGGAATGACGGGCGGATCCGTTTTAACGATATAGTCATCTGTCCCAGTATTCCAAGTCTGCTTTTTCGCACTGAGCTCCAATTTAGAGAGGGACCAGTGTGCCATAGCAGATGTTTGCAGGTCCTCTAGAGATGCCATCTGGCTAATTTTGGGGGGTGTGGGGGGTAGGGGGGTGTTTCCTAGGCCCCACGTCTGTGTGTTAAACCGCTGCTTTGTATTTTGTAGGATGCTTGCAGTCTATTTAGAGTGTGCGAGCGAATCGCTGCGCCTTGTCCGTACTCATCGCCGAGCGCGGCGATGACCTACTTTCACGACCTTGGTCAAGAGCCTATCATGTTGCGTGGTTACCGTTTTAGACGGACTTGAAACCCATAGGAAGTTATGTCACACTGAATGTAGGCCAACTTAATGTCGAGCCGTGTTACGTGATGTCGTTGGGGCGGGGTCCTTGACGGCGTCTTGTTATGTTTGTTTGAGGAGGCCATGTCAGATTGTAGCGCCGAGACAGGAAATGCATCTTGCTCATATGTTAACCAATGTATGTCGCTCTAGTGGACGCAAAGGGGAGTGAAATATATGGCCCTATACTTTTTTCTTTTTTTTTTTTTAACCCTGGGTCTAACATTGAATGATAGATCCTCATTTTTCTCAAAGTTACTTTCATGGCCTGGAAGGTAGTGTAGCCAATTAAAAGCGTCGTCGTCCCGATGCCCGCCGGCGACGGATGTTTGTCACTCGGTCAAGTCAAGTGTTTCAAACAGGGAGCAAATGGAGTTTGCATGCCTTTATGACTCATTAACGTGGCCTTCGCAGCACCTCATCAACGCCACGTTCCCTTTTTCTGCAAATAGTTCCCTGTCGAAGGTTGTCAGGCAGTTATTTTTTTTTCCTGTCTGGTTTGAGAGTACTAAAGCACTCATGTGTCAATCCCGTCGCGTAGTCGGAGGTATATCGCTATAGAATTCGCTTAGTAGTCGTCATTTTCAGCCTATTCAAAGTTGACCTTTTCAGCGCCATACAAATCAGGAAATACACGGCCTCGGATAACACAACACGAATGCGGCATGCGGTGTGGAATATGAGTTCCGCATTGACGCCGTGGCCGTAAACAAATGGTTACAATTCACCAGTGGTCCGTTTCGAATAGACTAGAACAACCGAGTCAGAACAGATGCCGCAAACCTGACTGAAAATACAAATTCGCCAGCCAGGCCAGTAAATGATGCCGTGCTAGTGAAGGTAATGTATTCACATCGCCATCCCTAGTTAGCTTGACTTTTCAAGGGCAGAGTGGTCACTGATCCGAAATTTGACATTTCCGAAACAGTGGCCACCCGCCGCATTAAAAAAATAATGAGCCAATTTATCATGTAGCATGTCTTGTTCCGTGCGTCACATCACTATTTGTCAATCATCCGTTCGGTATCACCGCCGCTTTTCCAACCCTCCTCAGTTTACGGCGCTTTCTTCTCAAGCGCCTTTATGAATGGGGAGCTCCCCTTTCATACGATTGCATTGAAGTGGAGAACCATTTCTTTGTCGTCATCCCCATCCAAGCATTGAAAAGAAGTCAGCGGGGAATTCGTATTTGGGATCTTGCGTCAGTCTCTGCAGTCTTTGTTTCCACTCTTCTGAGAAAGAAAAAAAAAAAAACGATGTTCCAACTGTGTCGGCAATACATCCCAAATGCAATACACAGCGGCCCAGCATGTTTGATGAATTGTGATCAACTTTACCACCGTGGTGTTTCAAAGTACAATTTATGACCCGGGCCCTGGGTCCACCAGCACCCTCTCCTTGCTGTACATCGTAAACTGCTGTCGGCTGCTTTGTTGATTTTAATCCCGGCAGATTTTTGTTTCTTCTGTTCTTGAATATAGAAATTGCTTTGTTTGTACAGTCCCAAAAGAGTTGGCAGTGTCATTTTCAGGCAGAATATATATATATATATCTTCTATATATATATATTGCGCGTCGTCCCGCACGTGGTCTGTCCTTCCGTCTGTCCCTTTTCAAAACGTACCTACTTCACCGCGCCGCTGCGCCGCTCAGGCAGTGGCTCACTACGATCGCGCGGGCATCTTAGCGGAAAAATGTTGTCTACCCACAAGCATTGCAATGAAATTGTTAGTTATTTAGTAGAGCTAAACATCTCTTTATTTTCGCGATAAGCAATGAAGATGAACAAAAAGTTGAACCAAGCAACAACACTTTTGTGGGCCAAAGGCCCACCTTACAAGCCTTCCGCAGAAACTAGCTGATGAGCCGCCCTCCGGCGAACCAGCTAGTATATATATATATATATATATATATATATATATATATATAATATATATATGCACGGTATATATAATCCCCCTATTCTAACGCTTACCATGGAGCTTTTTAAAAGAAAAAAAACATATTTGGTGGGCCCGCCTTTGTTGACTCACTGTTTTGGTCATTATTTAGTTTTAAGTCGTCCCTTTGACTATATCAGCCAACCAAGTAAAACAAAGTCTTCTCATTTTGTTGTCGGATTGATTTCATCCCTTTGAAACGCGGCATCTGACAAAAGTTCAGTCGCTTATTTGATGGACTATAAAGTAACCAAATCCCCTGGCCAGCTTCTGCCGTTTTTATCATGTGAATAAATATGCGGCCGGCGGCCTTGCGCAATGTTAGTACTGTGTGAAAAATAGGACTAGCTGCCAAGTGGTTCGCGCGTGTGGCTCATTCAGACATTTTGTAATTCAGGTCATTTTTTATGTGTCATCCACTGACAAATGCACCATTCAGTACTCAAAAAACCTTCGGGCTGCTCAGGTTTCAAGTACAGTGGAACGGCTTTGACCTCCTAGACCCGTTGCGAGGCTTCCAGTAGGATGTTCTCAGAGGCGAGTGGCCACCGAGCACCCAGCACGTTAGAACAGAGGGATTGCTAAGACTGGATGACTCACAGAACTGGACATGTTTGAAAAATGGCGGCGCCGTGTCGGCTCCTTGTTCAAAAACAGCCGGTGGTGAGCAAAGTCCAGAAATATTGAACGTTTGGGGCAGGTGAGAAAGTCGCGGGTTTTAGATTGACTGGAAAATGGACCATCCTAATGTTTTGTCAGAAGTGTGTCACGGGCTTCTACCTTGGCTCATGTCTTCCCACGCCCCTCCCGTCGAGTTCTAGCGGAAACACGATCGCGTCGTATTCGGTTTGCTTTCCCAGTATTTATTGCGTAATCCCGCTCATTGACAAACAAACCGCAGGGATACAAAACCTCCTTGGCTGACGGCGCCGCAAAGTGGAATGAAAACAAAAACCTCTTTGGTCCGTGTCATTATTGGATTGCTTTCGTGGAACGGCGTAAAGTAAAAAAAATAAATACTGTGGGACTCATTAACCTTTACAATTTGGGCCCGTGCTGACGACTGAACAAATTGAAAGGAGGGGGGGGGGGGGGAAACCCTGCAGCTTTGGTGACAATGAAAGCAATAATTGCATTTAGTGCTGCACTCTGTGTGGTTAATTTGAATTATAACCGTGTCTGTCTTTTATCTTTATTGTTTGTCATTCCGGGTGTAAAAGGCACGCCGTTTCATTGCTCCCTCTGAAGAAATACTGTATTTGCGGCCGACATCGTTGCCTACGCGCTCTTATCCTGAATGTCTCCATGTCCTTTTTAAATTTTTTTTTCTACCAGGATACCAGAGGGTCAGGCCGACGTGGGCTCCCTGGCCGCGGGGAGGCTGCGCTCGCTGGAGGACCAGCTCACCCGAGCCAAGCAGAAGATCCACACCTTTCAGAAACTGACAGGCGATGGTAAGCTTTCCTCTGATGAGTTGGCAGGCAGTCGAACCACAAAATATGAAAGGGGCTTAGTCTTGGGAATACCGTTTGTTTTTGTTTGTTTGTTATTCCTCTCAGAGCCACAGAATGCTGCGTGTGTGTGGGGGGGGCGGTCCTTCCATGAGCTGGAAAGCTGCCAGGTGCAACAACATACGTGGAATTAAAATCAACAAAATACGTGTAAACAGTGAAATTATATTAAAATTTTATTATATATTAAAAAAATATATAATAATCATATCACCACTGAAGTCATGATGAAAGTAAAAAAATATAGAAAAAAAATAAGATAAAAATAAATTTATATATACAATACAATACAATACAATACATGCTGATTTATATAGCGCTTTCACAACAGCGGCAGCTGTAACAAAGCGCTTTACAAAACAGTTAACATAAAGTAAAATAATAAACACAACACATAACATAAAACACGGACAGTCGTGCAGTCCTAACCACTTTTCCGTCACACGCTTTGTTGTTTGAAGCGGTTTGAGATGAAAGAGGAGAGAATCAAAGTGTCCTTTCACCAGTGGATCAGAGACGTCATGCTCAAAATGTGCACACGTTGGCTACAAGCTAAGTTTCAAAGTCAACAAGAAGCTGTAGCATCCATTGACGAAAAAAGAGATTGGTTCACTTCTCCTGTCCCATGGAAATCCACTTCAATTCCAAGCGGCGACTCACGGTTCCAAATATGCATCTGCGCTCTTCGCCAACGCTCCTCTCTCCTCATCCTCAACGTCAGCGGCCATCCATCCAGCCGCACCAACGCCAACTGTCCAACAGCGCCGACATAGCCACTGAACAAATCGGGGTTGTGAAAAATGCTGCCCATTACTGGCGCAAAAAACACAAGCGCCCCAGGTCTGTCCAGCGCCGACGGTCAAGTATATATATATAATATATACTGTATATATATATATATATATATATATATATATATACATACACACACACACACCACAAATAGTCATGTGCTTTTTTGGCACGAGACTAAGCAAATATTAAATCGGCGCAGAATGCGGTGGGTTCGATGTATGTTTACCTCTCTAAGCGCTGGTCAGAAAGTGCAGGAAAGCTGTCAGGTGAGCGGGGAAGGTGTAAATAAAGCGGAAGCGCTGTGAATGCCCCCAGTGGCACAATGCGAGTGAAAGGGAAGAGAGGAGACAGACACGGAGAAAATAAAGAGGGACATGCGAGCGTGAAGGGCAGCGCAGGGTCAGCCTTTCCATCTTGCCGCAGGGAAAGATGACGCTAAAAATACCCTGTGGCTTTTTTTATTTTTTTTATTTTTTTTTACCATGGGAGGGGAAGAGAGAAAAGAGAATGCCAGATAGCAAGTTAAAAAAAAAAAAAAAAGATTTTCCATCTCATCCTGCTAGAGGCCGTCTTTCCTTCTGCCTCCATTTTCATTTTTTTCATTTTTTTTTGCACGTGTTTCTCAATGCAGAAACCAGAGCAGACAGCTGTGTTATCCGTGATGTATTGTACTCCACAATGTTTGGCTGGGGTGGGGTTTTGAGTTCCTTCCTGTTGTTAGATGTGTGCATGAGGGAAAAATATGAAGAGAATCCAAAAGAAACGGACCTACGAGGCAGAAAAACGCAGCCATCAAGGGCTTCTTAATGAGGTCAAAGTAACACCCAAGGACACAAAATTAAAAATTTCTGTTCTTTTCTGAAACCTCCTTCGTTTCGTTAGCCTCCTTATGCCCATGTCATGTATCGCACAAACATTTAAAAAAATTAAAAACTGGCATGGTCTTCCAATTAACTTCAACTCGATTCCCTTTGAAGTGTTATGGTTGGTTTTGAGCTTTCTTTGTCTCCCCCCCCCCCCCCCCCCCCCCAATGCAGGCCCGGGGCCCACTCAGGAGGAGCTGCGCCGTCGAGTGGACAACGGCGTCAAGGAATTTTGGTACTTTGTTCGAAGCGAGGTGAAGAAACTGGCCAATGTCGAGGCCAACGAGAGGCAGAAATACGCCGAAACTCTCCTGACCGATTTGGGGAACCAGCAAAGGTGAGCGTGCGTCATGAATGCCTTCAGAAGATTTGTAATGTTTTCAAACGCACTCAATATTTGCATGCCACCACCGTTGATACGGAGAAGGAAAATCTGTCGCTTGTGTTTCTGATCTCGCGACAAAATTCGTTTCGTTGGTTCATCGACCATCTGTCGGGGGGGGAGAAACATATCAGTGGGGGTCCATCGGCTCTGTGGGAAGCGCCACATCCGCGCTGTACTATTCTTAAGAACCAAAGGTTCATTGATTTCTTTATTTCCTTTTCTTCCAAGCCATAAAACACGGTACAGTCGCCCTAACTCGGTTTCCCCGGGCTGGAATTCTATTTCCATTCATTTTAATGGCGAGAAATGACTACGCTTGGCAAACAAAAGGACTCTTATCTATTATCGCTGTACTGCTTATCCTGTTCCGGGACGTGAGGTGGAGGAGCGTATCCCCAGCAGACTGGGCAAAAAGGCAGACCACTCCCTAGATTGCTCGCAAGTCAGCCAAGCGAATCACTACACCGTCAGAAATGATGATGAAAGAACAAGACATTTGATCCCAGAGGTTTGCAGTTAAATAAAATTGCCCCCCACTACACAGCCCCTCAAAAAAAAAAAAGAGTGCAAGTAAAGGAAAATCGAAAGGCAGTAGACCTTAAGGAACTTGCGTGTTACAGAAGTTGCAAACATCGATTTACTTCTTCCGACTTGTTGTTGTTGTTTTTTTTTTTTCCTGCTAAATATGAGCCCGTCATTTACCAGTCCGAAAAATGATTTGGTCACGCTCTACCTCCATTCAATTTGTTGGTGGGTTTTGTGTCTGTGCTGCGCGTGTATACACAATGACAAGTGTTTAAAACAGGCAAACTATTTTTTTTTTTTTTAAAGGCCAAAATCTTCCCATTTACTTTCTCTTTTGATTCCCACAACAGCCTGTTTACGCCGAGGACTCGTTTGGCCTGGATTCACTTCGCTGGCTGCTATTTTGATAGTCCTTATGCCCCCCATTGTTCCATGACATGGAGCCACTGATGGTGTAGTAGTTCACTCAACGGCAGGGCTTTGTTTACTCCAATTTTTTTGTTTTATATCCAATCAAGAGGGTTTCATTACACAATTTCAGTGGCCATCCTCATTCCAGGGCACAGCGAAGAGTAATGTACAGTACATGTCAAAAGCGATATTTAATCTGTACTCACTTTCTATTCATGCATTCAGCGCTGATAAGAGGTCAGTGCGCTCTTACGGTAACGAGCTCCGTCCACAAAATAAACAGTCCTTTTTTCGCGCATGTTAATGAATGGAATCAATTTATCTCTGACAAACATTGACTGTAAATAGGTCATGGCCTTAGATGTAATAAATTAACTACAATGGCAACAAGTAAAGCCCTGATGTGTGCCTTTACTAAGCATCAGTCGGTGCCGTTCCACCCCAGTCCACTAGGTGGCAGTAAAATAATTACAAAGCTGCACAAAGCAAGCTTTTTTTTCACCCCCACTTCTTATGCCAGATTGTTTGTCCTGCCACACAAGGGACAGAGGCCCCGAATATTTCTATTCTTTGGGCTATATATTGCTAACCCCGCTAACTAACAAACAAATGAACCATCCATTGACAAAGTAAACACGACAAAGTCTCTGACTGCACTTTGTATATATTCATTATCAAAAACCAGCCCTGCTGTGAAGAATCCGTCTCTCCTGTTTTCAAGCGTACATGCTTGAAAGTCGCACATCTCTCGGCCAAATTAATGAAGTGGGGAAGTGCAATTTGCCATCTTGCACTCCCGCGGGTGGCAAATTGCAATTTGAGCTACAAGAGGGTCTGCTCATATTCGCAAAACGGATGTATGTGCATGATTTAGTGAAGCTGCCGCGCACTCGGCTGCTGTTCCCAATTCTCGCGCAAAGTTTGGAAATGAGGACAGGCACAAGTGGGCGTTTGAGTGGTTGCTAAGAAAGTGGTTGCTCAGTTCAAAGGTCACAGACTCACTCTGTCTAGATGGCAGACTTCCACTCAGTGGGTGCAACTTATCCAAGTGATTCATTGTAATCCTGCTCAAGTGGCTTATAGAGGCCATTGTCTTAGTCATTGCAGGCTAAGCAGCTTTTCAAAGACTGATTCCTCACCCCCTAACATACACCCACATACACACACACACAGGACTGACGTGGACCTTCATGCGGATTCCTTTTTTAAGTCGCCTTAAGTGCTCCAGGCAGTAGGCTAAAAAGCTCAAGTAAGGAGCACTCCAATGTTTAACTCCAATTGCAAATGTCTTCAACGTACATGAAGTAGCACCATACTTGCACAATTTTTTGCGTCTTCAATTCATGTGGCTCAGCGAATTGATTTTCGGGTTGTCTGCAAAGCAGTGAGAAAGTCAATCCCATTTCTCCAGAAAATCTCTCCAATAGTTAGGATGTAGATGACAAATGAAAAGGGACTTAAAGTAGACTCCTGGGGTGTAACTAAGCCGTATGTCGTGTGTTGGTGTACCTTTAATGAGATTTGGCCTATTAAGTGACAGCAATAGCTTTGACTCAGTCGTCTTGGTGAGTGTGAGCTTCTTCTCAATGCTTTTTGTGTGTTTTCATTTTCTATTTGTGCATGTGACTGTCCTGTTCAGTATACAGCTGAAAGTACATCGGCTATTGCCACACTACTTTTTTTCCACTTCACTCGGCAGTGGCCCCTGTCAAGCTGCTTGCACCTCTAATTTATGCACTCAGCAGAAAGCAAAATATCTCAAGTGACGGCTCGAAATCAGAAGAAATGATAAGATGGGCCACCCATAAATCAAGACTGCACTTTCCTCCTTTTTTTTAATGTTTGTCAATATTTTGAGGCTTTGATTTGTCTACACGCTGTTGTCATTCACAGCCTAATGGATGGCGCAGGCACACTGCAGTCCAATAATTGGTCACCAGAAAATAGTGGCATTGATGTGACATCGAGAACGGCATGTGCAGAACACAAAAGGCGCATTTTCCAAACAGAGCTTTTCTTGTAATCAACAACCGCGTGCCAGAAAGAAAGAACCCAATTGATCTCTGCGGTTGTTCTTTGTGTAAATGTCTTGTTCCTTGTTTTGTTTTTGTTTTTTTGTCAAAATTGCTGGCACGTAGTGAAAAGCCAGATCAGTCCGATGGAAATCTAAACTCCCCCACACTTTGATTCCAAAACAGTTTGATAGCATTTAAAATGCTTATAAAAATCATAAAATATTGCTGTACCCTTAAGAATGCAGTAACGTTCGACGGCTTACAAAACAGCGGGTGTCACGGCTCACCGGTTTCTGGGTTTGGTCACACAATGTTGGCAATGCAAACCCAAAGGAGCTTAGATGTCACTTTCAATGATGCCATTATGGCCACCTGCAAATAATATTTTACAGAAGTAACACACAGCTTGAAACAATCGCAAACCGAATTGCGCGGATGGTGCAGTAACAACAACAACAAAATGGTGGTGTTTAATTTTTTATGGCAAAGTGTCAAGAGTACATTTCCAGTCCCAATTTTACTGTGCTATCATCCTCTGAAGCTTAAAAACATGTCTTTGTCCCCCCCCCTACCAGTTGGCAATCTGCTGTTTCTACACTTAAAAATAACTCAACACATTCGGTCATGATCACTCAAGCGTACTCAATTTCCTCATGTCTGCAAGGGGATTGGCCCCTGCGCTGTTGGTAACGTCATTCGGTTGATCCCCTTTCGTAGCCAGCAAGGTTTGCTTTTGGCTTCCCGCAGTGGATCCCTGATGGCTCCCTTGTGCACACTCCTGGAAAGGAAAATTGACATCCATTCACGGTCCATGGTTCCAAATTCTAATTGGGACAATGAGTAATGCTGGAGTCACGGTTTGTAGAGAGAGGCAATATCCACTGCGCTCCGGTGTTAAAATAGGACATTTCACTGCTTTGTGGGCGCCCGAGTCTTTGGACGAGCTACCAAATATCCGAATAAGACCTCTCAGACACACAGGATTTGACTGATTTGGGTCAAAGAAGTGAGTAATAAATTAAGCTTGCATAAGTGTGTGTTTGAGAGAGCGTTTGTGATGTGTTTGCGTTCGCCCGTAGCGGAATACATCAGAGCTCGCGCTTTCGGGCAAGTTTCCGAAAAGGATGGCCACGATATTTGGCAGCGCGTGACATCTACACACATTTTCTGTCAGAGTCTTGCAGATAGGCAGATTTATCCCAGAAAGAGCTAAACAACCATATCATTGTGTTGTCACTCAGCAAGATGTAGATAAAACATTTTGAACCTGCGTAATATTGTATTTGCAGCCTTCCATCATCATAATATACTTTTCGGTATGTTCGATGCCCTGCGGAGGATAGCAATAAACCCCTGCCCCTCCGTCTACCTGCCGTGGTTCAAAGAAGAGAATAATAAATCCGCAACCTTATTTTATGTTGATTTAATCTGTGTGTGCTGCGTGGCAACTTGTGCATGCCTGCCCCCGTTTGAAATCAGGAGAGATGAAAAAAGGGCCAGGAATAAGATCAAAGACATCTCCGTTTGCATCTTGTGCAAATATTCGCTTCGCTTTGCCAGGATCACAAAGACAAAATAACGCAGCTGTATGTGCAAGCTGGGGCTACTAACACAGTGGAACTTACATCGAATTGATTCCACAACCAAACTTGTAATTCAAATCACGTGAATCTCAAATCAGTTTTCCCCATTGAAGTTAATTGAAATGCCATTAATCCGTTCCGGAACCCGAAAATGCATCACGCGCAATCACAGCACAAAGCAAAAAAAAAAAAAATCTGTCAAGCCACAGCTCGCCTCTTGAAAAGCCAAAACAATCATTTTTCAGCTATTAGAAGGTTTTAAAAAAGAGTTTTCAGTAAGGACTGCAGGTTGTCACGACACATCATAATCGGAGTTCTTCTTCCTGCAACTGAGTTTAGCCTAATTAAAAAGAAAATTGGTATAATCCATTGTAGGTGCTTTTATGCAGCCTGTAATGTTTACCTATCACACTTGGTAATTGGATATCACTGCAACAAAATTGTCAACTGAGCTAATAGTACAAAGTGATCACCGTACACCGGTGGTTGTTCAAGGATGTTGTCAGACAGAGTGGCAATATAACGTCAAGTAAAGGCCTGGCTGAAGTATCATTAAACATTATACCTGTCTTGACTGCACACAATGCCGACAATAAATACGACAAGAGCAATATAATACAGAGAAACCTCTCGGGACTTGGTAATATTCCAAACACAATCGACGTTCGATGACTTTCAAAAGTGGATTTCTTATTCTTGTGGAATAGTGTATGCCGATATACTTTACTGGAGTCCTAGCTACGCTCAGTGTCTTAATACTTCAGTAATGTTAGTCGCTTTTCATAGAGATTAAAAAAATTCAAGCTTGAGGGTGTTATTATTCTGTCAACATGTGTTGCTGCACTGTTTGTGTTTCAATATCCGGTTGCTTAAAGGGTAACGTCGCCGCATAGGTCCTAATTGTTAGCCCATGTGGCTATGGTATTTCCCATTCTATGTTCAAATATGCAACGTTTAATTCCTTCTGTTGGATGTGTATTTTGACGGGAACGTTCAGCTGGATGTCAACAAAAAGCTTGATGCGTCTTTTTTTTTTTTTTTAAATCATGTTTTCTACCAGACTATTGCTTGTTCAGTGAGTTGAGTCGAATTGAAAATATAAGAGTGAATAGTTGAGTTGCATCGGTGGCTCGTATCTAAAAAACAAAAACGTAAATCAGGTCACTTGTAACCTAAGGCACCACTGTATTACAATACGTCCTGCATGAGTGGTAGTACAATATTTACAACTTTTATTTTTTTTGGAGGTCTTTTTTTTTGTTCCATGTTCTGGTACCACTTTTATTCAGCAAAGCATTGGCAAGAATGAATCGCCTGTTACGCTGCCAGCTGGTGAAATAATTTGAGCTTGAACGAAACAAACAAACAAAAACGCTCTCCGACCTCTTATTTTGGCGGTAGGTCCATCATGGCAGACCTGTACTACCTCAGCCAAGCAGATGGAGTGGGCGAGTGGCGGATGAAGGAGGCCAAAGACCTGTCGGATCTGGTCCAGAACAGAATCACCTACTTGCAGGTACTTGGAAACCACGCGTGGCGCTTCTTTCCTCTCTTTCTCTCTCACATTCACTCTCTGTCTTTCATTCCCTCCCTCTCTTTCCCTCCGCCACACTCTCATACACACTCGTTCGCGACATGTCAAAACTCACCCACGACGAGAAGCGTTCTATGTGGCGGGCGAGCCGTGCAAATGTTTTTTTTTTTTCTCTTTTGCATACGCTTGCCAAAGCCCCTTGTGCATTTTTGTCACCGTCTTTCACACCTGCTTGTCTCATTTGCACCGATCCATAACTGTCGCCGTCACTTTCCGACAAGGCGCAGGTGAGAGGCGTGATAGCGCACTGTCTCACCACTCAAATTCTTGACTGCTTAGACTGCTTGTCGCTCGTCGGCGCTTTATGAAAACACACCGGAAAAAAAATGTTGACTGGGTCTGCTCGTGCGGGATGGCGCGTTCTACCCACGCTTGCTTGGGTTTTGTCCACATAGTTTCCACGTATATTTTTTTGGTATAGATCTGTTATTGTCCTGTAGGGTGCTAACGATTGTGCTAGGAGCAAATATAGGGAGTTCTGCTCCTAAAACAAACGGAGCTTACCCTAAGTCATTCATTCATTCATTCATCTTCCGAGCCGCTTGATCCTCACTAGGGTCGGGGGGGGGGGTGCTGGAGCCTATCCCAGCTGTCTTCGGGCAGTAGGCGGGGGACACCCTGAATCGGTTGCCAGCAAATCGCAGGGCACACAGAAACGAACAACCATTCGCACTCACACTCACACCTAGGGACAATTTTTAGAGTGTTCAATCAGCCTGCCATGCATGTTTTTGGAATGTGGGAGGAAACCGGAGCACCCGGAGAAAACCCACGCAGGCCCGGGGAGAACATGCAAACTCCACACAGGGAGGCCGGAGCTGGAATCGAACCCGGTACCTCTGCACTGTGAAGCCCACGTGCTAACCACTGGACTACCGGGCCGCCCCACCCTAAGTCATAACCCCAATAAATATTTTCATTCAAAAACACTCCCACGTCATAAATAGAACAAAGACAACAAATGTCACGGCACTCGTGATACTGTCACTCTACTGCAAACGCGCGGTGGGCTGGAATCAAGAAAACAGTTCCTGGGCCTCACCGATGTACACGGTCGATGCCACTTCCAGCAAACCACACACATGCAGAGTGGCACGAGGACGTTCACCACCACCACCACCACCACCCCCTCTGTCGGCACGCTCCCGTTCCTCCGCGGCGGCGCCGCTGTGTTTTGGGTGCCACCGCTGCGCCCTGCAGCATTAATGAGCCGGCATGTTTGATGAAGAGGACCGAGTCAGCCTGGCTGGGCGGAGACAGGCCCACTAACAGCTGCTGTCACCGCTGCTGAGGGATCGCGCCGCTCCACCAGCTGCCATTACTAATTTAGCACACACAAACACAGACATGGCTATGCGCAGATGGGTTCGCGCTCACACACACACACACATACACCTGTGCAAGGCTTTTTCCGCATTTGCACCGCGATTCCTCATGTGTGTCTCTTGTTATAACTGACACACATGGATTCGAACCTACACGGGTCCGCGCGCGCAAACTCCTAACACCCCCCCCCCCCCCCCTCACACACACACCTCGCTGACTGTGCCACCCGCGGTATTCTCTCCCCTCGTTCCTGCTTTAACTAATTCCATGTCTGCCTGCGCCATCTGGCCACTCATACAGTGAACATGGCAGCTCCTTTGAAGAGTCTTCTGTCAGACGAGCTTTTTTAATTTTTTTTGCCACTTTTGCATGTTGACGTACAGTACAGGTGAAAGGACGGCGTTGTTCCTTGTCACAGCTGCCGGGCAAGCTTTTAAGTAGAAGCTTGGAGCTGACATGTGGATAATCCCAACTGAAATTATTACGTTTTTGTTTTATTTTATTTTTTTTTAAAAGGCGCGCTTGATGAAAATGTAACTTTTTGTTTGTGTTAAAAAAAAAGACGACAGCTGTGTCCCCAGGGTTCCTGCCCACCCATCAAGTGTGAAATTAAACCACCGAGTCAATCTTTTCTTATCTGCCTGAATCATGACAAAGTGTTTGTGAACAAGCTAATGTGTTCTGCACTTGTGCATCGCTGTTACATAACGGAAGAGATGTGGGCTGTTTTCGAAATGTGTCACTCATTCCCGACTTCCACATCACGATAGAAGTACTGTACTTTTACGTTGGATGCTTTATCGTTAACTCTTTCCCTCATAAAAATGTTCCGATACTACAGCACAGATACCCCCGGTTTGTAATGTTTCAGTAAGCAATGTTTGGTTTGATTTAAGTTGTCCCAAGCGCATGGCAATGTACTGTATTCTGCATATTTGGCATAAGATTGCGGTTAAAAATTAGTTTGGAGAGAGAGGCCAGTACGGGTTGTCACCAATTGGGTGCTGAAAGGACCCAAAGGTACGGAAATGCTGGGTTCAAGAGTTTTGTCCTAAATGTGGGGATGGCATCACTCCTTCTTGTGACTGCCTCCGTGGCAGGCCTTAGATCGTTCCGAACCTCCAAAACGGGATTGCCGTTTAGACAAAAGTGTCACCACCATTTTAGTTTCTGTCATTTCACGGCACGGCATTTGAACGATGCAAAATCAGCCATTGAAATAATTCTCGGCTTAAACAGATGAAATTGCGTGTGCAAATCGGCAGACGCAATCCGGCGTGCGCCCGCTGAGTCGATCGACTTTCACGCGTGTTTACACATGCGAACCTTCCGCCGATCGGGCCCGCGGTGACTTTGCAAAGTGACGGGCAACGAAGGCGACGGGTTTTGTCGTGTGAAATATATCTGCACGTTGTGAAGCATTAATGCCCTCCATCTGTTCAACTGGGTTAAGAATCCATCCCGGCTTTGTAGCATTGCCACGCGAGCCGTACGCACGTCTCTTTTGATGTACATGACATGTGTATTACCGGTCCAATAGTAAACAAAACTAACCAGACCGCCAAATCAAACCCAGCGGGGAGCTTTGGTTGGACTCCAATATCTTGAAAGTCTGTTGTTTTTATTGTCGAGACAAAACAGAGCGACTGCATCCTAGAATTAGATTTAGAGTCGGCTTTTAGTTTACAGCCAAATGGCCATTTCAAGGCACTGTGGCGAGTGAAGGTTGAAGTCGTTTGAAGTCTGTTTCTACCAGAGCGAGCGCGTTAATTTAAAAAGGCAACTTCTTTTTTTTTTTTTTTTTTTTATAGACCGCCGCAGCTCACAAAGTTAGCGGCTGTCAAACTAAATCCTGCCGCCGCTCTACTTGAGCCAGCGTGTGCATCAGACGAGCGATTTCGACAACCTTGGCAGACCCTATATGACAAATTAGAAACCGATGGTTGTTCGATAACGTTTGACGTTTTTGCGTATGAAATGCAGAACAAGTCGAGACTCGTACTTGACGATGTATCTTCTATCAGTTAGTCGTTTATGAGCACCACGTTTTGTTTTTTACTTGGCCAAGTCGCCAACGACTCGACGATGATGACCAACCCGTATTTTTTATTTATTTTTTTGTTATTCTTTAACCACCACGATTCCACCTTGCTACCAAGGATCTGGCGGCCGTGTGAACGCCCCGCCGCACATGTAAATGCCGTGCACATTTAATGGCGTGCCTCTCCCAAGGTCGGTCAAGTATGAAAGACGAGACAAAAGCTTCACAAAAGCTCCTTGTGAGGCTGCTACTGTAGATTATCGGTAATTGGTATGCAAGTCTCTCACACTTGGAATTAATGCACGGCCACACGATTGAAAGTCAATGCAGCACACAAAGAAAGGGAGTTTCACTCCATTTTTTTCCCCTTTTCTTGGCCAGAGCGTCCCGATTCGACTTTCATCCTCCTCCCACTCCCCCCGGTTGCGAAAAGCGAGTGGAATAGTGTGAACCCTCCGCAGCTGCAGTAACTCTAATGAGGAAAACACTCGCATCGGCCGTCACCAATTGGGTGCTGAAAGGACCCAAAGGCACGGAAATGCTGGGTTGAAGAGTTTTATCCTAAATGGGGATGGCATGACTCCTTCTTGTGACTGCCTCCGTGGCAGGCCTTAGATCGTTCAGAACCTACAAAACGGGATTGCCGTTTAGACAAAAGTGTCACCATCATTTTAGTTTCTGTCATTTCATGGCACCAATTGGTGATTTTTTTTTTCTTCTTTCTACCTACGTTCTTGCTGCTGGAGGCTGTAAATTTCCCCCTTTGTGGGACAAATAAAGTATATCTTATCTTAATTGCTGTTTAGGAAGCCGGTTGGCACCGGGATTGCCGAGTCACAACTTAGCAACTCGGCTACAAAACAGTCTGTGTCACTCTGCCGGGTTGCTTTTGACCCCCCCCCCACCCCTCCGTTTTTTTCTGTACTATATATGGTTGTTTCGTCCCCCCTCCCAGTGTCACTCGGGGATGCTATGCGTAACGCTTTTTATCAAATGTATGTTTAAGTAAGGCAAGTGGCAAAACAAGTATGAGGAATTAATGGAGTGGTGGAAAAAGGTGAAATACGATGGGGGGGGGGGGGTGAAAAAACTATGAAAGTGTTGAATGCCACGTCACGCTCAAATGTCAACTGTCAAAAACGGATGCTACTTTGCAGGTTGAATGTGTGAAAAATATATCCTCCCTAAGAAGTTAGAAATGGAAACGGGGAGGAATTAATTTTCATGATATCCAGGAACTAAAACGTATTTTGTTTGCCTGCAAGTTTCAAGCATGCGGTTGAACGGCATTGTGGGGGGGGGGGGGGGGGGGGGGTCTATTTTCAGCCACCGAGGAATATTTGCTCACGAGTATTTATGGAAACAGACCTGGGTGTGCTAATTGGCAGAGGAAAAAAAAACAACACGCTCACCAAATGCCCTTGTCTATTGTAATCACGCAACATGTCACCAAGTGGAGCAGCGAGTCCCGTTGGTGCCGCTAATGACGTTAAATTTTTTTCTTTTCTTTTTATCGTTTCAGCAGCAACACAAATCAATGACACGAAAGAGGGGGGAAAAATGTAATTTTCTTTTGCTCTCCGGTGAAAATAATACATCCGAGTAATTTCATATACTCTTCAGGCAATAAAGTGTTGGGTAGGACTTATCAGAGAGAGGTAGGAGCAGAAGAAGCTTCGGAAAAGGCTCGTGTAATATGAAACAAAGGTAACCAAACAAACAAGAACCGTCGCCGCGCGTTATTAAAATTCAAGAACCAACTGTTGGGGGGGTGCGCCGAGATGAAGGTCAAGCGCTAAATAGTGAATTGAAAAAAAATATTGTGCTTTCCCCCCTAGAACCCGCCGGACTGCGGTAAGGCCAGGAAGCTGGTTTGCAACATTAATAAGGGCTGCGGTTACGGCTGCCAGCTCCATCACGTCGTCTACTGCTTCATGATCGCGTACGGCACCCAGCGGACGCTCATTCTGGAGTCCCACAACTGGCGCTACGCCCCCAGTGGCTGGGAGAGTGTCTTCCTTCCCGTCAGTAACAGTTGCACCGACCGCTCGGGCGCCACCACCGGACACTGGTCAGGTACGTCCAAACGCCTTCTCAAAAGCACACGAGCAGTCACCGGCTCATAAAATCTTAACTCATTCACTCCCAAAGACGTTTTTAAACGTCTTTTCTGACTTGGTCCAGAATTGGCTGGTACTGATTGAGTTCATTGTACACTTTACACACACACACACAAATGCATCCAAAAGTTCAATCTCGAACGTTCTCTCGCCAAATTGAGCGCGTACGACTACCTTTTTTTTTTTTTTTTTAAATGCCGCTGCAGCGAAAAGCAAGCGTTGTATGAAGGTCTCCTGCTGAAACCGAACGAAGCAATTCCCGTAAAAGCACTTTGGCAGCTAACGTATTAGCGGGAGGCTGCCGCTCGACGCTTCCCGTCGCCAAGTAATCCTGTGACTTGAGAGTCCACTCAAAGAGTGCACCCAACTCGGTTTATCCGTCAACTGTGAACCAAGACTACTTCACATCAAGCACGGCGCACGGGTTATTAAGTCCGTACAAGACTGAATGGTTTTCTAGATGGAGTGGGCAGAGGTTAGGAACATGGTTACATTAGAGCCTTGCCGTGTGCTTCTCCCAACACTTAACGGCAAAAGAAAATGGATCAAATGTGCGCGGGTCAAGTGTCCCCCTTTTGCCATTGATTGCTCCTGCACTCACAGCTAAGATGCCCTTGAACATCCCCGACTACCCACCCTCTCGACTGGAAAGTCGCCCACTCATGGCGTGGGTCGCTCATGGCCTGTGCGTAACGTTTGCATCCAAATTCCTGGAGAAACACAAAAACGGCCTTTAAAAAAAAAAATAACCCTCGACAATCTTTTAATTTCTATACAAGTGCTATATCAGGACTATGTTCACTGTATCCACCGCCTAAATCCATTTTAGAATTGACCTGAATGAATAACCAAAGTGAACGTTGTGAATCTTGTTTAAGCCTCCCCGTGGGGGATCCGGAACAAAAAAACAGGCAGCGCTGGGTAAAATCAAGTGCAGGAGGCTGCGGTTTTTATGGGAGGATTGACACGTGCCGCTGTCTACACACAGCTTGTGTTTACCCCTCCGCTGCCCCCCCCCCCTCAAAAATAAACAATGGGGTTGCACAGATCAACAGAGTTGTCTGCCTTCAGGCAAAAAATTTTTTAAATCCCTCCTCCTTCAACGGGTTTTGATGCCTCACTGGAATTTAAAGTACCAGTGATGCCCAACAAATAAGAAACGGGAGATTCGGGAAGAATTGCTGCTGCTTTTTTTTTTTTTTTAAACAATTTCTGTCATTCACACTCGCATGTTCAGTCATTCGTACACTGAAATGGAATAGCGGAGACAAAAGATCAATGCGTTGATAAAATACACGAGCGCCGCACATGCAGCAGGACTCATTTATTAGTCTTGAGTTCCGAATCGAAGATGCGATGATTACTAGGTTGGCTTATGGTTTAAAAAAAAAAAAAAAAAAAGAATTGTGTTTGCCTCTGCAAAACTGACAAATCCGAAGCGTTTGCAAAAGACGATAAGTGAATTGGAGGGTTTGACTATCAGGCGTCGTCTGCCTCACGTTCTCATTCGCTATCAATTTCTCTCTGCGTGCCTCGTTGTTCTCGCGGTCGCATCCTTTCAGCTCTTCACCCCCCCCCCCCCCAGCACCTCATTTGACTCATGCTCTCCTGGGTTCTTCCTTCTTATCTGCTGCTCTCGGGGTGCCTCGCCTCTCTTATTCCGCCGCCTTTCATGCGTCCTTTTTGACTATCTGCTCTCTCTGTTTCCGCGCTATGTGTCTCCGCGGCCTCCTATGGATCCATCGACGCCATCTTGCTGCGCCGAGCCGACTGCTTATTCACCGCATACATCCTGCATTCTTATGCCTTGTCTATTTTTTTTATTTTTATTATTTTTTAGTAGGTAGATAAGTTAGGTAGGTTGTCTGGGCCACCGCAGGGAACAAGTGACACATCGACCTTGCTAATGTAGGCCTGTTGCTACCTGACTCGTCCCAATTGTCATGTCTGTTTCATTAACAGTAGGCAAGTGCCATCTTTGCGGCGCGGGGCCGCAGAACGAGGCCCGCAGGCATAAATATGCAAAACCTGTTGTTAATGCTCCCTTTCAAATGCGTGTCCTTATTCTCGCTGCGCCTTATACTTAGCAATGCTTTTTAACGGAGCGGTTGGGAACCGATTTATAGGGGGGGCGTTGTGGGGGGGGGGGCCAGAATTTTGAATTTTATTCACGACCCACCTTCTCGAAATAGCTTTATATTGTTAACCCTCTTCTGTTAAGAGTTTCCCTTCGGGGTGCGAGGCATTTATAGGAATCGTATACGCATCTGTGACTGGGTCTTTTTGTGAGAGAAAACATATAGCTTCGGGGGGGCCGGAATCAAAGATAGTGGAAAAAGTCATTATGGGACCTGCTTGTTTCATCCCTCACATGGGAAATTGCGGAAAACAAAACCTAAAAAGATGGGATTAAAGTAGAAATAACATGCCATGCGCTCGCTTGAGGGATGGCAATGTCGACGGGGAGAGTAGGTCCTTGGAAATGCGCTTGTTGTTTTCTTAGGCACGCTAATTAGGATATAGAAAAGCAAAGTGTGAGTAGAAAATAAAAAGGGGGAAAAAAAAGAAGTTTTCTAGTTTAGCATGTTAGCGGTTAGCATGTTGGTCTCACGGTTCTGAGGAGTTTGAATCTTGGCCCGACAAGCTTCATTTGCCACATTTCGTTACAAAATTGTTAAGCGCGGATCAAACAGCTCATTTCTTGGATCCGACCGACTCATTAACCGAATGTGAAAAAGTTCTCGTTTTACTTGGGAATGTTTAGCCGGAGAGGGTCCAACGTGTAATTAGATGAAGATGGAGGGGAAGGGGGGGGGGGGGGTGTTATTCCTGCGAGATTATGACTCGGTTCATTTGCAAAGTGACTGCAGGAACATCATGTTTGTTGTTCGCTCTTCCTCTTGTCTCTTTGGATTCAGCTCCTGAAATATGTATGAAGCCTTCTAGGTGAAAGCTTTTGGATCTAATTGAGCGGCTGTGGGTGGAAGATCAGTCCATTTGTGCTGGGTCTCGGAGCCATCTTCAGCCCCCCGCTTGTACGTGCACGCCGTGCCGGCATTGTTATGTAAGCGGAGACGTCTATTGTCAAAAAAACAAAATGCGTGTGTCTGCCCCCCTCTGACTTCATTCCATCTGAAGAAAACTGTAAAGTCACGTCCCGGCACTGTGTCCTGCTTGTTCAGTCTGTCGCCAGCGTATGATTCAGCATTGTGACACTCCAAGCGAGGCTCGCCTTTATTTCTGTCCTTGTCCTTTAAACGTGTTTTTATGGGACCCATCATGTCCGAAGCAGAGTTTACACACGCGTTCCCGTTTATTTAGGAAGTGTGCCAATGTTGTTTATAGCAGTATTAGGACCTGTCTCCGGTGCTTTGGCGCCCTCAAAACTGATTATCTGCAAAGGTGGGACATATACACACACACATTTTCTGAAGGTTTTGGAAGCGAAAGTCAAGGTTGTCTTCCAGGTATTTCCCCCGCTGGTGAAATGAGATTATCAGGGGCTGCGTGAACGCGCGTTTGCAGTTTATCGTTTCGCGGTCTTCAGTGAGCGCATACGCGCACGTACACTCGAGTGTACGCGAGTGCGCGCGGTCAAACGGTCGGCCTCGGTGTGTAAGTTGAGCGTTCTGGGGACGCCGCGAGGTTTTTGCTACCCCGAGAGGTGACCTTTACAATCAGCCCGGCTCAACACGTTGCCCGCGGCTCCTGCCAATCTCGACTCAGCCTGGAGTCGCCGATGGCCAAGCGCCCCCCCACACCCCCTCACCATCACCCATCCACATCCTATCTTTGATTCTAAGGAGCCTCCCTTTGCCACGTAGCAAACTTAACTATAATCCCGAAACTGTGAGTAGAAATGATGACAAAGTTCATTCCTAAGGATTCATTCTTCACAACTCTTCGCAGGGGAGGCCCACGATAAGGACGTCCAGGTTGTGGAGTTGCCCATAGTGGACAGTCTTCACCCTCGCCCCCCCTACCTGCCTTTGGCCATTCCCGAGGACCTGGCGCCACGTCTGCACCGCCTGCACGGTGACCCCTCCGTCTGGTGGGTGTCCCAGTTTGTCAAGTATCTGGTGCGGCCTCAGGCCTGGCTCGAGAAGGAAATCCAGCAGACCACTGCCAAACTGGGCTTCAAACACCCCATCATTGGGTAAGGCAAATATTATTATTTTTTTTGCATTTCCCTGATGTCTTTACACCGTTTCTATTGGGCGCTTCCTATCAGCGTTTCAAAGCAAACAGAAGGCCTGCTAATAAGCAAATAAAGACGTGGCTTGCAGCCATTTACTGAGGTTACTATCAGGTTAATCCAACCGAAACGGCTCGATTGTGCATTTTATTCTTTATCGTCTCCGGGCTCCAGAATTAGACTTGTTTGAATAAAATAAGACCCAAAGCAACAATGAAAATTTCCCGGCATAAAAATATGGTCTCTATAGAAACCAGCACCGTGACTCCGCCCCCAATTCCCTGGGGTGGTGTCCCACTTGCTCCTCCTCCTAAAGAGGAGCAAGTGTTGGTATTTCACGTACCTCCTCTGGGTGCCTTCCTGTCCAACCGGGAGGAAACCTCAGAAAGAACTTGGCAACACCGAAGGGATCTCGTGTCAGAGCTGACCCCGGACTGAACATAAGGAGGTGGGACCATGGCCATCTCAATTTCGACCGCTGCCACCTGGACTTGGACGTTTGGAGTTGATAAATGGACAGATGGGCGTGTTATTATTTTTTTTCCTTGTTGCACGGCAACTCGGGGGAACATTTGCATTTTGCCCACGAGCCCATTCTCTTCATGCTGCACTTCCTGCATGGGCTGTTATCGTAACGCGCTCACTCAGCCCAGATGGGAGATTTATCATTCGACGCCCATGTGCATGATGATGAGGGCGCAGCAGGAGAAAAGCTCCGTGTGAGGAAACGTGGCTTTCAGATCCTTTTGCTGAGGTGGACCGAACCTTTCACAATGTCCCGGGAGTCTCCAGCATTGTCCGACTCTACTGGGAAAGCAAAATGTTGAAAGCAAACACCCCGAGACCGCGAAGCCGGGGCTCCGCCCCACGAAGGATTCAAGTTCCTCTCTGGATGCTTTGACCTCACTCATCGCGCCGCCACTCGATGAGCTAATGTTGCAGCAAAGTACCCGGAAGCTTCTGTCAGCATTCGGGGCAAGCAGCGAGAATGTGTGAGCGAGTCGGTCGTGGGCATGTTTGTGAAGTTTGGAAAAGCAGGCGAAAGTTGAGAGGGGCCGCTGGTTTACCCGATAAAATCAAACCCTTGACAATCGACCAAGGAGAAAAGAATCCATTCAATCTTCCTTTCGCACACAGCTTTCAATTTCCGCGTCCGCTTATTGATCTCGTTCCCTATTGATTCTCATTGGGTGTGGGATCCAAAATACCACAAATGGGGTTTGTAAGTTCTCACCCTCTCCCCCGCCCCCTTTTCATACTTCTTTGGAGGAACATTACAGCCGATCTAGTCGGTGCTCATTATCTGTAATGGATCCTTGGGGGGGGGGGGGGGGGCTAGGCGACTTACTTCTCAAAGTATCTCAAGAGACCATTAAGCTGCATGCGGTTTTTGCATACCTATCACGATATCCGAGTGCCTCAGGACATTTTGCAGTGCCACTCTGAAATTGGTCTTGAGGAAATGAAGTACGCTCTCCTATGGCTTTTGGAACCGTCTTGGCGTGGAAGGTTCGGTGGAACACCCCCTGACCAAGAACACCCACCCACCCCCGCCCGCTCCCTCCATACTGCTTACCAGACATTGGCTCGATGCTAAACTGCTAGCGACGAGTTTACGAGGAAGCGTATTTAGTTCGGTTTGCGCCATTTGCTTTGACGGAATGTCCCATCTTTACTATCGTAACCCACTGAAATCCGATCAGGCCGCCTTTCCCTTTCTCGCAAGTTAACAAGCTGCCTCGTGTGCTCTTCCCGTTATTAAGTTGTGCTCAAAGCGTTTGCGGTCACCGCGATCCATTTGGCTTTTGTGCAACGCCAATGCGGCAGCACTTTAGGACCCCCGAGTGATTTTCTTGTGACCACGCCAGGTTATTACTCCCGACTATTTTTTTTCTTTTCTTATTCATTCTTCTTCTTCACGCGCTGTACGCTTCACAACAATTGCAATCGTTTTGTAACGTTGAAAGCATCTTTTAGATGAAACCGTCAGGCTTCAGCAATATAAAAGTTTTATTTTAAGATTCTTGACTGCCGTACAAGTTTAAAATTGTTGTTTGGGTGGCCATTGTCAATAAATAAAGAAAGACCTAAAGGGGGGCGGGGTGGGTGGTTCCGTTTGTGACGCTTGTTTAACTGTTTTCACATCACGCTAAATAGAGAGGAATGCATTGGCGGAATTCTAAATCGGGACGCGCAACTGAATTCATGTATATCCATCCATCCATCCATCCATCATCTACCGCTTATCCGGGGCCGGGTCGCGGGGGCAACAGCTTTAGCAGGGAAGCCCAGACTTCCCTCTCCCTAGCTACTTCGTCCAGCTCTCCCCGGGGATCCCGAGTCGTTCCCAGGCAAGCTGGGTGACATAGTCTCTCCAGCGTGTCCTGGGTTTTCCTCAGGTTCTCCTTCCGGAGGGGCATGACGGGAACACCTCACCGGGGAGGCACTCAGGAGGCATCCGAATCGGATGCCCAAGCCACCTCATCTGGCTCCTCTCGATATGGAGGAGAAGCGGCTCGACTCTGAGCCCCTCCCGGATGACCGAGCTTCTCACCTTATCTCTAAGGGAGCACGGACACCCTGCGGAGAAAACTCATTTCGGCCGCTTGTAACCGTATATCATGTATATCATTAGAGCAAAACTTTGATTCTAAAGAGAGGGGTTTTCTCACCACCCCCCCACCCCCCTCCCACCCAAGCCATGATGGTTGTGGATTATTAGCAGTCAGGCAGCAAGAATAATCATTGCGGTTACACGAGGACACATCAACCAGAGTTGAAAGTGGCTACTAAACCACAAAGTGCTTGCCCCCCCCACTCCTTCCCACGCCTAATCTGCGCAGTCTAACCAGTGCATCATGCAACTACTGAATAAGACAATAGTGTATCTGTCTCACACTCGTAAAGCTGCTAAGTCGAGCGGCCCAGTGATGTTTAAATCCTTTTGATCGTCTTCCAAGGTGCTGACGTCACATGCAAATAAAAGATTTATTTGGTGTATATGGAGTTTTTTTTTGGGGGGGGGGGGGCATGTCTCCAGTGTGGGTGTCTATGAAATACGCTGGCGCACATTGCCAGTATGCTGTCTGAATAGCGCCGCCTGCTATGAAATCAGGTCAGGGGGCTCGGGTGCGGCATGGTGGAGAAATGATGGGCGGGCACGATGGAGTGAGAGAGATGAAAAGCCGGAGTTGACAAACACCCACTCCCACGCGTGACTTCTATCTATTTTTTATTTGCCACCAAAATAAAAGGGTCATTCCTCCAATGCCGACTGATCTCGGGCCCAGTCTATTTATGATTCTGTCTCAGGAAACTCCAAAGTACCCCCCCCCCCTTTTCCCACACTTCCTCCCAAAAGTGTCAGAGGCAGCCCGGAGGCAAGAGGGACCTGGTGGCATCCCTTTTAATTAACTCGGAGCTGTTCGTAGCCCAACACAGATGGTCGGACTGGGCAGTTTCCTGCTGAAAGACTGAAAATGTTTTTTTATTCATCGCATACATTAATTGGAACTGCTATCTTCAAATGTTTTGGTGTTTTTTTGGGGGGGGGGGTGAGTGCGGCACTCAAATAAAATGTTGTAAAATACCCAAATGAGTTGAAATCGGCCGGCATGGCTAACTTAACAACAAATGGTGTCATTTAGCGGACCCAGCCCGGAATCGAACCGTGACCTCTGTACTGTGAGGCAGATGTGCTAACCAGTCCGCTGCCGTGCTGCTTATTTTAAATTAATAATTAGAAGAACATGCAGCGTAACGTCTAACTCACTAAGACTGTGCATAGCAAACAAATAAATGAATCGTGGTGGGCAAAATACGCACAATTAAGGCAAAGTAAGCCAATTAGCCACTCGGGTAAGAACCCGTCATGATTGAAAATGTGTCATAACAAATGAGCCCCCACCCCCCTCCCCCCAATAGATTTTGCAATTTTCATTTCTTCCTCGAGGCCACAAGTCACACAATACAGATGTGGCTGGTTGCTTCGGTACTGTCGCAGTTGGAGATGGAATAAAAAATTGGGTTGCGGCATCTATCAGTTTGAGGCATGCGGCGGCGTCAGGAGAGGACGTATGCGCGTTTTCATCCCGTACCTCCTTTTTATATATTTTTTTTTCCCACCTTCATAGATGCCGTCTGCTCCCCGCTCCGTCCTGGATTGCTGGAAGGAATGACACAGAAAAAAAAAAAAAAACGGAATTGTTGCTTATTTCTGCTGCTGGCTTGTCCTACATACGCCAATTCAATCCATCCTGTGTGTCTGCAAACACCTTCTATCACCGCGATTCATTTGGTGGTCTATATGAGGAGATTGGCACGGCACAAATGGAAGGAAGTAGGTCACAGGGTGACGCCATCAATGGCGTTCATCGGACACCGACGGGACTCAAAGAAAATCTGGACTCGGGGGGGGGGGGGGGGCCTCAATTGACACCGTTAAAAGCGACGCCTCCGCCACCTCTCCTTTGCCGAGATAATCCATCCACCTCACAGATGTGGCATATCAACATGCTGATTATCCGGCATGATTATTGCGCGGTTGCGCCTCGGGCCTCCCGCAGGGAAAGCGTGGCGGGTCGTTTGGAGTCTTTTACGTGCGGAATGCAGAATCAAATGAACTTAGTGGAACGTGAACGCATTTGTGCGGATCTATGCCGTTCACAGCAAATGATAGATGATGATGATGATGATGATGATGCATTGTCATCTGTGACCGGGCTTGTCTTTGTCACCAAGTTTATCGAGTGGACTCACAAGTCAAATGAAACCTTTATTCGTTTGCTTCCATCTTGAATTTGTCAGTCGAGCCTTCAAAAGGAGCTTGATAGGAAAACGTAACGACGAAAGCCGCGGTGATCGAAATTCAATTTGTCTGAACCCCGTTTTCTGCAGCGTCCACGTGAGGAGGACGGACAAAGTGGGCACGGAGGCAGCCTTCCACCCCATCGAGGAGTACATGTTGCACGTGGAGGAGCAATTCCAACATCTGGGCCGCCATGCCCACGTGGACAAGAAACGAGTCTACCTCGCCACGGACGACCCCTCCTTGCTGCAGGAAGCCAAAACTAAGTCAGTCTCCAAGATACTATCTATTTGATTTCCTAGCAAAGCTTGTCCCCCCCCACCCCTCGCGCCTGACTCGCTTGTTCCGCGCTCGCCCTCTTGAGGTATCCTGACTATGAGTTCATCAGTGACAACTCCATCTCGTGGTCTGCGGGCCTTCACAACCGCTACACTGAGAACTCTCTGAGAGGGGTCATCCTGGACATCCACTTCCTTTCCCAGACGGACTTCTTGGTCTGCACCTTCTCCTCCCAGGTCAGTGCACCTGTTTTGAGCGTCAAAAACGACGCAATCTTGCCCCCATTATTCGCCAGCAATAGCAAGTAATTGACAGCGTCCCTATCTAAGCTACTGGCAAAGCACTACTTTTATCCAAATGAAGCTCCGCAACTTATTTCTACACACTGATCACCAAAGAATGACAAATTGTCATCTGCTCGAGCAATCAAATATTGAGTTAAGTTGCCGTATTTTCCGCATGACAAGGCGCCACTAGATGGTGCTGCACTAAAGGGAATACAATACAATACAATACAGCATTATCTTCTGAAACTCAGCCGGGATAGACTCCAGCTCACCCGCGACTGATGAAGACAAACCACGTCGAAAATGGATTGTCGTACTCGTTATCAAAAGAATCACGACCCAGATTCTGGATCCAAATCCCGGATGACTCACTTTTGAGTCAAATAAAACACACGTTTCCGATAAAATATTCACAACTCGTGCTGGCAGGCAACTTCTTTTGTCGTTGAAGTCACACATTGAACTTTTCCTTGCATTTACTGCAGATGCGACAAAAATGTAGTGAACCGCGGGGAGGGGTGGGGGCACTCTGGAAGGTAATAAAGCAACAGTACTTCACATGCCCTGAAAAATATACTGTAGGTACATCGACTTATTAACATAGAATTATTGTACTCGGATTTCATGAACAAGGAAATGACTGGATATTAACCAGTGTTTAAACACGTTCAGCAAATAGAGCGTGTTTTTTTTTTTTTTTTTTTTTTTTTGCAGCTCGCATCAAGGAACAGGGAGCGTTTAGACCAGTTGCCATAGCGACACTTCATTTACAGAAATATTCCTCGCCGGCTGCTCTTTTAAAGTCTCGTCGTTTATATGGTGCGTGTTGGCTGCAGTTGGCGTCTGTTTGACTGAATGAACAAAAATAACTCCCAAGTCAAAAGACGTGCACGTCTGAAAGAAGCAAGTCAAAAGAGCCCGTCGTCCTAATTTATCCACGAGGGGAAAAGTGGTTTGGACAAAACCAAATAAAAGCAAGCGGAATCAGAATTATAATCCTTCTCCATCCTCGCAAATGCCCATTAAGACACAATGTCCAAGTATTTTTATTGTTTTGTTGCCCCATGCCATGCATACATTTATGTAAAGCTAAATCTAAAGCAACATTCGCCAGTTTGGTTTTCACCCCAAAAAGAGGACCTTGAATAAAAATCACCTAATTTGAATCCGCACTTGCCATATTGAGGACAAAGAAATGGCGAGTCGAGTTCTCGGTTCAGCCTAAACCAAGGTTGGGCTGCGTTTCATCCCTCTTCATCTCAGGTGTGCCGCGTGGCCTACGAGATCATGCAGACCCTTCACCCGGACGCGTCGTCTTTCTTCTACTCGCTGGACGACATCTACTACTTCGGAGGCCAGAACGCCCACAACCAGATCGCCGTGTACCCCCACCAGCCGCGCAACGGCGAGGACATCCCGCTGGAGCCCGGCGACGTGATCGGCGTGGCCGGCAACCACTGGGACGGATACTCCAAGGGCATCAACCGCAAACTGGGCCGCACCGGCCTCTACCCTTCCTACAAGGTCAAAGAGAAGATCGAGACGGTCAAGTACCCCACCTACCCCGAAGCCGACAAACTGCTCGAGTCCCACAAGAAATGAAAAGGGGTAGGGGGAAAAAGTATCAAAATCCCCCCCCCCACCCCAAAAAAAAAAAAGCATCCGAAGATGAGGAGGAGAAAGCTGTAGACTCCGGTTTCCGGGGAAGGAGTTTATTTTAATTTTTTTTTGTACAGAAGGAAGAGAGGCCTGCCTAGCACGCTAGATGAGACGAAAGGACCTGCAACCATGGGTGACAGGACTGCACTCTGTGTGTGTGTGTGTGTGTGTGTGTGTGTGTGCGAGAACGTGTATGGAGGTGTGTGCACTTGTGCTTGTGTCAGGTCAGAGAGAGGACTTGCACCACTACCCCCCCCCCCCCATCTGACGCATTCAAGCAGGGTCTGTTGAGTCTGTAGATTTTAAATAAACTGAGAAAACGTGACCAAAAAAAAAAAAAACTGTCCCGGGACAGAGCGGATCTTTACTGTAAAGACTGGAAAAAAAGCCCCCCCCCCCCGACAACCCTCCTCCAGCCTCTCACCCCGCCCCCATTTCCCAGTTTGCAAAACTGGCGGGAAAAAAAAGTGTTTTATTTAATTCCTTGTGGTTTTTAATTCTATACTTGCCTTTTGTTTTTGTTTTCTCTTTTTGTTTTGTTACCGAATGTACTGTATTCTCTTTTGGCCACGCTGCACTCCCATGTAATTCCTCCAACTCGTCCCACGTGCAATTAATTTTCATATTCCACATCGTGCTTTTAATTCTTTTTTTTTTTTTTTTGCTGCCTGTGCGATGTGTACTGTATCACGTGTGTGTGTGTGCGTGTGTGTGAGATAGAGATGATGTGTGTGTGTGTGTGTGTGTGTGTGTGCTGCTTTCAAGGGGCCATGTTAGCAACCTGCCTGGTGCCTGCCTTTTTTTTTTTTTTTTTCTCCCACCGCCTCCGGACTCAATTGTGTTTGTGTGCCTGGCAGCGTTGCGAGGGCGGGGGGGAATGGTGTGTGTGTGTGTGTGTGTGTGTGTGTGTGTCTGTCTGCGTGCGTATATGTGTGTATGTTGGGGGCACTTTGGACAATGGAGAAGCTGGGTCACCCCCCCACCTCGCCCCCTGCCTCGTGAACAATGGTCAGATTATTAGGATGATGATGCACATCAACACGCTAGCCAAATGAAGCACTCCGCGGCTCTCTTCAGTTCCATCCTTTTATTTTTATTTTTTTCAACTCTTTTAAAATGAAAGAGGGCAAATGTGTTTTTAAAACGATATCGCTGTCTCTTCTCGAAAGCCATCATTTCATGACTTATGTTCCTTGGCATTGTCTTTGATGACCACACAATCGAATAAACTTGAGAAACCGACGCTGGTTTTCTGTTGAGCTTGTTGCGGGAGTCACCGAGGTGGAAAAAAAAAAAAGACCAATTCGATGATTTGAAAATGTGATGTCCTGTATGCTTTGAAATGGTGAATGTTTTTTTTTTTTCTCCACACAATCTCGTATTTTCCAGGTCAAATGTTCTTTTTTTTCAGTGGTGCAATTTGGAGCTCCAAACATCAAGCGTGACATCATCAGACTTGAGGTCAGTGGGCGTCTTGTGATAAGTTGAAATGTGAACATTTTTTTCATGGTTTTAACTTCCAAATGAATGTGTTTTCTCTCCCCCCCCCAACCCCAAAAAGAAGCTCAATTTGTCTTCAGATAGGCATCTCCAATTGACCCCATGACCCCGGTGTCCCACGAGCCCTCCCGCTCCGAGCATTACTGGCCTACTTCCTGCACGTCTTGACTCCTTTCTAAATCTCTTTGTCTTATTTATGTGATGTCTTGTTGCTTACTCACTCGGGGGGGGGGGGCTCGGGGAGTTTCATCAGAGATGGCGCTTTAATTTCGCTCTCCGCACGCTTCATTGAATACTCATAAAAAAGAATCGCTGGCTTCCGACGTTTTTCTGCACGGGCGAGTCATAATAATTGTATGGGTTTTGTTTCCCCTGCCCCCCCCCCCCCACCCCCATGCTCGACAACAGTCCACAGCCAATTTCGAGCGTGTTGACCAAGAATTGGTAAGGCACGGCACTGTATCAAGCGTCTCATTTGAAAGGGAGCCAGTCCCCGCTCGGGCTCTCCAACCGCACGTGCTAACCGGAGGCCACTTTAATTAAGATGTGCTCATCGCTGTCACGCAGTCGTTTAAGAGAGACGTTCGCTCACTTCATTATTCTCCTAATTGGCCGCCCAACCTGATGGAGCCTGCGGATTTTTAGAAGGCACCTTCTTTTTATCGCGTCTTCCGAGTTTGACTTTTGTTCACCGGGGGAACACAGCGTAGGCCTTTGCGGGTCACTAACCCCCGACGTACGTTCGTTGCGCCATCAAACAAAGCCAATGATTCAAAAATAAATTGACGTACGTCTTATTCTGGATCCGCACGAAAAAGTAACGTGTACATTCGGGGGAAGTCATAGACCCTGCAAGCTAACGTCAGTAAAATACGCTCTGCGCCATCACACCGCGGAGCATCAATCTTGCAAGAGACAAGCGATTTCATTCCGAGTGACTCGTGCAAAATGGGGGGGGGGGAGGAAATACAAATGAGTCCCGTCGGCGCGGCGCTGGAGTCGCATCCGAGTGTCACCCTTGCGCAAAGGTAGATAGTAAGGACTTCATCATTCTGCCATCGGCCTTAAATCAACCCAGCAGTTGGTCTTCGCCGCTTGACATTTATCAGATGAGCATCGGAAACCTCCTCCTTGTAAACCGCGCGCTGTAAAGAGAATTCCCGGCGAGGCGGAGGCGCTCGGCAGCCGGGGGAGCGACAAAAGGGCTTTCGTTTTGGCACATGGAGAGCAAGCACGTGTCGAGGATTTTTGGTGGGATGCCCACTGGGGGGGGGGGGTGGCGACAATGAGGCACACGAGAAGTTGAGTTTACGTTTGATGGGCTCTATAAAAAGCCGTTTGCCGGCCAGCGTTTTAAAAGTACACCGGTGGACTTTTAAAAACAAATCACGTCGGCGCCCGTGTGCGGAGTTTCAACGAGGGCCGTGCGCGTCGAAATGTGTGCTGGTTGAAGGAAGTTCACAGAGGCCGCTCGCTCCAAATTGCGATCGCTTTGCACTGACAATGAGCTGGGTGACGTCCTGCTGCAAAGCATTTGATCCCGAGCAGTCTGTCATTTTTAAACCCACGAAAACCTCAATGAACTCTGTGGGAGAAAAAAAAATGAAGACAGCAAACAAAGCAATTTGCCAAACATTCAGTCATATGCTCGTTTCTGTTTGTTTCCTTGCTTGGACTCCAATTTGGCAGAAGTGTGTGAGCGTGTGTATTAAATAAGGTCTTGTTTGCTGATGCCTCTCGTTGGAACGTTCGCCCACTCAATCTGCCGTGCTTTTTTCTTTCCTTCTCGCGCGTCCTTTCCGTGTGAAACTTTCCATCTCGGCATTGAGTGTTGATGTGTCACGCAATTGCACGCCATTACCTTCCTACGTGCAGCCCACCGGTGCCCTTCACCACCACCACCTCCTCCGCCGGATGACGACAGCGCTCACTCGGGTGAGTACGATGTTTTTTAAGACAACAAAAAAATTACCCATAAGGAATATGAGTGAATAAATGAAAGTCAAGTCCACAGTATTTATAGAGCACTTTCAAACAGCCATCGCTGCATACAAAGTGCTGTGCATGGAGCAATTTAACATGCACAATAAACAGTAAAACAAATCGGTAATAAAGGCGGTAGAAAGCACCAAACAGTAAAATCAAGAACAAATTAAGTCATGCTGAGTCGAATGCCAAAGAATACAAAGTGAGCAATGTCATGTTCCTACAGGATATCTCCACCAGGCCAAATCTGTGTCCTGCGTTGATTTTTATATTTTCGATAAAGTGCTATTTGGGAGGGGGGGGGGGCTGGGAGCACTTAGGACTATCACACTTCCTAACCAGATGTATGACAAACAAAAAGTTCATGCAGTCTTCCAATGGTTGTCATGAGTTTGAATCATTGAATCCCATCCCCAATTCCGAGGGTGTGCACACTTTTACAACCCCCATGATCTCTGTTCATTTTTTGTGACTTTTGTTTTTCGCCACATAGATGGTGAAAACAATGGTTTAAATGATTGATCTTTCCCTGTTTTTATCACACACACAGCAAATGGCGATTGAACAGGGTGTGTAGACTTTTTATATATCCCCCGTATGTCACCGTCAAGTAAACGTCCATCGTGATGCGACGCCGGCAGCGGGGCGACGGAGAAACCCCAGCCGCTCCTCCCCGTCGCCGCCGCCCCGCCTTGCCGTGATGACCATTAGCGTCTGGCTGCGGCTGCGGGAGATAACAGCTGATTTAGGGGCCCCCGTACCTTGACACAGCCAGAGAGAAATAGCCAGCTGCTGCTTATCGCACTCTTTGCCATCCTCCACTCACTTTTACATTAGGCTCACCTATTCAAAGCCATCTGTCTTGCCGATAAAAAAAAAAAAAACACTTCCAGAGAGGGCGTCGCTTAAACTGTCATCACCGTTTGCGGAGCGACAGAGGGAGGCGGCACTTAGTCGGAAGGCTTTCTCCGCACCCAATAACAGCCCGGGGGCCGCACAAAGGGGACTCGACGACAAAGGGCCGCGCTCACAAAGCTGACGGCGGAGTGTTCTGATACCATCCCCGGGTCTCGTGGCAAATCAATGGGTTGTTTTTTTTTTTTTTCTTGCTCAAATGAACGCGGCAGGCTGAATCGTCGAAACAGGCGAGCCTATATCGCGACATCAAATCTCTGCAGACTTTATCATTTATCAAACAAAAGGGGAGGTGGTGGACTTACCAGTCCAGTGACAGAAATGTCATTCACATCGACTTCTCTCGATGTAAAGACAGAAGCATGTCAATTCATTCATTCATTCATTTATTCATCTTCCGAGCCGCTTGATCCTCACTAGAGTCGCGGGGGGTGCTGGAGCCTATCCCAGCCGTCTCCGGGCAGTAGGCGGGGGACACCCTGAATCGGTTGCCAGCCAATCGCAGGGCACACAGAAACGAACACCCATTCGCACTCACACTCGCACCTAGGGACAATTTAGAGTGTTCAATCAGCCTGCCATGCATGTTTTTGGAATGTGGGAGGAAACCGGAGCACCCGGAGAAAACCCACGCAGGCCCGGGGAGAACATGCAAACTCCACACAGGGAGGCCGGAGCTGGAATCGAACCCGGTACCTCTGCACTGTGAAGCTGACGTGCTAACCACTGGACTACCGGTACCGGGCCGCGCATGTCAATTCAGAAAATGTCTAATCGTAGTTAGTGGATAGTGGCCATTTTCCTTCAGTCTTCGTCTGCTCTGTAATTTCTGTGTACAAGCGTAATGGCACTTTCTTGCGTCTGGGCTTCGATAGCAAGAGCGACAAGATGGCTGCCCTTTCCTTTTCTCTCTGCTAATCGCAGAAGCAATTTACTCTTCTTTACGCCGTCGTCTAAAAAGCTCCTGATTGCAGATTATGACCCGAGTCTTAAGTGCGCGCGGCCGTTGTAAAGCCGCGCTCGATCGAAATGCCTCCTCCTCGTCTGTGTGAACCTTGACCCCGGCAATCAATTTGGATGGCGTCCAGGGTGGTTTTACCCCAGCAGATTTTCTGAGAAGTAGGAACTATCCCACGTGGAACAGAATCCCTATGCGAGAAATGACGTTTCCTCGAAGTGTGAATAAACGTATGGTTGAACGGTTAGCACACGCTTGTGAGGAAAAGCCGATTAGAAAATGACTCCTGTTAAAATCTACAGTCCTGTGTGACCCCAGCTGCCGTGTTCGTTCGGAAACCTTCTGTACAATTTCTACTCATTCTTGCTAGGAAAATATCTCTTGAGTTTCACCACTTTTGTTCAAACGGTAACAAAAGCATCTGGCAAGCATGACCTTCGCCTTCCTTGAACAGTTTATTTTTTTGCTGGAGGACTCAAATTTTTTTTTTGTCAGCCAAAAAACGCTAACTAACTAAAGCATTTTTCACAAAGCCTCTGTTTCTTTAAAAAGTCTCATCTTTCAAAAGTGTTTTTTTTTTTGTAATTGTCTCCCTGGGTTGTTCTGTTAGTCATCCTGTCTTTGAGTATTATCCATATATTATATATGACCTATGACCTTGTAAAACGTTTTTTTTTCCTCCCCCATTTCCTACGTCGGTTATCTGAATTTGTGTTGTTCGTCCGCCGAGTGCGTTTGTAATGCGTTATGTGCAAACAGTCCTTTTCTCACCGACCTTGCTTGATGCTGCCTTTCATGTGTTTCGCTTTGTGTTGATTGTTCCAACGCGCATACAGCGTCAACGTGATGTACTCCCGCGGCGGTGCCTTTTCAAACACGGTTGTTCTGAAGTATTGTTACTTTCCTAATTGCTACTTTGAGCGTGCGTTCGGAGCGCGAGGGCATTCAACAGAAATGTTTGCACGTGGCGCTTCAAGCTTTTTATTCTCCCTCGCCCCATTCAAAGCCGCGACACCTCCGCACGTGCCCCCTGCGGCCCCACCGCTCGGCATGAGAGCGGGCGGAAATTACGAGTAGATATTTATGAGCATGAGTGAGCACGTGATTAATCAGCCGCGCAGTGAGGGGGCTTCTTGATTTCATATGTTGAGCGGAGGAAAAAAAAAATCTTGCCCAGATGTTCAGATGTGATTACTTGACACGCATTTTTTTTTCAAATCGACCAGAATTTCAACCGGCCAATGTTTTCTACCGCTGACTCGCATTTCTGTCGTCTTTTCCGAAGTTGGGACACAATCATTCTAAATATCGTGACACTGTGCCTCTTGTTTGCAATGGCGTCTTTGTCTCGGCTAGCTAACGGCTAACACCACCAAGTACCCGCAATGAATGTGACTGGTACTACCCTCTTAGAAGTCAACCTGTTCGAGGACGTCATCAAACATAATTGTAAAAGCGTCTCCGCATTAATAGCGACGCTGTTAGTTCACTTTTGACCGGTGCGCAGCGTGAGCTTCAAAAGGCTAATCGGCGAGCTAATGAGTTCTCTCTACCCGCACCAACGGGGAGGCCTTCTTTGCGGCTTTGGCAACGAAAGCAGGCCGCCTGCAGATTGAGATAGGAACGTGCTATTTGACAATCGCGGTGCTAATGAACCTGCTGAGCAGGCATATTCGATGACAAATTACTCTTTGAATTACATCGGATACATGGATACAGCCACAAAAAGTAATAATAATAATGCATTTTATTTAAAAGCGCCTTTCATGTCACCCAAGGACACTGTACAAACAATAAGAAAATACAATGTAAAAATTTGTAAACGAGATGTTATATAAAAAAAGGACAAAAACATAGGAAATGGATGAGCTACGTGTTGTAGGCAATCCTGAACAGGTGTGTTTTTAGTCGGGACTTGAAAGTGGAAAGAGGTGTGCAGTTTTGGAGGTCCGGAGGTAGGTTGTTCCAGAGCTTTGGAGCAGCGTGACTGAAGTCTCACATGGTTCTTTGTGCGCACACCGGGTCATATTTCATTTGGAGACGATTTAACAGTTTGCTTGGTTATTTGTTTATTATTTAGGTGGTGAGTTTTGTGCATGTGGACGCACACTTCCAACAGCCTTGGCTGACTGATTCGGGGGGGGTGCTCCAATCTGCTCTGATTATCTGCTGTAGGCCTCTGCGTGTACCCGAAGTCGAAGGAAAATTGTGAAAAGGTAAAATGTTTTCCCCCTGACTAGTCCAAGCTGCTTTGTCTTGCCCGTGGGCAAGGACGAGACGGCGAGCAGTCCTCATCCGAGATGAATAATGCACCATTCCAAGTCCCCGCGACTGATCCGAGCCCCCCGCGAGAGCCCCAAGCTACGTCGTTACCTCCATGTAAAAGCTTCTGCGGCTGTGCCTTCTTGCACAAAACTCAGAGCGCACGGCGTGCAACTAAAATCCTCATCAAGCTATCCCAAAAGAGTTGCCGTGAACAGTTGAGGAGGGGGTGGGGGGTGGGGTGGCGGTAACAGCACACAAGGGTGTCACGATCAATATTCCGAGGAGTGCTCGCCAAGGCTCCGCTTGAGATACGGTAAAGACGGATCTTATCCAGAATCCGAACGTGTTTGTCAAAGCAGCGGCGAGAACGATGGAGAGAGTCCAACACAGACTCAGACTTTACTGGGGACAAATGGAGGAGAATACGCGGTGAATAATTTACACAGGCCAAAAATAACTTTTAAAAAAAACAGACTGTTGTCATCTTTCTGTAGAATCCGCGAAACAAAAGCAACAAGGGAGCCAGAGTGAATTGGCGATACACAACATGTAAATCTTCCCATTAATCAAGTGATGGCGCTCAAGTGATGATGATCTCATTTCAATTTACTGCCATTGTACTTATCGTGAAATCTGCAGCTGTGTAATGGAACATGAGGCTCGCTGGGGACCTTGACTGTTGAATGACTGACATGTGGATGCACAGGTGCATAGAATCCATCAAATGGAAGAACGTTACAACGTTATATCACGATATGTCACCGGTATATAGAGATCAGCGCCGAGTATATTCGTAATATCGGTTTAAATAGCCGTAGATCAGGGGTCTCCAACGTGGTGCCCGCGAGCACCAGGTAGCCCGTGAGGACCACACCAGTAGCCCGCCAGTGCTAGGATTGTGATTTGCTCGTAGAAATTATGATTTAAAAATGCAAACATGGGCCGTATTATAGATTCTATAGCTACCTATTTAGCTATCTAACTAGCTAGCTACAGTATATATCTAGCTAGCTAATGTTCTAATATTATTAAATGTAATTTGTACAAATGTTATTTCAGACGCGTATCAATTTGGTAGCCCTTCACACAATCAGGACACATGAAGTAGCTCTCACTCTCAAAAAGTTTGGTGACCCCTGCCGTAGATGGTCTCACCTTAAACGGAAACCTGTTTTGCTTTTCTTCTTCTGTCCAGCTTGGAACAAAACACTTGAGAACGTGACACCGTTTTCACGTAAAGGTCACAGATGACAAATTTGTCCGACTTCAACTAATGCAAGGATGTAAATGTGAATTCGAGCGGCTTCTGTTCACAGCGCGGCGGGTGACTCATAGATCATCTTGAAGGTTAGTATACAAGCTGTATTACCATGCGCGCATCATCATAGAGCCCCGCGCACGCTCTTGTAAAAGACTTGGTGAAAGGTTTTTTTTTTTTGGTTGTTGTTTGTTTGATTAATGGTACACCTCCGGAGACCTACATGAAAGGCATTCTATGCACTCTGCTGCGGCTAATTTAATCGACCTGGTTTGCATGAAATAAACAAAATTTCATGATTTGAACTCTCCCATTTATTCATGTCATTTTTCTTACAGTGCGTACTTTTCGGTATTTAACTTTGCACTGGTATCAAAGAGAGATAAAGCTAAGTGGGAGCCATTCATCTGGAATCCTTCAAAATCATTCCGTTTAGATGATGGGCGAAAAAAAGGGGTCATGACGCTAGAATTTAAAAAACGAAAAAAAAATTCTAAACTGACTGATACTTCTAATCTACGTGATCTGATTTCGGGTAATTTAATGCTAGCAATGTTGGGGTGGGCTCGTTTCTGTGCCCAGTGCACGAAGGAAGGTCCTTAGAGGCACGCTCGTATGAGTTTGATGTGGAATAACACGCACAAAGATCTCAAGCCAAGCAAACAACTTTCAGTTGAACTTGAACTGAAATGATGAGCTCGGCCCTCTTTCAGGTCCAACATCGGGGGCGGTAACAAAAAAAAATCACATCAAGCTGCAACAAACAGTTTGTGGGTCTTGTTAAAAAAAAGAAGTTAAAAAAGAACAAATTGGGGATGTGTGGTGCATGCAAGTGGTGTGCCTCAGGAGTCATACACGAGTACTCCACACTTACGATTTAATTGGCCCCAAGACAGGCTTTAAATCTTGTGTTCAACGCCGAATTGTGACATGGCGCATAGCGGCCTGTCAAAGAAAAGCCAGTGGCTCTTTTAATTCCACCTCAACAGAGTTGGACCTCTCTAGGCAGATGTTAAAAGTTGAGGATTAGCATGATGCAATATTGGCATTGTTAATATACTTTGAATGATTACATGCTAATTATGTGCAGTAAAAAGTACAACCCATGCTGCTGAAATAATTTTATCTATCATTCAATTCCATCTCTTCACAAATTTCTCACTTCCGTGACACATTTCTCAGGTCTTTGTTAGTTTGGTGGCACTGTTTCCACGTTTACCATCAAGTTTAATTCAGAACGGCCAGGTGCTTTCTTACTGCCAGGGGACTGAGAAATAACAACGAGCACAAAATCTCATTGGCAGAGGTAACATGATTATTGGATGTCACACTGTGTTTATCTTTGTGCTTGTCTGGTACTTTTCTTTCTTTTTTTTCCTTCATAGTAAGAAGCAGAAAAGGACAACAAAATCTGGCAGCAGCAGCAGCAGGGACAACATTCTGGTAGTGATTGGAAAAATCAATTTTAGGAGAGAGGAAATCGTGCAAGAGGAGGCTAAAACAGATTGTATCTGTGTGTGGGGGGGGGGGGCGGTGGGGGGGGGGGGGGGTTAGCTGGAGCATGACTGTCAGATAGATGCTGCTCACCTGGTCAAACTGTTGTATACCTACCAAATTGTATTTGCCTATTTTCTCCTGTTCTGTCAAATCTGGCTGTAGTCTGATTTGTCATCGCCATCTACCTGCCCGTGTTGTCCGTGGCTGAATTTTGTGAGCAGAACAGACATCACTGATTTGGAAACCTTCACATTTTGTGGATTTTGAACAGGTCTCAACCTGGTTTAAAAAAAAATGCCGTACCCTGCTTCAAGGTTCCAAAAAAAACAATTGAAGAAACTGTAATATCTAACACATGGTACTCATTCATTCATTCATTCATCTTCCGAGCCGCTTGATCCTCACTAGGGTCGCGGGGGGTGCTGGAGCCTATCCCAGCTGTCTCCGGGCAGTAGGCGGGGGACACCCTGAATCGGTTGCCAGCCAATCGCAGGGCACACAGAAATGAACAACCATTCGCACTCACACTCACACCTAGGGACAATTTAGAGCGTCCAATCAGCCTGCCATGCGTGTTTTTGGAATGTGGGAGGAAACCGGAGCACCCGGGGAAAACCCACGCAGAGAGGCCGGAGCTGGAATCGAACCCGGTACCTCTGCACTGTGAAGCCGACGTGCTAACCACTGGACTACCGGGCCGCCCCACATATGGTACTGTTTATGCTAATTTAATACGCCAAAAAATACATTTAGAATGGAGCCCCCAACGCGGCCAAATATGAATCTTTAATACTTCCCAAAAACTATGGACTATCAGGGGCAGGGTGACCATCCAGAATTTCGTGAAAATATGTTGCTTTTTCCCAAACAGCTTTTGTATTTGCCGCTAGCAGACGTACAACCCTGGTTTTGGGTCATTTGAAAATACATCCTGTCCAACATCGCAGAACTAAATCGGACTTGGGCGCATCGACCTGTAGTCAAAGTCCAGCTTTAACTGTCGCGGTACACAGCATTTCTCAATGCGGCTCCACAATAAAAAGCACACTTGATGTCACTCGACAAGATGCGATCAAACAAAAGCACTACAATGTCAGTGAAAGCGCACGTTTTAGGCTTTTTACACAGTCAGGTGGTGTTGAGCCCGAATCAGCTTTGTTTTCCGTTGTGTTTCCTTGGGTTCATGTGTCATCTCTTGCCCTTCATGCTGTCACTCAGAACCGGAGGAGATGGAAGTTTCTACCTGGAGATAATCCCTCAAACACATGATGTCATGAAAACCTGTCACATCCTTATTTTCCTCTCCGGGGCGCCATCGTCGGCGTTTGACGCTGTAAAGTGTCTCATTTTGACACATGAATGTTGGCGGATTAAATGGGCCATAAATCTGACGATGATTTGCTCTCGGTTCGTTTTAACAGCCATCACATCATCTGATGGCCTCGTTACAATTAAAAAAAAAAAAAAAGCACTTCATTCTCTCGAGTGGGTTGTCAACGTTGATAAAAGTAAGTCTTTAAAGAAGATATTTTATGTGCCCCCCCACCCTCCTCCACCGACACACACACACACACAATTTAAAACATTCTCAGGTGATGTAATAATTTATCTGGGACATGCTTTTGTCCAAATACCCAAAGGATCACGAATTATAGAGTATTCTGTGCACACAATTTCTTGCCTCGTTGAAATCAGCCCATTCGGACAAGTCATGAAACGCAAAAGTGGGTAGACGAGCCACCATTTCTACTCAGTTAAGATACTTCAGAATACAATGACTCAAGTAAAAGTACTTTTACTTCAATCCCCTCAAAGGTTTCAGCCCATCCTTGTAGCTGACCGAAGAGAAAGGGAAGCCGAGAACTCGAGCGGCTGCCCTCCATCTATCGTGTGTGACAGGCGCTCAGATGCTGCTCGACGATGACATTTTTTGTGGGGCCCGAGCAGGTGGCGACGGCCCCCCCCAATCCCCACCCCACTGCCTTGTATGAACACCTGTCGTCCTCAGCCGCAAGCAAGCAGGCTCCCAGGCGGCTCCGGGATCAGGTTTGTGACGCTGCTTCACGGCCGATCAGTCCAAAAGAAAGTGATGATGAGATGTGCCTGATTTGTGAGTAATTTCACATCACACTGGTTCATCACATGAAACTTGAAGGGGGGGGAGTCGAGTCAAAAGTGGTCGTTTACAATAATATGTTCTATGTGTCTAAACACACTGTTTTGATTAATATTGCACTTGTGGAGTATTGAATTAAGCAAAAATGTATCCGTTTTTATCCATCTTAGGAGGCGGTCAGTTGCTCAAGACTCAAAATGACATCACAGCGGCTAATTTGAATAATCTGGTTTTATCAATGGGAGTGCATGAAACAGATTATTATAAAGACTTTTTAAAAAAAATGAACTTCCCCTTTAAGCTTTTGCAAGTGTTTACAGCTGGAGCCTATCCCAGCTGACTTTGGGCGTTTGCTGGGGTACACCCACAGCACCAGTCACCAGCCAATCGCAACAGGGCCAACCGCCCAAACCTTCTTTCACACCTGAAACCCAGTTTTCTAATAACCCAGGAAAGTTGTTTTGCAATGTTTGTCTATTTTGACCGTAATTGGATCGGTGGACGACGCAATGTGGTAAGTTTGTTTTGTTTTGATAATTGTAGTGCAGTACTGCGAGTGCCAGCCTCACACAGAGTGATTTAAACAAAAAAATGTAAAGGAAAAGAAAAAGAGGCCAGTCAACACAGAAATGACCCCACAGGAGAGACAACCCTTTATCTTCCCATTTCATCTGACAAGGATTATTGATTCATGAATCGTTGTCAAGGTTTCATGTACCCTTGAACGTACACTCGCTTGCCCACATTTGCATCTTTTATCAAGTCAGCCAAAGCCAAAGATGACTTGACGCTAGGGATGGGCTCATTCCAGTGTGTGTGTATATATATATATATATATATATATATATATAGGATTTCTGCTCTATTATCAGCAACAAATTAAAGCTGGAGGTCGATGTGGCCATGCTGGACTTCTGAATTGGTTTGCTCCCAAAGTAATTAATTGAGGTTAAGCTACATCCATGCACACGCGTCCCTATGGTTTCAAATCCTCCAGGCAGCATTATTCTGCTGACCACAGCATTCACAAGTGCCCCCCCCCTCCCCCTGAATCACACTATAAAGCCTGGTGGAGCTGCGTGGGGGGGTTGGCTGCGCCGCTGTGGGAGTGTTTACAGCCGCATTCAGCCACCACCAATTGAAGCAACTCCTCTCGTGCTATTAATTGTGGCGCAACAGACAGTCTGGATAGTTGACGGTGTTATGCGGGAGCGGACAATGTGCAAATTGCAGCAAACTGTGCAATCAGTGGAGCAGTGACACTGCTCGAGTCATGCTGCTGGCGAGTCGACCAAATGACTATGAGAGGAGAGCTCTAAATCTGGTTTAAAGTTTTTTTTTACTTTTGTTTGTGGAGTTGTGACCAGTGTGTAACAAATGACCGACTCCTTGTACATTCCACCATTCGTCTCTGATTGGTTGTTTTTCCTTGGGTGTGGTGGTTTCTTGTATATCAAATTAAAAGCTCAGGCAGGGGCCAAAGGAGACTGTATTGATTTTATTTTTTTCACAGATCATATGTAGGCCTGTCAGCATCATGAATGTTGAAAAATATGCCCGATGTTTTTTAATATATATATATATTTTTTAATTGCAAACTGCCCTTTGAACGACAGATGGATCTTGGCAGAGGTCGAAGCTCTACTGATTGCTGTCCTCCTGGACTCTCTCATCATGGACCTGGCCAGTGATCGACTAATGAGTTCCATATGCGGCGACGACGGTGAGTGAAGCGCCTTCAGTTTCATACTCGGTCTTGGTTGACACCAACGAACGGCATTATTTGCCACACTAATCCACTATTCAACGAGGCCGCCTCCAAAAATCAAATTTACAATCCCATTTGGAGCCTGATATTACCGCTGCACCTGTTGATTGGCAACGCTGCTCTCCTCACGCACCCACCTGCGCTGACACACACACACACACACACACACACACACACTCCTGCTGCCCGCTCTCTCTCAAATGCTTCCTTTGCATAGTTTCCATAGCAACCATCCACTTCTATTCTGTTGTTTCTCCAAAGATGGAGAGCAGCTAATTTATCAAAATGAGGGTCTTTTGGTGGTGAAGGAAGCTAAGTTCCAAGATTTACATAATGATGGGATGCCGCAGTAGATCAGCTGCCTTCTCGTGCTGATTATTGTTTTTTGATGAATTTCCGTCCACTTGTCCTTTGCTAGCTCAGCTGCGGCAGGCTATTGTGTCCCCGAAAAACTCTTGTTGTACACTGGTGGGACTTTTGTAGAGTGAGAAGATTAAAAACACGCTTGTGTTGCAAACATTGGGTCATATGAATTTATTTATTTCTCGATTTATTTTTTGGGGGGCTTTATTATGCCTGATCGTATCCTCACATGGAAAACAACCAAATCACGTCGTCGGCAACCACGATATGCTTTTGTAAACTTGCTCCTCTCTGTTCACAGCCGTGTTGTGTGTGTAGGCCTCTGATGTGTCTACATTGCGTGTAAAATGCCAGCGTGTGGCTTGAATGCTGTAGTCTGTACGGGAGAAAATTCCCCACTGGTCCCGAACTCTTTGAGGTCGTGATAAACATGCTCGATTTGGTGCCTTGTCAGAATATATAACACTTCAGACATTTGTAGCGCGCCATGTGCGAGACGTGCACCGTGGTATTAGTTGTGCCTGCGTGTATAGCGGTCGTCAATAGGTGAGAATTTAATCACACCGGGCCAGATGTGTGCCGTATTGATTTGCGGCTGTTTTGTCAGCACAGCTCCAGGCGCTTCCGCCAGGGACGTCGAGCCCTTCATCACAGCAGCCTCCTTGCGGGATTTAGTCCCATCGGGGGAAAGCACAAAGGACGAGTGTGAGGTTTTTTTTTCTATTTTTTTTTGTTTTTTGTTTTGTGCAGCGCAAAAGGTGAATCTGGAGGGCTTGTTGAACCGGCAGTCTCAGAGGGGCACAATACAAAAGCTATTGATGCTAGAGGACAGAAAGCTCTCCCTATTTGATTATGGATCATGAATGAATCTTGAATTTCTTATAAAAAATAAAAAAAAAGAAGAGTCTCCCGGTGACTAATTACTAATTTATAAACGCTAGACTATTTGCAATTATACGGATACATGCACTTCCATTAGATTCCATTCAAACGAAATAGAAGACGGATGAATTTAATTGTGACATCACCTGTATGAAATTCAACCGGAGGCGTGCGTGTCTCCAAGAAAAGCCAATTTGATACGATTCAAGGAGTGTTCATTTTTTTTTCACATTTATTTTGTTGAATGTTCTTTGGCCAAATTTAGCTTAAAGTACCGATCATGCCTGTGCCGTTTATCATCCTTTCATTGAGGAAAAAAGAAAAAGAGAAACTCTGAGGAAATTAGGGTATTTTGTCTATTGCGGGTTGCATGGTGAAGTTTTTCTGCTCTTTGTCGGAATTATTTTGAGAATTGAATTTGCTGTTTCGGAAATGTCCTGAGAAGATCCGTAATTATCCTTCTACAGTGACTATATTGCAAATGGAAAAGGCGAGACGTACCATTTGAGACTCTTTACAAAACAAACGGGTTTTTTGGGGGGGGAATGAAAAAGTAAATGAGCAAAATTATTTGAATTCTTCTAGCTAAAGTTTTGTTTTAGGGCATCCCCAATAGACCGATAGAAAAGAAATGGTCTTATGCCAGCCAAAACAAGCACTTTCAGGATAATGGTACATGCGTATCATTAATTATTCACTCTGCATTAAATATAAATTGCACCACTCAAACCTTTCCTTAAATTGTCTTGACTTTTTCCGGGGAGGGGACAGGGGGGAACAACCTGCAGTGGGGTGGAGGGCGGGGGGGGCCTCTATTGTCAAGGAGAGAACAACAATCTGTCACGAGGAAGTTTCTTCCCTCAAATGTGATGGCTGTTGTGACATGACCTCCATCGTGAGCCGTGATGCAGGACGCGCTCATGTCACACACGACTCTTTCCGACATTTTTGATGCTCTCTCAGCTTCCTATGTCGGCTTCAAGAGAGCCAAAAAGTGACACGTACCGCACTAGATGATCCGGGGTGGGGGGACGAAGAAGCCTTTTTTGAAGCCGATTCTAATATCCCCTCTTAACGCTAATCTGAGGGGAGTGTAAAGCGCAAAGTGAACGAGCGGGGTGGCGGTCGGAGAGGATAAGACGGGCGGGTACGAGTTGAACGCAAAAGTGAGTTTGGGAGAAAAAGAGAGCAAATCAAGAGCGGGTGACCGGTGAACTTGTCTCGGCCATTTAATGTCTTCCCTGATGGACTGTGATTGGCTCATTAACCCCACCTATCCTGGCTCTTCTGCGTATTGGCTCACGTGCACACACTCGACCCCCCCCCCCACCCCCCTCCCACCACCTACACACACATGCAAACAAATATGCTCATTAACAAGCCGACGGAGTGGGCAAGCATTCACGTAGAATATAGATCTTCATTAGACGCACAGCCGATGGATCATTACGCCAAGTACGCGCTCTGTCGAGCCTGAACGTCGAGCAACAACGAGCCCTGTGCACTGCAGTGCCATGCAAAGTTCATTTATCTCTTGCGTGATTAAGTAGTCATCATCAACAAAATTAATAACACACTCTCAAAGCTGCCGGGTGGAAAGTAAGACAAAATTGCTCGGAATAGCAAAGCCAGGTTTGGGTCCAAAAGTGCCAATGCTGGGTGATTTATACCCAACACGTTGGGTTGACGATTCTCACCCAGCACGTTGGGTCCAAGCTCAGAAAAGTATTTCATTTTCTGTAACTTTTCCACTCGTTGGAATTTATTGTGTCAGACCCCAGTTTTGGCACGATCAGCGGTCATTCGGTCACGCTTTGCATGGGCCCATTTTCTTTGGTGAGATTACCGGCATAGTCATGTGTACTAATTAGTCGAAGGAGACATTTCTTTGGGTCATCATCCATGCCAAGGGAACGTGAGAATTTAATCACATCCTGACAGATGTGGGCAGTATTGATTTGTGGCTGTTTTGCAAGCGTAGCCCCCGGGCCCCTCTGAGAGGGACGTAAAGCCCTCTATCAAAGCAGGCTCCTCTCAGGATTTACTCGAGTTGAGTTTCTTTTCACGCAGTGTAAAGGTGAAAATGTAACGCTTGTTGAACTACAATCTTCGGGGATTGATGACTGGATGTGATAAGTCTGCATATAAATAAACTATTTACAATTAATAACCTTATTTTTGCAGCCCGAGTGGTAAGCAGGCTCCCTCTAGTGGTAATGCAATAGAATTGCTGCCCAAGTACAATTTGGTTGTGTTTAACTTTTAATGTCATTTTTTTTTTCTTGTAATGTTAAAACTTTAGGAGAACATCCACTGTTTTATTTTGGATAAATATTTAGTCCTGACATGCTATGCACAATATTTTACCTATTTTAATGATGGTCTTTTTATTTTATTTTTTGGTGGCCGATTTTGATGTAAAGTAATTTGTGACCCACAAAGTCTAGTTCGACGTATGAATTCTAAACGCCGACACAGATAGCGTCCGGCCTCTCTTCCATCTGTGATTGCCGTGTTGACGTTATCCACCGGAGTCGCGAATACAGATTAACAATGGCTACTTTTACTGGCAAAGTAAAACACGCTCGTAAATACACAATTGATCAGTGTATTTTTTAGCAAAATGAATGAGTGGTTTCTTAATTGAGAAAAAATATTCCAACCCATTGCAGAGGGCGAGACCTCCATTTTCCACACGCCTTTGTTTTGTTTGTACTTATCAGAACAATTACATATGATTGAGTCAGTCAAGCAGTGGCAACGGATTCAAATGCCACCCTGTAGCACGATCTCTGTTTACTCTTCGCTCGTTCTTACGCTCGTGTACTCGCTTGGGATTTGTATCGCAACAAAGAGAGCGTTCAATTTCATATCTGTCACTAATTTATATTTAATGAACCTCAATGATATTTTTTTTTCCACCGCCACCCCTTCATTAAGTCTTATCATAGCGAAACCTGTGTGTGTTCACAATAGACTGAGGAAGCCTTCGCACTGCTCGCTCAGCAAAAAAAATTATATATATATATATATATATATATATATATTCTGATTCTGCATTATCATTTTTAGCACTACATTGCCCAGGGATTGAGAAAATCGGCATGTGCGCATGCCTACATAAGCACCCGTGGGTGATATTTGTTCTTTCGAGGCACGTGTGGCTACACGCATATCGTGACACGGGGATGCCACAACTGCTTTACTGCTGCAGTGTTTTCCGCGCGGCTCAAGTGGAGTGAACGGGCACAAGCAGAATTTCCCGTCCCCGTGTTCTGCATATGCTCCAGCACCTGGAAGATGGGCCCATTATCAGTGCAAGGACTCCAAGTAAATCGTGAAAGACGTTGCATTACCGCTGGCTTTGGCCGGCCGTGCTTTTATGAGAGCATTTCCATCGCTTCTGCATGGTTTTGGGGGGGGCACCGTTTGCTGAAATTGATTTGACTGGAGAGGAGAAAGATTTACAGCAGTGGGGTAGACTTACTTGAGGTGCGCGAGGAATAAGAGGGAAGGAGCCAAGGACACAGGAAAGGTGGCTGCCATTATGCCATCGCGTGACAGACAAGAGCTTGTGCTCTGAATCTCCACATTTATAATGAGGAATCATTGGGGGTTTTTTGCAACCGGCGAAGATGGGGGGAGCCCTCGGTCGTAACCTTGAAATGCCATAATTACATGAAATGAGTGTACGGGGATGGGTGGGGGGGGGGGGGAGAACCCTTTGAGGCCATAAATATAAAAACAAATGAAAAACAGTTAATCCAGTGGTAACCGAGCATACCTTCCATGCAAATGTTTTACAACCCATCATTGAATACACTACAAAAACAAGAATACTCAAACGGACCCCCAATTTTTTTCGGGGGGGGGGTTGTTTCTCAACAAGAATTCAATAATTGATCCCGGTTCATTTTGTAACCGCTGCAAAAGATTTCTTGAATGCATACAGCTGCCTCTTCTTCCCCAGCTGATATCAGTTCTGATCCTTCGTCCTCCTTGACCCTCTGTTGAACCGTCCCTCCATTATCTTGGTCCGAGGACCCTCCCCGCACGCGCCACAGGATACGGTTCCCTCCGCCCATATTCTCCTGGCCAGAAAATGTAACTCCGGATCCTTGATGGCCTTCAGTACGATGACACTTAGTTCCCGTCCATTGCCTGCTGCCCGCCCGCTAATCGGCATTGGGGGGGGGGGGGGGGGGGGGGGGAATAAAAAAAAGAAAGCATTACTGCGAGACGCCGTGCCCCCCCCCCCCCCAAGCCCACAGAACCGTGCCAAGGTCACTCACGTGGTTCTCGCTCACTGGCCGCCCGCTGCGACCAGTCAGCCATTTGCTACTTTCAAGGACGGAAAGATGACGAATCCCCCTCGCCGCTTCCCCCCCCCCCCCCCTCCTCAACTTTAGAAGTTGACTACAAACGAAAAAGCAGCAGCAGCAGCAGCTAATTTTATTACTAAGACAAACGAGAGAGGAACGTTATCTGAAGATCATATTCTTCTTTGTAATGAAACACTCGGGCTTGTCGCTGAGCTGGCGTATGAGCTCATTTCACCTCTTTTCAGCTCCCTCCTTGATCGGCGCTCATTAATAATTAACGCTGTCCCCATTTGTTGTTTTTTTTTTGTTGTTTTTTTTTTTTTTTTTGCATGAGTTAGCGATATAAACGTGCCAAGGGATTAATTGGTGGAGAGTTACCTGTCACTTCTGCTCCCTAGGCGTCCCTTAGACCAGGGGTGGGGCAATTATTTTTTTGCATAGGGCCACATGAGAACCAGAAAATATTATGGAGGGCCGGATCAAAAGGGTGAACTAAATTCGACATAATATTAATTGGATTTCTTCATTTAAAAAGCAGCATTTTGCATTTTTTGGCACGTTTTTCAGACTTTAAGAGTACATTATTCTGTCATATCGAACGGGATTTGCTTGATTTGGCGTTACTGCAGGCTTCCGTATCGTCTCCCCCTTCCTCCCTATGCTCTGAAACTTCAAGTAACAGTGCCACCTGGCGTTGAAATGCCTGTCATTACAAGTCCAAATGAAATGAATGCAGTTATTGACATTGAACCTTAATTGTGTACCAACCTTCGGCGGGCCTGATTAAAAAGATCAACGGGCCGGATTTGGCCCGCGGGCCGTAGTTTGCCCACATCTGCCTTAGACTCTTCAGATATGCTGTCGGCTGAATGGCTAACTCTACGTTAGCCAAAAGTGGAGCAAAAGCGATGAGTGTCTTACATTTGATCCAAAGTAGCTGTACATTGGTCTTCGGTATCAAATTTGCCCTCCGCAAACGCAAATGCCCCGTCTTGTCCTTTGCTGTGATTGACTATCCAGCGCTCTTCCTTCTCTATGTTCCGTATGATTTTATTTTTTTTTTCCTAATGTTTTAGAAATCACAGCAGCGTTCACACACTTGTCTTGTCAAGTGTCGGCAGGACTCGGGGAATATTTCCGCTCCACTTGGCAAAATCCTTTCGTACGCTTGAAGCCGCGCTTGTCTCTCTCGCTTCTCTTTTGCTCACTCTGGCTCTTTGTCGCACATTCGTGTTAAAGTTTAACATACAGCGGAATTCAAATGCATTCCGGTTAAAAGCCGGCCCTTGCTGTTTGTAGCCGGTGGCTGTGCTCGCAGCGTTGACATGGTTCCACCTACGTGCTCATCGCCGGCTAACCCGGGCTTCATCTGTAAGCACGCTCAAGTGTCGAGTGTCCCCGCTTCCTCCTCAAACCTTAACCGGCTAACTGGCTCGCTGCCCACTCCTTAGCGATGTTTTCAGAGCCCGCTTTGCAAGTCCTCTAATCTCCCCTTGGCTGTACACACACTGCCTTGTCACAATGATTTCTGATGAGGTGCTTAGGATGGTTGTGTTTTACTTCTGGAAAGAGTATCCAGAGATGCACAATTAGGCACTGGAAGGGAGCCAAATAGCTTTTCAACTTGTCATTTCTCCTTCTCAGATCGGCGTCATTCCACTGCTGACAATGGAGGAAGGAGATTTGATCGCAGGTTGCGGTAAATGTGACCAGGAGAAGATGAGAAGCAACATACACAAATTATTCTTGGTAGGTGCCAGCCTCTAACAGACAACACACATAAATAAATGACCTAGAAAATACCGTTATAATTCAACACAAAAACATGGCTACTTTCCACTTCATTACACTTTCCCTTAAGATACTAAAAAAAAAAAAACACACACTACCTCTTGACCAACAAGCATTTTGTATAGTAAATATCTTCTCTCAGTATCACTGAGACAGCTTCACTCAGGGCCTTTTATCATTTTCATTATTTGCCAGGACTGGCTGCCAAGGTTTTTTTTTGTTTGTTTATTTGTTTTATTACTTAAAATATTGTGACATTGCAGTTTTGCTAATTAAAAAAAAATTGCAATTTGGAACTGTTGGCTCACAGACACATTTTTGGAAATAAGCAGCTAATAAGAGATTTTTACTCGGTTGTGTCATTTCACGCTTTCTGAGTAGGCGGGCTCTCCAGAGACCCAACTAACTGTCGACAAGCAATAAAAAAAAAGAAATTTCCATCATATACCGTGTCCCCTTTAAGGCATGGCCAACCTCCAAAATTTGACTTATTTGGTGAATTGAGGTTCCGCTGTTGTAAGTCCCTCACTCTCAAAGCAACGATAAATATAATGTAGCGTTCAGTGAAATATTATTTCATCTAATCCAAGCGCACTCATGAGAAGTTAACGTTCAAAAAAAAAATGAATTGAAGGAAAAAAGAGATCTCCATGCTGCTTTTTTTCAAATTTGGGGTTGAAAAAGGCTTTTTGCCCTGCTGGGCGGAAGTCAGTTTTCAGCCATTGAAGATATAGTTTGCGTGTGGATGATTATATGTCATTATGTGTGGACATTGTTCGAGACGGCCTGAGCGGAAGCCAGGGAAAAGCTTTTGGAACCCCCTACAGGGCAGAGTTTCGAGCCTCCCATTTTGGCTTGCTCGCCGCACAATAGAGCTGAGACGAGACTTGGTAAATCAGGCGGAATGCAGCAATCTGTTTCTTTTTGTTATCACAAGGTGGTTAAATCCATTACAGCCAGTTTGTGTGTGTGGGGGGGGGGGGGGGGTGTACCAGAGTAATCTTATAAAACCCAATGTGCCTGTTTGTGGGATTCATCTTTAAAGGGTGGGGGGTGGGGGGGTTGATTGATTGGGCATGACTGGTAGAAGAGTTTGGGGGGTGGGGAATTATTCATTCATTCATTCATCTTCCGAGCTGCTTGATCCTCACTAGGGTCGCGGGGGGTGCTGGAGCCCATCCCAGCCGTCTCCGGGCAGTAGGCGGGGGACACCCTGAATCGGTTGCCAGCCAATCGCAGGGCACACAGAAACAAACAACCATCCACGCTCACACTCACACCTAGGGACAATTTAGAGTGTTCAATCAGCCTGCCACGCATGTTTTTGGAATGTGGGAGGAAACCGGAGCACCCGGAGAAAACCCACGCAGGCCCGGGGAGAACATGCAAACTCCACACAGGGAGGCTGGAGCTGGAATCGAACCCGGTACCTCTGCACTGTGAAGCAGACGTGCTAACCACTGGACTACCGGGCTGCCCCGGTGGGGAATCAATCAACTGAATATATTTTAAACGTGAATATGGCTGGAATGTAGTCATGCTTCCACACACTGCACAGATCCCGGTAGAATTGTGAATTGTTGTACTTTCAAAAAATAGATATACCGGCTGCCACGCTCACCTTAGGAAAAAGTTGAATTCAAGTACACATTTTGGTCAGAAGCAAAAAGGGCCCCCCCGAGCGCCTGCCATGATGTACTCAACCCGCTGTCAACATTTTTTTTTTTTACCCCACCCACTTGTAACCACGGCAACTTGCCAAGGTAATTGGATGGCAGGATGTCGCAGCAAACCCAGCTGTGCTCCTACAGGATCAAACTCTCTTCAGAAGAAATTGCGCTTTCACTCGTGGCGTGGCACTTTTGCCCCCGCAGACGCCGGATGTTACAACCCGCGCTTTATCAGCGGCTGCCAGCGCGCGAGAGGCGTCCACTTCACACGCCGGCAACTTGATTAGACATCAGCGGTTTCATCGACCTGCGCCGCCAGACAAACGTGCGCGACGTGTATTATATCTCTGCCTTATGGATGCATATTAATGTGCTCCGTATACGATCAGTCAGTTGGCTCGGTTCATATTCCCTTTGATTTCCATTCAGGCAGGATTCGAAATACTGCCATTAACATCAATGGCGCCGTGGAAATATCCCAACAAGCCATTTTGAATTAGTGTTAATGTCCCCGTTGCCGCGGTGTACGCCTCCTTCCATCGCTCTATGCTCAGCCCAGCAGGAGGTCTACTCCAGCCGCACCCCCATGACCCAACACACACACACACACCCCTCCTCACACTGGCTGTTGTCAAGGAAAATATTCTCCCATTCGGAAGCGTCTCCTTTTTTAATTGAATTATAGCAGCAATGAGGCTGTCTTCAGTCGCTGCCTTCCCTCCGCTAATTGCTCCATTCCCCCCCCCCCCCCCCCCCCCCCCCCCCCCCCGCATCCTTTTCGCTCGCTAACTCCATGCAATTTTCTGCTTGGTGTCTCTCTCCCCCCCATTCCCTCCATTGCCTCTGTCAACGCACAAACTGTCGTCAGTGCTTTGTTTTATTTATAAACCAGTCCTGCCACAACATTCCAATGAGCCTTTGTTGATGGCAATAGCCGCATAGTGCGCCATATGTCTTGCGCAGGGGAGGTGTCACGGAGAAGCGGTAGCAATGTTCAGATTGGACCGGGGCACTCAACCTCACACGACTTCAACTCAATCTGGATCCGGCGCTGTCTGAGCAAATAAGTGGAAAACTTGTTACCATGGCGAATGCACGGACGCGTGGAATGTTCTTGCTGCTGTTTCACTTGTTTGGCAATAGTAGACTGTGGATCGACCGCATGCTTTTTTCCAGCCAGCGAGCGAGCGGTGTTTAAGATATCCTTTATTTATCCCGCAATGGGGAAAATTACAATCAGAATTCAGAAAGGAAAACGCTGGGTAGGGAGAGGTGGAAAAAAAACCACGCTCGAACTATCCTCTTCTGAGGATAATTCAAGTCCAGGATTTAAAAAAAAAAGACCCTAGCACATAATAACAATGCAACATGTCATGATTTTGTGACATCGGTACTCGTGCGTTCGTCACTTTGAGTTGCTTTCCTTCAACAAATATCAATATTAACTCACCAATAAGAATCGTTGTGGGTGGCACGCCCACCTATGGCCCACGAGCTGTGTATTCTAAATAAGTTAGCATTTCCCGCCAGATCTACTCGTGAGAGCCTCATGCTTGGTTTTGTAAATCTGCACTGGGGGGAGGGGGGGGGGGGTCTACTCATTGGTCACCTGGCATGGAACAAACGTGCATCCCAAGTACAGAAGATACGAGCAGATGATTAAAAATGAATCTTGGTGAATGAGTTATAAGATGCCCGCCGGCGAGATGGTCCATAAATCCCGTGCTCGGTCACACTGCCCAGCAGAGCCTGGGCTTGCTTATTAATAGCAATTTAAGTCTCCTTGCGTTTGATGCACTGCGGCTCTGGCTGGCCAGTCCGCTGCAGGCCGCTCCCCTCTGCACTGCGAGCACTCGCCCTTTCCGCCAGCCACCCCTCACCACCACCCCACATTACGGTTTCAGGGTTGCGCTGCCATCTGCTGGTCATAGCGGGTATTGCAAAGAATCTGCTCCAACCAATGTGCTGGAATCATCTTCTCACACCGGGGCAAAGATTATGAAGAAAAAAATAAAAAAAGTTGCGAGCATAAACGCTGTGCAGCTGCATTCATATGCTGATGTGGCCATTAGGCCCAGACTTTATACAAACGCTCCATTATTTAGGTGTGATGGGGGAGAGCTAAGCCTTTAAGAGTGGCTTAAAAACTCCCATAAGACATGAAGTCATGCCCTACTTTTCGCCCTTCTACACCCCCACCCCACCCCCGCCAAAAAATATTCACCATTGCCTTTAATAAATAAAACTGAGAACAGTGCCCGACTCTAGTTCTAACTTGCCAAATGTTTTTTTTAAAAATATTTTTAATGAGGATTTTTAAGTCTGGTGAATTGTCTCCGCAGAGTGCAATCAAAGTTTCACAAATCTAATTATCTTGTGTAGTTTCAACTCCCAGGTTAAAAAATCTCAGCTCAGCCTTTCTTACTTGTCTAGTTTTCTCCTGGTATGCCATCCCTTTTTTTCTGCTCCTATGTTACAAAAAGAACTGTGAGTTAGAAGTGTGAACCGTGAGGTCAACATGCCCTTGGAAATAAATTCCTTACATTCTAAATTAATGTTACCTTACAGATACCATCATGAAAGACTAGTACTGATCTCTCAATGCAAACCTTCTTGAGTTCAATGTATGGTTTGAAGTCACTCAGTATCTCTGATTCTGGATTGGGCTCAACTTTAAAGGTTCCTCAATACTAAATATTTCCAAACCCACCCTGTAAAAGTGTCTCTTTATCTCGCTTTGTGTACATCTTTGCACCGGGATTCTCTTTAAACTTGAAAGTAGTCGTAAAGAGCTATTTGCTCCGTGGGGATTATTCGTCACTGAAACACCTTGTTGCGCTCGCTGTAATCTTTCTGAGCGCTCATTTTCTTCTCGCTATCTTCACTGACACATTACCTACCAGGTAAATTAACATTCTTGGCTTGGAGGCAAAAAAATGTCATTTCATCATGTCATCACCCTTTTTTTTAATATCAACAGGATTATATTGACAGGATTAATTTGTCCTACGTGGAACATCTTCCAGGCAGGGTGATTTTAGTAAATTACTATGAGCTCTTCATGCATGCCCATCCCCTCCTAAAGCCATATCGCTGTCCCTTCTGCACTGCCACACATTAAGATACTGTAATGGGGCTACTGACAAAGAAATCCACCGGCTGATGAATAGGCTTTATTGATTCGTGATGTGGCCCAAAGTGAGCCGTGCTTGTGGTGTTCATAATGACGGGGGAGGGGGGGGGGCTTAATGAATCAATGTAAATGCAGTTGTCATGCTGCACACCCTTCTAATGATTGAGTCCATTCTATTTAATTGCTGCATAGTCACCGTGTTCTAAATTTCATATTGACCAGGTTTGAATACTAATTCCTGACTCGCAAACGACGACAAACTATTCTCTAATTTAAATCTAACCCCCTCCCCGACCCTCGTCGAATTGGATTTAATACTTATAACTAAATGACTTTCCTTGAAGGACATTTGGTTTGCTTCTTTCATGCAACCGCAGCTTTGTTGTCATTTATTTTTTATTACTATTTACTATTATATTATTATTATTATAGTTATATTATAACTATTTATTATTATTATTATTTTTAATGAAGACGTAATAAGACGCTGGCGGATGTAATTTCATGCTTTTGTACTAATGTAGACGTTGTCTAGTCAGCTGTCCTTGGCCGCCTCCTTTTGGCTGCACGGCTTGATGACACTGGTGCCCGTATAAAATATGAACACAAGGCGGCGCTCTTGTTGTCGAAAAAAGCTTCTTGTCCGCCGGATGTGAACTTCTGTGGAGGACGATGAAGCTTTTCTGACTGATAATCAAATCATGAACAAATATTCCTCCATATTTCCATCGCATACAAATGGTAACCTAATGGTTAAGAAATAAATATGACACTGGTCCAATGGATTTTTTTTTCATTTTTATTTAGAGATGCAAGTAAACTTTTCTAGATTTTTTTTTAAATGTAGCTGTAAAAAAACGGTGTGTGGTGAGGTATTTGAGTCATCATTTTCTGTAGCCTATTAGTATTTGGCCGTTGATGTACTTCTACTGCATCCAGATTAGCTTTTTATATTTATATAGAGTAATTACTAGTTTTCATTTAATTATATTGGATGGATATTAAAGTGACCCCCCCCCCCCCCCCCCCGAGTTTGTGGCGCTTCCTAGAAGCCAAGAAGGGGCCTTTTGCATGTGTTCATCCTGCCTGTTGATTCCCAGCATCTATTGAACGTAACTTGTAAGCTACTTTTAAAATCAAGTAATCGGTAACGTTACTTTTAATGCCAGTTCATGTGTAAAGTTAATGAGTTAATTTTCAAGGTAACTGCGGCGACACTGATCTAGACTCACCAAATGCCCTTCACAAAGCTAGAATAAAAAAAATGAAATCCAGTTGCATCACCTGATCAGTTTACATGTCATTGCAAAAGTGTGCGGGCATCAATGCTCGCACATCTTTGTTGTCTTTTTTCATTTTGAATGAGCCAACAAAGCTTAAGCTTCGCCGTCTCCGAACGCTTGCCCGACTCGCCTTTTTCTGCGGCCCTCGCCGGTGTCCTGGCCGTGCCCAAGTCATTTCAATCTAAATGCAAATTTCATCAGCCTCTCAATAAGAAGACTGATATTAGTATCCGAGTCAATGTGTCGTGTGGTCATGTCGGTCTCAAGAATGTCGAGTCTGCGCTCTTTAGTCACGACTAATGTGCGGAGACTTGACATTCTCCCGGATTGCGTTTCCTTTTTTTCCTACCTGATAGCTCGTGCTCATTCAGACCAATTTACATGTGTTTCTTGTTGTGCGTTTGAATTTATATTTGTATTGTTTGACAAGAAATCAGCGGCCCGGTAGTCCAGTGGTTAGCACGTGGGCTTCACAGTGCAGAGGTACCGGGTTCGATTCCAGCTCCGGCCTCCCTGTGTGGAGTTTGCATGTTCTCCCCGGGCCCGCGTGGGTTTTCTCCGGGTGCTCCGGTTTCCTCCCACATTCCAATAACATGCATGGCAGGCTGATTGGACGCTTTAAATTGTCCCGAGGTGTGAGTGTGGGCGTGGATGGTTGTTCGTCTCTGTGTGCCCTGTGATTGGCTGGCAACCGATTCAGGGTGTCCCCCGCCTACTGCCCGGAGACAGCTGGGATAGGCTCCAGCACCCCCCGCGACCCTAGTGAGGATCAAGCGGTTAGGAAGATGAATGAATGAATGAATGAATGACAAGAAATCATACTTATGTTAGCATGTCGCGCAGGCGGCTAACAAGGTGTATGTACAGTTGTATGCTAATTCATCTTATGTCATTCGTCACGTCGTATATGTTGAGGACTACGTTGCAGGTAACGCCATACTGATCCAAATTAGGATTGTTTGGCCGGGCCAAACCCATCCTTTTTGGCAATTTTCCTCCAGAGAAACCCTCCAAACGAAACCTCATTAGTCGTCCGTATGTTGTTTCACCTTCCCGAAGCACTCTTTGCCCCTGCTCTGCCGCAGCTCACTGAGACTCCGCACATGTTTACAAGACCGACAGAAAAACCCGCCGCTGATAAATATATCCTCCACCCTTTGACATTTCTCTTCCCCTCTGCCTGCGCCAGAACCTCCATTTTTGCCCTCCTCTGCCCTGTTGTTGTCGAGTTAGGTGAGGCGGGATAGAGGGATGACTGGTGAGGTACAGTATGCGTGAGGCAGCGAGCATGGGGGGGGCTGCAGAGAGGAAGCTGAGAGAGGGCAGTAAGAGCACCCGGGGGGAGGCTGCGCTCTCGGGGTGGTTAACATGCAGGTTGCATATTTCTGAATTGCAGAGCGGCCTTATCTCTCCACGCTGGGTCACTCGAGCCCTTTCCTCACGAGTGTTTGTGCATTCCTGCACAAGTGGGCAGGGGGGAAGTGTGCATGTGCATGCCTGCACATAAACACGGGTTTATATTTATGCTGGCAAATGCGAATTTCTGATTGGGGGGGTGGCTGCGGTGGGTGTGATTTTTTTTTTCCTTTCTCTCCCTCTCTTCCACACGCACTGCAGCAAGAAACACTCATCAAACTGCAACACGCATCCCACAGAAGTCCTGCGATTGAGCAGCAGCATAGCCCGGGCCTCCTGTCAACACCCCAGACGTGACACAGCCAACAGCTAAACACTCTGCTCCCGTGTTAGCAATTCTCTCAAGAGGGGGGGGCCTCTAAGGTCTGCCAAAGGAAGGTTCGCATCACAGGACATGATTAGTTCTCGCCAGGGATTGGCTCTTAGTCGCTGAGAAGCCCCTTTTGTGTCTTTATCTCTTTTTCTGGAACATCTATTTGGTATTTGTTGTAAAAGTTAAGGATTCTGGTCTTTGTGTGTCCTCGGGTGGTCTCACTCTACTCACTAGACGTCATCGGACGCGCACCACCCGCCGTATAAGCGTCTCTTCCTGAGCGGCTTTGTCATCGTGGTTGCCATTACAGTGTGGCAGCAACACTTTTACCAGCCACTTTGCTTTCATCATCCAAGAACTCAGCATGGTGCTGAATGCTGGGGGGGTCACCAGGCTCACTTCATGACTGAGTGGTGTTGCACTTTGCAGATTCAGGTTCACCAGCCGCAGCTTAGAATAGATCCACTTTAGGTCTTCCCGAGCAACATCGGCTCAATCTCGAATGGAATATGCTCTGTAGGATGTTCGCCCCCCCGAACTTCAACATGTACATCCCGCGGTCCTTGAGGAGCAGCGGCCCACAAAGCGAGGCACTCTGCTTCTGCTTGAGATGGCTTCACGGTTGATCTCTGGCCTCACTAAACCCATTAGCGGCACTTTTAACTCATTCGGGCTCGTGGGGGTTTTCTCAGCTGCTCTGCGGCCAAGCTAACGTTCACTTTAGCTGACCACGCTAGCAACGCTATGTGCACCATATCGCGATGGATTTGGGATTTTGAATGATAATTATTGTACCAGCGATTGTTAGCTTGGCAGGGAAGATGAAAACACAGTGGTGGTAATCTCCGGGAACTTGGGCAAGCATTAAAAAATTTTTTTACATTGGTCCTTGGTGAAAAAGTGTCTTTGCCACGCTAATTCCATTGTGCGGGGTTGACAAGCAAAAGAGACGGCAACAGTGAGCCAGGAGTAACTCATTGTCACGTTGTTGGCGGGCGACCATTACAACTGCGGTGGCATTAGCGTCCTCCGGGGTTGTGGCCAAGTTCCACTGGTGGGGAAGCAGAGCGCGGACAAACTGCTATCAGTTGGCGAGGAAAATCCTTTCTGCCTCTGGAGCCAAAGCACGGTAATCTTCGGTTGAGGAAAAGAAGAAAGTGGCTTGGCAGGGCACGTACCGGTGCGAGAAGCTAACGCCGGGAGAGGGAAGGGGGCAAAAGGGGTTGCTGTCTCCGAGGCCTAGCTAGAGACGGGAAGCCGTGTGCATTCTTAGCGACGAAATTTTCAACCGGTACTTGGACCGGCGCTCTGTCCGTGGTTGAGGCTCCAGCTCTGACTTTTTGTCGCGACTGAACTAGTTTGTTAGTTAATTAATTAGTAGTTAATACCACAAAAAATAAATAATCATTTCTCCCCCCCACCCCCCCACCCTCCATATTCAATTCTGGATGTATTTATGTGGTCATAACGTGAACAAATTGACCCTTTCAAATCGTAAAACCACACATTGACGTAAATACCTTCCCCGTTTGGTTTAGCGTCCTCATAATTTCCATTCCATTTATATATTTAATTTCCATTTATTGGTTGCGTGGTTCCCCCTCCCTGAATGATTTTTTTTTCTGCATGGCCGACTCATTTTTAGCCAACCGGCGAGGGTGTGAGTCAGGGAGGGCTGTGTCCGGCAAAGTCCATCGGGGGGCGCCAGCAGGGGGCGTCAGCGTGCACTTGCCTGACGGTTCTCTTCTGTTGAGGCGAGGCCCATCCGGATTTACCTGTGGACAAACGCCCCCCCCCCACCCCCACCCCGGGAACGCTTCGGTGAAAGATTGACTGGGCGTCAGGAGCTTCCATGATTCTCGTAGGGCCACCACAAGGCTGCGATGAGTAATATGTCACGTACTGGGCATCTCTTCTTCCCTGCAGCATCTTCGCTTGGCAGATAAAAGGAAAAGGGGGCGAAAGTGGAGTTTGAACAGGAGAAATGTTCCCGACGTTGGACCGGGAGCATGTTGTGTGCGTCTGCACACGTGCTTGCGCAAAAGCGCACAGCTGCGAGTGCATTCACGTGTCCCCATGTTGCTGTGGAGCTGCGATGATGGGTAACGGGCTGCAGGAGAGAGCTTCGTGCGGGAAAATGTCTCATTGAGTCAGCCGTTGCCACTGATCTCATGCCCGGCCAGGTCCGCCCTCCCTTTTCGTTTCCCTTCTTCCTCTCTGTCCTTTGCCACCAACCCCTGCAACCATTTTGAGTCTGCCACAGAGCCGACAGCGCCGGGCCCCAGTCGCACGCTAACCAGATTACCTGAAATCGCCCACTGTCATTATCCCACATTGGGCCCATCAGAGCTTGAAAGTCACTCCCAACTTCTCAAACGGTTAATAGGGATGTGTAGAGGAGAGATTACGTTCCAAAGACGACCCGGTGTCCGACAAATCCCCAATTTTTCTTTTTTTTTCCTTTAATCCCTTCCAGATTTATATGTCAGATGTGATGGAAATAGTCAGCCAAAAGTGTATCTGGAACATTTGTGTGTGTGTCTATCAAGCCACGGGAATAATTTCTTCCACAAAATGCTGAGAAGTACTATTAGTGGTTAATTCGGAACACAGCCACATCCTCGGTTATTAGAGGGGTTGCACATTGTACAACAAGATATGATCTCTGTTGTTTTTGTACTTTATTTCTCGAATAGAGTTCAGTTTTTCATTTCAAGTTGTGTAGGTTACAGGTCAGATTAAAGGTGGGAATTTTTTTTTTATGATTTATCTCGGTCTCATTTTTCTTTCTTTTTTCTTTTTTTTTTATAAACAGAAGTGTGTGGACTTTTTAAATCCACTTTATATTCATTTCTGTACCCGCCTTAAGTAGATCATAAATCAGCACTGGTCTGGATGATATTAATAAGGGTTAAAGCGAAAAAACAAGGACTAAATCCGAGTACCAGCTGGGGTCCCATATACAGGCGTCATCTTACATACTGCCAGTTTGTTTGAGGTTGTTTGTAGCTGTCACTTATGATGTGCTCAGAATGTCGTAAAGGCAGCCAAGTCTGTGCCTGTACACAAACATTGCATCAGACGTGTCACTTTCAATGGATGGAGAGGGCATCGATGGACCCTGGATGCCTGAGCCTCCGCTCTGCTAGAGAGCCACGTCGGTCAGATAATTAAGGCATCCATAATAACATGGGTGGATCTTAAATTCAGTCAAAAACGGTTTCGGGGGGGGGGGCGGCTCCAAGTGTTTGTGTGGTCATTCTAAAATCTATCAAGCTGAGAATCAACATCCATATTTCAAGGTCGTGGAAACGAAGGCTGTTTCGGTGTAGAAATAATGATGAAGATACGTGCAATGAGCATGCCAAGCCAGTAGCTGGCGCTGTGACTTACGAGAGAAACAAGACCAGCTGCTTGTCCATCCTGATTAAATTAGCTTTTGAATAATTGACGTCAAATTTTGGGATATCATAGGATTAAAAAAAAAAACCCTTCAGCTAGAATAATACTCTGCAGAGTAGAAGAATGCTGCCGGTTGATGTTGCCTCCCACAATTTCGGTAGAATCTCCTCTTCTCCAAAACCGAGCCCAGACGATTAAGTGTCTGCTGCTCATTCGCAGATGGGTAATTGTTGTTGTTGTTTTTTTTCTTCCCCCGCTCACCTACTCCCCGAACATTGGCGCCAATGCAGTCAGGTGTTCCGTGAAAGGCATCGTCGGATAATATCAACTCAGCCTCGGGGTTTGTTTCTTGTTTTCCTTCACCCCACCCCTTATTTTAATTAAACAACAGCTTGTCCTCATCAGTAGGGCGACTTTCCAAGACAACATATGATTGGCTAGAGAAGCAACAGGTCCAATCGTCTGCTACGGATAAGCAGGCCAACCAAAACACACACACACACACACACACTACTATGGATGTGTGAGTATTCGACAAAGCACATCATGCGAGTAAAAAAAAAAAAAGCGATGCTAAAGCAGAACGTATAGCTGCATGCGACACGCTTCCTGATGTTTTCCTTTAGGAATGCTTCCTCACTGAGGTGGAAGCAAAAGGCTTGGGAACCCTTCGCATGTGCACCTCCTTCCATTCTCCTGACAGGGGGAAAAAAAACATTTGCAGACTTCTCCCTTGATCCCAGTTGTGAAATACAGTGAAACCTCCAAAGTCAAACAAAAAATGTTGATTTTGATTCCCAGACATTCCTTCCCTAGGATGTAACGTCAATTAACTATTTTCAGGCTTACACTATGGCCATTATGGCTTAATTTATGGTATGATTGTATCCGTGGGCCCGGTGTTTGCTTGGCAACAAGCCCACAGCGTACCCCGCCTCTTGCCAAGTTAGCTGGGAAAGACTCCAGCTAGCCCGGGACACTGTACACAACGTTAAATATGTGTTGTATTGTACAGTATTAGCGAATGGATGGATGAGTATTGCTCATGTTGTAACTGAGCAAACAGACCTGTTCCCATTTGTCGTAACAACATTTGCAGTTTCCCTCTCACTGGCTCTTTTCTGTCATGACATCACCCGGGAAAAAAAGTGTTCAACTTCAAATTTGACCACTTTTTAGGTCGTTCCACTTCGGAGGTTGACTGTATATCCCCTCAGGATCCCCACCCCCACCCCCCGCCCGCCCTTTTTTTTTCTTCCTCCTGTATATTGTGGAGATGACAACCCCTGACATACAGCATGTCACGTGCCTATAGATCGGGCCCTCTCTTCTTGCCCTTGGCCTTACATCTGCATCTCGTGTGGATGGGAAAGGAAGTGAATCACCAGCGGGTAGAACAGGTTTACTGCTTCCTCCGTCAGCTGGGGGCTCTCCTTATTATTGTGATGGATGGTAAGGGGGGGGGAAAAAGGGAGAGCGATGGCCCTCGTCTCCTCATCACCTCTCGGTGAGCGGCAAGCAGCTCATTTGACACTGAGGTAATTACACCGCCATTATGACGCGCGGCCCCATGCAAAACTCCAGAAAAGAACGTCCATTTTGTGCTTAATCTACTGTAGGTTTCTTGTCTTGCAGGTTGAAATGAAAAAAAAAATGCGTCAAGCAAACCCGTCTTCTATCCTCATGCCCGTCTGATTTAACGGGACTAATGTCAGTTTCTTGGTCGGTTCATCTGAGACAACATGCATGAAGCGGGCCAATCAAGCTGCCCCATTTCTTCCATGTACGTGTGTGTGCTCGTGCTAATGAATTTTGTATATTGATACCGAAGCTCGAGCATGGACACTTTTTTTTTTTCCATGAGAACAAACGAGAAATTATACACAGTGGAGGCGTGCAGCAAGTCTATTAATAGCAGCACAGCCTTTCTAGCCGGGGGGATGCGGTTGCATTTTTTTTTTACAGGTCAGACTGTGATCTTCTCCCATATATCTCAGCTCTGGGACAGAGCAATGAAAAATGTCAATAAAAATCAACACATCTAATTTGCCTCCGACCAGAAGAAAAGGGGGAAAAAATGTTCTAATTCAGTCTCAGTCTGTCTCTGGAAAGATCATGACGTCAAATATGGAAGGTTTCGGAATCCAAGCAGGCTGCCATTGATGAGACTAATTCAGTTACTCGTCATGCTTGAACCTGAGATGTGTGTCCACCAATTATGATAAAAATGAGTTATTACAAATGTATAAACCGGTAATAAACCAGACAGGTCGCTGTTCCTCGCACAAGTAATTAAAAGTGACCGAGGTACCGCTAGCATAAGGACTGTCTTAGTTGTTCCCTCCACAGTAACGTGTCTAATTCTGGTACTGTGTCAGTGGGCCAGCTGAGTGATGCACGCCTTCATGCGGTGATTGCTCGACATTCTACTCATCTCGTCTGTCCCCCCCCCCTCTTCCCCCTCCCCTTTTGCTCCATACCACCACTCCTCGTCCTCAACCTCCTCCCTCCTCTTTCTCTTCTTCCTCCATCCCCGCTTTATCCTCTTCCTCCCTCTCCCCAGCAAGTTCGATGCGATCGGCTCTGGGCCCTGCCGTGAGTTGTCGGTGCGGGCGACAGCGCTGCTGAACATGGCGTCGGACGGGATGATTTTAACAAACCACGACCACCAAATTCGGGTCGGAGTCCTGACGGGTAAGAGGAGAAACGCCGACCGGCGATCGTGTGTCGCCTTTTTTAAAAAAAATTTTAAATCACAACCGAAGCCGCTTGAATCTTTCCCATGTTTGCTGATGTCGTTGAACCCCGCATGTTCCGTCTCTTAATTAAAGACGAGCACTTTGTACGGTACGGTCCATTCCATCCAGCGCCGTGGATTTGCGGGGGTCTCAAGGTGGGCTCGTGTCGATTCCCTTAAAGGAGCGGAAAGAGGTGGCCGGTTGATATGTCTTGAATAATTCATGCGCGGATCTGCTTTGGCTAAGCTGCAAATTACAACGCGCGGGCGTGTTGCGTTCGCGTTTCCTCGTGCGAACGTATGTGGACACCTGCCGGTTTGATTGAATTCATTATTTGGCTGGAGGTGTTGCTCAAGGTGGCGGAGCGGATGAGCGCATCCTTGGCCTGTGTCGAAAATGCTCGTGTGTGTCACATGTGAGGGGGGGTGGTGGTGGGGGGGGGATGCTCACAGGACACATGTTGGATCTGTGGGGGGGCTGCACACGCATCGTGCATGTTGGATGCCGGATAAGACGAGTATGCGTGAGTGTGTATGCGTGTGTTTGTGTGTGTGTGTGGGGGGGGGGGGATCCTCCACCAGACACGATGACTGCGCGTCTCTCAGCAATGTTGGGAAAGGGATGTGTCGGATCTGTTGGCCGTCGTCCTTCGTTTTTTTACGCGTGTATAGCGGTGCTTTGTCATGTTATCGTGGGCTTGTGCATGACACCCCCCCCCCCCCCAGACCCCCACCCCGCAGCTAAATGCTATTTCAGAGGACGCGCGATCAAATCTGTCCAGAGGAATATCCTCGCTATCGTCCCCCAGCCCCCCTCCCCCATCTCTCCCCCCCCCCTCTCCCACTCGTTCTGTGTGGGGCTGCCTCGATCAATATTTCAGGAAAAGCTGAGATCACACACACGCTGCAGACTTTATTCCCCCCCCCCCCCCTCCCGCACATGGATTGCAGTAGTGATGGCAGCGGTAGAGCTGTGGGCTAATGACCGTGTTCTGAAATTCTGCCAGGGAACCCTCCTCACCCAAAGAAAAAGAAGTGGGTGGGGGGTGGGGGGAGCACCAGTGCAGCCTTTCGCCCCCGCATCATCATCACATCCTCCACCCCTGGCTGGAAACAGACTGACCGCGCTGAAATCGGGCTGCACTGACCTTAGCATGCTAGTAGCGAATCAGTCGCGGAGAGCGCAATAAACGCCCATGTGCTTCAATTTGGATCCACTTTCACTTAGCGGAGGTGCTTTCATTGCGCGGCCAAGTAGGTTATGTTTTTATTGATCTTGCGTCGGGTGGGCGGCTGGGTATTTGAACACCGAACCTCAGAACTGTGAGGCAAACGCGCTATCCTTCCAACTCTTGAAACGCAAGAATGCACATCTTCACTCGGTCTTCTTTGTTGCGGGAAGGACACAAACAGATGGACTCAAAAGGCATGGCATCAGTCACAGAGAATCAAAATCACAGTCCTTTATCCAAATCAAAGTCTTTTGCTGCTATTTGAACACTAGATGAGAGTCCGAACAAGCCAGTGGGACAGGGGAGCACAAAAAAAAAAAAAACGGTAACATTTTTTGCTCCGTTTAAGTGACCATTTCTCTCTCTCGTGACATTAGAACACAGTGGACGCGAGGAAAAAAAAATCAGAGTAATAGTTCTCCTATAAATGAAGCAGCTTAAGGGGTGTGCACTATATCCGTTTTGGAGCCCAAAATGTTTTTTGCTTGGTCACAGCAAATGGCAAAGTTAGGTTTAATAGAGGGCGGCCCGGTAGTCCAGTGGTTAGCACGTCGGCTTCACAGTGCAGAGGTACCGGGTTCGATTCCAGCTCCGGCCTCCCTGTGTGGAGTTTGCATGTTCTCCCCGGGTCTGCGTGGGTTTTCTCCGGGTGCTCCGGTTTCCTCCCACATTCCAAAAACATGCATGGCAGGCTGATTGGACGCTCTAAATTGTCCCTAGGTGTGAGTGTGGGCGTGGATGGTTGTTCGTCTCTGTGTGCCCTGTGATTGGCTGGCAACCGATTCAGGGTGTCCCCGCCTACTGCCCGGAGACAGCTGGGATAGGCTCCAGCACCCCCCGCAACCCTAGTGAGGATAAAGCGGTTCGGAAGATGAATGAATGAATGAAAGGTTTAATAGATTTTTTTTTTCAAAGCAAATAAGCAATCTGTGTTGCATTTTCCAGCGTCAAAGCAACAAGACAAAATGATTGGCCGGTTCCCACCAAACTTTTGCAGTATGGATTACAAGCCAAAGAAGAACCCGTGCGGATTTGCATTTTCACATTTGGCAGCGTTGCGGCGAAGGCGCTTTTCAGCATTTTCCTCTCCTGATCCAAATTAGGATTGTTGGCCTTTGGTGGAGTGTTGTTCTAATTCCTCCATGTGTGGGCGGCTCTTTGCCTTCTCACCTACTGGAGGGTCTCGGTATACCCTTGGCTCTTTTCTCTCCAGGCAGGTGACATGGAAGCCCAGGGCCCCATCTCTGTTTGGACCCTGGACACGCAGTGCGGGAGAGCGTGGCTCTCGTATAATTGATCAACATCGGCGCTTGTTTGAACAGAAGGTTTGGTTTGGTCGGTTTATTTGCACGGAGGGTTGGGGCGGAGGGGGCGTGCTTTCATTTGTCAAGGAGGTGACGCTCAAATTGTGAGCTTCTCTAACGGAGGATGAAAGCCTTTTTTTCTGTGAACCTGCATGTTGATGTCCGGTCTTCTATCTGTTCGACTTGACTTTTAATGAGCTTTAATTAGGCCACGTTTATCTCCCCGGCTCTCAATGTGACATTCAGTCACCTGAATTTGTTGGCCTGCACTCGGTGCCGTGAGCTGGCGTGTAAGGAAACGACGACAAAAAAAAAAATGAAGGTGTTTGTAATGTGTCGAGGCGCTTCCAAGTCGAATGTACCATATTTATAATAACGTAGAGACAGTATTCTTAAAATGCCAAGCTGTTAGTTTGGTGGACTTCCTGTGTACATTTTACCATTTCCAAACCGTTCCTATTCTGCCTCCCTGCTTGATTTTGTTCCACACGGACTGAGCATTGAGCAGGAGGCCCACTACCACAAAAAAAAAAAATCACCTCCACCTCCCTCGCGTTCAAAATAAATATGGCTCTGATTGTCCGGTTGCATAGACAGGTTGTCAAAGTAGCGCTACGTTGGTCAGAAGCTCTTTAGCCCCCCGCCCCCGTGGAATTAATGAACATATAATTCCCCCCATAGTTTTGTATTACGCTTTACTAAAAGTGGAATGCAGTCACGGTTAGCAAGGTGCTACTGGAAAAGGATTTCTTTGGCGCTAGCTGCCGCGCTAGGTCTAAGCGCGGCAGCTAGCTTGATCAGACCACACGGTTAGTTGGCTAAATAGCTACTAATTAGCACACTGGTGTCAAACTCGAGGCCCGCGGGCCTCATCCGGCCCGCCGCGTCACTTCATTGGGCCCGCGAAAACAAAATCAAGCCTGTCGGCATCCATGATTTCTTGCCAAAAAGTTTGAACTTGTCATATGTCATAAATAATGGCGAGTTTGTGTAAATCCATCGTGTGTGTTTGGGGGGGGGGCTTGTGTTGCACGATGGCTTGATTTTTATTCCATGCAAAGCCAGCCCTAATGATGTACGGCTGCGCTACACACTGCAGACGTGCACCATTAGGGCATCGTTGTAAGTAAACTCCCAGGCCATCCTCACAAAAAGTCACATTCCAGGGAGCAACCCACCAGCCAAACGCCACACATCTTTCCCTCCCGACGATTAAGGCACTGCTCTATCACAGTGAAATCTCCCTGCACTGTACCTTCCTCTTCCTCGGTGAGCAATTTGGGGTGGGGGGGATGTCAATTTACTGCATTGTAATATCTGCGTTTTGGATCTGTGTCTTTAAGAGGTGTGGCCTCATGGGTGTTGTCAGGAGCTGAAGTTGGTCTGCATGTGAGTCAGTCTGTGTGAGTCTTGCCCCGAAGCTCCTTGCGGTTGTTCTCATTTGACTAGTTGTGTGTTTGTGTGTTTGTGTGTGTGTGTGAAAAACTCCTCCTGTTCATAAATGGCTCAAATTGTCTCGGGGGACTATGGCTCTCCTTGCCCACATTTGAAGACATCACAGCACCTTAGCTAGCATACCTTAATTGCCATCCCCCAAGGCACTGCATCATTTAGCCGGTGACATAAAGTTTATGACGCTTGCCTGTAACAATCGTTTTTGGCTCACAACACATCCCGCTCATCTGAAGACATTGTTGGAGTTTGAATTGGGCACGCTGGCCACATTTTGACCTATCACCTCACATATTGGCAAAGGTCAAATGTGACATCATAGCTGGCTAACATATATATCCCTTGTGTGCTCCAGATTAAAAAGGCCTTAAGTTACGCATTTTACAATTTTTGTAATGATGTATTTTGTGTTATAAAAACATTATTTTTTTTTTCAAAAACTCAAAATGTTCAGCGCCACAAGTCAGATTTTTGTACCTTCTTGTTCTTCTCCTCCACTCTGACGTGACGCCGTTCGTCTGCGTATCCCCCCCGAATCTCATTTCAGCTCCGTTTCCCTCTCAATGACACCCTTGCATCTGTTCAACAATATGCCACGTCGACAAGACAATGGAATCCTTCCCAAAATCTCACTTGGTGCCTTTTTGCGTTTTGCCACGAATCGAATTGGCCATGTAGTCAAACGGGGGGGGGGGGGGTGTCCACGTGAGCCGAATAGACAATGGCGAAGCAGGGACGCACAAACAGAATAAGAATTAAGTCCTCTCCGCGAAGGAATTATTTTCAGTGCTGAATCAGCCAAAGTGGAGCGGATTGTCGCTGTCGCGGCAGAGAGAACATCTCGGCCTCGGCTCCTCCCGTTTCTTAGCACGCAGCCATCACTCTCCCCGTTCTGCCACAGTCCGCGCAAGTAATCCCCCTGGCCCCAAAACCGCGTCGCAGTCCGTCACTCAGGCGAGGCGTTAAAACTTGTTAAGCTGCCGTCGCCGTAGACGAGAAGGTTGTTTGATATTCTTCTCGGGAGGTCAAAATGATTAAGTGAAGCTTTTTAGTGTCAATATCTGGCATGGTTTGATTGATTAAAAAACAAACAAACACCAAAAAAAAAAAAAACGCATTGGGCAGTTGGTGCTAGATGCTCTTTTCATACTGGTGATAAATTCATGGTGCATCAAGGAAGGAAAGGATGGTACACATATTTCACATACGTAAATTCAAAATGGAGAAAGATGTGAATGAAGATGATGTAATATGTACATTTTACATGACGCCATCACAACTTCTTGACTCCTGCTTTTACCTCTGACCTTCGTTGTACTCGGCCCACTTTTTATTTTATTTTAAATTTGTTCTAATCTACGTTAGTTAATTTAAAATCCAGAACTATATGAGGTGATCTTTTCCCATCGCAACTGTAAATGTTCTTGGTGGTTCCCTCCATGTTATTGTTGAGATGTTAATTACAAAAAGGTTCATTAATCGTGTGCCGTTTCGGACAGAGTGGCATCTCATGAGGCATTATCTGCATAACCACAAACTCCATTGTATGACTGCAACATCTGGAGGGAATTAAAAGGGGGGAGATGGGGGGGGACCCACCTTGGTAAACGGAGGTCCACTTAGTGGGTTACGCTGAACTAAAGTGAGTGTTCACTGTAGAAGTCTGTCAGGTTTAAATACGCCCGCAATTTCTTCTGCATATTTTTCTCTTCCCGCTTTCCTCTCCTCTTTGCACCGTTTGACCCGTTTCGGAAAAAGTCCAAGCCAAACTCAAGCGGAGTTGATCTTTTGAGGTGTCTGTTGAGTCCGGTGAGGTGCACCAGTGCAATATGCTGAGGATAACTCAATGTGATGTGTGAAAAATATGTGGCAGTTATATGTTAGGGGGTGGGGGGGTCCATAATGGGGGTCAAACGCTGTTTGTTCCTCTTTTTTTTTTGCTGAGAGAAGACAAAGATTGAGTCCTTTCCTGTCCCTCCCGATAACCCGCACGAAGGGGGAGAAACTGTTGAGTGATTCCGATGAAGATTTAGATAAAAGATACGGTACTTGGTTTTAACTGATTACTTCCCCTTGTGGTCTGCAGCCACGGCAGGATCCTCAGCCGAGGTGTTAATTAGACCTGGGGCGTGGGGGGGAGTGGTGGAGAATGCAAGAGGTGGTGTCAAGTCAGCGGGGTTGGGGGACTCGCGAAATGTCCGCTTAGCCGCCTTGCTGTTATCATATCCTGGTTGCCAAAAAAAATGATCGCTTTCCTCTTGACGAGAAGACAAAAATTCACGTTATCTCACTCGCGTGCGCCTTTGCTAAATTAGATACTTTGTCGAAGGGTTTGTCTACATCAGGGGTGTCCAAACTTTTTGCCAAGGGGGCCAGATTTTACGTGGTAAAATGTCGGGGGGCCGACCTTGGCTGACATTCTTTACATTGAACAACAATATTGTTCAACAAATTTTAGTAAGCCAGTCTGTTTCACATTTCCATTTTTATTTTAATTTCAACAATCTTAAGAATTTCTTTTGGTTCATTTGAAACAGGAATTTGAAATATGACATATCAGTCAATATAAACACGGAGTGATGTCTTGTTAACTCGTGAGTGATGCCCTCTAGTGTCTAAATGCTATTACTCATTTAGTGAATGCTATTACTCATTTAGCCACTAGAGGGAAGCAGTACTCTATGAAACATCACTCACCAGTCTACGAGACCTCAGTCAATGCAACACGTGTTCCATTGCGCCCAACCTGCGGGCCAGACGGCACTGATTTTATGACGGGGGCCGAGGGCCGGATGAAATTCGACCGCGGGCCGGATTTGGCCCGCGGGCCGGACTTTGGACATGCCTGGTCTACATTGTTCTCTCTGTCTAACGCCCCTCCCCCCCAAAAAAAATATTAAAGTGTAAATTAAAAAATCCGGAAATTCCTCTTTACTACAGTTTTCCAATTCTTGTATTGATGAAATGTTTCCAGATTACGATGTAAATTCCTTGCCTTGATTGTAGCTGTTGACGGTCAATTTTTGCAATACAGTAATACACTTGTCCCCTCCCCCCCACCCCACCCCCTTCCACAGAGAGTGCAAGGTAACTACTTGTATTTCCCCCGCTCGTGTTTACTGTTGCCATGGAGATCGCCGACATTGCCTTCGTAATTGACGGCGATTGCTGCAGTCGTTGGCCCGCTCACATGATACATTCGTAACATCGGTCGCCGTAATCACACCCGTATCAACGATGATTAAAATCCGGTTTGACTAATCCGAATGCATGTCATCGCGAACCTACCTCCTCCGCCCAACCCGCTTGAAAGTCCCCATTTCATCTCCTACATATCCCCCCCCCCCACTTGCTATTTCTGTTGCCATTGCCTCACTGCTCTCACCTTCCTTTCGTACACCTTTCAAACTTTTTTTTTAATACCTACTTGCTGTCTGTCTGCACTCAACTCCTTCGTGCCTATAGGTGTGAATAATGGAGGTGCGTTTAATGGATGACCTCGTGTGTTTGCACGGTAGTGCGTGTGTGTGTGTGTGTGTGCGCATGGTCCGGGTGTTCTCACGCACTCCCTCAATTATTCAGCATCGCACCTTTCCCGATTCTAGCAGCATGTCGTGGAAAGTGATTTATTTCCGGATTTCTACTTTTAAAGACATCAAATGATAGATTCTCACCTCACCGTAGGGGTTGAAGAGACTAGTCGACTAGTTGAGGAGTGGACGGCAATGTCAGTTAGAGCTTAAAGTCAGTGAAACAAACGCTTTTGTGATTTTTTTTTTTTTTTTTTGGCATCTCGGCTTGCAGTCGGATGATTTGTGGAGGACTTCCAAGTTGCTCGTGTGTTCTTTATGTTACACAGATGCAATACAGGCTCGGTTCTCATGTTTGCCATTCTAAATTTGAATTTGAATTGGCTGTCGTCTGCCAACATGACTCATTTGAAGTCCACAAAGATCTGCCCAATTCTTCCCCGTCAAACCACAAAGACCCGAAATGCACTTGCTCCCCTCTCCAGGGGGTTTCCCTCTTGCTTGTCCTTGCGCTGTCTTGTACATGTGTGAGTGTCTCCGCGGGGATAAGTGATGAGATGTGTGAAACAAAGCAAGTGGAGCACTCTATTAGGCAGCTCTTGCCTGCAGGCCACCAGACAACTCCGCTAGCCACACTGGTTCCTCGGTGAAGTCAAACGTCACAGTCTGACTTGTTTGGGCTTCCGTGACGTACGGCTACTATTTGTTATGGGCAGTGTGTGTGTGTGTATGTGTGTGTAAGTCTCTCTCTCTTTATCTATATACACACACACACGATAGCGATCATCACAAAAGTATCTCACTGGTTGTCTGCCAATGAAATGCATGACCAAGAGATGAGGGTGTGCAAGATCGAGCGCGAGTGTGTGCACTTGCTGACATTGTCCAGAGAATTGAACGTAATGAAGGGAGCTGCAATGAGGCTGCATCATTAGCACAAGCCGGCCTGGGGTTCTCGGGGTGTGTGTGTGTGTGTGTGTGTGTGTGTGTGTGTGTGTGTGAGAGAAACTTTGTATCTTGGGAAATAAGACGAGCCGAATGCTTCACGCACACCCATATGCTCTCTCTCTCACACACACACACAGACACACACACACACACATTACCAGCCACCCACTCACACACACAGCAACAAGCCTTGTAGTTTTTGCGTGCAACTTCAATCCGTAAATTTCCTCTGTGCGTCTCTCAATGACGGCCGCACTACTTTCGAAGACGGGAGTGCGCTACAAAGAGCATTGTTTTTTGCCGCGCAAAGCGACAGCGCATGGTTTGAAGGCCCCCCTCTGTGAATGGGGGCTCGCTTCAAGCGGGTATCGATGAACGGCCTTTCCGAGTGACGTATCAGACTGAAATGAGGAAGCGTCAATTTCGGGAACTGATCATTTGCAAGATTTGCATATTGCTTCGAGCTGTTTCGAGAGTGGCCGGTCCCATTGGATTGAGGAACGTTGACTCGATGGGCCGCATGCAGCGCATCAGAGCATTGAATCTGGTCTGCCATGAAACTTGGAAAAATTACAAAAATCAAACCCTGGTCGATCCAAAAATGGGGATGATATATGCCTCTTTTTTTTTTACCTCATGAATTCATCACGGCTCGCAGAAGACTGAAATGGGTTCTCAACCCCCCGCTTGAGATGTTTTTCCATCATTTGGAACCTTGCAGAGAGCCTCGTGTGAAGCAAACGTCATTTTAGCTTAGTGTCGTCTTTCACGTCAGACGGAGCACTCAAGATAATCTCGCATTAGCTGATTGGCCCCCCGTCTGATTGATTCACGCCGTCTTATCCCGGGTTACTCAAAAAACGCTTGGTATCCGACCGGAACCGTCCACCCGTCGCGCACTGCCGATAGACTTCTTCTTTTTCACGTCCGTATATCGAAATCAATGAAATGTTTCTGCATAATCCTGCGAGTGTGTCACTAACCAGCACAAAGGACATGCCAGGCGTTCTGTTGCCTCGCACGCTGCACTCCGGTGGAGGTATTTAATAATGGAGTTGTTGTTTGGACGTGACCTTCACAAGAGCGTCTTCCCAGTTTTCATCTCCTCCCAAGACGTCACACAGTCAGAAAAAGTGTGCGGTGGCTCCTCTGAAAGCTCCTGCGTCATTCCGGGCACAACTGAGTTCCCGTTTCGCTTTGTTGCCCCCCCCCCCCCCTGTATTTTACAATGTTTGTGGGCAGAGCGCTCTGAAACCTCAGCTGTGTCGGACGGGCTTTTGTTTTGCTCGGCTGGCATGAAATCGGATTTGCGGACAGTGAACCGAGGGGTGGGTGACGGGGAGGGCATTGAGTCGCTGAAATCCCACCAAGACGCGGCTGCCGTCTTTAACTTCTCACCACTGGGTGGGATTGACGACGCAGGTTTCACTTTTATCAGCGGCCCAAATTGAATTCGACATGCTGGCGGTGGGGCGGCCCGGTAGTCCAGTGGTTAGCACGTCGGCTTCACAGTGCAGAGGTACCGGGTTCGATTCCAGCTCCGGACTCCCTGTGTGGAGTTTGCATGTTCTCCCCGGGCCTGCGTGGGTTTTCTCCGGGTGCTCCGGTTTCCTCCCACATTCCAAAAACATGCATGGTAGGCTGATTTGACGCTCTAAATTGTCCCTAGGTGTGAATGTGGCCGTGGATGGTTGTTCGTCTCTGTGTGCCCTGCGATTGGCTGGCAACTGATCCAGGGTGTTCCCCGCCTGCTGCCCGAAGACGGCTGGGATAGGCTCCAGCACCCCCCGCGACCCTAGTGAGGATTAAGCGGTCCAGAAAATGGATGGATGGATGGATGGATGCTGGCGGTGACTCCGGAGCAGAACTCTCAACCCTACCGTGACCCTTGACCTCTTTCACTTTGGATCCTCTTTCTCTCCCTCCTCCTTTCCCTTTGAGTGAGCGATCACAGAGTAACCATAAGAACGTTAAGTCTCAAGTGAGGGCGGGGTAGCCGGGGTGGGGGGGGTGCATCGAAGCAGGTAGGGTAAGTTGCGTGTGCGTAATTTGCAAACTGCAGGGCTAATTCGAATGATGGTGTGGGAATTGAAAATTAGGAAGCGGGGCCGGTAAAAGAAGTTTAGGGTGTCGTGTTCAAGGTCTCCGCTTTCCCTCGCGCTGTAAATTGTCCCCGGAGCTTTGCGCGTGGCTTCATTAGTAAGTGTCTTTTCAATATTTATGGCCTTATTAATAAAACATCAATACAAGAGAGGCCTTTGTGAAGAAATGCGGAGCGCTGCCGTCTCAAAGTTGGGACGTCGGCTGGTTGTGGACGGAGGCTCCACGGCGCGACGCGGCGCTAAAAAGGATTGCCGGAGGTCATACAAAGGACATTTGGAAAGAGAAAAGCTCGGATGGGGGGTGGGGGGGGGGCCTCGTTTGTGAGCGATTGCTCGTTAATTGGGTTTTTGAATGAATTTAGTGGTGTGGGAGTGTGGATTGCTTTCGCCGGTGCTGCGTTTAAACCTCAAGCGTGTTTTATTCATGGTGGGCCGGCAAAGGTGCTGGTTGGAAAATGGAAAATGTTGTTCAACTGGTGGTCAAAATGGTGGCGACCGCGTGGGAGGTTTGCAAACACGGATTCTCTCCCTCCTTTAACTTCATTACCGTTTCCCCATCACCTGATTATGCCTTCCACTCTCATCTTCTTGGCCCCCCCTGCTTCCCCCTCCTATACATTTTTATTAGTCCCCTGTGTTACATCTTCTCTCCCTTCCCTCTCTACCTTAACCCCTTTCCAATCTTTTACCACCGATGCTGCTCCTCTTCCCCCGCTATGGTCCCCCCCCTTCCTCTCATCCACTGCCAATTGGTCTCCTCCACAGCATGCCGGGGTTCTTTCCCACACCACCCTCCCTCAGGGGCATTTGTTACCCCCCCGCCCCGCAGCCTGTGCTGGAGCTGCCTCTTCACTCTACGGTCGTGCTTGCCTGAGACTCGGCTGCGAAGAACAGAGCTGTCTGTTCCTCTTTGTCTTTCTGTCTCTGCACATCTGGCGCCTGTGTGTGTGTGCGTGTGTGTGTGTGTGTGTGTGCTGGAAGTGGTCTTGCCGGTGTGTCGAAGGTGCATTGGAGATGCCAGATTTCAGCCCGCATGAGGTTTGCACTCGGGATCTGTCTCGGGGCCACTGCTGAATCCAAATGGATGGACTCATTTGGTGTTGAAGGAGAATCCCAAAGGTTGAACGCCATCCATTTTGTAGCGCCCACATAATGGGCACATGTTAGCCTGCTCCGTTCTGCCCAAACGTATCCGGCCCACCGACCGTTTAAATTGGGAAGGATCGTTTTCATATGTGTTGCTTTCATTTAGCCTTTGTATATTTATCAATATATTTTGTCATTCGCTTATCTCATTCAATTCAACTGGTTAGTTATTCATTCATTCATTCATTCATCTTCCGTACCGCTTGATCCTCACTAGGCTCGCGGGGGGTGCTGGAGCCCATCCCAGCCGTCTCCGGGCAGTAGGCGGGGGACACCCTGAATCGGTTGCCAGCCAATCGCAGGGCACACATAGACGAACAACCATCCACGCACACACTCACACCTAGGGACAATTTAGAGCGTCCAATCAGCCTGCCATGCATATTTTTGGAATGTGGGAGGAAACCGGAGCACCCGGAGAAAACCCACGCAGGCCCGGGGAGAACATGCAAACTCCACATAGGGAGGCCGGAGCTGGAATCGAACCCGATACCTCTGCACTGTGAAGCCGACGTGCTAACCACTGGACTACCGGGCCTCCCACTGGTTAGTTAATTTTTTGTAAATAGCAAAATATCAGTCCCCGTTAAATCAATTCTAAGTCTCTATGCATGTATTTTTTTTTCATACCGCTTTTCCCAAACTGGAGCCTATCCCAGCTGATTTTGAGCCAGTGGCGGAAAACCCCCTCGACTGGTTCGTTGCTAGTCAATCAAATGGCTAATTGTAACTCATACTGTCCCAAAAAGACCCCCACCCCCTCCCTTTGCATTCAAACAAAATATTTGACTTATTTCACATTTAAACTCGTTGTTCTTCATCTGCAAATAAACAAATCGTTATGTCTGTAAATAGGACTGCAGGAAGGGCCCTCAATGGCAGTTTAAGGCTACGAATAGCATACGGCTTCAGAATACTCCCCCCCCCCCCCACAAAAAAAAAGGAGCGGAATTCTATCATAAACTGAGGGTCCAATCTACCCAACTGATAATTATCTCAAGTACTGTGCTATTCACGAATGTCTCATTGATTCCTTTCGTTGCCTTCTGCAGTGGCCGACCCACAGCAGTCGCAGTCAGGTGGAATGTCGTTCTCCTTGCGTTATGTAACATCCCCCCATACCCCCCCTCTCCATCCACCTCCAACTCCCCAAATAAGCTCCAACTTCAAATAAATGAAAAGTAACCCGCTGGTTGCCCCCCGCCCACTCCCCCCATCCCCCTGCAGATATAAATAGCATCCTCACATCTTATCTAGAAACCGTGTTGCGGAGAGGAGAGGCTTTGAAACGCGGCCCCGACGATTAGGATCCCATTGTTCCACTCCGCACCCATCCTCCCTTCCCCCGGCTGCTTACAGTAAGGCCCCTTGCGCGCGTGTGCGGATGCAACGTCTGAGCGTGTACGCGTTCATCTGCATCGTACTCTCGCGGAGAGATAGCGGCCATGATGGTGCGTGTCGTGGGTTGGCGAGTAATTGGCGTGCGAGTTGCTGCTGGGTGTGTCGTTGATGCCGGGTGCCGCGCTCGCGCCGCTTACCCCGCTGATCCTCTCAGAATTAACAAGGTTGCTAAGATACATTGGGTTTATATTGGATGACTTTATCTGCCGCGATATTTTAGTCAAGACCGTCAAGCCTTTATTAATTTGGTCATGCACGCTGCCTCGGAATGCAGATGTACCGCTCTCCTCCACCGGCGTGGAGGACGGCGCAGGTTTTAGCCCTCCAGTTAGACGACGTCCACCCCACCCGCATTTACAATCTGGAGGCGGATCCACCATACCTCACATTTATCATGACATCGTTTAATCCAAGTCCTCGGGCCCCCAGTGTTTGTATTCAGCGTGGAAAAAGCAGACAAGTGATCTCGCTCCGGCTATGAGGCTTATTGGCGTGATGAGATGTCATCCCCTCCCACCAGCAGATGTCATCTCAATCTCATGTCTGACCTCTGTAGCGGCCTGTCCGGGCTGGAGGGCCATTGGCGCCGCTGTTCGATGATAAAGGGCAGAAAACGGTACAAGTGGGCTGCCAGTGCTCTGCATGGCCAGTTTACATGGATGCTTTCATTTCCCCAAATAATGGCCCCTGACTCCAATAGAAGCGCTGTGTCAAGTTAACACCTCTGGACAAATACTGACGATGCCTCTCTTTGACACGTGCCAAAAAAAGAGCAGGTTAAATCTTCTGACCAATCGCGGTGTGAACTGAGCGCAGAGGAACCAAAATATAGCTCATCGAATCATGTCAACAGTCAGACAAATTGGGATGATTTTACAATCTTTGATGGTGGTGGTGGTGGCGAAGTTTTTTTTTGTTCCCCCCCCGCCCCCCTGAAATGGTGCCATGCAAAACCCTTTTAGAGTCCAGTATGAGTGTCCCCCTCCCGCTGTATAGGAGCATCATCTTATGACTTGCCGCAATTTCAGCATGCATTTAGCGTAGCTTGCTAGCTAGCTATGCTTGGACCCTGAAACGGCATCTTCCCTTTTGGATCTTGCACTGCTGGGGCAACTTTTTGCTTTAATATTGCGCTGTGACTTATTTGCAACTTCCAGTCAGCTTCAATTCATTACAGTCCTCCAGACATTGACATTTTGGTTTAATTTTAAACCCCTTGCTTGCCTTTGACAACTGTGTTAGGAATTGCGATATTTGACAACCCGCTCATCATTTATTCGACAAAACAGTTTAGCCCATTTCATTATATTTTTTCCCCAAATTCTTGTCTCACAACAAGACTTTTTCCACATCTGCCCACCGTGAGGAGCAGTGATGATAGACAACCGTTCAAATGTACAAAAGATGATTAGGACATTTATCTTAGGTCTCCGTGCTTAAATTTGACATATGTGTGTGTTTGGGGGGGGGGGGGATGTGCTTGCCTACTTTGAGGGGGAAAACCCCCATTAGTGTAGGTTCTCGGCAAGATAATGAGCGCTGACTGCTTTATGTCCCGGAAATGATGGAGTAGGCAAGACGTACTTGATGAATGCTGCTAGCTTGACAGCCCGTATAACTTAGCAAAGAAAACCGGATGGATAGAACCGGGGACCGTGCCCGTCAGTCAATTGTCACGGAGGACATTTCCACGCGGCAACGTTTTGTCCGAAAAACGACAGCAGCCTCCTGTAAGGTAAAGGTTGAACTTGACGGACCTCTTTGCGGTTCTGACGGCAAAAATGCATCTGGAAAAGTATTTCCGAGTGGCGCGACGCGGGGTCTTGTGTGCTCTGTTGTTGCGCAGACTTTCCGACTTGGTCGTTTAAAGGAGCATCAACAAGCTTGAGTACATCGAATTGTTTCGAACTAAGTCGGGAATCGCATTTCTCATCCAGCATATGCAAATTTTATGCAAAACTTGCTCTGTGTTGTGAGGATCGCGTCATTTCATGAAGGCCAACTTGGCAATAATAATTATAATAATAATACATTTTATTTATAAGCGCCTTTCAAGACACCCAAGGACACTTTACAATAATAGAATTTAGTGTTGATTATTTCTGCCAAAAATGACGTTGACCAATGTGATTTCTTTTATTTTTTTCACCCCCACCCCAAAGCACGCACAGTTGGTTTCTTTGCAGACGCTGCCGTTTTTTGATCCCTGCCCGCTTGCGGCCTGATCTCCTTTGCTCCGGCACGGCTCCGTGATTAACACTTTAACAGCGAGTGCGCGCTGGCGTTTTTGTTGTTGGGTGAGCATCCGCGTCTCATGTGAAGCACTTCTGGCCCGAATCGCACTTCTGACAATCAGGGCTGGCGCTCTCCTCCCACTGCCGTCGCCTAGGGATATCCGGGCTGCTGCTGCTGCTGCTGCAGTCACTCACACTCGCCGGTAGCGCTCAGACATCACAAATCGACTGGCTCATAAAATACCTCCGGCTTGGATGTTGGATGGAATTTCTCAAGGAACTCCAGAGAAATCCTCCTCCTTTCCAAAAAAAAAAAAACCCCGTTGGAGCTTCAAAGATATTTGTCTTTGGGGTGGAAAAAAAATACAGCTGATTGATAATTTGATGGCCTCAGCTGACTGATCGTGGCAATTAACAAGCTCATGGATGGATCTAACTTTTGGGATTGCGCCATCACGTCTTTCATGTATTTTCTCACAGCTGAAAAGAAAGTTGCTTCAGCGTTTCACATCCATTGGGGCGGTCGATGGCGTAAAAGCAAACTGATGGAAAAACTCAAAAAGGAATACTTGTGGACCAAAAATGTACATTGTTTTGTTTGTTTTGTTTGTTTGTTTATTGAACATAAAACATATACAGTAATAATTTGACAGAAAATAAGGTAGATAAAAAAGTTAAAAGAAAGAAATCAGTCTTCATTCAACACAGTTATTATGTTCAAGGGAGTAGGATGAAGTAAAAAACGTATCTAATCGTTATGTGTTTATATCTACTAAATCATTTTTAGATCAATCAGAAAAGAAAAAGTAAGAAGTCTCCATTAAGGCTCATACTTTACCCTTTTTACAACTTTTGGTTTGTATCGGGATTATATACATCCTCACCCTGACACTCTTGTGTCAATTTTCTCTTGTATTCATAATGGATATTTCAATACCTTTTTTTTTACATGAGATGCAAAGCGTGTTGAACAATCAAAGTAGGAGGGTGATAAGCACCCCCCCCCCACCCCATAGATCTGCCTTCTGCTTTCATGCTCCCTGCATGTTCTTTATTTTATTTTAGCAAACACTCATCTGAATATTCCTTTGAAGCTTCTTTCAACTGGAGAAAAAAGAGAGTCTGGTTCGGGGGGAGGGGGGGGGGCACTTTCTTTCGTACCTTCAGCTAGGGGTTCCCCGTGTTGCACACGTGGAAGAGGCGGTGGGGCACGCATGGCTTTGACAGAAAAACGTTGATTGGTTCGGAATGGTTGCTGCCTCTTGTAGGAAAAAAGGAAAAGGGGGCTATTTTTAGATCAAGGGGGAGCTGGGAGAGGAAGGCGGAGGAAGGGCTATACATGCGTGCGCGTGCATGCCTTCGTGCGTGTGAGGAAGACTGGAGTCATGCAGGAAGTTCCCCTTCTCTCTCTCTCTCACACACACACGCATGATGCCCCCCCCCCCCGTTTCCTCTCCTTTCTCACCCCTTTTGTTCTTCCTTATCTCTCCCTCCGCAGTCTCCCTCAGTGTCCTTCTTTCCCAGCTGGCCCAGCGTGCAAATGTCAGCACTCTCCCGTTTATTTGCCCAGGCCCCAGAGCAACATCCTGCACACTCTGTCTACCTCTACATAGCTGCTCGCTGCCACCCCCCACCCCCACCCCCTCCCATTCGCTCAATTCTCATAACTTTTCTCTTTCGACGCATCCCATCCACCCTTTTCACACCGTCTACATCCATCCCTCTGCGCAGTTTCCATCTTTTACACCATTCTTGCTTCACCTGCCTGCGCACCCCCCCCCCCCCCCCCCCCCGCACCCCCCGCCCCGGCTTCCCTTTTTCACGGATCACAGCTCTCCATTGGAGCACCGCAGCCTCGTGTACAATGTTACCCCCCCCCCCCCCCCCCCACCCGCTACACCGTCAGCAACCTCCCCTCTAGTGAATGCGCATCACCGTGCATCTATTTTGGGCCTATGTGCACATTTCACGGCGCACCTCGTCGCGCCACTCGCCCCCACCGTGTCATCTCGCCTCTTTCGGTCTTCTTTTCTCGCCGTGGTCGTCTCCCATGCTGTCGCACGTGGTGACTCATGTGGCTCACACCTGGTCCGCAACGATGGGACCACACAATGTTAGTGTCACCGTGAATTAAAAAGGGAGGTGGTGTGGCGGGACTATATTAAATTTCATGCGGTGGAGACAGATGAAGACCCCCCCCCCCCCTCCAAAAAAAAAAGTATAATGTTTCAAGGCCAATGTGACAGCGGCCCATGGTGACCATGGCAATTTTCTTTTTCATAATACTGACTCTCAGCATAAATAGATACGTATTCCACCCCCCCCCCCCCCAAAAAAAGTCCAGTACGCAGGTAATAAAATTATAAAATTACTCCACGCTGATCTACGGGGTTACCTTGTCTTACACATTTAATTTAATTCTGTTACCAAGCTCATAAATACATTTGCTTGTACATCAAATCCATTTTCCTCCTGAAAATGAATAGTGGTGTCATTAATCCGGATGACGCCGCCATTTTATTTTTATTTTTTTTACCGTTTTGACATCTGGAAGTGAGTTGTGGCTTTACTGCAGTTCCCTGCGAGTGGTGGTCGTATTTTGTATTTGACCGTTTGTCCGGAAATTTTGTCGAGGTTTCCCGTAATGTCATGTCTGATCCAATTTACGTAGATTTTGATCGGAGTTGTCTGGCTGCTCCAGTCTTCCGCAACAATCCATTTGATGTCTTGCTTGCTAAGTAGCCCATCACGTGTAGTGCTTTAGTTTCCCTCTTTTCCTGTCTGTGCAGTGAGCGACAGCTGTTACCGAAACCTGGCAGAGGACCGCAGCGGCGTAAACCTCAAAGATCTCGTCCATGATCCATCCTTGTGAGTATTAGTCTCATTGATGACTCATACAGACGGGAAAAGAAAAAAAAAAGGACACCTTAAATTAAATGGGCGCATCTCCGTGTCTGCATCCATTTGATGGAGGGAGCCTTTTTCTGAAGGGATGTAACAAAGGGACTAAAAATATCTCTCGAACGCAACATGTTGGGGCTCAGTGTCGCCCTGTGGAGGGAAATTCCCAGCATGCACGGCGACGACAAAAAGCGCTCCTCTGTCTCTCTGTGTCTGCAGGAGTCGTTCATTTCACAAAGAGGAGGTGAAATCTGCAATAAGGATGTGGAACATGAAAAGGAGCAATTAAAAAAATCAAATCATCCTCATCAAAGTTTTAGTGAAACTGAAAAAAGATCCAACGCACTAAATAATTGGGCCTGTGGTTTAATTTCCTAAAACACACGTTATACTGTAGATGGAACAGGAAGTCATGTCCTTAAATAGAATTCAAGACACCACACATTGCCTTTTTCGGTCGTAATAGTGGCGTAAGATTCCCCTCCCGTTGCCCGGGTCATTTTCATTACGTCCATTGATTGACTGGAGCGAGGGGGTCGGCATCAACGCGTTGTCCATGCCCTCCTCCTGGGAGGGGCCATGAAGCGCTGCCTCCTTGTCATATCTTTGGCTACGTGTCCACTTTGCAAAATTCTATGTTGTAGACCAGGGGTGCCCAAACTTTTTGGATCGAAGATCTACTTTTTGATCAACTAACCTCACGGGATCTACCCTTACCGGCGCACGCACACACACACACACACAAATTTAAGATTTACCTGCTTTATTTTATTTTTTAAATTTTTTTTTTTGTGAAAATGAGACTGATTAGTGTGCAGTGTATATTAACACAAAAAATATATTACTAACATGTACAAAGACAAACAAATGGTTGTTTGTTTTTTTTTTCTTCTCGACACTCCTCGGATCTACTTGGGACCTGTCTTAGATCTACCGGTAGATCAGGATCGACGTAATGGGCACCCTGTTGTAGACGGTCTGTTGTTGTGACTGAGATGAAGTTTTATGACCGGTGTGTGTGTGTGTTTTAATTGTAAAGCGTGTACAGCTGTAGCGATTGGACAGCCATTGCCTAGAAAACGCAACGGTCCGGATTTAAACCAAACCTGACAAAGGGGTTGAGAGGAGGGTTAAGGAGGGATTTATCTGCACACGAACAAAAACACACACACATTTGGGCTGGCTGAGATGTCGCAGGTCAACGATTCTAATGTCGGATAAATGTCAGTGAGTGTTTCACTTTCTGCTATTTGGCCTTGGCGAAGGGAGGGCGGGGGGTGTGGTGGGGGGGTCACCTTGCAACCCCGGATGGTGTCACACTAAAATGCACACAACCACACATCGCGAAAACTTGACTCGGTATTGGCCCAGCGGCTTATGACGCGGCGTATACAGACGCTCCCTGGCATTAGTTCAAAATGGTTAATTTCAGGATGACAAGAAAGACGTGGAGCTTAATTCATACACACGATATTTGATTTGATGGTTAAAAAAACTCAAATGGAAATACTGTTTCGTCAGATATTTCCCAACCCCATGTCGAGTGGAATCATGGGAATTGCAACCCCTCGCTGAGCACTCGGAGCTCGTCAGGGATTTCAAGAGGTGGGCTTGTCGAGTCCCTCCCTCCTTCTCTCCATCAGTGGAGAGATGACCCCTTGAGAGCCCCTCTACATATGGATGACCTTTAATGGCTTCCATGCCACGACGAGGAGCCTTGTGTGTGTTCTCGTGTGTGTGTGTGTGTGTGTGTGTTCTCGTGCGTGTACGCGTGCCCCCACAATGCACTGTCTTGCAAGCAAAGAGGAAAGAAAAGGAACAGAAGAGTGAGTGCCCCTTGCCGAGAGCTTGTTTATTATTAATAAAAATCACCCTGGCAGATGGATTTCGTCTTAAGTGTCCCACTACCACCGAGATTTTCTGTACACACACACACACACACACACACTTTCAGTCAGTGTACCCCTGACGGTGTATCTCTTGGTGCTCGCACTCCTTTCACTCTGTCTCATCCTTCCTTTATCCTCTTACACTGCTCGTCTTTTATTCATAGAAAATTTGAAACATCCAGGCTTTCAGGCCCAGACTACTACCACACGAGACCCTTTTGACGCACACCTCCCATTGAAATATAAAAAACTATTTCTCCTTTTGCTCACCCCTCCTTTGTGAGGATGTTATTTATTTTTTAAAAATTTTTTTAGACCTGCGGCTAAAAGGCCGCACCTTGCCCTTCAACGCGAGCTTTGCTCGATGTCTTGTTCTTCTGGATGAATTTCATTCGAGGGAGATTTGTGTAGCTGACACGCAATGGTGGGTTAAACGCTCAGTTTAAAAACTTGGCAGATTCTGTATTGTGCAACCTCAGGGGTGTGCGACATTCATCCACACTCGGGCACGGCGCTCCATCAGGGTTACGGGGCGCTCTCGCACTGTCACAAATCTGTCTCGTCCAGCAATTTATTTATTTATATATTTAAGTTTGAGTTTAAAAACACTGAAAAGGTTACACGTAGCCCTTATGTTCAACTACAATTCCTGTTCCCATGTTTGTGCTGTAGCTGTACCCCGTCTGAGGTCCGGGAGGGGTGGCGTACCTCTTTGAATTACTTCCGCGTCTATTTAGATTTAGTAGTGGTACACGTATTTACAAAGAACGTCCAAACGTATTGATAAATTGTAGGCTAAATGCTAAAAAGTGGGGTGTGGGGTTTGTGATATTGTTGGTCTACCTGTGTTGCTGCAATGTTTGTTTGAATAGTCTTCAAGCTTAATACCACTGCCAGAGGTGCTATTCATTAGTCTGTCTATGGCAGGGGTGTCCAAACTTTTTGCCAAGGGGGCCAGATTTTATGTGGTAAAATGTCGGGGGGCCGACCTTGGCTGACATTCTTTACATTGAACAACAATATTGTTCAACAAATTTTAGTAAGCCAGTCTGTTTCACATTTCCATTTCTTTTGGTTCATTTGAAACAGGTATATCACATGCAACTGCTTATTCACTTGACTTTTTCTTAAACAGAAGTCTCCTGAGTGCAAATTGATTGATTTGAAACATAAAATGTATCACCATGACCTTTCAATAGTCACAAAACCTTTGACTCGAACAACAGGGAAATGAACAAGCAATACACATATCCAAGGATCATTTGAAATATGACATATCAGTCAATATAAACACGGAGTGATGTCTTGTTAACTCATGAGTGATGCCCTCTAGTGTCTAAATGCTATTACTCGTTTAGTGAATGCTATTACTCATTTAGCCACTAGAGGGAAGCAGTACTCTATGAAACATCACTCACCAGTCTACGAGACCTCAGTCAATGCAACACCTGTTCCATTGCGCCCAACCTGCGGGCCAGACGGCACTGATTTTATGACAGGGGCCGAGGGCCGAATGAAATTCGACCGCGGGCCGGTTTTGGCCCGCGAGCCGGACTTTGGACATGCCTGGTCTATGGCATTTCCCATTATGTGTTAGCATTAAGCTAACAACAAAGAGATGTGTTTGTAGCCGTTTCTTGCCAACATACAGCATGTCTGTGGCATCTTGTGAACCGTGTTGGATTTTTGGAGGTTCCGCTGCATATGTAGCGTGACGTGGTCCTGTTGCCCTTGAGTGCACATGACGGTGGCGTATCATGTATTGATCACAGAGTAGTACGAGTAAAATGCGTGGGCCAATCAACAACGTCCTCACCCAAAAATAACATGATGATCGCAACCCAAAACAACGAGTAAACATTCAATGGTGGGCGCGCGCGCGCGCGCGCACACACACACACACACACACATACACACACACACACACGCACACATACGATGAACAGCGTAGCAAGTAGAGGCTTCAGATAGGAGGGGTTGCCTAGGAAACAGTGGGAAGGAACCCTCGTTATGTGTTGAGCATATTTTCATTTTGGCTGAAACAGAGCGCCATAAAACCCCCAGGAGAGAGAGAGACAGAGAGAGAGAGGTGATTTGTCTTGACAGCTCCTTTACTCTCCTGAGGTGTAACACGCCCCCCCCCCCACACACACACACACGCACGCACAAAAAAAGGACGAGTGTACATGCTTGAACATGCACGTGCACATGCTCAGCTGCACACAAACTTAAGTACGGAGATGACGGAAACCATCATCCCTCCCCAGCATATCAGAAAAAGTAAATCTCCTGTGCCATCACTGAAATGTCAGCAGTGGCGTGTGTGGAGAAAGGTGGTGGGGGGGGGGGGGGGGGGGGTAGCCAGGCGAGGGAAGAAGTGTCATGTTTACAGATCACCTTGAATGTTATTTGCAGTGTGCGGATTTTACACTTGCGTGTGACAAGTCGGCTTGTAAATTGGTAAAAACGTCTAAAATGATTATTAAAAAAAGAAAGAAATACCCCCAGAGTTGGTGGGTATCACGGCGTTTAAGCGCCTGTCAGTCACGCAGGGGTGATGCAGATCACTTCCAAAAATGACTGTCCTGTGTGTGTGGGGAGGGGGGTGGGGGGGGATTACATAAAACGTGTCCGTTTTGAGCCTTCACCTTGAGCCTCGGGTTATTTGGGGCGGAAGTGCCCTACTCAATTTGACCACTGGAGGTCGCCAGGGATCGGTACCAGCAGCAGCAACTTCCTCTTGAGTGGATTGTCCTGTGGAAAAGTCCTTCCAGGAGATGTTCAAGGGCATTGCGTCTCTCCTCTCATCTCCATTCCTCTTTTCGGGGCACATTCTCCCATTTGCTTAAGTCAGAAAAGGCGTACAAGTGTGTACACCTTGCTGGTTGCGCACATTCTCCCATTGACTTGAATGTGCCACTTACGCTAATGGATGGTACACCGTCTGGGTGGCGCAAATCTTACCCACGTAGACGCCAAACGTCGACATATTGTATCATATAAAATGGTGACAAAAAAAATGAAGTTTACTGACTTTTCTTTCTTTCAGGTTGGGTGGTATGATTGTGGCTTACAAGATAGTGCCAGACGAAATAGATGAAATCAAGGTACACTTTTATTTATCACATGATTTGCAGCAACTCCCCCACCCCACACTAAGGTCCTAACTACGTGTACGCTGGCGTTTCAACAGGAGACTTTGGTGGACTGGTGCGATGAAAAGGAGCTTAACCTCATTTTAACCACCGGAGGTACCGGCTTTGCTCCAAGAGACGTCACACCGGAGGTGGGTTCACTCTCTCGGTCATTGGAACACAGAATGCTGAGCAGTTCAGGGCATGCCGCATTTCTCACACAAAGTCAACTGGCATAGGCACCAGTTTATCCACGATCCCAATTTTTGCATGTCGGACGGCGGAGGGAAAAAAAAAAGTCAGCAAATACAATCAAAACACAAAATCCTTTTCTCACTTCACTGTGTCGCGTGATGTCATTCCGGCAAATTCTTCTTTTTTTTTCTGTGCAACTTGAGAGCTGTGTTTCCAGGCATCCTCCCCACTAGAAAATGAGACTGCAAAGACAGACAAACATCTCCTGATGTTTTGGACTTTTTAGCATTTTGCTGACACAAACGTGTTTTTGGTGTGAGCGTGCATGTGTCTGTCTGTGTGAGTGATGATTAACATACAGTGTAATTAGCCCCGAGGTCTCACGGGAAATAAATAGGCTGCAGTCAAATCCTTACTGATTATTTTTTTTTCCTTAATGTGGGATCGTGTAAGCAATTAAGAGATAATGGCTGGCAGGTGTCAGTACATGTGTCGAGCCATTCTTGGATTTTTTTTTTTCTCTATTTGTCTTCTGCTCAGGAGATTGAGTTTGTTTATTAGTGGTCAGCATTAAAAAATGGAACGGGTTGTTTTTTTTTCCCCCCTTGATTAATAATACATGACTCTTAAAATCAAAATTCAGACACATGCAAGAAATGATTGTGGAATTTTGCTCTGATCCAAAATAGGATTGTTCGACCCTGGTAGATGTTTGATATGGGTTGCGACTACGATCAAGTGACATTCTTTGTCTTTTCAAAATACAACCCTCGGTTACGCATACACTTGCTGGCGAGATGACGACAGCCCGACCGCCCCCATCCCGTCAAGCTTCTTTCATCAAAAAGCTCAAGGTCCATCGCCGGTTCTCACGGTAACAAAAGCCAGACTCACTAGAGGCCCAGAGAATCTAGCTGATTTCAGCAAAATAAACGAGTCAGAAAAAGTCGGATTCTTCAGTTCATAAGTGCCACTGTTAGCCCGCGGACTCCTTTGCTAACCAAAACCGCACCGGTTTGCTTGGTACCGATTTCCCACCGCACACTTTGGCCGTACCTGAGCTTCAATGGCCCTCATCAATCATGTGAGACAGCAGCAATCTTCCTGGAAGGGAAGCCCAGGAGGGAGAGGCGAGTGGTGGAAACGTGTACACGCTGTCCGATAATACCTTCTATCTGATTTAACCCTGAACACTGCCGATGAACACATCTATTCGTCTCAATGTGTGCTCTGAGCCTTTTCGAGACACCGTGTGACTGTCGAGAACAAAAAGCTGACAGGACAAACTTGTTTCCTGGACATTTTTGTCACAGGTACTGCTCAGCGCAGGTCTTACAGAAAGGAAAGTGTAACCGTACGCATGGATGGCGATTTCTTTCTATTGGCATTTTTGTTGATGATTAGAAATGGGCGCTTGCGCCGTTGTGAGTCTGAACACGGCCGACTTGATTCCCCAGGCCAATCGAAGCGGCCCTTCATGGCCTTTAAATTCAGCACAGGTGGGACCTGCGTTCTACTTGGGAGAAGCAAAACGGACTCGCTGGCATCCGGATCACGTGTCTGTCGTTGTTAGCGGACTTGAGATGCATACGCCGTCTGCTGATGATGATCTGTTGGAAAACATGTCATTTCTCCAGGCCACTAAGGAGGTGATCGAGCGTGAGGCTCCGGGGATGTCGCTGGCAATGTTGATGGGCTCTCTCAACGTCACGCCGCTAGGCATGCTGTCCAGGTCAGATCTACTCTTTGGCTGACTTGCTTTATTACCTCTGCCAAGGCTCTTTGTTTGCTTTAGCATGGGTCTGTTAGTGCTCACCGACATAGATTGCGGCTCTTTTTTTCTAGGATGTACCACTTTGGTGAGATATGGATGATGGGGAAAAAAACACTAATAATAATAATAATACATGGAGATGTTTTACCATATATTCATTTCCACAACTGCAAGTTTATATGCCTTGGTGGAGGTCTGTGCTGCGTTCCTCATAATCGGCCCGTGTGTTTGCATGTTTCCAGACCTGTGTGCGGAATTCGAGGGAAGACACTAATCATTAACTTACCAGGAAGCAAGAAAGGCTCCCAGGTAGGATGAGACGAGGGCTTAATTTAGATTGTAAAGATGCTTCAAAATGCAGCTGGAGCACATTGGCGTTCTTAAGAACGCTGGTAGAGTCAGACGTGTATAAAACGATTCTCTCATTACATTTCGGGGAAAGCTGAGTACTGTACTAGATTGAAAAAAAAATTCTGACTATGCAAGTGCTACATTTTATATTGGAAATCCTGTATTTAGTTCGCATAGTGAGATTGTTGATAGTTCATTTTATTGACCAGCGCTCTCTCATAACGCTTCACACTCAGACTCGCTCACCTTTCACCCTGCCTGGCACTGCCCCTTAAAGGCACATGCATCTCTCGAGCAATAACACGACAATATGTAAAGTATGTTGTGTACTTGTATGCGTGTACCCCACTCAAGGAGCTTGGAGAGTGCGCTTCTGTGTGTGTTTTCATGTTCACTGGAGTGATTCATTGACTGTTATCTCCAAAGGCATAGATCACAGTACATGTGTGGGCTTGTGTTTTGCCCGTGATGTCTCCGACGCGAGTATGTGTGAGTGCGTGCTTTCCGCCCGCTCGTCTTATTTTAATTTTTCGCACCTCCCTCTCCGCTGCGCTGACCGCACCGTCTGTCTGCATCTCATTGCGCACTAGCATGCGCGCGCGCGCTAATCGGCCTGTTGTCGTTCACACGAACGAAGTAGTCGTGGCTTCCTGCGAGCGCGTCATCTTTTCTTTCAGTTAAACAGATCCAGATTTTACTTAGCTTAGCTTACTTACTTACTTACTTAGCTCCAAGCGGAGGTACTCACGGACACCTCACAACGCAGTGAAAGCACAAAATGTGGCGGGAGGAATGTCTGTCGTCATTTTCCTTCACTCCAGACAGGACACTTGAGTTCTAGTTTTTTCATCAATGTTCAGACGGCAACGCATTTGAATGAAGGTTACATTAATCGCGACTGCTCATAAGACCATGGTGGAGAAATGATGTTGCGGAAGCCCGTTTTGCAAGCCGTGTTGATACAGTAAAGCTTTGGCGTGATTAATAATGTATCTTTCCAGTGCTTAAAATATACAAGATGATAAATAATTTCACACATTAGCTCTCGTCTTGGGAGAGAGGAGAATGGACCGTTTAGCATAGCGGCGGAACCAAAGGCACACTGACATACTAAAAAAAGTGAGGGACCAGAAAGCAAAAATGCCGCCAAGATGGACAGGCTAATTATGTTAACGCGTGTTTATTTGAAACATCTGCAGGAAGTGAAGACATTCTGTGTTAGGCATCAGTGGAATGTAAATAAGTTTTATTTATTTTTTTGTTACTGTACTGAAGTGGATGTTTCAGTTTTGTTGAGCCAAACCAGATCATATCGTTAGCTAGCTCAATGCTAGCATGATTAAGCGAAATGGTATAGCGAAACATAAACTGCTACTGCGGAACGAATAAAGATAATTCAATTTCACGAGAAATGTTTATTTTTCCAACTTTGCGCTCTGCGTCACGGTCCAATCTATGAACATTACTGATCTTCGTCGTCTGTATCCGTGACAGGAATGCTTCCAGTTCATCCTGCCAGCGCTGCCACACGCCATCGACCTCCTGCGTGACGCCGTGGTGAAGGTTAAGGAGGCGGCGGACGAGCTGGAGGACCTGCCGTCGCCGCCGCCGCCTCTGTCGCCGCCGCCCAACAGTTCGCCACGGCGTCAGACGGAGGACAAGGGCGTGCAGTGCGAGGACGAGGATGAGGAAAAGAAAGACAGCGGCGTGGCGTCCACGGAGGACAGCTCCTCCTCCCACATCACCGCAGCATCCATCGCCGCCAAGGTAGCCAAGCGAGGGCATCGATTTGACGAGGGTGTTGACTAAACGGTGTATTTTAAGTTAGTTCCCACTTTCACAAATGTGCTTTTAAAATAATGCTTTTTATAGTCTTGATTCATTTCTGTGGTTCACATAATCAAGTTAGCTTTAGCAAGTAAGTTTTTTTTTTTTTTTTTTTTGAACTCCCCTTGAGTGTGGCTTGGTATCGATTAGCGTGTCGGCTTGTATTTCAGGAAATACGGTACATTGCGATCTGTGTTTCTAACAGGTCTTTTCACCATCACGATCGTATAATTTGGGTTTTGATGGTGTGTGTGTGCGTGTGTGTGTGTGTGTGTGAGCTCAGATCCCAGACGCCATTATCTCGCGGGGTGTACAGGTCTTGCCCAGGGATACGGCCTCTCTCAGCACCACGCCCTCGGAGTCGCCCCGTGCCCAGGCCACTTCACGCCTCTCTACCGCATCCTGCCCCACCCCTAAAGTATGTCTACACACGCACACACACACACGCATTGTACACTCGCACACTCTCGGCTATGTTGGAGGGTACTCATTGCTAACGTGACCATACCTACAAACGACATGTAAAACAAGTAAGTTGCATCTCAACAATGCAAAAAAAAAAAAAGGATAATTAATAGATGACAGATGTCTCCTGCAGGATTAAAAAAATATAAATACAAAGTCAATGGGCATTCCCTGTTTCTCGCACGCTGTCCTCTCTCTCTCTTTCTCTCTCTCTCTTTTTCACCTCATGTGTCAGTGTCACGACGCCATGTGTCTGGCGGACAGCAGGCGGGCGCCATGGGAATGGGTGAGGGGGTTGCCATGGGAACCATGGAATGGGATGTTTGTAGTGGGAGGGCATGCGCTTCATCTGACAGAAAGTGACTGGGGGGGGTGGGGGGGGGTCGCTCTCGCTCCTTTCTGAGGAGTGTTCCCGTAGTTGTGCGTGGCGAGCAGGAAGCGGTCAGCCCAGCTCGTCCAAACACATTATTTTGATTAATATTCTCTTTGTAAAGGTATGTTATCTGAGCCCTTAGCAACTTATAGTTGTCTATTTGCGTGTCTGTCAGCGATCCGTTTTTAGCCAGCCTCCAGGACATGGCCCCATCATATACTTGCGTGTGCTCATGTGCACCTCGGTGCTTTAATGGCAACAGACGACTCAAAGACATTCGCCGGTATAGCTCCCAGCCTTTCTTTTTAATCGCAGCAACAAGCTTGACATATGCTTGTTGAAAATTCCAACATTGCAAGCTGCTGCTGACAGTATGTGCAGAATGTCCCCAGAGAGGGAGGCGTTGTCGTTGTTCGCCACCTTGAAGTGTGGTTCTTTTCTTTGGACCGTTCCGGGGCGGGCTTGGCAACGCCAGACCACGCGATGCCGATACGCAAAGGTCGCACTCCGGGGTCAAGCGAGGTCACACAATCGCAGCAGAAATGCCAGACATGTGCGATGCTGCTTTTTTTGTTTTGTTTTGTTGTGTCATGGTGTGCATGAAGCTTGTGTGCGTGTTTTTTCAACAACCACAAAGCGATACTAAATAAGACTCATATGGAGCGCAGCAGCTTACAACCATTCACATAAAGCCCTTTTCTTTTCCTGTCGCACTGTCGGAGGGTGGGTGCGCCTTTCCGCTCTTGTTAGCATTTAGCGCAGTTATGTAATGGGCACGCCAGATTAATGAAGCATATGGGTGCACAGGGCTTGGACACGGGATGGTTCGACAGCCTGACGATGCTTTTGGGTTTGACGTAAACCATTTAAAAGTTTTTTCTTGAGCATATCCAATGCAACACCTTGATAACAGTCTTAAGGTGTTGCATCAGATGTCCTCATGAACTCAGTCTGCTCCCCAGCCACTTCTTCACCTCCCATTTGGACGACCTTCCCGCAAAGCGCTTGTAGCATCCCTTGTAAACAAATAGACAACACAATCTCCGCTTCTGCAATCGGCTCTTCTAATTTTTATGGAGGATAATTCCTCCGTGCTTTGAACAAAGACCGCTTTCGGTCGTGCTTGTACTGAGTAAATATTGATGCGAGTCTAAAAGAATAATGATGCGCGCCTCTTGCCCTTTTGATCAACTTTCATTTTGGCGAAATTTAGAGTGGTTTTAGAATTTTGGGATATGTCTTTTTCGACGTGCCTGTGGATGATGTTGCCGTGTGAGTGACTCGGAATCTTTCGCCACCCTCGCCGATCGGGTCGCGGACGCATAAACTTAGTGTGGCTGCATTTCTTTTGTAAATTAGCACCGCTGGGTGACGCATTGTGGCGGAAGTGCAGGAATGCTCCCAGATGTATTTTCACAACTATTCTGACAGCAAAAGATTTGCAGTACGTACTTGCTTCTTATTTTTCCCCCACACCTGATTAGCGGTCATTCTCAGAACTAATCAATCCATCCTCATGTTCCGTGTATTTTTAACTATTGTGCTTTTGGCAAGAAAATTGCTTTGAGCGATTGACGAGAATTCAAGCGTTCAAGGGATTCCAGGAATTCAAGTGTACCGCGAATCATTTGCAGCAATTCCTGTTAGTCTTTAATTCCCAGAAATATATTTTACCAAACGGACAAAATGAATGCACACCCAGCTCGCCCATGTCGTGGAATCTTTGATGTGAAGAAATCGGAAGGATTGACTGTGTGATAAGATCGGGCAGATGGCAATGAATGATTAATGAATGGACAACTAGCTGCAGTGTGAGCGTTTATTGATCTGCCATCTGCGGCTCCTAATCCGGAAACGGAACTTGTCACTGTCCCTTAGATGTCTGTAGGAGTGAATTTTAGCGTGAATAAATTATCTATATGTGCCCGCCCTTTACCTGAAGATATCCGAGCTAAAGCTCCAGCTCAACCGCGACCCGAATGTTTACAAGCATTTTCGAGAATGGAACAATGGATGGCTAAACTTTTATTGTATTCCTTTTTTGGACATGACACTTGTATGCTGTATTTATTTGTATAGTCTGTCATTTCCAGCGACAAAATACACATCTGTCTCAAGGTCAAAAGGATAAAGGCTTCATTCTCGACTCATACTTTTCTTTTGTATTGTTGTGTGTGTGCCCTCGCCGTTTGTTTGTTTACGATGCATTCCCTGTAATTTGGCGAACAAGCAGATCAGGTTTTATGATAAGCTCCAGATCACTCGCGACCCTGAAAAGGGTCAGCAGCACACAATAAATGTATGTTCAGCAAAATATTCATTACAAATAAAAATATTTTTCAGTTCCAGGATCATTATTGTCCCACTGATGCATGCAAAAATAATAATAATTTCGAATTTAGCAGCACACTTCACAAACATGGCTCAAAAAGTCATGCAGCTTATTTCATCATTCATCTATTTTTATGGGTACGATAAAATCTGGATGGATGTAAATATTGCGGCAAATGTTTTGGAGCTTCCAAAGAACACTTCTAGGGTTTTATTTGTTTTTAGAATTGCATTCTGGGTGGGATCAAATGCTTGTTAGGCGGGCCTTGGTAGGTTCCCCACTCCTCATTGAACGGATCCGTTTTTTGTTGTTGTTTTGTTTTTACAGCCTGTGTCATCATCCCTTGAAAGTTTTTATCCCCCTCTCGAAATGACAAATGGCAACCGTTACAAGCTTTTGTGTTTCTTTTTCCGAAATAATGTCACCTTTGTTTTTTTGGGCCTGACAGTATTGATCTCCTTTTGCGGAGTCTTGCGGAGTGTCTGGTAAGCGGAGCAAGCGTGTACGTTCTTGTCGTTATCCCGGGCCCATAAAGAGGCTCGCTCGTCTCCTGGCCCGCTGGAGGCCGAGAGGATTTATGAGATGGGAAGAGAAAGAAAGGAGAGAGCGTGGTTGAGAGTTAACGACGTAGAGAGGATGAGGGAAAGGAAGGAAGCTAATTCAGGGGAGAGCGATGGCGACAAAGATGGAAGTCGAGCAGACGGAGGTTTGACCTCCGCAGCTTGTCTTTGCGATGAGTCGACGAGCTCACCTCTCTGTGTATTCGTCACCTCGCAATCATGAGGGCGAGGGAGACAAAGCCACATCGTACATGCAGAGCCGCTCATCCGAAGCTAGAAGCCGCCGCCTCTGATTTTCTGTCATCGCTGTTTCGATGCTCCTCTCTCTCTCTCCCACTCTCGCCCCCACCCCCCCACCCCCACCTCGTCGCACAGCCATGCGCACTTGCCCTCTCGCTGTAGAATGCGCGTCCTCCCGGCGTGCGTGTGCCACCGCCCGAACTCATTCAGTCTCGAGTTCAGGCAGGAGATGGTAAGTGTTGGTTTTTTCCCGCCGCATAGCGTATAGGCCGTTTACAAGTTTTGAAGTCGGCAGAGAGGCGTGGTGTGTGTTGCATGTGCGTTTTCTGTTATTCGGTAAACATGCCGGATGCATTGCGTGTGCATAGTTTGGTTGGGTGAGCCTAATTTGGGAGGCTTTAAATATCAATCTGTGTGCGTGTGTGCCTGTAAATGGTTGTGACGGTGACGACGCCAGTGGGGAGATGATGCTCGCGGGCCCTGAGTCAGACGTAGGAGGTTGAGTAATGGGCTCATGTGACCGCACATCCAACTGGAGGCAAAAGGCTGCGGGATGAGGACGGTAAATCTTTACTTTCCGTGTTGTAGCTCGAGACGGTTGGCGTTACTGGGGCAGCGCGGCAAACGCGGTCAGCGTCTTGCCTCTCGTAGCGCGTGGGAGCCAATCGTGCGTGTTAGGTCAGTTAGAGACAAAATAGCCAATAGACGGGAATGTGAGTGTTGCTGTGACCAGTTCAGGGAGTACGTCGGATGCGCTCCAGCTCGCCTGCTAATGGAATGAGGACAAGCGGCATAGAAAGTGATCAGATGGATGATTAAAGATGTGGGGGGTGAAAAAAGATGCGTCGAAGCAGCATCTTCAGGATTTATCGTGGCTTTAATCAGCTGACAAGCAACACAATCATGATGTCACTCAGAGCTGGAGCCATAATTCATCAATATAAACGTCATCAATGCCTCGACACTACTACCATTGATTCTTTCAAACTTGTTCATGCGTCTGACTCGCACTCTGCGCTTCGTTCGTGGATGGCGGGGCCCTCTCTGTCCTACTCTCGCGCTCTGCAAAGAATATTTCTTCTTGATTCAGATTACGCGGGGCATAACCTGTGGGACGTCTTTCTTGGCAAGCTGCCGGCCTCTCGTGGAGCCGTTCACCTATCTTGCCACGAGGCCAATTTGGTTGTACTCTGAATTTGAATGGGAGTACGACCTTATTGGCCCGTAACTAAAAGGAGCAGATTGGCGTGGGTGTTTCGCAACTGACTTGATGCTGCTTGTCTGACGTGATCAGTTTAGACCAGTCTGCTTTTCTCTGGTGGGTTTGAAATGTTTTTTCACTATTCGGAAAGAACGTACTTCTAGATATTTTATTGGATAAAAATAAGTCAAACATTGGATGCGCATTAAATGAAGACTAACTAATCATTAAAAAAAAAACTCGCATGTTGTAATTATGAATATTTATGGGACCCTCCATTTCTCCATTGCGAAACTGTGTCGAATACTCTTCATTTAAGACGGAAAAAAAGAAGACAAGCGATTTTTGTGTGTCCCTTCCCTTGTCTGGCTCACACGAGAAAGACCATTTGGGTCAAGTTGCTCCGGGCTTGAAGTGCAAATAGCTGTGTCCTCATTCATATGTGTGCACTTCAATGGATTTGTGTTTTTCTTACAAAAAAAGTCAACGGATACCTACTTATTTATTCTTATATATATATATATATATATATATATATATATATATATATATATATATATATATATATATATATATATATATATATACATTCTTGCTGCTGGAGGCTGTAAATTTCCCCAGTGTGGGACGAATAAAGGATATCTTATCTTATCTTATTCGTACGCCGCCATTGTTGTTTTTGATGCGTGTGCACGTTTATAAATAGATCGTGCCACGTTTGTGTGTGCCTGTACCCGGTCCGTGTTAGCTTTGCATGTGTCCGCGCGATATTACTCACGCTGCAGCAGCTGAACCCGAACCCTCGAGGCATGATGCAGAGACAATGGGAAGGAGTCTGAATATTGAGCGGCGAAGAAGGAAGAGAATGAGGCGCAGGAGGGACAGACCGGAAATGAGAGCGCCTGACCAGCTGGATGGGAGCGCGCTCATCGGCCGTATGGGCTGCGATGGCAAGTGGAGGATGGGAGGGGGGGGTTGTCAAATGTGCTGCGTTTGCGCCCGCTCTCTCCCATCGCTGGCAAAGTCGCTCAGGAGCTCATTAATTTCTATTTTCTAACTCCCCTCTAATACGTTGGGATGTGGAGACAGCCGTAATGAATCAAGGTGCTGGAGGATAAAGCGCTTGTGCCTAATCAGCTTTGCTTTTTGGTTTGCTTGGCTTACCTGCAGCTGCTCCATTGACGGTACCTCTGCCAAAGATGAAATTACAAAGACGAGAGGTTAGAGGTTTTTGGGAAATATCAAAACACTGTGCGTGAGTAAGATAAGATAAGATATCCTTTATTCGTCCCACAATGGGGAAATTTACAGCCTCCAGCAGCAAGAATGTATGTAGAAAGAAGAAAGAGAAAAAAAACCAACAAACGTCCTTCAATTAAATACAATATGAACACAAATGGATAAAAATTAGATGACTAGTTTATAATTAGTTAATAATTAGATTAGTAGATGACGTGGCGTACCGGAGACGACCAACGCGGGGTTCCACTTGACAATCCACAGCGTTGTGATTTGCGAGCGAGCGATTCTTATCTCTTTGACGGTGCCTTTTTCTGAAAGCCATTTGTTATATAATCTAAAAATGCGACAGTGTCATAATGAAAGCGCTGGTTTGAACTAATTGCGTCAGTCGTAATTCAAAGTGAGCTCGCTGTCCGTGCTGGCGATTTTTTTTTTTTTTTTTTTGCCTGAAACGGTGTTTCTTTTTGAATGTGCCAAGAATGTGTCAGGTTTGGAGGAAGGTGCTTTATGAGGCGAGCAGATGTCTCGCAGAAGCCGTGTTTATATGTCGCTTAGCACCTGTCACAAACGTACCGTCTGTCACCAAATGGTGATACGAGGTGTGAAGCTGTCCGGCAATATTTATACAGAACAGTCTGTGGTTACTATTAACACAACAACCTGTCGCATCTTGATAAGGGAAAGGGGAAAATGATGACTGTAAAACAAAAACGTTGTGTCAATCCTGAAGAGCGAAACTCTAGTCGAGATGGAACGTGCTCACATTTCCTCAATGTCCACATTTTGATCTTTTTTTTTTATTGGTTGGGGCATAATACAAACCATTCCAACTTCAATTCACACATTTTGAATGTCAACAATTAATTCGACAGCACTTGAGTTTAGTGGATTCTTTGGTTATATACACACACTGGTTGAGCCCAGAAGAGTAGAGTCCTGCCATAAAAGTGGGCATTCTTGGAAATGTTCTTGTTCCCCTGTAAATGTTTTTTTTAATGCAGGTTTCGTGAATAGTCTCTATTGTCTCAACTTGCACGTGGTACCAATTGGATACAAAACATGTTGGGTGTGAGACCTCTTTTCTGCTCCTACCTGCTGTCCTGACCTGACCTCCTCTATCCTATCTCCTGTCCTGTCCTGTCCTGTCTGTCCCCCTCTCGGCTGCCTTGCCTCATCTAAGGCAGTCACAGAGAGACCGATCGTCCCGATGTCCGACCCCCCCCCCCCCCCTCCGCCGCCCCTCAAAGACAGGGGGTACTATCCTCACTTGCACCCATCAGTCTCTGTTTGCTTCTGTCCCCGCCTGCTCAAGTCCGTTAACCCTCTTTCTCTTCTCCTCCTCCTTTTTTGTGTCGCACCAGGCGCGGCTCCCCTCCTGTTCATCTACCCTAAGCATTGCCGAGGTACTCCTGCATGCGTTCAGATGCATCGTTACGGGCCTTCATCATGTCTAATCTCCTTCTCCAAGCTTACATCTGGCTGGCATGATTTCCTCCCTCCTTCAGTCCTCAATTGTGTGTGTCTGTGTGTGCCGTCCTGCTTGTTTGTTTACTTGCCATCCTCCTCTTGTGTTTTTGTGTGAAGACGATGGTCTTTAGGTACCGATGCCTTCAGTCAGGATCAATCTGACCAAATCTGCCTCTTAAAACCCCACAGAGATTGAAATCTGATTGGAATCAATCAAACTTGAATTATTACAATTTCACAAATATTAAAACTTAAAATAGATTTTAAATGTAATTCAGAACCCCTGGTAGTGTTTCGAGAAGGCTTGCTGTCAATTGACAGTCCCTGCCAGTGATGGACTACAGCACGTATACTTTAAATTTAAGTACGTACTGTTGCCGCAGTAGGAACCGAACTCCGTCATAAACCGATGACTCACTGTACAACCATTCACATAAGTTTGAAAGTTGAATATTGACTTTCTCATGTATGCACACTCCGCTCTGTCAACCCCAAAGAGCAGCTTAGGCCTTGTGCTAGAAGTGCGCAGCAGCTCGTCAGTACTCTGGCCTGAAGCCCGGTGATTGTCATCCGTAGCTGATAAAAGGCATGACCGCACCGACGCTTAACAAAGCCGCTATCACAGTGCATCGATTTTCCTGTAGCCGTGCAATAATGAGCCTTTATACAACACACACATACATACGCGCAGTCGTATATCCATCCATTATCGGAACCGCTTATCCTCACGAGGGTCGCGGGCAGGCCGGGGCCTCTTAGGGCACGAGGCTGGGTACACCGTCGATGTAGGTGTATCTAGGGGTGTTGGTTTGGTTGAGTGAAAAGTAGTCCAAGTGTTTGTGCCAGGTTTCAGTGATGCCCAGTCCAGGTTATTGTCAGTTATGAATTTGTGTAAGACGAGTTCTTTGGTGTTTGACATTTTAAAATATTTTCTCTCATTATTGGAGTGGTGAGGGGGTCTCGCTGTGATGATGGATTGAATGCGGTAGATGGCAGCACTGAACAGGAGTAGACGGTGACAGCTGGGGCCTGTAGAGGGAGCTATGGCAGTGCTGTGAGGTGCTAGTAGAGTAGAGGAAGAGGAAGGCTCAGGTGTGCAATTTGTGCTTAGTCAATTTGAGGAGTGGTAATAGGTAATGATGGCAAAATGAAGCCCCATAAAGCAGTGAAGCCCTGCAGGGAAATACTTGACCCACGCTTCGTGGCTTCAAGATGAATCATTTCCTCGACTACGCCATCATGTGGACAAGAAAATGTAAAACATGCATGGTGCATGCAATAAAATGGTGGTGTGTTAATCATGCTCTGAACACATACTGTAATAATATATGTTTGAGGAGTGTTTTTACATGAATTGGTCTGTCTTACTTTGTCTATGTTTGTGCTTATGCAACAAGTAAAAATGTAAAATGAGGTAAAATAAAGTGCTTATTCGTTTTTATTTAAAAACGATATTTTATCCAAAGTTTTTGGACTCGGGCGGTTTCTTTTTTTGCTGAGAATTTCACCTGCTTTTGAACAAACTCTTTCACATGGTACTGATTAAGCAGGGGTGCATAGATATGTGATAGCAAATTGGTAATAAGGGGAATCCATAGCGTTTCTTTGTAGCTTTTATTTTGAACACTCGAACCTATCGTATCATTTCCTGAATCAGTCACGTGGTACGCACTCTTCGCGGGGGTTCAAACGTCACCACCGACGTCATCAAAACGCGCTTCGACTCCCCATTCAGGAACCACTCATCTAATTTACTCGGTACACGCTTCAGGGATTCGAACCGTGGAGTGGTGGTGAAAACCATCCGCGTTTAAACAGGATGGGTGGCGGAGAAGTTATAGGCACCCCAGCAAGAGGTGAGAGGATGTCAAATGGTGTTTTTCAACAGGATATTGAACTGTGGGGCGGGTGGTCGTTTGCCTAGCATCACGTGGTTTGGCTAGCAACAGGTGGTTTAGCTTGTAGCTCGTGCAGGACCCTGTGGGGTCGACCGCCACTTGCCTTCCACTGCTGAGGCTCGCTCGCTAGCTCGTGCTCTCGCTCGGCGTTCGTCGTGTCTCTCTGTTGCGCATAATAACAAACGGAGTCAATAATCCGAAATAGTTAGACACACGCAGGGTCCTGGTTCTGTTTACTGTGTTGCCGGCTTATTGGCAATTGAAACTGAAGTTACAGTCGATTTGCTTTTGATTGTGGCTGTATGTGTCGTATATGCGTACCTGTGTTTGGAAAATAACAGCTTGTTCCACGTACCCCCCCCCCCCCAAGGGCTTTATTAACACTATAGTGTCGGTTGTCCAAGCTGCAAACGGTCATGCGTGTTCCCTGCTCGTGTGTTTGTGTGACATGAAGATGAGTGACTATCCTGTGGCTTCCCCCAGGCCTCACGGAGAGAATTCAGGGCTCACCTGGATGAGGTCATCACGCTCAAGTCAAGGTACTCTACCTTGGACCAGGTAAACCCGCTAACCTTCTAGCAACCTCTTGTCCGATCTCTCGGCATGCAGGCCACTGGCATCCCACCGTAGCACCCAACATGCTCATAACACGCACCGATGCAGCATTTGGCATCTCCAGCGCTGGTGGTGGTGGTGGGGGGAATGAGTGTTTGGTGTCCTGCTGAATTTGTAAGTTAGCTCACTGACAAAGAAATGGTCTCTAATTGGTTTGATTTTATTGGCGTAATATTTATATCGGTCAAAAATGAGTCAAACAAAAATTGACGACAAACCACATAGTAATTAGTATTTGGAGGCGAAGCCCTAGATGGGAATCTCATCAAAGAGTTATTCAGCTAGCCGACATGGTAGCGATTTGGTAGTATTTATAGTTGCAATTGGAGACACTTTAAATCTCGTTGCTTGTTGCAAACATTTCAAGTCGGCACTATCGTATCACAAGTATATTAATGTTACCTTTAATTTGTCCAAGAGGGATGGGTGGCGCTGATTTTATCTTGAAAGTATGGCCTCATTAACAGGAACTTTTCAGAACCACGTTTCTTATAGCCTTCCTCGCCATTTTGGACGAGCGTAGATGTTCACTTAACCTGCACAGAAGACACATACGCAACCTACCTTTGAGACGAGATTTTAGCAAAGTCGACGAATAACCATACAAATTGGTGAGGATTTCAGTTTTTTTAATCAAATTTACAAATTTAGCTGGCGATCAAATTTGTTCCTGTACATCTTTAATGAAGATGTGCCCCTTTAGTCGGTGTAAGTAATTTCGCGAAGGTTTACTATCCTTACACCTGCTGTGGGTTATGTGCTCTGGAGATGTTTTGGTTTTCCAACCAGATGCGCATGTTGGCACCAACTTTAACCGGAGAGCTTTTCACAAAACGCATCACAGAGGGGTGGTGTGTGTTGCTGGTGATGCACATGGCATTTAAGTGAGCAGGACTTGAAATAAAAAGTTCTACAATTGCAGTCCCCTTATGGAGATTTTTTTTCCCTCCCCAAAGCTGTCATGTGCATCCCCCGCCACCTTTCATGGTCAACGACACTCCTTCCCTAAGCCTGACATTAAAACTACACCATGTGGACAAAAATCCTTTTTCACACCATTGTTTTGTGAGGGCTCCAGCTCAAAAGGTGGTTGTGCGACCTCTGATGGTTTTTGTAATGGCGGGTCACATTTATCAATACAACCATACAAGACTTAATTATTTTGTCCACATCGTGTATCTCTACTCGCATTTATTTTTCAGTCATCGCCATCCCCATCCCTGTTCGGTCGGTCGATGTCCTTTCTGCAGTAGCGCTTCTGCCCTGAAGTTTAGTTTGCGTTGTTTCCCCTCCTGGTCTGTTTTCGCCACTTCCGAGGGAGGGCAACTTGGCTGCAGATCGTTGTCATTACACACGTTGTCCTCCATCACTCCCATTCCTCTCTCTCTGAGTGAGGCCGCTTTAAAAGAGCACTTGCTGAATTGTCGTACACTGGCCTCCTTTTCCTCCCGGGCGAACAAATAAATCCCCCGTTTTTGTTTTTTTTGTGTTTAAAATCTGTTTGGCAGTCCCTTTAATTTTGTGCTGATCTTAGCACGGCTGCGGTTACATCTCATCATTTCCTGCAGCATCTCCTCACTCGGATGGTTATTAGCGCCATCGATTTCTGTGAAACCCGGCCACCTCTGTCTCCCTGACCTGGCCACGCTCGCTGTTTTGTATTCTACGAGGTAGCTGCAAAGGGCAAATCGGAGGGACCCTTGAATCACATTAAACAGAATCGTTAATGGGGCCCGGTACTATGGGTCCAAAGTCTTTCGCCACCTTTGGGCTCTTCCTGGGGCAATTGATTGAGGTTGACATGCTGCGGGATGAGCGTGCGTGTGCACCGCAGCATGACAAACATGCTGCAGCATCCCGTGAATACAGGGCGAAGGTTCCCGAGCATTGTCTGAATACAATCCCACACGCTCGTAGGTAGCAATCAACTGTTTCCGGTGATTTCAAATCATTTTGCTCACTCGTGAACTTTTTTTTTTGTGTGCATGGTGTGTGCGTGTGTTCACATTTGCATCCCCACTTTCTCTCTTCTGATACTTTATTGAAACGTATTCCACTTGTTGGGGGGGGGGGTTGCTCCAGGGTTAATTAGTAACAAGCGTGAATTTTTTTTCACCCCCTCTCTTTATGTGCAACATCACATCCTCACAGCGACACGCCATATTCGAGCCACGGCGTCCATCGTCCTACGCCAACTGTCTTCCCCTATTTTCATGGCTCTCCGATGGTGGAGTCTTTGTCGTCATCTCTCCGGAGCTTTTGTTTGTTTCATCACATCACCCGTGCACTGAGGTTGTCTTGCCGTGGTCCAGCTGAGGGCTTGACTTTCCGATTACCCTGAGGGGGGGGATGTATGAAGTTGCTTGCTTAGCGTAGCTCTCATAGTGAGTTTGCTTCTGATGCCATTTGCTCCACTCTGTAACCGTGGAGCGCAACGCCTGTGATCGTGTCTGTCGCAGTCGAGTGTCTGCATATGTGATCTGTGTGTTGCTTTTTGTGTTTTTAGCTCCCCCCCTCCCCCATCCTCCTCTCATTCCTCTTCTCCTCGCGATTTACAGGCTGTGCTGGTGTGCCTTAAAAAAGTCTTTTAGAACACAGAAAGCAAAAACGCGGTGGTGGTGTGAAACGGGTCAATATACAGTATACATCATTAAAATTGGTGTATGTCAGTGCAGCGAGAGCTCGACGAGTGGGATTTCATAAATGCATTGCACTGAGGAGAGACCACAGTTTGGGAGTTTCAGATAAGCTAGTAACAGGGCCTTTATTTTATAAAATTCATACTGTACAAAAGTGTAGTTTTAACACGATGGCAAGTCCTTCACAGCAGGTCCATGGTTTATGACAGAGTTGTGATGGCGAGTTCAAGTATGTATTCGATTTTAAACAGTCTAACAAGTTCTCCTGGGATGGCCCAACAATTGTAGCTGGAGAAGGCTCCCAGCCCGACTCCGTCTCCGCGCTGAGGGTTCAGCACATGAAGCATTCCGACTTTTTGTGTCCCATATTTAGAAGAGGCTTTTGGTCACCATGTAACATTTTGGAGACTCATCTAAGCTTTCAATAATATTTGATACGGTGCATCGTAATCAGGACTTCGATTTGAAATCATCATTCAGCACCATTCTGATTGTTACGCAAAGCGCCACCAGTATGCAGTCAATCCATCCAGTCCAGCCTGCTCCTCTTCCTCCTCCTCTATTGCTCCTCCTGTAGGGTTGTCCTGTCTGTATGTTTGTCCGTCCGTCTGTGTGGGGGTGGTTGGTGTTACGGTTGCCGGAACAGATGCACTGATGCCTGTGATTCGATGCTTTATCTCCACTAGCTCCAGTGTAGGTTGGAGGGGCTTAAAGATGATCGCAGGAGGACCTTCAGCTCTCGAGTAACTATCCCGCCCCCACCCGCCCCGCTGCCCTTTGCCTCACCCTCCTGCGAGGAGCGCGCAAAACAAACGCCCCGCTCTGTCTTCTTTTTTCTTTCTCTCTCTTTCTGCATCTGTTCTTTCCTTTCCATGCAAAGGCTGTCTGAGTGTCTCTGTCTCTTTGTTCGCTTTGTCCATCTGTCTCTGCGGTTAACGTGAGTCTGCTTTTCACTAGCAATGTCTGGTGTGTTGGATGTCTGTCAAGTAGTTGCCATCAGGCCACTCCAGTAGTCTTTATTTCCTCCTCTTTCCAGTTCTTTACTGCAATGCCCTCGGCTCTGTGTAGTTTTTAGCCAAGTCTGTCCACTCTGCTTCTTGTTTGTGCTTATCGACCTCTACGGGCCGTAGGGCCGCGTCACGCTCATCCCGCTCAACCCGACCAGTCCGACACTGTCTGCGTCTATCCATGACCTCTCATTCCTCATCCCAGCCATCCTCCCGCCCGCTCACCTTGGCTGTTTGGTGCCCAGTTGGATGGCGGTGAGGGAGGGGAGGAGAGAGGTAAAGGGTTGTTATAGCTGGAACAAATCCACCTCGCACTTCACTGTCTAACTCATCCAGTTGATGTCACTCTCGGGAAGTTTTACATCAGTGAAAAAAAAAATCTGTTAAACGGAGAACTATTTGCATCGTGTGGTGAGAGAATGACAATGAACCATTTCAAAAGAAATATGCATATTGGTACATTTTCCCCTTCCTCCCAATTCAATTAAAATGTATCCAAACTTCTCCAAAGATGTTAAAATCGACGAATAATTCATGTTAGTAATTATGAGCCGTATTCAGCATTGTATATTGTACAAATGCCTGCTATGATTTTCGATCACCAATACTGTAATTGGATGTTAAAGGTGGCACTAAGCCAAAATCAGACAGGAAATCCCTCCGAGTGGTTAACTACCCATGAAGTAGCTGTTGATGCAGGGCCTTTTGGTAGTTGGATGTGATGACTGTAGCTACTTTAGTTTATCACTTGGGAATTGCAATTCACACAAAAGTGGACTTTAAAACAAAATAAGGAATTTTGGGGTGAAATGTAGAAAAACGGCAAGAACCGACGCAGACTGTTAGGTAATGCAACACACGAGATTGAGAAGTCTGGATGACAATTGTTAAAAGATTCCTCCAAATTTGGAACCAAAATTGTGCAGACTCGAACCGAGGGCAGCGGTCCACTTGATGCGCACAGCCTGTCCTGCCGTCGACGCACGTAGCCCACTGTCCTCTCGATGCGATGTGAACGTATTATGTATCGTGAAGACATGCGCGGTTGTTCACGGTAAGCGCTGTGCTACTACGCCAGTGACGATGATGGCGATGCAACAGTGTTCCAACAAGCGGGGCAAAGGGCACGGTTTATCGTTGACGTGACACCTCGAGCGTGTCGAAATAGCACCACTGTTTATCTCCAATTTCCACTGCTCTCCCTCTCTCTCTCTACCCCCCCACCCCCCACCCCTCCATCAATCTCTAGGTGCAGTCGCGATGCAGCAGCAAAGAGAATATCCTAAGATCAAGTGAGTGCCAATCTTTCCACTTCAGTCGCTGCCAGTCATTTGTGTGTCCCCTCCCTACGCGGCCTGTTCTCTCAAAAGTTGAATACAGAACATTATTTTTGTAATTGTTCTCAGTTTTGAGCATTTGACTTGGTAGAGTCCACTCTAAGTCTGTACAAATGTTCATTTATAGCCTCTGCACTTTAAACCAACTCCAACATGAACACGTGAGGCCCACAGATCTCAAGATTTTTTTTTTCATTACGTTTTTTTCTTCGCCATTGGATCATGCACAAATTGCCGGTGAGAACATGTTGCTTTTTGTTACCGTGTGTACTCTCTGTATGGCTTTTATTTGCGCTTGTGATGTGACAAGCAATGCGTAATTTGGCGGGTTTGTCACGCCGTGCATGTTTCTCGCCGATGTGATGTTTTGCCAGGAGGTTGTTAAGCCTCGCGCCGCGCGGCAGAAGCGTAAGTGTACGTTTAAAGGCAAGAAATTGGGTCAAGGCAAATCAAAGCGCTGCTCCGATTCGGCACTGAGGGAGGGAGGGAAGTGGAGGCAGGGAGAGGGAAAAAGAGAGCCCCCAGACCTCATCCGATTGCTTTGTTATATGTTGCGAAAGCATACTCAGATTCAGCCATGAAAGGAATATGCACACATAACGGAAGCCCAGTCCCACATAATTTCTGCAATTTGAAAATGACATAATTGATGGATCATTAAAATCTTCCCCGTATAGTGAATATATACTGTAAAATATACAGTATGAGTTTCCCTTTTGAATTAAGCGACGGAAATCCATTCCTATCCTGCAATCTTGTCATGCATTGAGATGCACCTGTAGATTTCCAAAGCTTTGAGTTGCTTACAAAGTCGGGTCAAGGACCAAAAGTGATGTCACACTTATTTCAGGTCACAGTGCTGTGGACATTACCAAGGTGGCCCGGAGACACCGCATGTCCCCTTTCCCCCTCACTTCCATGGACAAGGCCTTCATCACTGTGCTGGAGATGACGGCCGTCCTGAGCACCGAGATCATCAATTACAGAGGTGAGCACCCATCCATGTCAGGTTTTTTTTCCCTTTCATCAGTTGGCAAAAAAAAAAGGTCCACAATCTCAGTCATGTTTGTTTGTTCTTGAGCGCGCTTTAATATTTGCCGTCAACCCTCTCAGGGTGGCGTAGCACAATTTCTACGCACACCCACATGAATATAGACTTGACAGGAATCTGAGAATCTTGGGAATTTCATGATCTCATTTTTTAACTTGTCAAGCACGGCAGTGTCATAAAGAAGTGACTAGTATCTGCTGGGAAGAGTTGTATTAGTTTTCAATGCATTCCTAGTTTTCATAAAATTACCAGTAGTTATGTAGTTTTTTTTTTTGTTTTGTTTTAAACGAGCTGGGGAGCAGGATACACGCTGGATTTGCAGGAGCGCAGCTGCCGAGGCGACAGAGCAGTGAGGAAAAGGAGATATGAGAGATGAAATATTTAGACAGGCGACAGCTGGAGCAGCTACCCTTCTGGAATGCTGTGTGGGTGTGTGTCACGTCATAATAATTACAATGACTTAAATTTAAGGCGCATAATTGATTGCTTGGTGCCGTTGTCAGCGCGGTTGCACTCGTGGAGCTTGGTGTCCCGTCACCACATGCTCATTGTGTAGTGTATGAACTGCCGCCTCCCCGAGTCAAAATGTTTTCTATATTGCCCGCGCTCCTTTCAGCATGACAAGAAATGTGTGTTAAGCGTACGCTAAACTCAAATGGGGTAATGTGTAACTAATGACGCACCCCACTCAAACGCCGTTCAAAAAGAAACCGCTTTCCCTTGGGTGGCGGCTGTGAAGCAATAAACATAAAGCTGATTCGAAAAGCTTCTTGAAATCGTGTCAGACACCTAACTGCTCCGTCTTCCCCCCCCAAAAATAAATAAAACTATACTATTTACATTCCCAAGTCTTTGCCATGGTTTTAAAAAAAATGCTGTAGAATTTGCGCCACTGAAGGAAAAAGGGGAAAATCCCTAGTGATGAAAGGTCGTGTGGTGTATGACAAACGTGGGTAGTAACTGCAGTGTCATGTCTATGTACATGTGCTCATTGGTATCAGTGATCAGAGCTTCATATTACCACCCTCGTTTGCATAAAGCCGCTCAGAAAAATGAGATGCAGTCCATATATAGCCCAGCAAAGCAGCGTTTGGTTCTCCCCCCCACCACTTTTTTTTCCTATCTTTGCACGTCCCTTTTTCTCTGAAATGCTGCGTCGCTTCCATGCACGTGTGTGTGTACAGTAGCAGAATATTTGAATCAATAATTCCAGAAGTGCAGTATTTTTATTTTTTTTCTGGTGTCATGTCAATGGAAGGGCTGTGTTTTGATTGTTGTCATTGGCAGACGGGATGGGTCGAGTCCTCGCTCAGGACGTTTATGCCAAAGACAACCTGCCGCCCTTCCCTGCCTCTGTCAAGGATGGCTATGCTGTGAGAGGTACCGCAGTTGATTCCTGCTCCTTTTGCAAAATGCTAATTTTGTGGCGCCTGCATGAAATGATGAAATGAATGATCCACAACAGTGCTAGGCCAAAAGTAGCCAAATTGGGTGAAAGAGCTTACTCAATGTTGGGTTCAAAAAGGGACTGAGGCAATGCTGGGTCAATCACGCCCAGTGCGTTGTATTGACGACTTGACCCAAAGTTTTGACGTGTCTTATATTTAAAAAAGAAATAAATTGTGCGATGCATCTGCTGTCAGCGCTCGCTGGTAGAGACGAGAGAGTGCGCACGCCACAGGTTTTCTATACGTTTTGCGTTTCCGTCCCGAGGGCCTGCAAAGGCATTCATGTGCACTGATTTTTAGTGCTTGGAAGGTGACAAGAAAAGGAACAAAACTGGATTTATGTCTTATTACATAAATAAACGAAACACCAGTCATTACACTGTTTGTCATTCCACAATCAAGGTTGAATGACACAGTATCGAAAAATGACCAAATTCTACACAAGAGAGATAATCCACTCTACTCGCATTCGCTGTCCTCTTGATTGTTCCTTTTGCAGCCCACTGAAATACAATGACTCAACTCAATTAGACCCCTCCCACACTGGTGGACCCACATCAGCACACTCTTGATGGATATTTTTTCTTGCTTTTTTTTTTTTAGCCGCCGACGGCCCGGGCGACCGCTTCATCATTGGAGAGTCACAAGCAGGCGAGCAGGTCAGCACGCTCGGCATAGCCGCACTCAAGAAGCACTTGCGTCACTTTTCATGTCTGGAGCGCCCACCTTGCCTGTACGTGAGATCAGCTACTTTTGGCCGTCACCTCAAGTTGCTCGGGAAGGAGCCCGACTCCTCCTTTTTTGCAACCCAAGAAGACATTTTGTCATTTTATTGCGCAATAGCCGTTACGAAGCGGTGCTGCTATTCACATACAGTACATTTGGCAATAAAGTTTAATCCAAGCCAATCCAATTTCTATGAATACTTGCCTCAGCATTCACACCTTCCTAGCATGCTTTGCTTTATTTTTGACGGGCATCTCTCACATTTAACTGAAAGTAAGACGGAGAGTCAACTTTGGAATGACTCAAATGACCTCACAGTGAAGACGAGTCCTCTTGCTTTGTCCCTGTGTGTGTCTCTGTGCAGCCCACCCACACCGTGATGCCTGGCCAGGTGATGAGGGTGACAACCGGCGCTCCTATCCCCTGCGGGGCTGACGCCGTCGTTCAGGTGGAAGACACGGAGCTCCTCCGCGAGTCCGAAGATGTAAGTTTGACTCTGATTGAAGGGAATTGTCAATCTCGGCCTCAACAGAATTGACTACGATCTTTGTCGTTAGATTGATGCCTTAGCAGATGCTATTTGTAGCACCCGTGGTCAAATCATATCTTTTTAGAAATGGCAAAAATGCACACATGCTGATATATGCACAATGGTAATATTCATGAATTCAAATTGAAAACTGTCCACCCCAAATAGAGGAGTAGAACCGAGCTAAACCGGGACTGTGCAGTGAAAAAGCAGCAGATATGACTGTCGTTATAAAATACTTCTGTCAACTAGTTTGTCTTTCAGGGCACCGAGGAACTGGAAGTACGAATTCTAGTTCAGGCTCGGCCAGGCCAGGACATCAGGTTAGTTACCGGAAATGGATTTCCATCTGCAAAAAGAGACAAAATGAACCCTTATGGAACAAGCTACAACACCAACCTAAATCGTCTTTGGTGCTATTTTTCCAAATGACTTCTGCATCCCCACCCCCTTTGTGTCCTGGATTCGGCATCTACGTATCAGCCTCCAAAGGCATTTTCCGTCCTGTCTGTTCCATCAGGCCTATTGGTCACGACATCAAGCGTGGCGAGTGTGTGCTGGCCAAGGGCACCCACATGGGCCCCTCTGAGATCGGCCTCCTGGCCACCGTGGGAGTCACGGAGGTGGAGGTGCAGAAATTTCCCGTGGTGGCGGTCATGTCGACAGGAAATGAGGTAGGTCATGGGGAATTTGATTTTCATTTTGGAGGATTATATCTCAATCCACTGTAATAAATTCACATTGTCTGGATTTCCAAAAAGCCTTTGCTGAAAGAAATAATTTGGCAGAGTGCCATGCTCATGTTTATGCACAGTCATCGCTGTCTGCTTTGACCGCAAAATTCAACAGTCGGTGGCGGAATACAATCCCATTTATAAAATTGTTCACTTGTGAACGGCTGGATCCAGTATTTTTCTTCTCACGTAGTTGCTGAACCCAGAGGATGACCTCCATCCCGGGAAGATCCGGGACAGCAACCGCTCCACCCTACTGGCCACCATCCAGGAACATGGCTACCCAACCATCAATCTTGGCATTGTGGGGGACAAGTACGCCTCCATTTTTTCTGTCTCGCTCTCTCTCACCATCAACAGTTTCATATTCGGCTAAATGAGTTGCTATTCAACACCGTCGGTGCGTTTGTGTGCATCCCACAGCCCCGATGACCTTCTCAATGCTCTGAACGAAGGCATCAGCCGTGCTGATGTCATTATCACCTCAGGCGGAGTATCCATGGGAGAGAAGGTATCAATTAACTCCAAGCTGATGGCTTCACTGACACGTTGTGGTAGACATTAAGTACTGCAGCATAAAAAAAAATAAAATAAAATGTTGATTTGCAGGACTACCTAAAGCAGGTGCTGGATATAGATCTTCATGCTCAGATACATTTTGGTCGGGTCTTCATGAAACCAGGGTAACCAGCAGGTTCTGCAACATGTTTGACTGCCGCGTGGATGACTACTAACTACGAATCAATGTCAACTGTTTTTTTTTTTTCCTACCCCCACCCCCTCCCTCCACCTACAGGCTCCCAACCACCTTTGCCACGCTGGATATCGACGGTGCTCGTAAACTCATCTTTGCCCTCCCAGGTAGTGTGTGAAGTTGAGAGAAAGACGCGATTTGCTACACTTTTACGAGGAGTTGGTCTTCATCTATCTTCCCTCTCTCTGCCCATCCGCCATCCATCCTTCCTCGCGGGCTTCTGTCCTAGGAAACCCCGTATCCGCTGTCGTCACATGTAATCTTTTTGTCATCCCTGCCTTGAGGAAGATGCAGGGCATTTTGGACCCAAGGCCGACCATCATCAAAGCGAGGGTAAGCGCGGGTGGAGCCACAGCACATTCACCGCCATGTTTTGGGTTTGAACGCAAAGGTATGGTGTCATTTTTGTCTCGAAGAATACCTAATCACTTTCTATGATCAATTGCAGTTATCTTGTGATGTGAAATTGGATCCTCGCCCCGAATATCACCGCTGCATCCTTACGTGGCATCACCAGGAACCTCTGCCGTGGGCCCAGAGCACAGGTAACATCAGATGCGTTCTGAGGCTAGCCGCACGACACGCCGTCTCGGTGTGCCTTGAGGGCCCCCCGTTGACTTAAACATGCTCGGAGTGCCTCACCAAGTTGCCACCGGGATCGGCACCTCTCAATAGAGGAGTGGTTCCTTACTGTCACAATGTGGCGCAAATATATTGACATGATTAATGTATTGGAATAACTCCTTCGCGATTTTAGGGGCCGTACGAAGCCCTCTTACACCTCAGGCATCTGACGACATGCGCCTTACACAAACTGTCCCGGAAATGGGCCGCGGCAGAATGTGGTGGGGAGCACTTTTCCGCGTAGCCCTTTGATCTCATTTGAAGCTGCTCGCCCTTGTGCTCCCTGCAGGGAACCAGGTGAGCAGCAGACTGATGAGCATGCGCAGCGCCAACGGGCTCCTGATGCTACCTCCCAAAACCGAGCAATACGTGGAGCTGCACAAAGGGGAAGTGGTGGACGTCATGGTCATCGGCCGGCTATGATGTCGTGGCGGCGGGGGGCGGAGGGTCGCCGTCGTTTCTCGCGAGGGTCGTTCACGGGCGGTTCACAGTGCATGTCCACATATCATCGACGATTCTGTAATATGCAACGGCACAGCTAGTTTTTGTTGATTCGGAGAACGTTGAGATATAGTCGACATCTCGATCACAGCCTAGATACTGTATAAGAAAAACTTAATTTACGGAGAGTATAGTATTTGAAAGAGAAAATACAACTTTTAATGGAGGGGGAAAAAAAATCTAATGATAAAGAGATTTATTCTGTAATATATTCTGATTATTCTTATTATTATGATTATTCTTCTCATCATTATTATATTAAGGCAACTTTGTTCCTTTCATTGCAATTGCTTTGTGTGTTCAACGCTAGACCTTATCTATAGCAGTAGCATTTTAATAGACAGCTGTAGGTGCCTGCCAGGACTTGGGGGGAGAATTCTCATCTTTAGTGGAAAAATACCCGTACCCTGATTTTAATTTAATTTATTTATTTAGTTTTGAAAATGAAGAAAAATAATGAAGACTCCAGATTTCCCATGGTGCTGCAGTTCGAAGGAAAAGAGGGGCACATCAAGGTCTTTTTCGCTTTTGAGCGCCAATCAAGGTGACACTTTTTCTCTCGTTAGTATGCATCATATTGGCTTCACAAAGAGCTTTGCTTGTCGTTTATCTCGTGAGTCTTGTTTATGTGCGCGTGCCAAATGCCTGGGTGTGGGAGGGAGTCAGAGAGGGGTGTGGGGTGCAGGGTGCGCCCAAGCTTTCCTTAAGTTTGCGGTAACCAGGTGGAACATTTGCTCCCGCCCTGCCCACCACCCTGACTACAACCCCCCCCCCCCCCTGCCCAGGGATCAGCTTGGGGTGGGGAAGGGGAAATATATTTTATTTGAGCAACTATTTAAGAAAAAAAAGCAAGAGAAGAAGCAGCTTCTTTAATTGCTGACAGCCTTTTTAACCGACTTCACAAAATTGTACAGAAAAAAGAAAATAAATAGAACCATATTGTACAGATATGTGACCAGCACTCCTAAGGCAGTTATTACAAAGCAATGAGGAGACATTGAACAACGCTGTACTATAAACATTTTCTGTAATGATGCTGAAACTGATGGAAGAGACTACGAAAATAAAATCCTTGATCATTATGTAAAAAAAATGTTGGGTTTCCTTTTTTAATCATTTAAACCACTATAAGAGAACTACATTTCTTTCACCGTATACAGTAGTAAGAAGGGAACTTGCTCTTCCTCAAAGCAAAATTGGGACTGCAATTTATTTAAATGATACAATCAGAAGTGATAGATAATAGAGGGCATTTGTTCGAGAGCAAGTAAAGGCCATGTTCTGACCAGTGATTGCACTGAGGAAAAAAACGCAAGTTTGTTGAATTTACCCGAGTATCCAGCAGTTGCACGAAATAAAATCTGGATCCATATACTTTTTTTTTTTAAGTAGACCAGAAAAAAAACACATTGAAATCCAGATTTGATTGTGTGTACCCAGCGCACAAAATAAAATAAATTCAACACACCATTTGGTCATGGTGTGACTGATTTATTTTCGAGAAACTGAACACCCAACTAAATATTCTGTACATTTATAAATTATTGTAACCTCCCCTCCCTTTCATATTAAAATGATACGAAACTAAATTTTGCTTTTCAGCAGTAAACTGACTATTTTGCGTATGATTATTTGTCATGTGCAGTCAACACTATAAAAAATATTTTGTCACTTGCTGTCGTTTGAAAATGACAGCAAAATTACGCATGGCTCAGGTAACGACCAACCGCGGCTCAGCTTGCAAACGTGGTTACCTGAAGATGTGATGTCAGTCTTGGGCAACGCTGCCTCCCTACGGATGGAGAAGGGATGGCCTTTCCACACGTGAATATCCGAGACCACCGTGTGCGTGCGTGCGAAAAGCATGACGCTGATCTGACTCAAAAATAAATGGACGTGCCCGCTGATCCACAAAGGCACACCTCGACAAATTGATCGTGCGTCCCGATACTTTTGTCCCGAGGCTCACTCCGTTACACTCCGTAGGACGCGCGTGACCGCTGGGTGGCGCTGTGGTGCCTCGGTGTTGCCAAGGGAGACCGCATAAAAACACCTCGTGCAAGTCTTCAATGGCTTCAAGAGTCCCTGAACTAAACTCTCACTACGACAGGCTGGACGTGGACCACCGGGACCCCAACAGAGAAAACGTGTGCTACTGTTCTGATCTTCTACCGTGACTTTTCCCCCATTTCTTCTTTTTTTGAGGTAAAACGAGTAGCGGTGGAATTTAAAAAAAAAAGATCGGCCGGAGGCATTTTAAGCCGTATTCACGGACTCCAGTGGTGAGTATTCGCCACGGTTCACGGGACGAGGCTACGTAGTTGATTTAGGTGTTAGCGGCACCTTGGTCCTTAGCTAATCTGTGCCGTTTAAACTATAGGGAAGGAAAAAATCATACAAATGCGGCGTTTTACTCAACGTCACCCAGCCTGCTCAAACTTCCTTCGAAAACTAAATTCAAGCAGCCATTCTCGCCAAAACTGACATTTAACTGCTTGTTAGTCGCAAAATAGTTGCACATGACGGCTTTTTAATCTCCTCAAAGCAGCAGTTGGAGCGACTAACGGTAACATTTCCACCTTTAGAGGTATCGGCGGTTAGCAAGTTTAACCACGCAGTTCGATGTATAAAAGTGACTCTTTAGATGTTGTAGTTGTCGATTAGATGCTAACCTCGTCTCGGCCATTTTTCATCACTTAATGGTTACGGTATCACTCAAGCACAGCGCAGAACACATACATTTTCATAAGCTACGTTATCAATTGTAACATGACACAAGCACGTCCATTATTTCCCTCGAGTATGTGACGGGACTTGGTCACAAACGTGGCTGTGAATATACTGTATTGTCATGGTAGTGTTCCACAATAATTAAGTTAAAGACTCAAATGTACTCCTTGATTGATGATGGGTGAAGAACTGTACAATATATACATCGACTATCAAGGGTCCGATTTAAAACAACAAAAAAAGCCAATTTAAAGTCTCAGTTGGGGTTCTCTGATTTGGTCGCCGAGAAGACGTTAAAATGAGAGACAGCGCATGAAGTGTGAGGAAGATCCATAGAATGAGGACCAGTCTTCCTCTAAGTGGATGCTTGCTCATGTTATTGACATCATTTCATGCACATATTAAAGAAGTTAATTTCAAGTGATTATCAGGTCTTTTTTTTTGGTACGTGTGTTAATTCTTTATCTTGGTCATTTGATTAGGTTATATTTGATCATTTCACCTCCTATTCTATCCTATACACATAACTGACACTCCTGTTCAGGTACCTCGGCCTGCTGAGATATCCAAGGATTAATTAAGGCTGTGGCGACAGATGGCCCTCTCCTAGTCTCCGCTGTTTGTCAGCCGCCAGTCTAAACTGAGATAAATGCTTCCAGGGCTTGGAGCAAGAGATTGTGTGGGGAGGGGGGTTGGGGTGCTGCCAATTGTGATTAGCTGAGGCAAGTCAGGAGTAAAGGGGGAGGGCTGCCAGGAGTCTGATATAAATGGCTACTGGACATAAGCAAAAAAAAATAGACCTTGTTGTCAAGGTACATATGTACCTGCAGGATAGGATACCTTACAAGATAGCCTGTACAATGTATAATAAGCCTTATGGAGCTGACCGCTTGCAATTTCAATTAGAGGCGAGTGTGCTATTTTAACATGTAAAAATATCAAAACTATATTTAAAAGATGCATGTCAGGAATGATATGAGGGAAGGAATCACTAGGGACATGTTGGGGCCTGTATGAGGGCTTTTGAGAGTCTTGATTAGAACAAGAAGGTAAGAATGTATTGGCGGGATTAAAATTGAGCAAACGAGAGCCTGATAATGGTGTTCTTTGATAAACTTCTTGTGAGACGAAATATTGAACGCTCCGGTTCGAGTCTGCCTTTATGTGGGTATTTATACGACCTTCATGTTTGCATGCATTTCAGGATGAATGTCTGCCCCCTCATCTTCATCCCCTGTTGGAGTAAAATGGCCCCAGATGAGAGACTCACCAACCCGTCCTCTTTACAGCTGAGCTGAGTTCAGCCAAGACTGAGGTGGTCTGAGCTTTATGCTGGGGGGCAGTGATGATCACGTCCCACATGAACGGTTACGTACAGGAGGGCGCTGCCCAGGCTATTGGCCACAGGGAGCGGGCGGTGGACTGTCCCGGCGACGAGAGTTGCCTCGTCCAGCCTGTTCACTGCAGCGCCCAGATGGAGAGAATCCAGCACTACCAGGACGAGCTGAGAAAGAGGAGGGAAGAGGACGGCCGGGGCAGGCACGACATCGACCCCGACGCTTCGCTGAGGCTCAAGAAGCTGGCGCAGAACCTAAAAGTGGGCGTTGACAATCCCACCTTTGAGGGGAAGGAAAATGCTACCAAAGATGCACATTCCCAGGTTCCTCTTGCCGGTGAGTTGACAGGAATGGATATCTCGGGGTCTTTCAAAGGGGCTCACAGATGAATGCGGAAGAACCGCTTTCAGGTTCCTTCTTCCATTCAAATTCAAACTGAGCATATGTGTATAAAATGCGCCGTGTATAAAATGAGCCGAATGACATCGGAGGGCAGGTAAAATCGTCATCCGCGCAACACGTGTCCCGCGTGTCCGCCTCCATCAGAGCTGGAGGAGCTGCTGCAGGCCGTCAAGTGGGCGCAGCAATGTCTGACCGACGCTCAGAGCCAGCAGGATGCCGAGCTGCTGCTCCAGCTGCTCGCCAAGGACGACTTCAAGTGCGCCTACAGCATCTACACCGTCGTGTCCCAAAAGATGAACCGAGTGACCCCCACCTCACCCCTCACGGTGCAAGCGCAGGAGCTATGCCTAGAGGTATGCCGTGTGCACAAACGCAACTCGCTCAGGCTGAAAGCAAAGCGGGCGGTAATAGACTTATGTCCACCAGGGCACAGTTGAGCGTGCGTTTGTTTTCTGTCACACAGAACCAGAGACGGGCGTTGTAACCCGCTTTGCTGTTACTTAGGTAAACAGGCCCACCGTTGGAGTTGCGTCAACTCGGTAATCAGAATGAGGAGGGGGGTGGGGGTAGAATAAGCCTTTATCACGTATGAAACAGGCAGCCTTGATGTGTGTAAAGTTCATTGAAAGGCCACCAAGCAGCACCGCCGCTATTCCAGTCTTGCCTTGAGACAACCCGACTGAGCCGGTCTATTTTGCTGTCAGACGTGGCAACGTGGAGTCCTCCCGTGTACGCAGTAAACCGGCGTGTGTGAGAGCGCACACCGGGCACAGATCCCGAAGCGTTTTAACAACCCCGAATAGCCGCGGGCGCGCCGCGGTGGACCCTGCCATTGGCTAAACTAATCTCTTAGCAAGCCCGCACGGTGCCGCGCAGTGCAGCGGGGAGCAGGCCGGAAAAAGAAACTCCAGCGGCTTACTGTAGTGTGCTTGGAGGAGCGGCATGGCTGTGGGAGGGAGTGAGGGTGGGAGAAGTGCGTCACCTTCTTGGTGAGCTTGATTTGTGTCATGGACACAGCGGGCTGCTAACAACACACCAAGGACATTTTGTAAGACTCAATTCCCTGCTTTTTTTTAATCCACAAGCACAGTTTTATTAAAGCCAGTGACAAGCATTCCTATTCACATTCACTGTCACTGAGGGTTTTTTTTCCGTCAGAAAAAAACGTCTATTCTCACCAAATTTTACATTCATTGAAATGATTCAAACTGGGGGCCGTGGGGAAACTTGTAGCTCTTCCCTTGGAATTTCAGCTAGATCTTGATGTGAACTTTCGTTGCTGCGTGTATTCAGGTCCAGAAGATCCTCCAGTCCAATCAACAGAGAGAAGGCTTGGAGCTCAGGGCTCTGTTGACCAATCCTCATCTCCAGGTCAGGTGCCTTGTGTCCGATTCACACCCGTCGACTTGGTGGCTCGCGATTTTGCTCCAGGGGTTCCCTTTGCGGTTGTGGAGTGTAGCGAACGTTAACAGCCTGTCGTGTCAATTTTGTCATTTGTTAACGGTTTAGTAAACACGGCGGGACACGTGCTCCAGTCTGCCACGGACACCCTCAATTTGAACATACGTGTGAACGTATTTGATTGACAGGCGAAGGTGGAGGAGAGTTCCAGTGCATTCGGCATGACTTTGGGGACTTAATTGAAATATGTCGCTATTTTTGGTGCTCACATCTTAAATAGTTTTGCTGGCGTTAACTTGTCCCGAATGCATGAATGCATAGTCCAAGTACCCATCCTACAAAATCCCCATATTTTCTGGGAGAAACCAGCGACAATTGTCACTCTCCCCCCAAAAATGCAAAACTGAGAGGAGTTGGGGCAAAGACAAATGGCATGACTCCTTCTTGTGACAGCATCCAGGTCGGTCCCCATATGTGGCACTGGATTTTGTTTCTCTCATTTCAGCAAAAGCGTGATCGAACCGTACAGATGCATCCTTACTCTTTGCTTTGTGCGCACAGGCACTGATGCAAGCACATGACAGCTTAGCTGTGCAAGAAATGGCAGAGGACAACGTGATACAGTATTTTGGAGAAACTGTTAAAATGGTGCGGCTGCATAAGACCCGTGACACTCCGCTGGTGAGAGGCCGTCTATGTTCTTCAATGTTCAACTCAATAGGCAATAGTCAGTGGGAAAAAACGCAAACGGAGCGTAACCTCTTAAGCCACACGGAATACCTCGGTGGCTTTTGAGTGGAAAGGTTTCATGGCAGAGGAATCGCCTGCGCCCTTGAATATTATAAACGGTGTGTGCGTCTGCCTCTAGGGTGCGACTGTGCGGAACGACATGGACAGCGTGGTGGTGAGCCGCGTAGTGAAAGGCGGCACCGCAGAGCGCAGCGGCCTGCTCAACGAAGGGGACGAGATCCTGGAGATCAACGGCGTGTCCGTTCGCGGGAAGCACGTCAATGAAGTTCACGACTTGTTGGTGAGAACCGGGGTTGCAATTGTTGTCATAAAAGTGTGAAAAAAAAAAATGTTTTTCCTTTTTTTTTTTTAAATTCAATTAGTTTTAGGAGCAGGTTTGTCCGTTTTTTATTTTTTGGAGGAAAATGCTTTGTTCTTAGTTTTTATTAGTTTTAGTGTTAGTTTTAAAAAAATATATTTATCAAGCGCAGAAATTTAAAAGGAAAAAGAAAATCACAGTTGTTGCATGAGCACTCAGGTGAATGATGACTTCATGGTGTTTTTTTTTTTTTTTTTTTTACTGGACGTTCCTCTCTTCTCGTCTAGCAACAAATGCACGGCACTTTGACCTTCCTTCTCATCCCGAGCGCTCAGATTAAACCTGCCCTACACAGACAGACCGTGGTAAGTCTCTAAGGTGGACCTGCGTGGCCTGTCTGCACGCACACACGTAGCCAAGGGCAACAAAGCGCGTGTCCAAACGCTTCCGCCCCCTGTTCCACAGATGCACGTACGAGCTTACTTTGACTACGACCCCTCGGATGACCCTTTTGTGCCGTGTCGGGAGCTGGGCCTGGCTTTTCAGAAAGGAGATATTCTCCATGTAATAAGCCAGGACGACCCCAACTGGTGGCAGGCCTACAGGGACGGAGATGAAGAAAACCAGTTGCTGGCGGGACTCGTTCCAGGTTGGGCAAATCCTAAATACGGATTTTTTTGTTGTTGTTTACTTTGATTTCCCTCGTATGACATAAAAAAAATCATGACTGCACAAATATGCTAATCATCTCAGCATTATCGGGCAATTTCAAGTGAGACCCGTCATAACTGTCTGTTGTCTTCACTTTGCGGGAGCTGTGCCGCATTATGTCACGTCAACAACGACGGTCTGGATTTTTATTTATTTTATTTTTAGACTACGAGGAGTGAAAATAGGTCAGATGCATTTGAATGAGCCTTTTTGTTAAAACTAGATCCCTGTAATTCTTTAGTGTCCAACTGGTCAGCAATGGACCTAAGTGTGTGCAGATTTGTTAGAGTTGAACTTGGTGTTTTTGTATTCCGTCACTCTAAGACTTTTGGAAAAGACTTTGGGTGAATATGATGTTACCCTAGTCCCTTGAAGAGTTTTTTTCTGGTTGCAGGGGTTGTCATTGTGCCGTCGAATCTGGTAGCAGTATATAATATAGTGGAATACCAGCTTGAACCATGGCTCTTTGGTTGATACAGTCATGGTGGCATGTTTTTTTAATTAAGGCAATAATAATTGGAGGTTGGGTGGATTCAGCCAGACAGCTACAGAATTAAAATGAATATTTGTGCAGTTCAACCAGTGGTATGGAAATGCAAACCATATATTGTGGCAGGCAACCAACGCAGCAGCACTATCTGAGCCAAGCGCCACTCGTCTGGCAAATCCAGCAGATTAAATCAAACACCTGAGAATTATTTGAGATTACTCTTTGGCCCGAGGCCGAACCTGCTACAAAAGGAGTTTAAGCGGTGGAAATGGAAAGTGGGCCAACTCAAACTGAAAAACAAAAATGGCCGAGTTTGAAACAAAGCAAAGTGTCTTTGCGCACAACAGTCACGTCGTCGTGTTTTTCAGGAAAGTGCTTCCAGCAACAGAGAGAGACCTTGAAGAGAACACCGCCAGACCGGAGTAGGGAACAACAAGGTAAGAAGATCACGTTGCTCTGCACTTTGAAGCTTACACATGGGCAAGGCAGGATTTTGCCATTGCAAGTAACTGCTTCTTTTTCAGGGAAACGTTGGTATGTGAAGAAAAACAAGAAACCGAAGAAGAAAAGCACATCTCCTCTGAGCAAAAACACCGGTAAAAAGAAAAAGACTGTCTTCCCTTCGCGCTCCACTCTCACCATCTTGTCTGTCAAACGTCGTCCGCTTAGATGCGTCACAAAACTCCTCTAGCGATGGCGCACATGACCCGACCTCTGCTTGGCCCAGATTAGTCTTCTCCTCACAGACGGGATCAGAGGCACCAAAAGGTCCCCAGCGGGGGCTTAAATCACTTGGAGGGACCCTGCCATGTGGTGCGCACCTTGCCACACAGACAAACACGAGCGACTCGCCTCGTGAGCTTTTGAGTCCCCAACTGGAGTTACGAAGTAGATCTGTGGCCAAAGCAGCCCATGACAAAAAGCAGCGACAATGGGCCTCATTCAAATTTATAAATCTCTTTGCTCCTTTTAAATTACCATCAAATTGTGGCATACTCTGGCATGTTTTCATTCTATTTATTGTTTTATTTGTTTTTTAAGGGGCAGTCCACATTGATGAACACTGGTACAAAACCCGCCAGTTAGCTTAAAACTCATTTACATTCGTAGTCGTTGGACAGTTGACTAAAAAAGGAGACAAGATTTAAAAAAAGTCTGAGGCGCCTAAGTGCACATAGGAAAGTGCTTTCAGTATTTGTAGTCACTCAGGATTCAAATTTCAAAGACAATCCCCCAAAACCCAGATCCGTTGGTCCTCTCCTGCCACATAAACATGACAATGAAAATTTCTCCACAGAACCAGATGAAGTCCTGACCTATGAGGAGATGTCTCTCTATCACCAGCCTGCCAACCGCAAACGTCCCATCGCTCTGATCGCTCCGACAAACAGCGGCCACGACGAGCTGCGGCGCAGGCTGCTTGCTGTTGAACCGGACAAGTTTGCCGTCGCCGTCCCACGTAAGTTACCGAAATTCACTTTAAAAAAAAGAGACTGTAAACAGATTGTGATTTCATTGCAACTCTTCGGTCATGTAGACACGACCAGAAGCCCGAGGATACACGAGCGAAATGGGCGCGAGTACCACTTTGTCAGTCGACAAGGCTTTGAGGCCGACTTGTCCGCGGGGAAGTTCATCGAGTCCGGGGAGTACGAGAAGAACCTGTACGGAACCAGCACGGACTCTGTGCGACACGTGGTCAACTCTGGACGCATCTGCTTGCTCTGCCTGCACACCAGGGTACAGTAGCGTGCTTGTCTCGCTATGTCAAGTCAAGTCAAGTCAAGTCAACAGTATTTATAGAGCACTTTCAAACAGCCATCGCTGCATACAAAGTGCTGTACATGGAGCGATTTAACATATACAATAAACAAATGTCAGAATATATCGATCGTCGAGTCTAATTTGGGGCCAGCTGCGGCGCACGCACGACAAGTAGCGCCAGCCTTCCGATGCAGTACTTCAGAGTTTTGAGTCACAAACGAACCACTTAAGAATAGATTATTCTATCGATTACGCAGGTAAATTAAAGATAAAACACTTGGAACTGAGCAGTGCTGCAGATTGCTGTCAGTAGGGGGACCCACTGTTCAAATCCCAGTCAAAAAACATCCAAATTGGTACTGCCTGTGTCAAATTCAGTGGGATGCATCAGGAAGCACATCCGCCATACACAATTCCTGTGGCGGCCTTTACAACCAGACGTGCCGCTGTGGGGTTGGGGGGCCTCACTGCCTGCACTGCCGTGTCAACTTTCCACCAAAAGTGGGTATTAATAGACTATAAAAGTGGTCATGATTGTACAGCCCAGAAATCCTCGGGGCAGAGGGAAAAAAAAAAGCTTAACCATTTGGTCGCCTTTTTTCCCGGCCCTTGTTTTGAGGCCATTTCTTCGTAGAAAATGCCATCAAATAGTGAGGGAAGGAACTACTGTCTAATACTTTTGTGACCCTTCGACAGTCATTGAAGCCCCTGAGGTCCTCCAACCTCAAGCCCTTCGTCATTTTCATTGCGCCTCCTTCTCAAGAAAGACTGCGCACCCTGCTGGCTAGTGAGAGAAAAACACCCAAGGTACGATATATAGTCTCCCGGTCAGGTTCATGCAGATGACCTGAAGATCGATTGACTTGATATTAAATCTTAAACTCAAATTCACCTTCTGTGTCCCGCACAGCCGGAGGAGCTCAAGGAAGTCATCGAGAAGGCTCGCGAGATGGAGCAGGACTTCGGCCATGTTTTTGACGCCACAGTCGTGAACGTTGCGCCAAACGAGGCTTTCTTTGAAGTGCGCAAACTCATCGAGAAGCTGGACACAGAGCCTCAGTGGGTGCCCACCTCCTGGCTCTGCTGAGCTCCTCTGGAGGAGCACATGGACGTTGTGGAAGCCTCCAGTTGAAGGACAGGTGCAATATTTTTCATTTGCACATTTCCTCAGAAATGGACTCGGGTTTCTTACAATTCTTTGTATGTCTACTTTGTTCATCCCCTCCTCCCAACTTTAGCCGTTTATGAAGCATAGACGTAGCTGAATATTTATATTTGTACATACAAATTCTCTGTGAAAGATGTAAACATCTTACTCCAAAATTGTATGTCTATAATGGGAGCGTCAAAATGATATGCCGTAACAATTTAAGAGTCTGCAGTTCCATTTGATAATAGATGTGCGGGGTTTTTTTCCTTATCGCAATCAGTATTATAATTATTATTATTATTGTATTTTGCTTGATCTCATTTATCTTTTATTGAAAGCCCTCAAACCAAACTTGTATATAATGACTGGTTATCATTAAACAGTATATTATAAAATACAATACAATACATGCTGATTTATATAGCGCTTTCACAACAGCGGCAGCTGTAACAAAGCGCTTAACAAAACAGTTAACATAAAGTAAAATAATAAACAACACATAACATAAAACACGGACAGTCGTGCAGTCCTAACCACTTTTCCGTCACTGCAAACCCCCCTCCCCACCACCACCCTTAACACAAATAAGCCCGTTATTCATACCTGTCCACAATGTGGGAAAGGCAACAGTGTGGTGCAAAATCTCCGCCACGATTCAGGTGAGGTCCCAAAAGAGAAGAGTGCCGAGACTCACTTATTTTGGACACTAGCAGCAATTCTCTCACACTGGCCAGGAGATGGCGACAAGGCAGCGGTTACCGTACTTTGTGGCATGTGATTTTTGGATAAAATGTAATAAACCATTTCTCCGGCAAGCCAAAGCAGTCATGATGACCGGTCACCAGGTGGCGATAGTGTGCAAAGCGCAAATAAATGAGCAGAAAATATTGGCTTGGATTGCTGGATGTCATGTCTGCCCTGCGAGTGATTTGGTGAAGGGGCACGAGGGGATTCGTCAAGTGTGTTGCACAGGTGCGGCAAGATGGCGACCATGCACGTGGCCGTTTCTCAGATGAGTGAGCACACTCGAAACTCGCCTGACCCGAAGAGATCTACCCCCCAGGTCACTCCTTCCAATCACAAATCACGTGGCAGGGTCAGCCTTCAGCCATTATCAACAAAGCATCTTGAAACATTTGTGACTGTGTGTATCGTAAGGCGTTTTAACGACCAAGTAGAGTATGCCGGTTTTAGCTGAAAAAAGACAATCATTTATAGTAAGGAGTTTTTCACCCCCCCCCCCCCCCGCCCCCCAAAACAAGCATATACAGAAAGGTGTTTTTCGCATGCAAAAAACACCTTACTGTATAGTAAGGCATTTTTAACCCCCCACAAACCCGACCATGTATAGTAAGACGTTTTTAGTGAAAAAAAAATGACCATGTATAGTCAGACGTTTTTAGCCCCAAAAAACGACCATCTATAGGAAGGCCTTTTTAGCCCCAAAAACGACCATGTATCATAAGACGTTTTTTGCAGGAAAAAAAAAACGACCATGTATAGTAAGGCATTTTTAGCTGACAAAAACAACCATGTATAGTCAGCCGTTTTTATCCCCCAAAAACGACCATATATATATATAGTCATGCGTTTTTACAGTTTTTTGGCAAAAAAAAAACAAAACGCCCGTGAATAGTACCGGTAAGTCCTTTTTTGCTGGAAAAAAATGACCATGTTTAGTAAGGCGTTTTAAGCTGGAAAAAAAACACCACGTATAGTCAGGCGTTTTAAGCTGAAAAAACTACCACGTATAGTCGGGCGTTTTTACCAGAAAAAAACGACCATGTATATTAAGGCGTTTTGAGCCCAAAAAAACGACCATGTCTAGTCAGGCGTTTTGAGCCCAAAAAAACGACCATGTATAGTAAGGTGTTTTTTGCCGAAAGAAAACGACAAAGTATAGTAAAGCCTTTTCAGCCCGAAAAAAAACGACATAATACAGTAAGGCGTTTTTGGCCCGAAAAAACGACATAGTATAGTAAGGCGTTTTTAGGCCGAAAAAAACGACATAGTAGTAAGGCATTTTCGGCCCGAAAAAAACGACATAGTATAGTAAGGCGTTTTTGAGCAGAAAAAAACGACATAGTATAGTAAGGCGTTTTTGGCCCGAAAAAAAACGACAGCATAGTAAGGCGTTTTTGGCCCGAAAAAAACGACATAGTATAGTAAAGCATTTTTGAGCCGAAAAAAATGACATCGTTTCGTAGGGCGTTTTTGGCCCGAAAAAAACGACATAGTATAGCAAGGCGTTTTTGAGCCGGAAAAAATGACATCGTTTCGTAGGGCGTTTTTGGCCTGAAAAAAAAGACATAGTATAGTAAGTCGTTTTTGAGCCGGAAAAAACGACATAGTATATTAAGGCGTTTTTGGCCCGAAAAAAACGACATAAGATATCCTTTATTCGTCCCACACTGGGGAAATTTACAGCCTCCAGCAGCAAGAATGTATGTAGAAAGGAGAAAGAGAAAAAAAACAACAACAAACATCTTTCAATTAAATACAGTATGAACACAAATGGATAAATCGCAGTACTATTTACAATTTTCCTTCACATCATTTGCTTATTATCATTATTATGATTATTTTTTTACATACAGCCGAAAAAAACGACATAGTATATAGTAAGGCGTTTTTGGCCCAGAAAAAACGACAGTATAGTAAGGCGTTTGTGAGCCGAAAAAAACGACAAAGTATAGTAAGACTTTTTTAGGCCGAAAAAAAATGACCATGTATAGTAAAGCCTTTTCAGCCCGAAAAAAACCGACATAATACAGTAAGGCGTTTTTGGCCCGAAAAAAACGACCATGTATAGTAAGGCGTTTTTAGCCCGAAAAAAACGACCATGTATAGGAAGGAGTTTTTGGCCCGAAAAAAACGACCATGTATAGGTGAGGCGTTTTTGGCCCGAAAAAACGACATAGTATAGTAAGGCGTTTTAGGCCGAAAAAAACGACATAGTAGTAAGGCATTTTCGGGCCGAAAAAAACGACATAGTATAGTAAGGCGTTTTTGAGCAGAAAAAAAACGACATAATATAGTAAGGCGTTTTTGGCCCGAAAAAAACGACATAGTATAGTAAGGCGTTTTTGGCCCGAAAAAAACGACATAGTATAGTAAGGCGTTTTTGAGCCGAAAAAAACGACACAATATAGTAAGGCGTTTTTGGCCCGAAAAAAACGACATAGTATAGTAAGGCGTTTTTGGCCCGAAAAAAACGACATAGTATAGTAAGGCGTTTTTGAGCCGAAAAAAACGACACAATATAGTAAGGCGTTTTTGGCCTGAAAAAAACGACATAGTATAGTAAGGCGTTCTTGGCCTAAAAAAACGACAGTATAGTAAGGCGTTTGTGAGCCGAAAAAAACGAAATAGTATAGTAAGGCTTTTTTGGCCCGAAAAACACTAAATAGTATATAGTAAGGCATTTTTGAGCCGGAAAAAATGACAATATAGCAAGGCATTTTTGAGCCGAAAAAAATGACATAGTTTCGTAGGGCGTTCTTGGCCTGAAAAAAACGACATAGTATAGTAAGTCGTTTTTGAGCCGGAAAAAACGACATAGTATAGTAAGGCGTTTTTGGCCCGAAAAAAATGACAGTATAGCAAGGCATTTTTGAGACGAAAAAAATGACAGTTTCTTAGGGTTTTTTTGGCCCGAAAAAAACGACATAGTATAGTAAGCCGTTTTTGGCCCGAAAAAAACGACATAGTATAGTAAGCCGTTTTTGGCCCGAAAAAAACGACATAGTATAGTAAAGCGTTTTTGAACTGAAAAAAACGACATGGTATAGTAAGGCGTTTTTGGCCCAGAAAAAACGACATAGTATAGTAAGCCGTTTTTGGCCCGAAAAAAACGACATAGTATAGTAAAGCGTTTTTGAACTGAAAAAAACGACATGGTATAGTAAGGCGTTTTTGGCCCAGAAAAAACGACAGTTATAGTAAGGCGTTTGTGAGCCGAAAAAAACGACATAGTATAGTAAGGCGTTTTTGGCCTGAAAAATAGTAAGGCGTTTTTGGCCCGAAAAAAACGACATAGTATAGTAAGCTGTTTTTGGCCCGAAAAAAACGACATAGTATAGTAAAGCGTTTTTGAACCAAAAAAAACGACATAGTATAGCAAGGCGTTTTTGAGCGGAAAAAAACGACAGTTTCTTAGGGTGTTTTAGACCTGAAAAAAACGACATAGTATAGTAAGGCGTTTTTGGCCCGAAAAAAACGACAGTATAGTAAGGCGTTTTTGGCCCAAAAAAAACGACATAGTATAGTAAAGCGTTTTTGAACCGAAAAAAACGACATAGTATAGCAAGGCGTTTTTGAGCGGAAAAAAACGACAGTTTCTTAGGGTGTTTTTGGCCTGAAAAAAACGACATAGTATAGCAAGGCATTTTTGAGCCGAAAAAAACGACATAGTATAGTAAGGCGTTTTTGGCCCGAAAAAAACGACAGTATAGTAAGGCGTTTTTGGCCCGAAAAAAATGACAGTATAGCAAGGCATTTTTGAGCCGAAAAAATGAGTTTCTTAGGGTGTTTTTGGCCTGAAAAAAACGACATAGTATAGCAAGGCATTTTTGGCCCGAAAAAAACGACATAGTATAGTACGCCGTTTTTGGCCCGAAAAAAAACGACATAGTAAAGCGTTTTTTAACCGAAAAAAACGACATAGTATAGTAAGGCGTTTTTGGCCTGAAAAAAACGACATAGTATAGTAAGGCGTTTTTGGCCCGAAAAAAACGACAGTTTCTTTGTCGTTTTTTTCAGGCCAAAAACACCCTTAGTATAGCAAGGCGTTTTTGGCCTGAAAAAAACGACATAGTATAGCAAGGCGTTTTTGAGCGGAAAAAAACGACAGTTTCTTAGGGTGTTTTTGGCCTGAAAAAAACGACATAGTATAGCAAGGCGTTTGTGAGCCGGAAAAAACGACATAGTATAGTAAGGCTTTTTTGGCCCGAAAAAAACGACAGTATAGTAAGGCGTTTGTGAGCCGAAAAAAACGACATAGTATATATAGTAAGGTGTTTTTGAGCCGAAGAAAACGACAGTATAGTAAGGCCAGGAAAATGTAACTAAGTGTAGTATTTTCACACAGAATTGATGCAGGGTTTGAACCGGGGTTGTTTGGACCAAATGCCTAGCCAAACAGTATACCTCTACACTACAATTGACTGTGACTTATCTTGCACTATAGGCGTATTTGACATGCATTTTAGAGGGTTTCCAGAAAAAGGTTATAAAGTGTTGCATTTTCACATATGACTTATACAGGGATTGAACCGGGGTTGTCTGGACAGGTGCAAGCATCTATACCTCTACACTACAAGTGACTGTGACTTGCCTTGCACTATAGGCATAATTTGACATGCATTTTAGAGGGTTTCCAGAAAAAAGTAATCAGGTGTTGTATTTTCACACATGACTGATACAGGGCTTGAACAGGGTTTGTCTGGACCAAGTGCAGGCATCTATACCTCTACACTACAATTGACTGTGACTTATCTTGCACTATAGGCGTATTTGACATGCATTTTAGAGGGTTTCCAGAAAAAGGTTATAAAGTGTTGCATTTTCACATATGACTTATACAGGGATTGAACCGGGGCTGTCTGGACCAAGTGCAGGCATCTATACCTCTATACTACAAGTGACTGTGACTTGCCTTGCACTATAGGCATATTTGACATGCATTTTAGAGGGTTTCCAGAAAAAGGTTATAAAGTGTTGCATTTTCACATATGACTTATACAGGGATTGAACCGGGGTTGTCTGGACAGGTGCAGGCATCTATACCTCTACACTACAAGTGACTGAGACTTGCCTTGCACTATAGGCATATTTGACATGCATTTTAGAGGGTTTCCAGAACAAAGTAATTAGGTGTTGTATTTTCACACATGACTGATGCAGGATTTGAACCGGAGTTGCCTAGACACAATGCAGGTATGTCTCCCTCTACACTACTAGTGACTGTGAGTCGTCTTGCACCATAGGCGTATTTGGAGTGCCTTTTCAAGGTACACCTTACTATACATGGTCATTTTTTTCGGCTCAAAAACGCCTTACAATACTATGTCGTTTTTTTCGGCTCAAAAACGCCTTACTATACTATCGTTTTTTTCGGCCTAAAACGCCTAAGTCGTTTTTTCGGGCCAAAAACGCCTAAGTCGTTTTTTTCAGCCTAAAAAGCCTTACTATACTATGTCGTTTTTTTCGGGCCAAAAACGCCTTACTATACTATGTCGTTTTTTTCGGCTCAAAACGCCTTACATGGTTGTTTTTTCGGCTAAAACGCCTTACTATGTCATTTTTTTCGGCTAAAAATGCCTTACTATACTATGTCGTTTTTTTCGGCTAAAAAACGCCTTACTATACGATGTCATTTTTTTCGGCTCAAAAACGCCTTACTATACTATGTCGTTTTTTTTCGGGCCAAAAACGCCTTACTATACTATGTAGTTTTTTTCGGCTCAAAAACGCCTTACTATACTATGTCGTTTTTTTCGCCTCAAAAACGCCTTACTATACTATGTCGTTTTTTTCGGCCCAAAACGGCGAAGTCGTTTTTTTCGGCCTAAAACGCCTTACTATACTATGTAGTTTTTTTCGGGCCAAAAACGCCTTACTATACTATGTCGTTTCTTTCAGGCCAAAAACGCCTTACTATACTATGTTGTTTTTTTTGGCCCAAAACGCCTAAGTCGTTTTTTTCGGGCCAAAAATGCCTTACTACTATGTCGTTTCTTTCAGGCCAAAAACGCCTTACTATACTATGTCGTTTTTTTCGGGCCAAAAACGCCTTTACTATGTCGTTTTTTTCGGCACAAAAATGCCTTACTATACTATGTCGGTTTTTTCGGCTCAAAATCGCCTTACTATATATACTATGTCGTTTTTTTCGGGCCAAAAACGCCTTACTATACTATGTCGTTTTTTTCGGCTCAAAAACGCCTTACTATATATACTATGTCGTTTTTTTCGGGCCAAAAACGCCTTACTATACTATGTCATTTCTTTCAGGCCAAAAACGCCTTACTTTACTATGTCATTTTTTTCGCCTCAAAAACGCCTTACTATACTGTCGTTTTTTTCGGGCCAAAAATGCCTTACTATACTGTCGTTTTTTTCGGCTCAAAAACGCTTTACTATACTATGCCGTTTTTTTTCGGGCCAAAAACGCCTTATTATACTATGTAGTTTTTTTTTCGGGTCAAAAACGCCTTACTATACTATGTCGTTTTTTTCGGTCAAAAACGCCTTACTATACTATGTCATTTTTTTTAGGGCCAAAAACGGCTTACTATACATGGTCGTTTTTTTCGGCTAAAAACGGCATACTATGTCATTTTTTTTGGGGCTAAAAATGCCATACTATACTATGTTGTTTTTTCGGGCTAAAAATGCCATACTATACTATGTTGTTTCTTTGGGGCTAAAAAGGCCATACAATACTATGTTTTTTCTGGGCCAAAAACGCCTTACAATACTATGTCGGGTTTTTTTCGGGCCAAAAACACCTTACTATAACTGTCGTTTTTTTGGGCTCAAGAACGCCTTTCTATCCATGGTCGTTTTTTTTCGGGCTAAAAACGCCTTCCTATCCATGGTCGTTTTTTTTCGGGCTAAAAACGCCTTCCTTTACATGGTCGTTTATTTTCAGCTAAAAACGCCTTACTATACATGGTCGTTTCTTGGGGCAAAAAACGCCTTACTATACGTGGTCGTTTTTTTCGGCTACAAACGCCTTAGTATACTGTACATGGTGTTTTTTTTCAGGCTAAAAACACCTTACTATACATGGTCGTGTTTTTCGGCTCAAAACGCCTTCCTTTACATGGTCGTTTATTTTCAGCTAAAAACGCCTTACTATACATGGTCGTTTTTTTCGGCAAAGAACGCCTTCCTACACATGGTATTTTTTGGGACTAAAAACACCTTCTATACATGGTCATTTTTTTGTAGCTCTAAACGCCTTACTGTACATGGTCATTTTATTCTGCTAAAAACGCCTTACTATACATGGTTGGTTTCTTTTTTCGTGCTAAAAACGCCTAACTATAAATGGTTGTTTTTGTAGGATAAACGCCTTAACTACACATGGTCATTTTTTTCGGCTAAAAACGCCTTTCGATACATGGTCGTTTTTGTCCGGCTAAAAACGCCTTACTGTACATGGTCTTTTTTGTCCGGCTAAAAACGCCTTACTGTACATGGTCTTTTTTGTCAGCTATTTTTGGGGGCTAAAAACGCCTTACTCTATACTATGTCATTTTTTCTGCAAAAATCGCCTTACTCCATCACATGGTCATTTTTGGGGGGCTAAAAAAATGCCTTACGATAGATTTTTTTCTGGCTAAAAACACCTTACTATTCATGGTCCTTTTTTTCAGGCTAAAAACTTACGTCTACAGGTTTTGCTGCACTCTGGCCACGTAGATGCTATTTTTTTTTCTTCAACGGTTTGGAGAATTTTCCAATTGTGTCTTAGAATTCAGCTAGTTACCTTCAATACAATCTTTGTTTTAAATACGTGTTAGTCACATTTTTTCCCTTTCGTTTGACAGTCAATGCTCACTACCACGAAAAGTGTTTGTGTCAACGAGATTCACTTGCAAACCGTCGGTCATACCACCCCTTTGTGGCCAGCTCCTCCTGGCTCAAGGACAGACAAAACAATCTGTTTATTTCACAATCAAGTCAAAAATTTTAGACATAGACAAAATATTTCAAAATCTAATCCAAGATTTACAGAAATAAAAGAAAGGCAGTGCACTTACACTCAGGGTTGAAATAAGTCATCTGCATACAAATAACACGTTTCCCCACTCGATCAGTGCTTCAACGTCTTCCAAAAGAAAAGAGACCACAGGACTCTCACTGGCAATGTCACGTTTAAAACACACACACACACACACACAAATGAGGTCATTTGTCCGAATGAGGGGTGACACTGTCCATTCGTTGTATGCCCCAATCGGAATTATTTGACAACACAGCTTTCAGGATGATTTCATGTACAGAGACATAATGCGACAATCACAATGAGAAACCAACTGCAAACATTCGATTCATTCTTTTATGTGACGGTAAAGCCGCAGTTGAGGTCCGCAAAGGTAAATCAACACGCATCGGTGTTGATTTACTTTTGAGTGAGAAAATCAACACCGTTCAGTATAGCAAACCAGTATCAGCTTTGATTGGCGTTAACACAAGCCTGAAAAAGTAAAACCAGTACCTTGATATTAACATCTTGACATAACGCACAAATCGCATATACAATGCCCCCCCACCTCAAAAAAAATTATTGCAGTCAATAATGAACTTTGCATCGATTTTATTTTTCCAGCAGTTGTGCTAAGGTTAGCGAACCAAAAGCTGTGTCTGTAAAAACAGATTTTAAAATGTTTACTAGTTTTAAATCTGGTTAAATTAATCGAGTTACTGAGTTGTGTGTCAACTTTGCCGCACTGTCAAATGATCACGTCAATATTTCATGACATGATGTAATGTCACATTCAGCAAAAGAGTACGTACGTCGAGTGATTCGTTTCACCGCTGTTGGCTCAGCGCATGGAAAAGCAAAACTGCAGCACACCTCGTCAGGGGAAATCTGGAACGAAAACCCTGAACATTTTGTACGCTTGAAAGCCCTTGAAAACATTCGTGCAATTTTTACTCGGCTGCATCCTTCCATCAGGGCTTCAAGGATGTGCTTCAAACGTTACGTTATAATTAAGATCAATCATTAGTTACATTGATTGGAAAAACTAAGCCAAAAAGTTCTACAAGATCTTTTTTTTTCCCCCAAAGGCGTGCAAGCACACGAGACGGCAAGCCCAGCACAAGTGATCGCAGTCTAACTGTGTGCATGGGTGATGTTTTCTTTCTTCGCTACATTTTCTTCGACAGGTCCACTTTGAAGTGGGCGTCTGCGCCCCTGTGGGAGTGAACGTGGCTGACTTGAGTCACGGTCGATCGAAGCAAAGCTTTACCGTCAGACATAAAAGTCTGACATTTTCTCCAAAATGGGTGATGGCGGGGGCTAAAAACGCGGTTGGGGGGGGGGGGTGAATAACGGTTGGCTTGCGTTTGTGCCAGAACCAAACATGAAAATACATCAATCGTTTTGATTGTTATCAATACAACCCCTGATGTGATCAAAATTTCAATATAGATTTTTATTTTTCTTACATTGATGCATACTTTAAGCAGTTTACATTTTTTTTGATGAATCATTACATCTAAAGTCTAGTCTACTTTCTGTCACCAAATGGTATCATTTTTTAAAAAACAACAATTAAAAAAAAAACGTCCTCAGTGTCGTAACGCCAAATTCCCCAAACACGGTCAACAAACTTACCCCGTGCACTAAATGAAGACGCGCCAGTTCTTACATCGAGCACAGGCGGCGCTTGTCTATGAAAATTCGGGCCCCAAATGTTTGGATTCTTTGACCAATGAGAGTGCTGAAATAACACCCGTTGTTCAACTGAAGCAAAATTTGCCTGCGTAGGTTCTGGCCACTTTTTAATATCCATCTCACGGAACGTCGGAATGAGTTCTTGTACCAAGAGAATCGCCTACTGTATATTAGGTCAACATTAGTAGAAAAAAAAAATGAGTGCCACACAAAAGGGCACATCATCTCTGATTATCGTCAGCTGTTTAAAAAAAAAAACGGTACAAACGGCAGCGCAATTATTGATTTTGGTCAAAGATCAAACGACATCATTCCAAAACGCCGCCGAATCCAGCTACTGTGTGACAAACGGAAGGAGGAGGTAGATATGGGAGGTCAGGAGTTGTTCCACAGAGTGATGTTATTTAAAAAAAAAAAAAAAAACAACCAAAGTTGAACAGATGAGGTAGCTGGATTCAAACAAACCAAACGCATATGAAAGGAAGATTTTGGAGTATGTGGCAGGAAGCAACAGGTGAGGAAGGGGGAAAAAAAAAAGCAAAAGAAAAGTGAACAAACAGAAAGTCAAGAGGTAGATCACGGATATCGGTACACAAACCAATTCCTTCCGTCTCTCCTATCTGTTGAGTGGATGACTCCTAAAAGAATACAATTGTTGGAGGTTAAATTCCCTGAGAACATTTCATCATCCTGAGAGAAGAGTCATGTGATAAAAAAACAAAAAAAGAAAAGGTACAAATTCAGATCAAATGAATGTACATTACACATCCAGAGAAAGAAGAAGAAAAAAAAGAGATGGATGGCAACCACACGTGAGCACAGGCTGTTCTTTGCGTGGTTTTGTCATTCATCGGTACTTTGCATTGATGTCATGAGAGGCGTACATTCAAAATAACAGTTGGACATTTAAGAAAAGAAAATAAAAATCCTCAACGAGAAAGGTTAGGGAGCCCTTTGACAAATCATGACTTGAAAGGCCTTCGACATCAAATAAAGCCAAACTCTTTGGGGTACAAATACTTTGGAATATATTTCCTCATATAGTTCCTTTCATGATTATATCGGAGCACAGCGGTCCGTTTATTTTTTTTTCCTCTTTATATTGCGAGCCCAAAAATTGTCTCCGGTGCCGTTTGACATTTTACAAATTCGCAAAAATGATCGACTGTCTTTGGTCAATTTTCATCGCAACAAGATGACGTCTTTCCCGGGTTTGGTCACGTGATATTTGCAAGGAAAGCCCGGCCGGGCACTTTGACGTCAATTTCAGTCGACGGTTTTAGGGGGCGTTACAACATCAAATGTTAGCCTCCTCTAAGATGTCCAACAATGCCTGGATTAGTCTTCACCGCCTTTTCTACAAATGATTTCATGATATTCCGTGTTTGCAACATTTCATTGCAAAAAAAATATACATTTTTGACTTGTCTTCCGCTGAAATTCCAAGTTGGGAAAAACCTAACGGGAGAACGGAGAAAACGAGGCACCTATTTGAGGTAAGGCGTTCGTTTTAGTCAAACCGACGCACGCGCGGCCGCTACTTGCCGCTATTTTTCAAGGAAATGCGCCAATTTGTCGGTGGTTGGCATTAACGACGCGACCGTCGTACAAAGTGGTTTGATGTGACAAAAACTGTAACTCAACTGTGGGGGGGGGGGGTTGCTTATTTCACATTCAATATGGTCGGAGGAGTGCGACGAGGTCACGAGCTAGAAAGCGTCGAGGCACAGTCGGACAAGAATTTTGAAATAGGACATTCAATGAAGGTGGGCCTGATACTCCGAAGCGCCTTATCGTGCGGAAAATATCAGTAAAGCATTTTTCATCCGTCCCCATTTTTCCACAGTGCATATTTTCAACAAATGGGGAAGTTACCCCCAAAATGATCTGCAAATTTGTGAAAGTACAAACTGCGGTTCCCTAATATCGTATTTCTGAAAAGCGTCTTATTAGATTGCGCACGTCTACACAATGTTGTGGGGCGGCTGAGTATAGAAACTCATTTTTTAATTGTCAATCCAAAATGTGGTTTTAGCATTTCTTTTGGGGGAGGGGGTGACAATTGCACCTGGAATCCAATCAGTGTCCCTTAAGAGAGCTTTGAACAGTCATTCGTGTGCGGACAATAGTTTCCAAGTTACGACAATTTAAACATCCTCCCCTATAACCCTGATTAAAATAGGCGCTTAAAAATTTAGTAATTAATTAATTAAATGGGCATGATTACATTGTTTTTTTTTTAAAAAAAAAGATCATCTTAATAAAAATATACAAATAACACTTGAGGTGTGTAAGGAGGAAAGAGCAAATCAAACCATGATCCGTGCACGTTTTGCCTCCTGAGCTGCACTGATTGAACGCCAGATCAGCCCCCTTGCGGTCGACGTCCCGCGGCACCGGCCGCAAGCTAGGCCCGCACGTCCGCGGCCGCAAGCTAGGCCCGCACGTCCGCGTCCGCACCCGTCGGGTGCTTGCCGTATCTGCATGGGTGGACAATAACATAAGACACGCGTAAAAAGTTGAAAACGAAGCGCTCCCATTTTGTCTCAGGCGTGAGGTAGATGAAGCGATGGGATGAGTCGTGGACGAGAGTCTTTCTAGGATTTCCTCCACCTGCGGGTCCGGGGACCGCGCTGACCGTGGGGCTCTTCCGGGGATGAGGACGAGCCCCCAAAGGGAGAGGCGCCGCGGCGCTCCTCATCCTCTGGGGGGCCGAGGTAGGCCGACGACCCCGGGCTGGAGGCCGAGGTAGACGCGTGTTGGTCCTGAGAGCCCGCGGGGGGCGCCAGCGCCTTGTGGGGGCACTGGGCCACCATGTGCGTGATGCTCTGGCAGTAGTGGCATTTCTTTGGCTGGGGGGGCAGGCTACACTCCTTCGCGTGATGGTCCAGACCTCCACAGTTGTAACAGCTGGAAAAGGCGGCGAACCAAGACAGATCATGAAAACCAGAGGGCGGAAAGCGGCCCTCGACGACCGGCGTTCGACACCGACGTGGTACCCCTGTATGTGCAACAATTCGCCACTGGATGGCAGTCTAACAACAGGATTTTTTTTTTTTTTACTGTATATTAGGTCAACATTAGTAAAAAAAAAATGAGTGCCACACAAAAGGGCACATCATCTCTGATTATCGTCAGCTGTTTAAAAAAAAACGGTACAAACGGGGAACTCGGTCGGCCCGCTCAAGATTGTAAAACTCCTGCACGTGCAACAATTCGCCACTGGATGGCAGTATGACAACAGGATTTTCCAGTGAACTGGAACATCAAGTGAAAAGACGTTGAGAAAATATTCATCAACCAAAGCAACGCTGCCAAACAAGTCGGGGCAAAGCAGACTCTTCCAAAACCGCAAACGAATGTGTTTGTGGTTAAATCGGACTGACTGGTGTCTCCGCAGGTGAGGGGGGAAAAAAAAAAAACACCTGAGGAGGATTCTTCAGTCCAAGGCAGGCCAAAGCTGCTTTTGGTACAATTTCATTGACATCGGAGTGTGTAGGGAAGACGAGGCAGTGCAACACAACACAACACACTGAATGACTTTCATCTCCATTCTCGATATTGATTTTCTCTTCTTTTTTTTTTTTTTTTGGAGTGTGTTTGTTCTTTTTGGTCCCGATAGAAACATGATGCAAACACTGGATGGGAAAAGTCTACACACCCCTGTATTACTGAGGTCTGCAATATTAATTACTGTATTTTCCGCACGATAAGGCGCACCTTCAATGAATGGCCTATTTTGTCATTTAATGGACGCACTGGATTATAAAACGCAATCTACAATGCATCATCCACTATTCCGTTCGACTCGAGAGCCGTTCATGAACGTTTCCGAAAGACGTAAATTAACGATTACTTCACTGAAACTCCGAAAATAATGCATGAAAACAAAACCCCTAAATAAATTCTATAGCCCCCCTACAGAATTTATTTCTGTTCTTTCAAGGACAGCGGTTACCACAGTTGGACAGCTTCTCAGGTACACTTGCGTGAATTACTGACCGGTCTCCTTTTGGTTTGCGCTTCTGGAGCGGCACCTTCCCTTTGGGCCTCCTCTCGCTGCCAGGGCAGGGCCCTCCACCCGGTCCGGTCACCCGCAGGGACTCCAGGCCCTTGCAGGACTTTTTGTAGGTGAACTCCACTGGCACGCCCTCCTTTAAGCTTCGGAAGCCCTCCATCACCAGCTTGCTCTGAGGGACAAAAAATAAATGTGTGAGATGCGGCCTTCAACAGGTTTATGCGTTCGGGGGGAACAAAGAATAGTTTTTTTTAAATAGGCAGGGCAAAGAAATGCAGCAAGAGGACAGAGGAGCGCCTCGGCTCAATGAATGTCGGACAACGCGGCTTTCGAGTACAATTTCGCGCGGCGAGGCCAACGTGTTCATTTGAAATTGCCCATTTCGTACGCAAGGCAACTCAATGTGCTTCACAAAAGCATTTGCACGCGGGAATCAGCTTCAGGTCGTCCAAGGCAAAGCCACGAGAACAAAAGCGGCTTTTTCAACCAAGCGCCAAAACGTGCCTTTATTTTGACCATTGAAAGAGCTTCAGGCCGAAATCTTACAAAACTTAACGACGAGGCTCCTCGATGACATTCACTTTGGATCAACTGCCACGGCCTTATCTCACACGAGCCCGCGGCATTATGTTTATCTGCTTTTTGCAGCGACACGGCTTCCTAGTCCGTCCCCGCTGAGAGGAAGAAGAGGAGGCGGCGGCCATTTAATAAATGCTCTCCCGTGAATGATACGCACCAGCCGTTCTATCTACATGACTGCCCGTCGATTGATTTAGTCACCGTCGAAACTGCCGAACAATGATTCGGGTCCTCCTGATGTCCTGATGGCGGCTGATATAAAAGGGGGCCGCGGCATCTGTGACATTTGTCCAGCCACGGCGGAGCGCGGCGGCGCTGCCGGTAAACGCGCGGGGACAAAACACGCGATGCCTCTTTGCAGGCGCCTGCCGTGTGTGCGCGTGTGCGTTGTGTGTAGGAGACACACTAAAGGGAGATGGTGATGTCCAATGTAAAAAAAAAAAAAAAAAAAAAAGAAAAATATGCTCAGCGGCGTTCCTCCACTATGGCAGTTACCATGACGACGGTACACTATACATCAGCAAAGGGTCCTCGATGGATGCTTTCTATAGGGGGGAGAGAAAAATCATTTATATTCAAAGCTCTTTTAGCCTCTCTGCTCGATATATAAAAATTCTTTCAAGGCAACCTCTCTTTTTTTTTCCATGGCCGCCTCCGGGTCAAAGTTCAGTGGTTTGCCACCGCCATCCCCTGACAGCAATAAAGCAGCAGCACCCCCCACACCCCCACACATACACACTCCCATCCCAACCGCGAGCGATTTCCACCACGCAGTAGCACTGAGGAAGCCACATAAGTACTTTTGTTCAGGGGCGATGCACAGCCGCCGCAGCGCCGCGACACAGGATGTGGAGAGGATCTCTTCTTCCTGTCTGTGCTGACTGCAATGGCCCCCGAGGCCCGTGACTGATACGGATGGCCAAAATCGATAGACATTCACGCAGATCCTTGCCTACGCCTGACATTTTTAATGAAGATGAATGCAGGGGGGAGACGGTGATCTTAGCTTAGCGGCTAGCTAGCCAGGCGCCACCAAACATGGATGACTGGAAAACTTAACCAAAAGCGGGGAAAAAAAAACACATCCGGGGGACCGGAGAGACGTGATCTTAGCTTAGCGGCTAGCTAGCCGGGTGCCACCAAATATGGATGAATGGAAAACTTAACCAAAAGCGGGAAGAAAAAAAAACACATCGAGGGGACCGGAGAGATGGTGATCTTAGCTTAGCGGCTAGCTAGCCGGGTGCCACCAAATATGGATGAATGGAAAACTTAACCAAAAGTGGGAAAAAAAACACATCGGGGGGACCGGAGAGATGGTGATCTTAGCTTAGCGCTAAGCTAGCCGGGTGCCACCAAACGTGGATGAATGGACAACTTAACCAAGAGTGGAAAAAAAAAAAACACATCGGGGGGACCGGAGAGACGTGATCTTAGCTTAGCGGCTAGCTAACCGGGTGCCACCAAACATGGATGAATGGAAAACTTAACCAAATGCGGGGAAAAAAACCACATCGAGGGGACCGGAGAGACGGTGATCTTAGTTTAGCGCTAAGCTAGCCAGGTGCCACCAAACGTGGATGAATGGACAAGTTAACCAAAAGCGGGAAAAAATACATCGGGCTCTGTTTCTATTTTGCAATAAAGGTTGATCAAGTTCAAAATTAGATTTTATCCCCCCCAAAAATGACTTCCCCGGTGTTGGACAGTGGGAAGGGGAGATTGAAAAAACAAGAAATCAACACCTAGCAAATCAAGTGCTGTCCTCTGAAACGACCTGGCGGGTGTCGTGGAAGTTGACACGCAGAGGTCAATGAAAGGGCGGGGGCGGGGGGCAGAGGAGTAGCCCGGTAACCGCAGCGGAGGCGAGTGTGGAGGAGGGCGCTCATGGAACGCCTTCCGGAGCATTTTGATCGGCTCCAGCGGAGGAGCATCGTCTGATCAGCGCTAGTGAGGGTGGACTGCGTGGAGGGGAGGGCGGGATTGAGCCCGGGGAGAACAACCCCACCCCCATTTGATCAGAAGGTCAAAAGTCAGAAGCCTGGAAAAGCCCAACCCCCCTCAAGCCCCCCCCCCCACCCCAGAAGCTTCTTGGAAATGAAATGAAAGAAAGACAGCCGATAGTGGCGCGGTGCATTCTGCCGTTCTCAAATAAATGCAAAGCTGTGCGTTTTGACCTCCAACCGTGAGCGCGCGTGTGGGAAGAAGCGAGCGGCGATCGATAACGGGCTCCGGCACGCCGGGCTAGAAATAGCCGTCCTTTTCACCAGCCGGGCCCTCGTCATCACCGGAGCTGCCAATCAATACAGGAAGCGGTAAGGTGAGGGGGATTGGTGGGGCTGGGGGGACTGATGTGGAAGCGGAGATGACCGCCATTACCCCCGCCACCGTCACTCTCCTTCTACGGCAACCGCCGATGCGTGCATTCAGCGACGGGGACGGTGACGGTTTGCGGCTTTTCGCACAAGCGGTTGAAAATCCCACCCACAAAGCAGCCCTGAAGAAGCCGCGGCAACATTGTCATTAGTGTGGGTGACCCCTGAAGCTGGCCCAACCCCCTCCCCCTCCAATCCGACCCTTCAATAGCCTCAAATCAACAACATCCGAACGGCTGCGGCGTCAGCATCCGCAATTCATTATTTGACTCCCGGATGAGTCCGTCAGTGATTCGGATCTAGTTCTGAAAAGTTTGAATTTCCATCCCTTTTGGATTCAAAATTAGGACATTATTGGAGACGGACCGCGCAGCGCCTGACGCGGAACTTGTCAGAAAATGGGCAAAAATGCTGATCCGGGTAAAAGCTAATGCTGGAATCGTATTTTGGAGAAAGGCAACAATGAGCGGTCTGCTTTCATGGAGGGCTACGCAAATCAGAGACGATTAATTATTGTTGAGACGTTAGCAAACGACTCAAAACCAGAGACGGATTGATTATCGGCCGGGCTGATTATCGACAGCGATTATTTTATGCATAACGGCGTTGGCCTCGTTATTATTAATTTTTTTTTAAACCTCCATGTATGCATGACATCCATTAAAAATAAAAAAAGTTACAAAATTCCCATGGAGATCACCTGACTACATATTTCTCCTTGAGGCCCCCCCTGACGAGAAGAGGGGCGGCGCAGCCCTGGGTAAGATACAAAACCCGACACTGGCTTTCTGGAGGAGGGAAAAAGGGGCATGGCCTGCATGCCAAACAGTGACATGAACCAGAGGTTAATCTCACTCGGCCCCCCCCCCCCCCCCCACTTTAACCTCACAGCACAAAACGCAGTTTGGGGCACTCTCTCTCTTTGCGGTGCACGCAAGCGCACGCGCAAAAAGCCGACTCGGCTACTGACACTTCCCACGCATCCTGGTTAGAAGTTCATACGTGCGCGCATGCACGCACCATCCCCCCCAGTTCCAAAACACATAGCCCTTTACCTCAGCACACACACACACACACACACACACACACACACACACCCCACCCCCTGCCTTTTTGTCTTTCAAGAAATTCCCTTTCCCCCCCCCAAAGAATTCCCAAGGAGAGTGCGCACCCCTTCACGCCCCAGCAGGGGCTCACACACACTCACACACGCACTCGCACACCTAAAAGGAAGTGATCAGATAGAAGAGCTCCCGATGAAAAGACCTCCCGCTCTCTGACACACACACACACACACACACACACACACACTCATCTTTTCTTCCCCCACCTATTTCCCCCCCCCCTCCTTCCTGCCTCAGCAACTGTTTTTTTTCCTTTCCCAAGACAATTACTAATCGGTTGCTGCTGCCAGCATATGAAAATAACACACGCTCGAAATGAACATAAAAAGCATGCAAAGTGATGTCAAATATGATTTTCTAAATTAAAAAAAAGGGGGGTGGGTTCGTGTGTGTGCCTAATCAAGTGTGCGAGGGTGATTTTTAATCGCCCAGCTAATTATTTTTGGTGGGTTGCGGTTTCTGTGCTCAATCAATTCAATCAATATCCAATTTACAAGACTTTGTAAAAGGGTGGGGGGCCGGGGGGACGGGGGGAGTGGGTTCATGGGCCACGACACCTTTGGTTCAGAATGGATTTTTGTTTTGGACAGAACATTTGCACAGGTTCCTTTAGAAAGATAACCCAGCCCAAAAAAGAATATAAAGAATAGATGAAAAAAAAGAAATTAAAATACACAACGTTGAAATAAAAATGAAACTACAAAATGGCCACATGAAGAAAATACAAATACAATTAAACCAATTTTTTTTAAAACACGTTTTAAAGAAAATTATCCAACCCACATTGCAATTTAAATTTTTAACAATTAGCACTTGTTCCATCATATTTTCCCATAAATTCAGCTTGGCCCTTGGAGGGGAAAAAAAAAAGATAATTGTGCAAGTGTTCCTAATATATTCTCCGTCAATTCTTACTTACATTAGGAGAGTGAAAAACAAACATATTTTCCGTGTATTTGTATTCATTAAAACGACAGTCCCCAACTCCCCCCCTGTCGATAAATAAATAAATACATAAATAAATACAAAGTTCCCACCCACATAAATCCCACGCCGGGTCCCGTTTAAATGAACATCATGGAACACGGAAACGCAAGCAAATGGGGCAGATGGCATACATGAATGCAAACGACGTGCTTCTCTCGCCGGGCCCGCCTTCTATTTTTAGCCACGCGCTCCATTAGGAGGACCTGCGCCGCGTGAACGCGAAAGGTGGCCGCTGGCCCCCCCCACCCCCAACAACAACAACAGCATTTATGCTGACGCAGGATCCTACAGGCCCTGCTGCTTCGCCGTTACAAAACGTGTGATTTGACGCCGCATGCATCGCGCTGGACTTGACTCGCAAGTGTCATGAGATGAAGATGATGATGCTGACGCAACAGTGTGGCTTCCCGCCCCCCCCACACCCGACCAAAAAAAAAAAAAAAGAAGTCGGGCAAATGAAAAGGAAATGGCGAAACTGCCTCTCAGGATCCTTTCACCTTCCTTTTGTCGTTTGCGCTTTCAAAACGAGGCCGTAAAAAAGGGGCAATTCAACAGAGGGGAGAGGATGCGCTAAGATTAAAAAAAAAAAAAAAATGTTGCAAGTGAGAAAAAAAAAAAATCCAACTTGAGGTGCAACGATTCCTATTTTTCATAAGCGATGAATCGTTTGGATACATTTGTCATTTAAAATTGTCCTTGAAAGGACTTGATTCATTTTTGGGCTCCGTGAAAGCGGACTAATCGTCTTCGTACCGAATCAAAATAAAACCTTCGGAAAAACAGCGAGCGATATTTTTGTGCCTATTTTCTGACATGCTAACGGTCCAAAGCAGGAAGTGATTGCTCACAGTAAGACATTTTGCCGACGTCCGCTTTTACTCCAGACAAATTCTAGGCAACGTTTCGCCGATTTTCTGACGATTGTCACGAATCAAACACATAACTGAATCCGAACCAATTTGTTTATTTTCGTTTTGTGCGGACCATTTTCAAAGAGAGTCCCAAAAAAAAAGCGATGGAAATCACTTTTTTTTTTAAAATTCCGACATAGACAAAATAATCAATGATACCACAAGGAAACACCAACTAAATGCTTCATACTTAAAAGTCAAATTCAAATTTCATGGCACCATAGAGCTGTCGCAAGCGACCATATTTTCCGATTGTACGCCGACTTGAAATGATTCCTTTCGCGTGTCATTTCCAAAAATAAAAAACGATAAAAAGCTACAATAGCAAATGCGGTTTCATCCACCTTTCCAAAAACTTTGTTGCGCCTTTAACGCCAAATTGCAATCTTTTCCAGCACCCTCATCACAGATTTACTCCGCTCAAAATGCTTTTTTCCTCCCCAGCCGCTTCATTTTGCACTTTTTAACCACCATCAAGCAGCATTAAAGGGCATCTTTTCACCAATGACACCCAGTCACACACAATCAAATGAAAGATGGTAATGGACATAAGCAAATAATGTATCTTTTTTTTTAAACAGCAAAGAGGCGTAGAAATGAAAACATTCGTTTAATAGACCGTTTTATTACCATGTACGGCATTCAACGTCTCCATCTACTACGCAACCGACTGCGTCGTAGCCAAGTCAAAAGCACTCATTCCAGCTCCGAGACTATTCTTTCCTTCAAAAATTCCAACATTGAAATTCAAGCATTTCCAAGAATTTCAAGCACCCGTGGGAACCCTGTGGGGCCAAGTGGGAGACACTTTCCCCTCCCTCTGCAGGCAGGAGGAGGAGGAGGAGGAAACTACACTTGCAGCATGTAGCCAGGAGAGGAAATAAGGCGTGTTTTGTCTCCTCTTTTCTTTTCCCCCCCCCACAGGCCAGTGGACAACGCGTGATCACATCACACATTTGCCTGATGCAAACCATCTGAGCTTGTAGTAAATGCTATTATGATCTTGAGACCGCCACGGTGTGTGTGTGTGTGTGTGTGTGTGTGTGTGTGTGTAAGAGAGACCACCTACTTGGTGCACGAAAACATCCAGGGGTGGGTCGACGGGGGTCCCCTCGCTGCTGGTCATGGAGATAAATCCAAAGCCCATGCGGACATTGAACCATTTGCAGAAGCCCGATCCTGAGCGGACGTGGGGTCGAGTCCGCTCCTCCTGCTCAGTGGACCTGGAGGGTCCCCCTGGAATTAAAAAAAAAAAAGCAGAGTGAAAGTGAGTCATTTTAATTAACCGGAGGTGAGGAGGTCGAGAGAGGTTCAAGGCCGGTCGTAATTTCCGAAGGTAGGGCGTTTATCTTCAATAAAACAGTGCGTAAAGTACTAGTTTGAGCAAACGGCCCAGTTAAAAGTAACTCGTTTGTTTTGCACACATTGTTCGTATTCCTTCTGGGGAGTTCTGGGAGGTGCTGGTCCGAAAGGCAGGTGTTCTATACACATAGTGGACGTGCTTTAGTGGACCGCGAACGCACACTTTAGCGCGCTCGTTCAAACGCGAACGCGCACGTAGAGAGAGAGAGAGAAAAAAAGGACACGCGAGTGGGCACTTTTGTGCATCTCCAAACTCAATTCCTTCACGTTAATCAGTTTGAAAAATGTGGAGGAAATAACAAGTGTCGTGGGGGAACCTTCGGCCATGTTTCCCCGCGGACCCTCTGCGGCCAAGTTGCGGTTGAGAAGCTTGTGGAGCCAGCGAGAGCAGCTGCGGCGGTCACCATGAAGCCGACGTCGTCATGCCCGCGTCGGGGGCTCGCATGGCGCGGCCTGCGTGGTTCGGCCGTGTGTCAGTGTCATGTCGCCCCTTCTGGCTTCCCTTCGAGCCCCCCGCTTTCCTCCTTAGCAAACTGCACCACCTCCGCTCTCTGCTAGCGTCGCCCCCCGCCCCCTACATCCACAACCCACTCTCACTCAGTCGTTGGCTCTCTCTCTCTCCGCAGCCCCCGCCCCTCCACCGAGCTCGCGCGCTCTGATTGGCTGCCGACCTGGCTGTGGCCGTTGTCGTCGTAGTAACACGTGACCTTGCCGATTGCTATGTTTGTTTTTTGTTTTTGTTTCCTCCTTCATTTTGCAACGGTCTCATTTTGCCACTCGCTGGAGGAATCAAACTCGCAACCTTCTTTTAAAGGAAACCCGTGAGTTGAGTTTGTTTTTTGGCATTTGTTTTTTAGCGTTGGGGGACGTGACTGAATTTTAAATGATCCATGTGCTGGATTTAGCGCAACAAATGTGTTGGCAAAAAGAAAAATTCATCTTTAGTTTTTTTGGGGGGGGGGGGGTGACTATCTTTAAGAGCTGAATAAAAACATCTTGCGAGGTGCAGTGATGAAATGATTATTTGACAAATAATTGATAATCAAACATTTGTTTTGATAATTGTTGAAAAACTGTTGTTGTTTTTTTAATTAAAACTGCCTCAATGCTCTGACTTCAGCTTCTCAGTAGTAAATATTCAGAGTTCTGCATTTTCTGCATTGTCAATTTGAAATCATGTCTATCTTGAATCTTGATATAGAAATGACAATACCTTTATCTGGTTCACAAAATCATTACAATTATCTTTAGTTGCAGCCTGACCCGTTTGTATGCAAAAACAGCATACATTGAATTAGAGCTCTCACAATAAATCGATTAATCAACCTCTAATTAATTATCAAATTAATCAATTATTTTGTTCTTAAAAGGTGTCCACATGGTCGTATTTTTGCATCGTAATGGTAAGCTCTTTTAGATTCCTGCAGTTCTTCGTGAAAACAGACCGATGAGCTCCTGTGTCGAATCAAAATAAGACAAACATCTGCTTTTACTTTGGAAAACACTGAGCGAAGCAACTGAATCAGTTTCCCAAAAGTTAACCAGTATCAACACATCAATTCCTGTCGTCTGAGGTTTTTTTTTTTCCCTCATCAATGAAGACCACCAAATGACAAGAATTTGCTGATAAACAGAAATTGGGGGGGGGATCGTGGGGGGGGGTGCCTCTGTGACACACTTTCGTGTTAAATAACATTTTATCCGATGAACTGATGGAATAACCGATTCCCAAAAAAATAATATTTGCTCTCGACAGCCCAATAGTGAATGTGAGACCACAGCATTCTCTCAAGATTCCAAAGGGGTGATTGGGACAATAGCAGTCACCACTACAAACAAAAAAAAAAACAAAAAACAATTCTAATGATGACTCAAAAAGGTTGAACAACATCGCTGCGCGGAAATATATAATCTGTTGAAGCAAACTGAAAATCTGTCCGAATGAAGAGCCGCAAATAAGGAGATGGCGATTAATTGAAACACGCTTTTCTTGAGCTCAAGCTGGAACGATTCCACATGCCTCCAAATGTGGCTTGCGTTAAGTGCCTAGTTGGAGGGAGCCAAGCGTTTGGGAGAAACATCCATCAGCCTTTTTTTTTTTCGTACTGGTGTCTTCCCACCCGTACATTATTACGCGGGTGCGCGGGCTCATCCATTCAGCGGCCGGTTTCAAATGATTTCAAATGCAAAAACAGAACCTGAACTGACACAGGTTACTCACAAAAGTACTTCAATATGGTGGATGGAACTTGCAAACACCCGCGCGTGATGTCATGATGTCATACTGTTATTGGGGCTAATACAGTATATCCACGAAAAGGAAACGAGGAAAACCCAAAGCATCCTATTGCTTATTTTCCTTTCAATTCCTTCCTTAAATATCTGCTCCGTTTCCCCCCCGACATGCTCTGCGTGTTGTTTTTGCACTCGCTCAGCACGCTCCTTGTATCTTTTTAGTGGGCACTGCAGCGGGGAGCTGAACTCACAACTCTGGAATGTGACGGGAAAACCCAGAAAAACCTAAATGGACTGCAACCCCCCCCCCCAAAAAAAACACGGTGACGTTCGTTCGACATCATCTGCTAGTCAGTTGTATATTCAAACAATATTGATTAAACCTTTAAATCGACTGTGATTGTATTTTTTTTTTGCGACTTGCAAATCCCCCCCAAAAATCAAGCCAAGGTGCTCTCAAGCTAAAGTTGCCCATCCCGCTCAGGAGAAAGTCAGTACGGAAATTGGATGGGGTCCGCGCGGAAAAGAGGCGTCTTCTCGCCCGTTGAGAATCGAGTGCGAGTGTTCCCCAAGATGTGCGAGGAGAAACCAGGAGGTGGGACACGCTACAAGGAACGGGAGAGTCAAAACAACAACAAGCCCATCCCCACTCGCCATAGACCTTGAAAGCCCACCCTCCGGAATTCGCAAGTTCAACCCCCATCGACCAACTACCCGCCCACACACACACACAAACACGCACACACATGGAGTCAGGCCCCGGCCAGGGCCTGAGCCCGCCTAGGCCCAATCCCGGGCCGGGCCCCCGCACACGCAGACGTGTTTTGGAGGATGCCAGAAGATTACTGTGTGGGTCACAGGGCTGTGGATGCCAATGTCACATGGGATCGCGTCCTCATCGCGTCGACGGCAAGTCATCGTCGAGGGTCGCCCTGGGTGGGCCCAGTCAAAAAAACATAGCAGAGGGGGAGGGGGCACTCAAACAAAACGCGGCGGCGATGTTTAATTGGGGAAACCAATGTTTGATGTAATGTCGCTGATGGAAGAGTGCGACTTTTGGAGACCGCTTCTCACTGCATAAAACTCTTGTTTATAATCTAGTTTGAACCAAACGGTGCTTGAAAAAAAAAAGCTATTTTTCAACGTGAAGCTTTGTGACACGTTGAGGCCATTTTAAATAACGCTCTATAATGTTTCGCAAATGAAACGGCATTTAACTCATTCAGTACCAGCCAATTCTGGACCAAGTCTGAAAAGACGTTTAAAAACGTCATTGGGAGTGAATGAGTTAAACTTATTCGCCCGATTTTGACGCTTGAAGGGACAAACTTGATTCCGGACTGCGATTTATCCATTTGTGTTCATATTGTATTTAATTGAAAGATGTTTGTTGTTGTTTTTTTTTTCTCTTTCTCCTTTATTCTTTCTACATACATTCTTGCTGCTGGAGGCTGTAAATTTACCCAGTGTGGGACGAATAAAGGATATCTTAACTTATCTTATCTTAATTTCATGAGGATTTCTTGAGGCCACGCAAGTCAATCAATGATTTGTACATCGTGACATCAGACTGAATTTGAATTTAGTCTCTACCTATTTGAAATTATTCGATACATTAACTTTACTTTCATCAAAAGGATACATGCCATTCATTCTTTTGTTCTTTCACAAATATTGTTCACGAAGCTCATGAAAAATGTGTATTACACTGTTACAAAAAAAATGCATTTTGGGGGCTAAAACAGTCATTTAAGATGGCTCAACTTTAAAATAGAAATTATTAACATTTATAGCACAACAAAGGAAAATTTGCTGAGTTGTTTGTTCTTCTATTTTTATGTTGGGGACAATACAAGTTCTCTTTTTTTTTTGGTGTTGAAATGCGGGAAGGCCAATTTTGACACAAGTCAAACTTTAAACATTTTATTGAATTCCCCAACTTGAAATTCTATCAAAGTTTGTTCCCTTGAAATGTTGAGTTTGCTGAACATCGATGAGAAATTCAATTTAATAATAATAATAATAATAATAATAATAATACATTTTATTTGTGGGCGCCTTTCTAGAAACTCAAGGACACCTTACAACAAGCAGTTAAAATCACGAGTACAATGTTAAAAACTACATCAAATAAGATAAGAAAAAATACAACAAAAATAAATAAATAAAAATAATGGCTTTATGGTCTGAGTGAATAGGCTTGTCGAAACAGATGTGTTTTGAGGCGGGATTTGAAATGTGTTAATGAGGCTGTATTACGAAGGTCAGCGGGGAGTGAGTTCCATAGCTGGGGAGCAGAGCGACTGAAGGCTCTATTTCCCATGGTGACGAGGCGAGCAGGGGGGACAGAGAGGAGGACAGAAGAGGAGGAACGAAGAGAGCGGACAGGCGTAGGAATATGGATGAGGTCAGATAGGTATGGAGGGGCTAGGTCATGAATGGATTTGAATGTGAGGAGCAGGATTTTATATTGAATGCGGTGTAGAATGGGGAGCCAGTGGAGATGTTGAAGGACAGGTGTAATATGGTTTATGTATGGTGTGAGTGTGATAATGCGGGCGGCTGAATTTTGGACCAGCTGAAGCTTATGGAGGGTTTTTTGAGGGAGACCAAACAGAAGGGAATTACAGTAATCGAGTCGCGAGGTGACGAGGGTGTGTACAAGTATAGCAGTGGACTGAGGAGTGAGAGAAGAGCGGAGCCGGTGGATGTTTCGAAGATGATAATATGCAGAACGAGTGATGTGGTTGATATGTGAGGTGAAGGAGAGGGTGCTATCAAGGATGACACCCAGACTCTTGACCTGAGGGGAGGGGGAGATGGAAGAGCTTTCGAAGGGAATGGAGAAGTTGTTTATTTTGTTTAGATTGGATTTAGTGCCTATAAGGAGGAATTCAGTTTTATTGCTATTCAGTTTGAGGAAATTTGAGGTGAACCAAGATTTTAATTCCTGCAGGCAGTTGGTTAGGGAGGATGGTGGAAGTATGGTATTAGGTTTGGTAGAGATGTAGAGCTGGGTGTCATCCGCGTAGCAATGAAAATGAATGTGGTGTTTCCTGAAGATATTACCAAGGGGAAGAAGATAGATTAGAAATAGCAATGGGCCAAGGACAGAACCCTGAGGAACACCTGAAGTGAGGGGAAAGGGGTGAGATCTAAAACGTTTGAGCTGGATAAACTGGGTGCGGTCAGAAAGATAGGAGCGGAACCAGGAGAGGGGGATGCTGGTGATGCCAATGGAGGAGAGTCTGTCGAGGAGGATGGAGTGAGAGATGGTGTCAAAGGCTGCACTGAGGTCAAGCAGGAGGAGGATGGCGAGTGAACCGGAGTCAGCAGAGAGAAGAAGGTCATTGCATATTTTGAGGAGGGCAGTTTCGGTACTATGGAGGGGACGGAAGCCAGATTGAAATTGTTCGTAGAGCTTATTGGAGGAAAGATGGGTGTGAAGTTGAGCAGCTACTGTTTTCTCTAGAAGTTTGGAGATGAACGGAAGGTTTGATATGGGACGAAAGTTGTTCAAGTCGCAGGGATCAGAGCCAGGTTTCTTCAGTATGGGAGTGACAGCAGCAGTTTTGAGATGAGATGGTACAATGCCAGTAGAGAGGGAAGTTTGAATAATGTTAGTGATGAGAGGGGAGAGGGCCGGGATAGAAGCTTTGACTAAAACAGTAGGGAGAGGGTCAAGTTGACAAGTAGAGGATTTGGACTTCTGGATTAAGATGGAGACTTGGTGGACAGATGGGGATGTAAATGCAGAGAGTAGGTGGGTAGGAACCGGGGAGAATGGAGAAGGAGGGATAGGAGCAGCTGAAGGGGTGAGTTGCTGGTGGATAAGTTGGATTTTGGATGTAAAAAATGAGGCCAGAGTATTACAAAAATCAGTGGAATAGAGATGTGAGGGAAGAGTGTCAGCAGGTTTAGTGAGTTTAGAAATGAGTGAAAAGAGTGATCTGGGGTTGCCTTCATTGGAACTGATTAATCCAGAGTAGAAGGTTGATTTGGCTTTGGATATTGAGTCCTTGTAATGGAGAAAGTGGGTAGTGTACATTTCTTTATGAATGGCGAGTCCAGTTTTTCTATATAATCTTTCAAGTTGACGGCCTTTTGATTTAAGTTGTCTGAGGGTAGGGGTAAACCAGGGTGCTGTTTGGTTGAAGGAGACAGTTCGGGTTTTGAGTGGGGCCAGGATATTGAGAATGTTATGGAGATTTGTATTGTAGTAATTTAATTCAGTTAAATGAATGATAACGGATGTGCTTTTATTTTGTTTTTACATATCTATGTACGCATAGTTAAATTCTTTTTTTTTTTTTTACAAAATGTTATATCGCACGAGCAAGCGTCAAAACTTAAAATGGTTCTCATCACATATACCAGTAGTTTGATGTCTTAATTGCTCATGTAGTGTTTTGTTTTTTTTCGGGGGCGGGGGGGTTACTAGTAACATGATCCTGATATACACATTTTTTTTTACTGAGACAAGGCACCTCTAACAATCATACATTAGTTGTTCCTTATTCCTATCAATTAAAAACCAGAGCCAATAATACGGTGACGTCACCTAATCCAAAATGCTTGTTAGATGTCCGCTTTTAGCGAGTGAGTATTGGGGCACATGGGGAGATTCCTGAGCTGTTTGACTACGATTCCAACTTTGACCTCCCTCACCCCAGTTAACCCGACCCAACCCCCACATGCATGCAGGCAAGCCTGGGTAGGCTCCCAGAGGAAATGTGTCTTTTCGACCCTCACTTGCTGTCAATGCAGTTCAAAGGGGTTCATTGAGTTCGCCTCCCGCTTTTCATTTTTTAAGTGAGCAGGGGTGATGGGGGGGTTGTTTTTGTCACTTATTTCATGCATTCCAGCCACCAATCCCTCAACTTTCTTACATCCACCACAAGAGATGTGTAAACAGTTCAGGGGGGCAAAGCAGGTACCATTTTCCCCAGGGAGAAATAGGAGCACTTTATATAAATATTTATTTTTAACCATAAAGCTCTGAACACTGTCTCAGTTTTGATGAGCATCAACTTCTGGCATGCCTTTTTTTTATTCGTACAAAACTTTTCACTGCCGTTTCACACGTCACCTCGTCAGATTTCGTTGATTACAAATTGGAAGGAACGAAAAATTTGCATACGTCGACGAAACCACGCATGCGCCGTGCTCGGATACGTATTTGACCATGCGTGTGTATTCAAAACTTTATTGCACATTCACAATTTTTCAAACAAATACTTTAAACGGACCCTTTAAAATCACGCCTGATATTTGGAGCTTTTTTTAATTTTGCGATGGTGAATTGAGAAACCGCCCCCGCCCGCCCCCCGCGCTAACCGACTTTGATTTAAGTGGCCGAACTCCACCAAGAAGAGAGAAAGAAAAGCTTTCCTCGTATACTAAATCGTAATAACAAACACGATTAAACGGGATTATTAGGCGAACGCAAAATATGTGACGTCATAGGACATAGAGGCGTTTCAGGGCAAATCAGCGAGCAAAAAAAAAAAAAAAGACCAACCGGCGAACAGAAAAAAAATGCGCACAATGGTTCACAAAATAACCACTTCCGGCTGACTAAATGCATTTTTGTTTGTAATACTCATCTTGAGACTTGCTTTTATTCCTCATGTTTTTTTAATTGTTGGGAGGAAAGGGAGCCCCACAAATCTGGTAAATGATTGATTATGGTCTCTCTGGTGTTGGATTGCTTCCTCCAAACCATCTTTTAATACACGCACGTAAAGTTGAGCACGATCTCGACGAGTCTATGGTGTTTTACCGAAACAGCACATTTGTTCCATTGGAGTATAATTGTAAATGATAAAAGTGACTTACCTGCAGGAGATGGCACCGACATCTTCCCTGTAGCTTGTTGCCAAGCGAATAAAAGTGCACGAATTCGCTTGGACATCCCAGCCGCGTTTTGCATTGTGCTGGTCGTCTGCAATTAAACACATTTTCCATGCATGAATATTTAATCGTCACATTGGAACGTAAGATGAGCAGCGGTTTACCACGACAGTACCATTTGTTAAGATTTTTTTCTTTTAAAGGGCGGGTTGCCTTTAAAAAAACGTCCTGTTTTTTATTGTACATCTACAAATATGACAAATGTTTTAACAGTGACGCAGTCCGTAAAGGGAACTTGCTTGCAGATAACGAGGTGCAAAATAACTCCATGTTGCCCTGAAAGCCCTTCGCCCTCTTTCCTCACAAACGAAAGTAAATATCACGTTTGTTTTTTGTTTTGCCCCCCCAAAGTATAACTCACCATGTGTACTTCGGTTGTTTTGCATGTATTTCATGTAGCCGGGTCTTTGGAAAGACTGGACTGGACACAAAATAATTTTTAGGTGGGCTTTATTCCCGACTGAACAATGAAGAATTGTTCAGCATTAAAATGAAAGACTGAGATCTTAACTGAATTTTAAAAGAGGTCGAACAGGGATCTAAGAGATCAAAGGAAATTATTTAACAGATTACAGACAATAACACCACAATAGACAACAGCAGTGGCTTGCTTAAGAGGAAAACAGAAATAAAAATACATTGTTTACAAGCCACAATACTTCTTAGTGCAGAACAAATAATCATTACAACCCAATGTTTTGAGATGCAGCCACACTTACTCGATATGTTCCGGTGTGTTGGGTGTGTACAAAGCACGTGGTCAAACATAAATGATCTCCCCTCTAAAGAACAGATAACAGTTCATATAATTTACAGTAAAAAAAACATATTTACATCTTATAACATTGCAACACTTACGCTGTACAGTTGTTCACACGACTCACTAGTGGTAGATGTCAAACTCCAACCCAAACCACTCCAGATATTGTGCTCTACAAATACCATTCAACTAATTAATCATCTGTCCAAAATTAACACCTAACATGCGTCATGGTAAACTAGTTACCAATTACCGATTATGAATATCGCCAGGGTTACGAGGACGATCATGGGTGTATCAAGTTGGGCACAGTTCAGCGACTACCCTCCTTTACGTGCATGTCACCCTTTCTGGTCTGACTCTCACACGCTGCATATGTTCCCGCGTGTTTTGATCTAGTGTGGCTCTTAAAGTGACAGTGCTACATTTTTTAAACAAGGAAGCCTTCACTACAAGCATCTAAGTAAGGTTCACCTGGTTACACATGTATTTGAATTTCCCATTCATACTCTTTTTACACATTTTGGGCATTGAGGCCGAATTAAATGAAATAGCGCCCCCATTGGTCGCATACGGCCTCGTCACTTTAAAGTTGCAGTTGGGGCAAAAAAAAAAATACATGTCGAATTTCCGGAAGCGAATTGCTGCCACACCAGGTCAAGTTATTGCTATACATGAACGTTATCACGTTTTGACATGCTAATTTTATTAAGACGTATGGATGGATGGTCGGGGTTATGTCAAAACATGACAAGTTCAATGTAAAACCGTGGTAAATATCAAATAAAATGCTGTAACCACACAATCCTCCTGCTTCCGGGTGCTGCAACTCCCATGCATGAATTCGATTCTGTGCTCTATGGCACCATCGCGAGGCCAGGTCTTGAAAAGTTGCCTTACGCCTTTTGCTGAAATGGAATGTTGTCTGTTATTTTATATGCCCTTCACATGCAGTGATTCATTTCTGTCATTTTAACGCCCCTTTTTACGCGTTAGCATTTGGAGAAGAACCACCAAGCAGACTTCTCATTGCTTTAAAAAAAGGTTTATTGTGTTTTGCTCCCTTTCAAATGGTAACAATCAGCCTAGGTCAAGAGGTAGAAAAATCTGTGAATTTGTGGGGCATCATACATACCGTACATACTGTACACACACACACACACACACAAATCATTTGAACGGTGCGAAATGTGCAAGCTGAGATATCAATAAATACGCCGGCGGAGCGTCCGCCACGCGAAGGGTTGTGACACTCAAGCCTCATGACAGCAGCTGATTGGATGAATATTGAAACCCCGCCCACATTGATAGCCTTTTTGCACATTAGCTTGTGGTTCTTTTGATTAAGTGCAGGAGTTCTTCGAGAGCGGAGGGGCGCAATAGGTTGGGGGCAAATATGCATGCATGCGTCGAGAGGAGACGCCCGTCATTTGACCCATGCGATTTTGAGACAGCGAGCGATGAAGGCGTAGGTGTCCGCCACCTCCTGGATGACCTTGCTGGTGGGCTTGCCGGCGCCGTGGCCTGACTTTGTGTCCACGAGGATGAACAGGGGGTTGGATTGCTTGCCGTTGCGGCCCACCGTGTGCTGCAGGGTGGCGATGTATTTGAGAGAGTGGAGCGGCACCACCCGGTCGTCGTGGTCGCCCGTCAGCAGCAGGACGGCGGGGTACTGGACCCCATTGTCCTCTGGGACACGGATGTTGTGGAGAGGGGAGTATCTGGCATAGACACATGTTCCAAAAGATATGGAAATGGTGTAGGGAAAGGCATCAAGGTTCGTCGCCTCATGTATGTACGTCAAGTCCTCGTGAATATCGGCGCATGAAAGGCAATTTCTCGAGATTGGGAGGACACGCTGGAGTTGATTGCAAAACAACGTTTTTACGGGATGCAAATACAGTATGTGTCCATTCCCTCCAATGAGAATCTCTCATTCAGTCCTTCAGCACAGCAACTAAACGCAATTCAGTTGAGTGCAGGTCAGTTTAAGGAATCCGGAAAGGTCTGCCCGCCCCTTCAACCTGAACTTGTCCAATCAAATCCGCAGCGAAGGAAAACTCAGACGTGTGAGCTTAAAATGCATTCATGTTAAATAAAACATATTTCATCACCGAAATGCATAGATGCTTTTTGTGCTTCAACATAGGTTTGAGTGGGAATCAGTCAATATGATCATAAACAAAAATACATCACAAGAAAGTAAAGTCTTGGGGGTCTTGTTGACTGTTGATTTGTGTGCACTACATGTCGACAGCCAGTGGAGGCGCTGTTGATTCCTTCAAAGTATTTGCTTTTTAAAGTTATGCCCCGATGCAACTCAGCATTCATTAGAATCAATATGAAATCCGTAGTTTTTTTTGGTACTTTTTTTTCCATTTAGGACAATACTTTCATTCTAGATGTGATGGATTTGCATCTAAACAGTGCCGTGGTAAATAAAGCAGAGAATTATAAACGCGATCGCACGTTTTCACTCACTTGATGAGCCATTCGAACTGGTCTTTTTCTTCCGAGCAGCCAAAGTCGGTGGTCCAGGCATGGCCGATGGTGAACTTGTGAAATTTAAGCATGTCCATGACCCCCACCTGAGCCACGGCGCAGCCAAACAACTCTGGCCGCTGGTTCACGCACGCCGCTGCGTAGGAAGGGTGGGGGGGGGGGGGCATTATGGTCTGACTCAGCAAAAAATGGAGCACGTTGTTTTGTTACCATCTTGGGTTGACACCTACCTACAAGCAAGCCGCCGTTTGAGCCTCCGTTGATGGTGAGCTTGGACGGAGATGTGTACCCCTCTTTGATGAGGTACTCGGCCGCACATTGGAAGTCCGTGAAGCAGTTCTGCTTGTTGGCCAGCATGCCAGCTAAAAGAAGGACAAGCTTCACACTTAAGTGGAAACGCACTCATTTCTGGAAATCGTCACTTCATTCCATCCATTCCCTGTGGAATTTGCATCCTGAGAGCAACGCATCGCCCCCCTCGACACTCGTCACCTTTGTGCCAGGTCTCGCCGTACTCCCCACCCCCCCGAATGTTGGCGACGGCCAGGACTCCGCCAAGGTGTCGCACAAAGATGAGTCGCGAGACGCTATAGCTGGGCGTGATGGAGATGTTGAAGCCGCCATAGCCGTAGAGGAAGCCCGGGTGGGAGCCGTCCAGCTTGATGCCCTTTTTGTGAACGATGAACATGGGGATCTGAGTGCCGTCTTTGGAAGCGTAGAAGATCTGGACGAGGAGTGGGGAGGTGATGACCAGATGGGGAAAAAGATGAACGGGGAGATTGAAATTGATGTTACCTGGGTGGTCTGGTAGTCGGACGGGTCAAAGCCTTTGACTGTGACCTCTCTGAAGACGTGCGGTTGCAGAGGCTCCTTGGTCAAGTCGCAGTGATAAATGATGGCTGGATTAAAAAAAAAGCTAGAGTCGTTAATAGGGCAAAATTCCGGTTGTAGATTTTTTTTTTAAAGGCTGGGGTGGGAGTCTTGACAAATTTCTCAATTATTCAGAATGTTGTGAATCCGATGGAATTTGATTGGTCTCGAGTATGTTTCACCATCGTTCTGTTCAGTTGTCAAAATGTTCCAAGGCAATGAAGACAGCTACCAGTAGAGGGCGCACAGCATTTCATGCCTCAACAGGCTCAACATGTTCCTAATGATTAAATCAAAAATGACTTCAGAATGACATTCTTACCCTTCTTGTGGAGATAATCTATGGAATTTGAACAACAGACACCACCACCCCCGCCCAAAGTCACACAAAGTCTTCAGAGTTCAATCTAGTCACACTTTACCTGGCGAGAGGAAGGAAGTAAAATAGTAAAAGATCTCCGAGTCGCGCTTCCTTCCCGTGAATCCGACAACGGAGCCGACATCCAGAGGAAAAGTTCGGAGCTCCTCCCCGGAACTGAGACGATACATTTTCAAGACGTTCTTCACGTCGTGGAGGAAGCACACAAACAGGTAGCTGGAGTAGGTGCAGGTGGCGAATACTGTTGAGCGTTAAGACGGCGCGAGGTGTATGAGATAAACAAAATAAACGCATCCTGAGGACCCAAGCGCGCCGCCGCCGCTCACCAATGACGTCCTTGTCATGCTGAGGGATCAGCTCCGTCCATTCGCTCTGCGCCGGCGAGGCAAAGTCAATGTTGATGAGGCGGTAACGGGGGGCCTCCAGATTGGTCTTGAATGTGAACACTGTGCCCTCGTTGGTTACGTACTCGTACTCGGCGTCAAAGTTGTCGATGAGCTTCACCCAAGGCAAAAGTCCTGGATTTGCACAGTGGAACGAGGGCAAACTTGGAACACGTGACCACATGATCATAAGAAAAACTGTCAATGGGTACATTGATAATTATACGGGCAAGACCAAATTGAGAACGCAGATCCATACAATGATCAGAGAGTCCTGTCAAACATGCCTGCAATGCCTTGAGGGGTCTTCTTGAGGTCACAATACCACAGTCTGTTGACAGGGTCACACCCTTCCCTGATGGACAGCAGCACATAGCGGCCATCATCTGAAACCTACACGTCACGACATTTGTCCCCTGTCAGTGGGTAGAAATGACAAAGCAAAAAAAAAAAAAAAAACGAGTTCAGCCTCATTTGGGGGAGAAATGACCTCGGCTCCACTCATCCACTTGGGGTGATCGGGAAACTCAGCGCACAGCACGTCGTCAGACTGCGGGGTTCCCAAAACGTGGTAGTAGAGCTTCTGGTCTAAGTTAGTCGAGGTCTCGGTGCCTTGAAAAGAAAAGGTTTATTTTCAATCGTGCGAATTAGTTGCAGAAAGAAGATAATTTAACTTGGAACACAACGTTTACCATAGTTGAGTCAGATTGACCTCATCTTTTGACCTCACCATCGCTCTTGCCTTCCTGCTCCGGGTACGAGTTGTAGAAAAGGCCTTTCCCATCATGCGTCCATGACATACAGCTAAACTTGACCCGCTCCAAACGGTCCTCCAGTCGCACAGCACCTTCCACTCGCAGGAAGTGCATCTCCACCCAATCCGAGCCGCTGGCACTGGTACCGTACGCCAAGTACTCTCCGTCTTCTGAGAACGCGTAGCCTTCACGAGGACACAAAATGTTTGTGAATTTGAAATGTCTGTTCAGAATTCAATGTGAAGTCATGAAGTCTTAGTCATTACCTCGCAAGGCAACTGTCCCGTCGTCAGAAAACGTGTTGGGATCCAAAAAGACAGAAGGCTCTGCATCCAGGCTCTCCTGCACGTACATCACACTCTGGTTCTGCAGGCCAGTGTTGTAGAAGTGAAAGTACCTGGAGATGAGGACAGATAGACATCAGAACATGATAACCATTGGCTTGTCATACAACTAAGACGAAATGAGCAATTATTATTATTATTAGTCTTACCTGTTTCCCCTTTTGAAGGGACAGCTATACTTGGGATAGTCGTACAGCTCAGTCATGCGCTCCTTGAACAGATCCCGTGCCTCACAGCGCTCCAAAAATGGCAATGTGAGTTGATTCTGAGCACTGACAAACGCCTATTGAAATCAAATTGTTTTTGATAAATGATCGGAAGCATCTTTCTGGTCAATTGGAATAGTCAAACGGGTGTAATCATACTGCGTATGACATTGAGATCATCCAACAATTTACGGTAATTCATATTTTGTCAGATAGACATTGGACACCAGTGACGGATTTGCTTTCGAAACAATCTTCTCGCGTTTGTTTACCTGTGTCTTTTCGCTGTCGGGGTCTTCCAGCCAACTGTATGGATCTGGTATTTTGTAACCATGATAATCATCCACCTATGATACATAAACACCACTTGTTAGACGTGATCACGTCGTCAGAATGAGAAAGGAACGGTCGGCGATTCATCCAGAAATAAGCAGTGCGCTCATTGGAGTCAGTGTCGTCAACCCCGCTAAGCTAACTAGCATGCTAACAAAAGATGCCGTTCGCCCCAACGAATGAAAGAGCACAATGATAGCAGTCCGGTTGATTAGCACGTTAAAGCTTATCGGGCTAACACACAATACTTACGACTGCATCGTCACGATAAGCGGCGGGGTATTGAAAAGCCATTCTGGACGTCAGTTTTCGGGGATCGCGTAAGAAAAAAAATAAATGCCCCTGTGCTCGAAGTGGATATTTGGATATGGCTCTGTGGAAGACGGAGAACATTAACTTGATACAATCACACGCGCGCGCACACAAACAAACACACGAACACAAAATAAATTGTCTCCGGAGAAACGCTCGCAGATTCGCTACCTCGCGGCGGCCAACGAGCACTGTTTCAAGAGGTGCGTTGGATCAAGTTCCTACCTGCGCGGAAATGTTAGACCGCCCCCTGTGACGGGGAGGAAGATTGCCACAGTAACAATGCGGTTCAGTCTTCGAAAAGTAAGATTCCCTCTGCTAATTTGGAGGGAAAATGATTTTATACCACACAGATAAATCAACAATAGTCAAGGTGACCTTAATATATTAAACAGTGTGAGAATAATTTCAAAAGGTTGGTGATTTTAAAGTTTCTGCGACTGCGACTGACTGGCGACCAGTTCAGGGGGAGTCGTCTGACTTCTGCCATAAGTGAGCTAAGATAGGCTCCAGTAACGACTCGCGACGCTGTTCGGGTTCGTTCAATCAGCGTTCAATCAGCATTTACATTGTGTCAACATTTGACTTTTGATTTTCTGAAACAGTATTTGCTGTATATTTGGGATGTTCTGTATCATTTTTTTTCTCTAGACCGATACCAGTATTCACTCTTGATACAAAACATCACGAGTACTTATGATACATAAAAATATATATTGTAAAACTTTTCTGTCGTTTTGACGCACATGTGTCAAGTGACCACAGCATAGTGCCAATTACTGACAAGGAAGACTTTCTCAATGTCAGATATTTTCAAGTATCGGTGACTGGTATCGGCATCCTTCGCGATTCCTGATACCTCGAATTAAGGCTGGTAACGGCCCGATACTGATACTTGGCCATCCCTGTTATTTCTCTGCCAGGCCTTATTTTCCTACATGTATTGTTTATTCTAAACCGTTTCCCGTGAGTGCATATAGTGTGAAGAGTGCAGTTGTAAATGTTGACCTTTGCACCTCTAGCTAAAGGCTATGTGGGTCCACCGGGAATCTCCATCATCAACTCTTATCTACGTGACAGAGAAGGAGAGACCTCAACCTTTCCCTCCTCTTTCTTTCTGCTAGTCTTCACCCTCCCCCCCCCTCCCCCTTCCCTTCCGTCCTTTCCTTCCTCGCCTGACTTGATCAATCAATCTTGATTTGGCTATAATTATCAATGGCGCCCATTCTTGCACAAGAACGATAGCATGCAGATAAGGCAAAAATGAAGCGACACACAACTCGTGGCCTTGAGGAAACAAGTCGGGGCCCCGAAGCTAAAATAAAACGGAGTCATTGTTCCAAATTAGCTTTTAACTTGGCGTGTCGTTGTTGGCCACAATCAAACGGCGGTTTCCACACTGCGACTTATCGACTTTCTTCACGGCTCTATCGATAAGATCCCGGAACCAGGTTTTTAATAGAGTGGCGCTGTCTCGCCAGTAAAAAAAAAAAAAAAATGGAGCGCGTTGTTTGGATGCCGCAGCTGATCAGACAGTCAGATGTCGTTCCGGACATTCCGCAGTAGTTCTTCACTTTCAGATTTAGCATCACACGCGTCATCTTTCGGAAGAAAAGCTTTCGTCTGTGTCGTCTAGAAGTATGCGAAGCGAAAGTGAGGCAGAGTTGCAAGGTGAGGGTCACGCGTGAACAGTTTTCTGTCCTGTTTTATTGGAGATGAAATTAAAAACTGGGGAGGGAAGGTTAATGGGTGATAATGGGATAAACGTTGGACCTGGTTGCCACCCAATGCTATTCTTTTTCCCCTAACTTCAAATCAGGAATACCCCACAATGCAAAGAGGATGTTTTCCCTCTGTGGGTCACGGAAACTATTGTCCTCTCACGAGGGAGAGACAAACACTGACACTTTGAATGAGTGTGTTTGCATTGAAGAAAAAAAATTGACCTCTTAGTTTCATACGGTGAGTAAGTGGGGTGGGCCGGGGGGGTATTGAAGCATCTTTTGACATGAGCCGGAGGCGTATGAATTAAAGCTCCTCCTCCCTCGGTTTTTTGAACGCCATTATCCGGCGTCTACAATGATGGTAGACCCCCCCCCCCCCCACCACCACCACCACAGGAGGAAGCACCTGTCTCAGTGGGAGCGGATGAAGAAGGACGACCACCAGTTGTGTTTGTAGGCAAGGGGTCATCACGAGGTTACCTTCATATGCTCACTCCAATTGAATTTAGTGCAATTTGGTACCAAAAAAAAATGCCAAGTTGGAGTGTCCTAGAGGCGGAAAGTTGATCAAAACCATACACAGACTAAGACTAGGTGGCTAGCGCAGGATGACCATTTGTTGCTGGGCAGAATTCATAATGCCCTGGAAGCAGATATAACAACAACAACAGGCAATAGGAACAGGAAGCTGGGAAAAACATCCAGGAAAAAATGAACTAATCCCCAAAACAGGACTGTTTCGAGTGATCGAATCAGAACTTTGTATTAAATATAAAATGCACTGGCCTACCGAAGAGTAGGAAGTACTGTGGAGTGATAAAACATTCCACAGAGAACCAGAATGATTTGCATACCTCTTCCAGGGAAAATAGTCAACAATGCAAACAAAATACAATTTAAACGCTGTCCATTGTACGACATAAGCACAGATGACACAACCTCGGCTAAAAACCTATTTTAAGTTGTCCTTTTATCCTAATAATAATAATAGTTGTTTGAGGGGGATGCCAAGGCACAACAATGCTTGAGGATGCTTTTAGGTGCAGAGATCACAGAGGACGGCTTCCTGCCCGTTTGTCTCATTGGGTTGTTATTAACCGCCGAGAGCCGGGGGGACAGTCTCCGCTCTGTCCTGTCCTGCCGGTGCGTGACGCGGTCGATGGTCAGGACGACCTGTCCCATCAGTTGTCAACAGGAAGAGGGAAGTTCCAAATTGCGTCATTGCGGGTTTGGATGTATGGCGCATGAGGCAAATATTTTATCGTAAAAGGTGAAGTCAGTGTGGAGATATGCGAGGTCAACCAGGGTGGCACGATTGCATGGAGTCATCTCGGTTTTGAATTTTTATTGCTACTTGTCTGTGTGTGTGTGTGTGTGTGTGTAATTAATGGAGGGCGGCAAAGCCGTAGGGCTCCAGTTGCCAGGGAAACTAAATCAAAGCCAATTGTTCATTGGGATTTGGGGGCAAAGCTTCACATTTTGCCAAATAAGAAGAGTTGCAAACTTGCGATGTGTCCAGTAAAAATAATCTCTAAACATTTTGATACAGAAATAATATGTGACCTGGACATATTTTTAGATGAGCGGAAAAAAACTACTACTTTCTTGGTAATGTTGCTAATGAAAAGCGATGAAACGCATGAAGTCATGCAACTGTACCACTCCGGTCTTACGTCGGAAGAAAAACATTACGAGAGCTACAAGAAGAACCTGCCAATTAGTCAGAGTGGAAGGGAAGTTTGTCATTGTTTGCGCCGATAATGTTGAAAGGAAGACACTCGCGTGACTCAACGGCGGACCGCTGAAAGATGCCAGAATAAAAGGACAGTCTGCGCAAAAAAAACAACAACTGTTACTTCCAGATGTGGGCCACATGCATCACTGATACTTACACTTGCATTCAAAAGACGTCATGGTTGAGAAAAAAAACAAACAAGCGATTTGTATCTTGTGCTATGGCGGCGCCGTGTTTTCCTACTCGTCAAACCAGCCAGGCTGCCCACGCAAAACTGTCATTGCGGGCATTTGTTTGTCCTCATTTGGGAATGTATTCAAATGTATGGTGAGAGGTCAAAACGTAGCCGCAGTCACATTTGGCTTCTGTTTAGCATCTCTCGAAGGGTGAGAGGTGTCGTTTGGATTGCTATTTGTTGCATTGCGTATTCATAACACAGTTATGGTGACTTGTGGTTTTTGCCTTTTCATGCTATTAGTCATACCGGGCTCTTCCGCACCGCCCTCCTCACCCCAAAACACTCATGGTAGCTGCCATTAGAACGGAACTTTGCCGCAAAGCGAGGCATGTATTTCCAGATCAAAATGTAACTGTTCACTTCTCCGGTATTTCGTCATCGTCAACCAGGAAGTAGACGGCTAACTGACAAACATACGGAGTGCCGCACGGTGCGTTGTTGGTTTTTTTTTTTCCACTTTTGTGGACTGACTTAACAGCGACCAAACAACTCGACTCATTAAACCCGTGGTGTCAAACTTATTTTTGTGGTGGGCTGTGTCAGAGTTACAGTACCTCATCCCTTGGAGGCTCGTTACGATAGCGAAAGCGAAGAAATGTTTCATTATCACATCGTATAATTACTTGTACACAACAAGCGGATGGATGACTAGTTTTTAAATCAGTCAACTATTTTGTTGTTTGTTCAATTGAGTTTAAACGGGGGAAAAATTTAGCGTAAAATGTCAACATTATTCATGAAAATTTGACATTTTGGTACAGATTCTAGCAAGGATCAAGAAAGTTGTTGACATAGCTTGCTTTGGCGGGCCACATAAACGACGCGGCAGGCCGCATCTGTCCCCCAGACCTTGAGTTTGACACATGTGCATTAAAACCATTCAACACATGAAACAGAATTTTGTCATCCTCCTAAAAAAAAGGGCTAAGTTGTTTTTTTCGTTCAGAAAGCACCCCCCACCCAAAAAAAAAAACGGAACCAAATGAAATTACTGGCATATCGATTATTTTTTTTGTCTGCCTGGCTAAAGATGCAGCCTGTTTTTAGCCGAGGTGACCAGCACCCTTAGGAGATGTCTAAAATTATTATTCTTTAATCAATATAGGACCATTGTTTTTGGAGTCTGACGATTTATAACATACAGAATGCCCTTGTTCAAAATTGACCCGACGAGCAACCCCATGAGAAAAATAAAAGATTATGATCTGTTCCAGCAGCTGATCAGAGAAGAAAAAAATGTTCATATTGAAAATTATTGAATGAAGCTTTCATCCAAATGTCATTTTATACAGCAGCGAGGAGCAAAACACTGTCTTTGGGCTTTGTAACGTAAGCTAAGAGTACAAAAGAAGACCCCCTGATGTCATCATCCCTTTTCCCCTCGATCTTTGAACCTCACTTTGTGGAGGGTTTAAAAAAAAAAAAAGGTGGACCGGGCAGTGAGCAGAGTGAGTGTAAAGCTTTTGCGTGCAGACGGATATTACCCTTTTAAAAGCAAAACAAATATGTGTGGGCAAGGTGTGCCCTGTAATTTGGCTGTTGACATGTGCACTTACAGTGGGGCTCCAGGACCCTGTTAATGACTAGGGCAGGTAAGACATGGAGACAGGTGGAGGGCAGTGCCGTCTGACTGCTCTCTAGAGAAGAGGGAGAGAGTGCGTGATTGCGTTAAAAAAAAAAGAAATGTCACAGACAGACACAGTGGCACCTGATGATGTCATCCATGTTGTCACCGGGCGCCTTCAAAGTTCCCCCGTTTACAACATACTCTCATTCCTAAAGCAGTTAAAGCTTTGAATCACAACCACATTGTTCTCCTCTCTTGCTCAACAAAACAAAATGACATCGCGGCAACGTTGCCTCTTCAAAACAAATGGCGGCAGGAAGTAGCCATGCGGGCGAGCTATCATCAAACGGCGGACCGGAGCAATTCACGGATGGCAGGGCCACACTCAGTGTTTGAGCTAGCAATCTTCGTAGTATTAAAAAAAAAATATATATATATATATACATATATATATTTTTTTTTTTTCAAAAGAGAGATTATATAATATTACCCCGATACTGATTTGTGAGCTGGAATTTGTCCTGACATTTGAATGTGACTGTGAATGGTTGTTGGTGTGTATGAAAATGACATTTAGCCTCTAAGCAAACGTGAAGACCAGAGAGCTGTCTATGAGAGAAAAAAAAAAAAATCGAAGCAGAAAGGAGAAAATCGATCTCTATGCATTTGATATAAAACGATCATATGAAGGCCTATTTTTTCTTTATTTCTGGTGAGAACAGACTGCAGACTGCTTGCTGGCAAAGTTCATGTAAATTCAAAACAATTATGATAATAATTTTTTTTTAAAAAAGGAGGGGAAGGAATGACAATCACAAACCATAAAGGAATATGGATATGATTTTTGGTTAAGTTGGTACAGAAAAAGGCCTTCTGAGATATTGGGGAGCATCGAGTGGTCCTGAATTCTTGCCAAGATGACAAATCAAGACTCAAGGGAAAGCAAAGAAGTAAATTATCGTAAGTGATGAATTGGAGTTAAACTGGCAGATTCAAGTCCAATAAAAAGATGACATTTGAACCGCGAATTACTCAAGGCGTCACTTTTGCACTATGACTGTCCTTTTTTTTTTTTTTTCCTCTCTGTGGGTGGTGTGGATAATATTTCAAGCTGCGTAAGCGCGCTTGTATATGTACGTGTGTGTAGCGCAGCAACATTCCTCTTCGCCTCGAAACTACGATAATAACCTGTCAACAGGAGATCATCCGCGGGTGGAGGAAGCACACTTGGTGGACATCCAGGTGGGTGGTGCTGTTGGATGTTTTGGTGCCTCGAAATGGAACTAAATGTCAGGCTGCCCGCACGCTTGGGTAAAGCTTCTATTGGACAAGCACTGCATCTCCGAGCCGTAGGAAGCACAAAATAAATGCTTCGCGATAATTCGCAGGAAGGACGCTTCTCTGTTTGAAGCTTGAGTGGAAGAAATGTACATACTCTGACTGCAACCTCAGGGGAAAAAAAAATCAGTGAAATCCCTTCAGGTGATCGAAAGGTGCAAGGGCGGTGGGGGGGGGGGGGGTCTGCGGGAAATCATGCGGACTATTTCTCCTTGAGTCAGCCATAAAAGTCAAAGATGGCCTGTGTTAGCTATTTCATGGGTTATAAAACTAAGCTCTGGCACCAAACCTTCCAGGTGAAGATTAGCAGTTTCCTCCCTCGAGGGGAGATAATTAGGACGGGATTGGTCACCTTCAGTCCCAGAAACGAGAACCGTAGGCAGGTGCAAAGTCATTCATTGGAATGAGAGTTAAGCTAGCTCTGCAGCATGACAACACACCGAGCTAAATAAAAGGGGAAACATCCGAAACTAACAATAGTCCACAAAGACATTGCATTGTAAACTTTTGCTTACACTTCCTTGACTAGCATTAGCATCCAAACAGTCACGCACATTCTTGGCGTAATTTATAGGGCCTGCTCAGCTAGCATAAAAATACAAAAAAACCTGTTTCTTAATGCAACGCTGCATATTGACTTGACTGATGCTAACCGCGACAATGAGTTAAGTGGAAGGAACAGCGGATAATGAAGCCTGTGAGGCAGGGAGCTAATTGTAGCAGCTAACTGTTAAATGTATCACATCAAGGGGACAGCAGTGGTTTTTTTTTGAGGGATTCAAATAGTTGCTGGTGTGTACACTTGGATGTACAAGTAAGGTTTGTCACATCGCTACAAAGCCATTTATCATCAGACGTCAAGTCATCGCGGCTACCTCCTCGAGCTAGCACGCAAGGTACTATGAACACAAAAAGCTAGCATAAAAATAAAAAAAAACTGTTTCTTAATGCAACGCTGCATATTGACTTGACTGATGCTAACCGCGACAATGAGTTAAGTGGAAGGAACAGCGGATAATGAAGCCTGTGAGGCAGGGAGGTATTATTGTTAGCTTTAGGCGCTAATTGTAGCAGCTAACTGTTAAATGTATCACATCAAGGGGACAGCGTATTTTTTTTTTTTTTGAGGGATTCAAATAGTTGTTGGTGTGTACACTTGGATGTACAAGTAAGGTTTGTCACATCGCTACAAAGCCACTTATCATCAGACATCAAGTCATCGCGGCTACCTCCTCGAGCTAGCACGCAAGGTACTATGAACACAAAAATCCATACGTGGACGGCTCACAAAACGCGCGCGCGTATTCAAGGCAGGCGAACGAGATTAGGGATATGGAAGCCTCAGAGAGGAAGAGGAGGGGAGATAAATAGAAGGTGATGAATGAGATGACCCAAGGCGAGGAGAAAGAGACAAATAGTGAGACGCAAGAGCGGATTCTAAATTACACGGTGGCTCATGTCAGCAGTTGTAATTAGTAGCTTAGTCAGGTGTGGCGAGCAGGACAGGATGTGTCAGAAAAGAAACTGAAGGGAGTGGTGGGGGGCGGGGGGGTGCAAAACAAAACAATAGCACACAAGACACAAACTCTGGCGCGGGGGGGCGGGAAGAGCACGCGAGGCAAAGGTACGGCGATGCTGAATGGAAACAAAACAAGGCAGGTTTGTTTTCGGCGTGTCGCGTGTCAAGCACGAGAGTGACGGGTGCGGAAATCCAGGCGCTTCTCGAATGGGCTGGCGCGGCGCCAAGGTAAATGTTGCTTTTGGAAGGCAGGACGAGAAAGAGAAAGAGACAAGAGTGAAAGCCGGATGACGCGTCAACATGCGGCGCTAGCACGCGCATTGTGGCGGTGGAGAGAGCAACGCGGGGAGGCCGAAGGAGGCACAGAAACATCCAAAAGAACGGAGATGACCGATACACTCGGCTGCAACGTTCGGCTAGGGATGCATATTCACTTGAGCTAAATGAGCAACCATGCCAGGGAGTGTCACATTCAGAACGGTGAAGCTATGTCACGGAATCATCATCAAGCCAGGAGATCCAAATTTCGATTCGACATCCGTGGAAAACGTCGCAGTCAAGTTAAAGCGAACCCACAAAAGACTCAAGAAAATGATGATATCACTGAAAATAAGGTCGGTGACATACGAGCCGAATCGCACGTCAGTGGATGAAAGTCATCAAAATTGACGAACAACCAATATTTCTCGTAAAAGGGAGAATTTGAAATCAGATTTTAAAAAAAGAAAATAAAAAGACCTGGATGAGCAACTGGGCTGAGATTAAATTTGGCGCTTGTCATCCTCTCTATCCACCTTGAAATGCATCAACAGATTTCTTCATGAAGATGCTTTTTCGTCTTGGCTGGACTTTGATGCGATTATCCATTCATCCATCCATCCATTTTCCGAACCGCTTAATCCTCACTAGGATCGCGGGGGGTGCCGGAGCCTATCCCAGCCGTCTTCGGGCAGTAGGCGGGGGACACCCTGAATCAGTTGCCAGCCAATCGCAGGGCACACAGAGACGAACAATCATCCACGCTCACATTCACACCTAGGGACAATTTAGAGCGTCCAATCAGCCTGCCATGCATGTTTTTGGAATGTGGGAGGAAACCGGAGCACCCGGAGAAAACCCACGCAGGCCCGGGGAGAACATGCAAACTCCACACAGGGAGGCCGGAGCTGGAATCGAACCCGGTACCTCTGCACTGTGAAGCCGACGCGCTAACCACTGGACGACCGGGCCGCTTGATGTGATTATAACACTCATTTTGTCTGCGCTAAAAATGCTACCACACAAAAACTTTTCATGCACCAATAATGATAACCCGCCACCTGATAACATGACAAGCTGTCCACTGTAGCAACCGCTGCGCCTGAAATGGTTTGTGCTCCCTCTGCAAGTCAACGTTTGGGAGTGTAAGGAACGCATCGAACGCATCTCTTTCCTTGTTTCCAGGTCGACTGGATGCTACATCTGTGAAAAAGATATATATATTTTTTTTTCCGCAGAGCCATGGTTTTAGCTAGCTGTGAAGTAGACGCCGAGCCAAGCGGATGTGAACCCAAAAGGTGGCGTCGAGTTTCAATATTCATTCATTCATTCATCTTCCGAACCGCTTCATCCTCACTGGGGTCACGGGGGTGCTGGAGCCTATCCCAGCTGTCTTCGGGCAGTAGGCGGGGGACACCCTGGATCGGTTGCCAGCCAATCGCAGGGCACACAGAGACGAACAACCATGCACGCCCACACTCACACCTAGGGACAACTCACTGAAAACTGGAGGCAGAAAAAAAACAGCGTGGCTCAGAAATCGCAAACTTGAAAGACAATCGCTTCGGCGAACAAGGTCGCCCCCCACCCCCCGCCGCCATTTCCCACACCTCCCCACTATGCCCGCCATGTCATGCCATGCTTGCTCTTTTGCCCGCACGGTGCTTTCACCTAATCAAATAAATTATGTAATCCCCCCCCCCCCCGATCAGCAGTCTTCACTTCTAAACACAAATTGTCTTGCACTCGGAGACGGGCGGAAGTAGATACAGTAATCCCTCGTTTATCGCGGGTTAATGGGGACCGAAACCACCCACGATAAACGAAAATCCGCGAAATAGCGTCCAATTAACATAAACAGGTAAAAAAAAATTATATACCGTATATTTTTTTTAAAGTCCGCAAACAATCTGCGAGAAGCTGCAAAACAACAGCGAGTCACATAGAGCAACATATACAGTACTGTACTCCATGTATATGTAAAAAAAAAAAGTTTACTTATTTTTATTTTTTTTATATGTTTGAAAAAATCCACGCTGCACTAAACCCGCGATAAACGAACCGCGAAGTAGCGAGGGATCACTGTATTTGGAAGAATGTAGACGGATTTGTCTGATCCGGACATAGCTGGGTGACAGGCGGGAGGGTGGTGGTGGTGGGAGGGGGGGGGGGGGCGGACGTGCTTCTGCCTTAGGGCAAGAGAGTGACACACACACACACACACACACACTGCAAGGAGGAGCCAGGGCTGTAGTCAGTCACAGACAGGTAGGTAAGAGGCTGCCTGAAACAGAGAGAGCGAGAGAGAACAAGAGAGAGCGCGAGAGAGAGCGAGAGAGTTTTTGCGAGTGACTGGTTGCTCACACACACTCAAGCTCACCACGCAGCCTCACTTATGTGTGGCTCTTCTCAAGGCTTCAAAGTAAGTACCGTCCCATCCTTTTCTGACGACTGCCATTTTTTTTTTTTTGTGGTTCCTTTTTTTCCATTTCAAGGTTTTTGCACCAGCGGCGTCTCTTCGTGACATGCACAAGCGAGGTCACAGCTGTGCGGCTTTGAGTCATGTCATGATTTTCTGCAGAGTCACCCGCCGGCATCCACAGTTTCGGAGTGAGCTGTCAGCCTTGTGACACTCATTCCGGGACGCGCATATTTTTGGGTGAAAAGTTAACATCGGTCGGCGTTTGGTTTGGGGCGCCCGCATAATTTTTTTAAAAATTGGATTTATTTGAGTAAAATTATGCAAATTGTATTTTAGTTGCGGGGTTATCGCTTGCTTCACGTGCGTTGCGAGAAATTCCTGTTGATTGAGTGCGTTATCATTTTGTTGAATTATTTTTGTGGGGGCGTCTTCAGTTCGACTTGACTCACTTACTTTTGACTCACTTGCAATATTCCAGTCGAGCGTTTTTTGAGACAAAAGTGGACTACTTTGGTCACATTTGCTATCTTATCACCATCGGAGTGGCAACCAGAGGATGCCTGAGGAGGAAACTGCTATATCCCAGCATTGTTGATTTGTAATCAAAGCTTCTTCTGTCTTCACTGTTTCATCCCATCAGTCGTGGGTAGGAGAGGGAGGGTGGGGGGGGGGGGGTCTTGGGTAATCAGTCTACGATCTTCATGTGAACTGGAGGGAGAGACAGTACATAAGCGAGGAAGAAGAGAACACAGAGCCTCTCATTGGGCTTGAGAGGAAGTCTGCTCCGTTCGGTGAGAACGGCCGGCCGGCTGGCTTCCTCGTGAAAGTGGAGTCGCATGCTGCAGGGCCCGAATGACGCGCACAGGAACCTCCCTCGCTGCTCCGGGGGGTTTGTGACTGGGATTTTCACAGGATGTATGAGGGGCGGGGGGCAGTGAGCATGAGGGCTCGGCTTTGAAGTCTGTTTGTCCGGTAGTAGCCCAGGCTGGGAAAGTAAGTTGCGGCCGCCTCCTCGCTATAATTTTTACATCTTGTAAAATGCCCCCCCCACGCCTACCCCCACCCCTCGTCCTGCTGCCTCACTGTTTCGAGTGACAGTATTTCGAAAACGAGCTGATCGTATTCATGTCTGATTGTTGATTGGGCAAGTTGGAGTTTCCTTGAGCGGCGTGAACAAGGGCGAGCGTATGAAAAATGAAAAAGCGTAAAATGCTCGTTTTTGTGGGTCACGTTGCGCCAAAGTTAATTTTGGTACTTGTTGAAAGCTCTTCAAAGATTACACTGCGGCCTAACTTTTGGGATATTCAAACGGCGTTTTTGTATCTTTCTCAGCAAGACGACCATGTTGGTGTTGCTTTTTTTTTTTTTTTTCCGGAAATTGTACATCAACAAAATATCACATACTTGACATCACAATTATGGTCAAATAACCTTATTCAAAATCTCGCTCCTTCCAGGCCTCGTCCTCTACGTGCGGCACAGTCATGTTAACCTCTGACGGCTCACCGAACAGGACAGAGGTCATGGCGGTCGCCATGGCGGAGTCTGCGGACTCGGACATGACGTCGTGGAGCGAGGCCGACTTTGAGGAGAAGTGCACGTACATCGTAAAGGACCAAGCTCTGGAAGAAGCGTCCAAAAAATGCAGCAGAACACGAGCCGAGGGTTCCTTGCCCAGGAACTTGGCCCTGAAACGCTGCCTGGACTCAGCGCAGGTCAGGAAAGCGTTTTCGTTTATAACCCCGCCCCCCCCCCCCCCCCCCCCCGACACGTTTTGCGCTACCTCACGTCACTACTTCATCTACGTATCGTTCGCCGAAACGGGAAGAACTTGACATGTCGCCGTCTAATTTCGGCCTTTCGAGGAATAGCCAGAGACAATTGCAGAGCCCCCTCGGGTCTGTGTGACGAGTAGCTCCCTCGGATTCTCAGCCCTTTTTTTTTTTTTTTGGTTCCTAGCGCTCAATTATACCGGAAAGCAAAGTAGAGGCACCGAGAATCCACCTTCGAGGTCAACCACATTCTGCGATTTTATTTGCATGCATGCTGTCAGGCGGTTTATGTTTAACCCCGTCGCAGGAGATCATACATAGTTAGGCAGACAGTAAAAGATTAACCCCGTGGATGATGTGTGGAACAGGGGTGGGGGTCGGGGGTCAAGATCAGAGGTAGCGGTTAAAGATGCTGAAATATTACGAAGGTCCGTCTGGGGAACCGTCCAACACCAAAGAGTCGGATTGGTTACAGCGACCCGTGACATAAAAGACCTGCCATGGAGCTGCCTGACATGCGGGCTTGAACGCACGACTCAAGGTGCCATTGACTAGAGTCGAGGGGCGGGGGGGGGTGGGGGTTGCCTGTGATACTTTATCCTCTCTTCACACCTGGATGTGACAGAACATGAGTCGCGGTGAAATTTTAATGCTAGGAAAGGGGGGGCGGAGCTAATGGAGTTTGACATATTCAGCATGCGAAAGGGGGAGGAGCACAATCCACCACATAAATGTTTTTCGGTAAGATTGCTTCTTCCCCCCCACCCCTCTTGACCCCCCCCCCCCCCCATGTTCTGCTTTTCAAGAAGTCATACAGCCACCGCCTCTTAAAATAACGTAGCGCTCGTTTGTGGGTTGTCAAGTTTCATGGGATCACTGGCTGGGACCATTAACGATAACCAATGTTTTTTTTTTACGTAATTCTTCATATGGGAGCTAGTTTTGCCAAAATATAGTTTTACCAAAAAAAAAATTGCAAAAAAAAAAACCTTAGCCGATTAGCTAAACTAATTTCTGTATTTAAACGTACTTCGAAGGGGCGAAAATAATGCCACAAGCTTTTTGGTTGTCCATCCGTCTAATTAGGCTCTTTCAAGCACCCGGACACTTGCCTCGGACTTCCAAATTGCAACCGACAAGATTGTTGACTCTTTGTCTCTTTTGGACAGGTGCTTGGAGTGACCAGTAAAGAGTTGATACCGAAGGGGACACGCTTCGGACCTCTGGTGGGGGAAACATACACCAACGAAACGTTGCTGAAAGATGCCAACAGAAAGTATTTTTGGAGGGTAAGCAAGTGAGCGCATGTTTTGTTTTGAAAACCATTCGCGTCTTCTCGCTCCGTGTGAGAAGTCGATGCGGCCTCGTCGCGGGATTGGCGAGCCGTCGTGGCTTTCGCCTCCTGTGAAGTCGCTGCGGTGTCAAGTACATGGCTGAATAACGCCGCGAGCGCACAGCTGTTTGGTTTCAGTGACGCAGCGCTTCTCTCCTCTCTGCCGGTAAATAGGACGTACAGAACAGCCGCGCTTTTCCAGCGTAGCGAACGCTTGCGCACTGACGCGGCAAAAGGAAGTGGCTTTTCAACCCGAGAAGCGTCACCTTCCATCTAAGCAGCGTTTGGACAACTTTCATCAGACACTCTCACGTTTCGACGCAATTCGCAGACATTGCAAGTGAAACTAGAAGAGTTTATTCAAGCGCTTTGTCAACCTGAAACAAGTACAGAGAACTGCTAAAATATTGTAAGGGCTGTTTTTGGGGGGGTTTGGCCTGTACTTACGAAATTAATTGGTTCTAAAAGAAATTTAACTAGAAAATTTTGTAAGTCGAGACGTGTTTTTCATGTAAATGCCCTAATCCGTTCCAAGCCCCGCCCAAAATCCAGACATGTTTTCTAAAGCATAAAAATGCATCAAAATGTGTAACAAATGCATGTTACAATTTGACTATTGCGCAATAAATGAGAGTTATGCATAATGTAAAAAGCAAAGAAGAGAGTCATGAATAAAAATGAGGTTCAACTTTTAACTGCATCCTCTTTAGTCCATGTTCTCTCTCAGAAGTGTTTTTTCCTGGCCTTTTGCGAAGAACTGATCCAAGGAAGTTTGCTTTTGTCGGCTATTAACAATCCTTTGAAAATGTCCGAGGCAAACATCAGCATAGTGAGATGGATGATTCACATTTACGTAAAATTATCGGAACACCTCTCTACGTAAGTGGAGTCTTGATAATCTCTTCCGATTCTGTTATTACGATGAGTCAAATCAGATCAATTTGGTGTCAAACAAGAGCTTCGGTCATTCTGAGCGTGAAGACGATATCATGCAGTTTAATGTCCAACGTACCGTTTAGAATAACGTAAAAGTAGCTACATGAAGAAGTAAGCTGTCCGCTGCAGTGACCGCCGTCCTTGAAAGAGTTCAAGTAAATCACGAGTAAAATCCTTCATAAAGTTCAATAAATTCGGTTTTTGCCAGGGCTGAAATGTGACGCTGATTGTGAATTTCCCAAAGCCAATAAAATTGCCGATTCATCCGTGATGAAGCGAATGAGAACGTAAACCGCCCGGTGCTCATTCAAGTAAACTTCCTCTGTTACTTGTTGCCATTAAGGCCTTGCGGGCGCCTATCTCGCAAACGATTCTTTCGCGTTTACCATAAAAGCATCAAGCGGGCGGTGACTTCATGGTTTTGGGTTTGAGAGCGCATCAGAAAGCCGATTAGTCATCGGCGGCTGACTGCATCCCCCCTGCTGCAGGTCTTCTCCCACGGGACCTTACACCACATCCTGGACGGTTTGAACGAAGACAAGAGCAACTGGATGCGATACGTAAACCCGGCCCGCGGCACCGACGAGCAGAACTTGATCGCCTGCCAGAGCGGTCTGGACATCTACTTCTACACCATTAAGCCTCTACTCCCCGGCCAGGAGCTGCTGGTGTGGTACTGCTCGGAACTAGCCCGGCGTTGTAACTACCCACCCCTGGGGCAACTTGCGAAGGACCGTGTTGGTAAGTGGCTTCTATTTCATTTGCGTTTAGGATTGAGGAAGCAAATAAAGACTCGCACGCCAAACAAGTAAACGACTGACACACCGTTTGTGAGGCCGTTCGAGCGCTGGCTCGGGCACGCCCATGGCCCTTTTGTTACCTGGTAACACAAAAGAGGGAAGACCCCCTGAATGGAGGTGTAGCCAGGAATAGCCATAGTCCCCCACCCGCCCGTAGGTAAGCCGAGACCAATTTCTGGTCTTGTGTCAGTTTCAGAACGCCACGTCGAGACACAGCTGTGAGCTGGCTGCCTCACCGTTCACAAACCTCCAAAATAGACGGCTGGAGGGTCCCCTGAGCTGCTGACAGCATTCTGGCACGACTCGTCTTATTTATTTGGCTCTTAAAATGAGGAGAAGTAGGAAGCGCTCCGGTGACTACTTGAACTTCCTGATAGGGCGACCCGCTGACAGACTGATGTCTCACTGAGTGTCGGCTGTTTGTTTGCCCAGGGTTTGGCGGAGGGGAGGGGCAGGAGGGGGTCGGGACAAAGGGAAATGGTAGATAAGGGCTGCACGATGTGTTTTTGTGGCCGAAATGTGTTTAAGGAGAGGTGAAAAAAGTGCAGAGGTTAGCGTAGTCGTACTTATGATCTCATCATGTGTTAACGTTATGAGGATATGAAGAGAGCAAATTTGAGGAACATTTAATGAAATGGTTCACTGGAAACATCCTTATTTTGGAGTTAGGTGAAAAATCTTTACGCGTCAATTTACGAGAATTGAACAACAACTTTTTTTCCCCCTCTCATAATTTTACATTTGTTTCTTTTTTGCTCAGTTAATGAGAATTTTTCTTGGAATATTTTGTCTTTAATTCAGTTTAGAACTATTTTTTTCTTTTCAGTGTGGCCCTAATACTAAATTAGCTAGTTATATATTTTTAAAAGTCATACGATTCTGAGAATAGAGTTGCAATATGAGAAATGGAATTTTGCAATAAATTAACAAAATCCGAATTTTGCATAATTTCCGGAACTAAAAGACAGACTGGAGTCAAAATTGTATTACACAAACATCCCGTTTTGTTTTTTGTTTTTTTGCCATTTCAATACACATTTAGGATTGTTCTGCCTTGCTGTAAGTTTACCTTCGAAACATGTCATTAGGGAAAACCTCAAATGAAATAAAACACACCCAAACTGACAAAAGTGGAATATAAACGACCACTTATATTTTCATATCACTTCTTAGTAAAACAAAAATGTTCTTGCGGGATCTTTTCAAATACCACGTTTCTTTCGCCAACAGAGCATTGCCATTTACAGAAGACGACGACGGAGAAACGCGGACACACCGTGACCGAGATCCTCCGAGAAGAGCCCCCCAAAGCCCTCGCTAGCTTTTGCCGACAGATGGACGGTTCTTTATCTCAGGACAACCTCTCCATTTTCCCCATGGCCTACCCAATTCAGTCCCGTTCGGAACCCGTCCACAGGTATGCAGCTCTGCCCCCTCTACCGGCTGCCAAAAAGTCAGCTTTAAGTAGCCACCTTCCTTCCAATTTATACAGCTTCCAGCACAGCCCGAGACATGTCCTAGCTAAACCTTACCCAGAACCCGGAGTACCGGATCGAGTTTATCCCACCTTGAGGCCCGGTCCCTATCTCCTGCCCCGCTACTCACCTTGCCCTGACAACATTCTACCTCACCCCTACTTGTCCTACGCCGATCGCCCAAAACCTTACCTGACGCTCTCCGCTCACTTACTGCCTTTGGATGGTTATGTAAACCTCCTCCACTCTGAACAAAATAACTTAACTTTTGCACTATCAAACACCAAAGATGACCTCGTTCCTTCTCCGACCGACGAGACCAAAGATGAAAAGAACCTCGTATGCCAAAGAACAAACTACCTCAAAAGTCCTTCCGAGCAGCCCGGACAAGCGGACGTCCCTTTAGCGTCCACATCCAGTGCCACATCTGCGGTCAGCGCCCCATGCAGAGCGCAGCCGTCACTCGAATCAGGAGGATGCTCTCCACCGCTCGGTACGGCGGCGTCTTTGGACCATGACCCCTGGAAACCAACTGAAGCGATGCAAAGCAACACCGCGGATGCAGCGGATGTCAGGAAGGCCAAACGAGAGGAGCACGCGATCGGCTACAAGACCTTGTCGTACCCGCTCACCAGACAGAATGGAAAGATCCGGTACGAGTGCAACATCTGCAGGAAAGTCTTTGGCCAGTTGTCCAACCTCAAGGTATGATGACTTTTAGAAAAGGCTCAAATTACCGTTTTGGCCCGAATATAAGACCACCCCCTGTTTTTCAAGACTCAAGTTTGAAAAAAGACCACCAAATTAATTTTTATACAGAAAATAATGATAATACATTTGAAACAAATGATTCTAACAATATATTTGAGAGAACAAGCATGTTATTTTGCCTCATTCAAATCTTAATATCTGAACATTTAAATATGTAAACTGAATGGCTTCTGGTTTTTGAAATGTAAATGACATCATAACTTCTCCTCAGCTGCCGGTTAATCTGGCCGATCTTTGACCCACTTTTCTCCAGATTGTCGCTACGTTTCTCCATTTTCTGTTATCTCTTCTATTATTTTCTTCTCTTTTCTTTCTTCCTGCTATTTTTTATTTTTCTTCTTAGTGCTACCGCTAATTTTATTTTTATTCTTCGTGACGGATTCACTTTGGCCTGGAGAGTCAAGTTCAGCATTCGCTTCAATGATATCTGGCGCCATCTAGCGTCGTGAATGGATATAATGTCTAGACCCCGAATACAAGACGACCTTATTTCAATGCAAAAAACACTGTCTTATATTCGAGCCAATACGATATTTGGAGGAAGTTAACCTGAACGAGCGCCACCCTCAGGTCCACCTGCGGGTCCACAGCGGCGAGCGTCCCTTCAGATGCCAAACGTGCAACAAGAACTTTACTCAGCTGGCACACCTGCAGAAACACTACCTGGTTCACACCGGAGAGAAGCCCCATGAGTGCAAGGTAGTTTTTTTTTTTTTCAATCAGCTCTCTCATGATGTGATAAAATTAGGTTTGGAAATGACCACCTTGTTTGGCGCAGGTCTGCCACAAGCGATTCAGCAGCACCAGCAATTTAAAGACACACCAAAGGTTGCACTCGGGCGAAAGGCCCTACCAGTGCAAACTGTGCCCGGCCCGGTTCACTCAATTCATCCACCTGAAGCTCCACAAACGCCTCCACACTGGGGAACGTCCGTACCGCTGTCCCTGCTGCCCCTGCGCCTACTTCCACCAGTGCAGCCTTCAGGTCCACCTCCAGGGGTTCTGCCCTATCTCGTCTTCGCACAAACACTCCCCCGAGGAGTTCCACAGGGTCAACTCTGAGATCGAGAGGTTCGACGTGAGCGAAGCGGCCGAGCAGCTCGAGGCCATGGCGGCGGAGGCCAAGACGGACAAGAGGGATGTGCTTGCGCTCATACAAAGGTTGAACACTCGCGCCTCCAAACGACACGATGGCGCCGCGGCTGACTTCGAACTCTTTGAATCGGCGAAGGCGGCTTCGCGACACCACCTCGGACCTCGTCTACCTCTGCATCCGAGCCGCATCAAGCGCGAGTCAGGCTGCATGTCAGAGCCTGAAGACGGCTTTGCTAATCCAGTCATATAATCCTTACAGGTCAACTCGGCAGCTGTCTGGCACTGCCCTATTTGAAGTAAAGCCTTATCTATAAACGACCGCTTCACGTGAAGTCCCAAGACTCCACCAGCACGACCTGACACTTTGTTGGTTTAACGTATAAAAAGTTGCTAATTTATTCAGTTCAGCTCATATTGATTTATACAAACGGGGTTTCGTGACATGAGGCGTCACTGTATCGTCATGTCAGCCAAACATGCCATTATGCATAACGCCATTTGTTTAAAATTCCTACCAGCAAGAGTAAAAATGTGTTTGTGTCTTCTTACTACAGATACAAATAAAGCAGTAAAGGTTTGACTGTGCGCGGGGGAAGCCTGCATTGTTTGCGTCGTGGCGGTGCCCTTTTGAGAGCGAGCTTCATTGACGTGAGGGCTTCAGGGCGGACATAAATTTCCTGTTATGGGCTCAGGGAGGTATTTACAACACAATGTGTCAACCTGTTACCTCGTCAACTCGATTTGAGCAGGAGTGGGCACCCAGTTTCACGCGCATACTGTATCGCCCCCACAGCAGCTTGGTGCGTGAGTACCGGCCATCAATTAGGGCCATTGTATAACTTGAGTTTTACAATGTCTGTTCCTCTCGCTGCATATGACGGTGGTATTGGCACCACCTGTGGTACTTTTAACCTAAAGGGAAAATAACGAGGCGTCTGTTTCACTGTTGATTATGATGAGGCATTCATGACACTGTAAAAAAACCCAAATTGCATTTAGGTTTTTTTCACTCATGTAAATTGGAACAACTTCCAATTATAAATGATTGACATAACATGGTAACTATGTTAATTAGCACGACAAAGCATACAAGTTGTTTGCACCAAAACCAATTAGTTGTGTCAACTCTTTTTTTTTCTTTGTTGTGGAAAACAATTTTCAGAACAGCACAAACTATTTTGTTGAAATGCGGTAAAATGTTGACATGGAGAAAGCATTACAAAAAAAAAGACATTCTATTTGTTTCAGTAGTATGGCAAAAGGTATGTTTATAGCCATGGTATGTGCATGGCCTATTATGGGATGTGGAGTAGTTCTTCCCATACAGACTGACACATACACACTTGCATCAACCACATATACGACTGACTTACTATAACACTTCCATTCCACACTGCTAATACAACATCAGATTCAAAATACAAAAAAAAAAAAAAAACATGTTTGCACTTCCCACTTCATGTTGCCTGGTTAGTGAATTTGACCCGCTCCGCCATCATGACATTGGATAGCCTGCTCGGACAATAGGCCACCTGACACCCTTTAAAATTGTAATTTGAGATTAGCTCCACGGTGGAACACAAGTAATGAAAGTCAAACGGAGTGTTAAAAAAAGTGCACAAAAGAATGAAAATTTTACAAAATTTAAATTTAACATATGATGGGGTAGAAAATGTGCCGTTTTGACTAAAAGTAAAGCGGGTGAAGAAGGAGAGGCGGTCACGGGCGCGCAGTGGATGAGCGGAGCGTCACTGGCCCTTTAACAGTGCGCAGTGACGTCATCTATTTTGACAGCAGGCAAGTCAGCGGGTGAAGAAAGGGAGCCCAAGCACGGAGGTGGGGGGGCGAAGGATGCGCACGATAAGGTCGCCGCTTTGCAGCCTCCGCCGCCGCCGCCCGGCAACATGATCAGCACGTCCGAGGCGGTGGGCCGCAGGATGCCGTCGGCGGCACGGCGGAGCGAGCGCTGGATCGCCTGGTGCCAGGCGGCGCTGCTCGGCGTGTCGGCGCTGGTCATCGCGGCCGAGAGGAGCGCTCGTAAGTGCGGAGGGGGGCGGATCGAAATCGATACACGGGCACGTTCGGGCTGCAAGGAGCCCGATCATATCGATTATCGGTGTTATATATTCGGCTCGGGTGGATTTTTTTTTTTTTTTGGACGTTTAGAAGCAACGAACGAAGGCCCTCGAGGTACTGTTAAGGGTAGTGCCGGTTCAAAAACTATTGGGACGATGATGCGGGATGCAGGTTTCTATTCAAGGAATGGCTGACCTTTAGGGGTGCTCAACTCGCAGTTAGAATGTCAAAAATATGCCTTCATTAGGATCAATATGGTGGTTGGTTTTAAACCATAAAAAATTGTAATGAAACAAAAAAAGAATCTATAGCTCTACAAAAGTGCATTCAATTAGGGACACATTAGTTGGTTGCGTGGTTGCTACCTCACAGTTCCAAAATAAAGCAAGTTAGGTTGAGAAAAGACTAAGTTGTCCGTAGGTGTGAATATGAGTGTGAATTGTAGTTTGCCTATGCAGTGTGTGAGTTCAGGGTGGGGTGGGGTGGGGGTGGGGGGGTAGGCTGGATGACCCAGTTAAGGTTGCAAAATATAATTTTAAAATGTTTAAAAATCACAGAGCCAGTTCAGGTGAGTCGAGCATGGCAATACTTTTCCCTGGCAGAAAGTGAGGGATGCTCAGATGTGAGCCTGCTACAACTCTTATTGTACTACATGCTGTTTGATTGTCTGGCCCGCACTGAAAAAGAACACTCACAGTGGTTTGTGTTTAAAAATATATCTTTTGTGACGCCGAACATTTCTGACACATTGATTACATGCCCTGCAATGGGCCGTGACAGAGTGTGACCAGCAACTGGAATAGGCATCAGCCAAACACTGACCTAATAGATGGATGGATGGATGGATGGATGATAGATGGATAGATGGATAGATGGATAGATGGATAGATGGATAGATGGATAGATAGATAGAGTGTAGTTAGCTACTCGGCTAGCAACATGCCAAAAACTCAAAAAGCCAAGATGTTAACCTTGAGCAAACCACCCTCTTTTGACAGAGACTATCGACGTCAGAGTTATCGTGTAGCAAACATGAAACTACCGGAGAGTGAATAAGCGTCTATTTTGGGGTGCGAACATGTCATTGTGCGCTGAGAACAGATTTGATGGAGGACTGCCCGACTAAGCAAATCGATGAGGCAAGGGCAGCCAGCCCATGAAAGTGGAGCGTAGACTTGAAGTGTGACTTCTCCCCAATGGCAGCAAACGTTAACAACTCCCGCGCAGGGTTCAGTGTCTCACAGAACCTCGAATCACAATATATCAGAAGCCTCTGTTGTCTTTGACAAGCAAATTTTCACACAGCATTTTCAAATCATGTAGTAATTTGCAACTGTTGTTGGTTCCTTGAAAATTTTGAATGGTAGTACGCCCTGTATGAGGCCTTAATATCGGGCAAATATTGTACCTCTGATTTGTTTTAGGTTTAATATTAAACATACCTCTCACAAGTGTAGTAATTCTTGTTTTTTTGGGGTGTATTTCCCAGTTATCTACTGTATAGGATTTTACCTTTGGAATGACGAGACACGGTGGGCCGGTTTCACGCTAGGGCTCTTCCTCCCGGGTACTGCGGTGCAGCTGCTGAGTGTCAAGTGGCATTACGACGATGGCGACAATAGGCGATGGTACCTCTCGACCATACACATTCTTCACTTGGGCATCTTCAAACGGTAAGACCCGTCCGTCTTCACCACCTGAAAAGTATATCCAGTGAAATCTCCAGAAATATTTTTTTTTTGGGGCGGGGGGGATAATACTGTTTAAGTGGCACAAAACAAGATGTCAGTATAATTTCTGTTGCGAAAGCATCGGCCTTACCACATTCAGTGCACATGCTCACATCATCATACGTGTCGTCACCTTGGATCAAATTTAACGGTGACGCATAATGGAGTTGAGCTTCCGTGCGATTTTGCTTTACCCACAAGCCAAAAGTAAAAGCTCCGCTGAGTTTTGGTTGACTAACCCTAACGCCTTAACTCATTCACTCCCAAAGACGTTTTTAAACGTCTTTTCAGACTTGGTCCAGAATTGGCTGGTACTGAATCAGTTAATGACCATGGGGAGGGAGGTGGGGGGGTGGCAATTGGACAAAACTACCCCAATTCTGGGGGTTGTTTTGCCCATGGTCATCGTGCCATTGCCCCAGGTAGTATTTGAATAATCGTGTTCCACTGTACTGGACTAGAAAGCGAGTCATACCTAAAAGGTGTCCCTCTGCTGGCAGGCTTTGGGACTGCATGAGGTACGTGTCGCGCACGCACGGCTCAGCGGCAGAGCTCGACGCGGTCGTCATGCTGCAGGCGGACGTCGCTGCACTTTGGCTTTTGGAGGCGCTGGTGGTCACCCTGCCCCAGAGCTTACTTCAAGCGTACATCGTCGTGTCCACCGACGTGGGCATCACGTCGCCGGGTGAGCATGTCTTACAAGCTGCGATCGCCCGTATATGTTTATCGTCAAATAATGCATGATTTTCGGGTTTCCGTACAGTGGCCTACTGCTGCGGTCTTTGCGTGCTGTCCGTTTCCTGGGCCCTGGTGCTGTACAGCCGCGCCTGCTGTCTCATCCGGCCGGGCCATCTCGCCATGCCTCCGGCGGCCCTGCTCTGCCAGCTGGTGTGGAGGGCGGGCATGCTGGGCGCCAGGGTGACCTGCCTCATGTTCTTCGCCAGGGTGTTCGACTGGTGGGTCTGCGGAGTGGCAGGTGCGTGCACGTTAGTCATTCGGTAAAATGCGTGTCGAGGCGGGAGTTGGAAGGTCGCTTTCGTACGACTCACCTGCGCCCGGTTGACAAGAGTACACACGTCCTCGTCTATTTTCTTTTTTTACATTGACCTGCAGGCTTTCACTGGCTGACTGCTTCCTTCTGGCTGGTATCACAGCAACCGGACATCTGCACCGGGCCCTGGTGTTGGCGTGCCTTCAACGCCCTCCTGGGGCTAGTCCACGTCTTCCTCTTTCTCAACGTCAAAGATGGACCGTCGCGATTCCGCATGGTCGGCTTTTATACGGTAAGCAGCGCTCAAGCTTACGTTTGAACGCGCCGATTCTTTGTCGTCAGACTGCCGCGGTGGTCGTTTCAGCTGCTGCCTTTTCATGGAGATGGTTTGCCCCGAGGCTGGATCAAAAATAGTCGGGTTGTGTCATCTAAAAATTAGACAAAAGCACGCGTGTGACTTGCTGCTTAGTTGCTGCCGCTGGCTAGCTAGTAGCGATAAACTTTGCGCAGTCTCTTGCTTCTTTAGCCGTCAAACTAAGCGACAGACTCATCGAGCGCCGGTCGTGGACTTCATTTTACCTCCTCAAAATAAGCTACTTTGGACAATGTGGTCTTTTCTTCCTCTTTTCAGTTCATGCTTATCGAGAACACCACGTTGTTGCTAGCTGCCTCCGACTTACTTAGCCAAGCGTCGTGGGACAACGTGACGCTCCCTATTGCCGTCCTATGTAGCTTAATCCTCGGTGAGTCCCAACGCTAAGTGCGTTGAATAATCGCAATTTGATTTTAAAGCCACTACATTTTCAAATATTTCATCGCCTCAATGGTGTCACCAGGTGCTACCTCACTGGTCGTCTACTACCGCTTCTTGCATCCCAAGTCAACAGAGATTGCGCAGGGTCTCCACCACAACCACATGGGTAGTACGTGCATTGAACGAGGGGAGTCCTCCTTCTCTCTCGGGGACAAAAGTCTTCCGGTTGGCGGCGAACAAAACCACGGCAGCTTCTCCCACTCCGGAGTGGCTGGCTCACTGCTGGAGGATCCGAGCGCGTGCGGAGGGAGGCCAAACAGCTCCTATCCTTTCTACCACCATCACTGGTTACTCATCCGGCTGGCCCTCAAAACAGGCGACCTGGGGAAGATCAACCGAGCGTACGGGGCAGGTGGAGCGGCAGCCATACTGGATTTAGAGGAGTACAACCAGGAGTTTAAAAGTAACGAAGGCATCAGCAGCTTGGCAGGAGGCAACTGCGAGGGCGTCTCCACGTCCGAGTCTCAGGGGCGAGGCTCGGTACCTCTGTCGGACTGTAAAGACGAGTTCCAGACTGTAAGTGAACCCACTTCTTTCGAACAAGCGGAGGACGACAGTCTAGAGATGGAGAGTCCGCTGGAGTCGCCCGAATCGGATTTCAAGCGCAGCTCACCAGAGGGCAAATCTGTATTTGGAGACAGTCCGGAGCCGGATTTCTGCCCCACGGAGTCCAGTTCGACCTTGTACTTCAGCGCTGACCCCCAATCTCCCAGCAGCACCAGTAACCCCCGTTTAGACCGGGACACCGGGGGTTCGGAACAGGGCGTGCGTCTCAATTCCATTCCGAGCGATCCGGCTCTTCATAGGGACATCCGAGGTTTAATCAGCCGGGTCGGACCGCGCTACACGTCCACCCCGAAACTGGACTCGGGAGCGCTGGACCCTCCCCCCTCCAGTGTCCCTCACCTCACCGGTCCCAGAAGACAGCTCATAATGTCCCGAAGAGACGACGATGAACATTTCTGACCGATTCAGGGATAGGCTGATAACGTACGAGTGAATCCATTGTTACGTTTTTATCGTCTGTATTTTAAAGTGAAAGGACGTTTCTTAAATCGAGCAATGTGAGGCTTGCATACAATACTGCACAGAGACCATTATATCCGCGAAGGAAGAGCAATATATCATACGCGTGCTAAATTGACACATGGAGCCATTCGATGCTCTTTTAATGCTATCAGTAATAATAAGCTAATTGGCTGTGTATCGACTCAGATTCAACCTCTCAGCTGTAATCGTTTATGAAGTACCGTATACCCTCAAATAGTGATCCTACCTTTCATTCAATGTCTCAATGAATCCCAGGTCGTATCATCCACTTATTTGTGGAAAAATATTATGAATGAACGCCGAAGAAGAAGAATGGCCCCAAAAGCGCCCGTGGCATTGTACAGGGTGGCCCACTTAAAAGTAGCCCGGATTTTTTTTTAAATTAAAATATATTTTTTATTTTTTTCAAAACATGTATTTAATTACGTGAATGTTACAAGTGACCCAAGTCTTTCCAAAACCTGTTTTTATTACTTACAGGTTACAAGAGATGCTGGAAGTGTTCCAAAACTGCTCCGGTTATACACGTTGGCGCTGAGCCAATTTTTGTTTGTTTTAGATTATACACGAACAGTAGTATAACCGGAGCAGTTTTGGAACACTTCCAGCATCTCTTGTAACCTGTAAGTAATAAAAACAGGTTTTGGAAAGACTTGGGTCACTTGTAACATTCATGTAATTAAATACATGTTTTGAAAAAAATTTAAAAAATATTTTAATTTAAAAAAAAATCCGGGCTACTTTTAAGTGGGCCACCCTGTATAAGGAAGTACGGTAACTGCTGACTGTTATAAGATTTCCTATTTCACATACTTTGGAAATATCAATATGGAGCTGCTTTCTGGCCTTAGATGCCGTGTAGCCTTTACGTTCCAAAAAAAATAAATTCAAATGATGTAATCACATAATTAAAGGCTGCACTTTGAAATAAATGCAATATCAGCACAAGCCGCCACTTCATTGGCTTCCTTAAAAGCACAACCTGCAATGTATCTGTTTAAAAAACAATTACTCACATGTATACACACACACACACACATACAGTAAAAATATCAATTTGCTGTGCTTTGAGCTGGATTGATGTGACAGCCTGGACAGATATTAGAAACTTGCTGTGACTTTCTTTAGTGTGTTCTCAATTGCTATTTTTCGAAGGGGAAGAAAAATGCATTTATCTTTTTTTTTTAACTTTGCTGTGAAAAGGAGGCAATCCACAATCGAGCAAAGATTTGCATTTCTTTTGCACTCGAGCCTTGTATGATATTTGAACTGTGAATCGAGAAGCCGCCTGCGGCTTTAAATGAGCAATACAACGCAGACATATTGGGGTGAGTGAAATAAAGGTGTTCTGCTGTCAACTGTGACACATTTCCCTTTGTGTGTGATGTAAATCTATTGCACAGTTCGCTATGTACACACACACACACACACACACACACACACACACACAAACACACAATTTATTCCATTCCTCTATTGATCTAAATTGTATTCAACACATCCGATATTATGCAAGTTCCTTGCCCAATAATGTGCCGCCCTTCACCCCGTCTTTCAAACCAAACACCGCCGTGTGTTCTATGTGCAGAAGTGACCAAGAGTGCCCAACACGCGCGTCATAAATGACATTTCAAACGACATTTTGAAGGCTACTCATCCCCCCCAAAAAAAACACCGATGTCGGGTGCAGTTACCAAGACTGACCTGTGGGAGGCGGCATTGTGACGCATAGCAGCCAGACTGACCCCAAAATAAAGAGAAAAGGGTGGTCGTCGTATTCGAACTTGTTTTTTTTTTAAGGTGGTCAACAAGAGCCTCCCCCCCCCAAAAAAAAGTTAAATTACAAGTAAGAGACAGAATTTAGTTCATCCAGAGTAGTAGGAGTCATAGATTTAGTAGAAGAAAGAAGGAAAAAGTAGAAGCAGCAGCAACAGTTAGGCTAACCGGTTGCTCGGAATTACTTTTTATGATTGTTGGGTCTTGACTATTTGCCTCACCGGAAAACAAATACATAAAACACCCACATCACAGGACATAATGTTCAAATTTTGCATCAATTACAGCAAGTCAATTTTTTTTTGGTCATCATATGGTGTCTTGAGCGTACGGTCGTTTCCCTGCTTGAAACGATGTTGCAGCACTGAGGAAAACTTAATGACACATTTGTATTTTTATTTTCTTTTGGCCTTAAGTATTGGTGGCTGGTATCGACAGCCCAAACAATTACCCGATATCTTAAAATATTCTGTTGTAGGTATTCCGTTTTAAAAACAAGCTCCTTTGAGACTCCAAGCACAGCTTTATTACATTGCCATATTTTCTCCAGACAACGCACACAAAAAAAATGAAAGCGGAAATGTGGCGTAAGTGAGCGGGATGGAATCCTACAGAGGCCCCCACCTCCCCGCCCCCTATGCGTTTTGGGGAGCGGAGGGGAAGGGCTTCATTTGCGTCCGCTACATGTCGTGTCCTCGGGAGGGGCTACCATGATATAAAGTCCTATAAAATGTCTTGATCTTGTACAAAAACAACATTTTTTTGTTTGTTTTTTTGGTAAGAAATCCTGCATTAAAAGAACTCGGAGAGACATTAGAAGCGTATTACATTGAGGCTTTTGAACCAAAAGCTTTGGCACGAGGAAAAAGACGGTACTATGAGTTGGCGAAGATGATTCCGAAATATACACACCAGTTCGTAGTAAAAGTGTTTGTGGTGATGTCTACTCATCATCTTCTTCTTGATGGGATTTCTTCGGGGTTTTTTTTTTTGTTTTTTTTTTAAATCTCCAAATAATCCTAAAGAAACTAAGGGGAAGGGGTATATTGGGGTCACACAGAGATCGGACTAAAAAAAAAAACCCTACATCCTGTGTCACTGTGTGTGTGTGTGTGTGTGTGTGTGTGCGCGTGTTGGTGTTTATTTGTCCACTCTCAGTCCTCTTCATGTCCAGCTGCCTTCACAAAGTGACCATCACAGTGAGGTGACACTGCTCACACAGCTAGCTTGATTTCCACGGGAAACATCTCTCGACATAAATCAATGGTGCCCATCTTCAACCCCCCCCAACTTCAGATGTGATGTCACCCAGCTCCCCCCAATGCATTCCCGCACACAGAGGGGATTTTTTTTTTCCTTTCCTTTTTTTTGTGTGTGTGTGTTTTTACGCCATGGTTTCCTTTCCCGGGAGTCTCCTGTCGTTGAACGTGTGCATATTGATGACTTCCTCCGTTTTAACGATGACGGGTGGCTGCGGCTTCTGCTTGAGACGACGTTGGCACTTCAGAGACACCCGCAGCTCGTCCATCATGGCGCTGCAGAAGGATCTCTGCACAGAAGCGGAGACGGCAAGCGGAGGAGCGTTTATGCCGCACTGCTCACGACGCCGATGATTACGTTCGCGGAGACGCGACATTAGGCACACCTGCACTGGAGACCCAAAATGAAAACCAAAAGGTGATCGTCACTCGCCGTGAGTTGCCTCCATATAGTGAAATGCGCAGCTCTGATCTGGAAACATTTGTTTCAACGGCATCCACACTTGGAGTGGCCCCGGGTTCCATTTTTGAAAATGAAAACGACTGACGGCGAATGAGCAGTTAACATTGTAATAACAGTGTTCACCACTAGATGGCGGGACGTTGCTCAAGAGCAACTCCAATAGAGTTGATTAACACGTGTATGAACCTTGTAACCCGATAACATGATAAAGCTGTCCTCTGTAGTAGCCGCTGTCCCTGAAAGGGTTAAAACCGTGATTGGCAACGCAAAACTCTGGCTCCTCCCCATTTGACGATTATGTTTGAAAACAATAATCTGTGATCTTGAATATGTTCAAAACGAATGCCGATGGTTATTTTGTGTACATGACACAAAATCTCTTATATAAATTGGTATCACGGCTGTGCTCGGCCAACGTTGCCGAGACGAAATGACTTTAAAATCACTTTCAGATTACGCCGAATCCTATTTGGGCGTAGGAGTGTGACATGTAGGCGGCTTGGACAGCAGGTAATTTCCTTTCATTTAAACACACAGTTTGGCTGCTGCATGAATGACATCTTGTGCCTTTCTCTCTGAACAGGGTGATTATAGAAGAAGAAAAGCAAGCGGAAGTGTGCGCGGGCAAAGGGGAACAGAGGATAGAAGAGGCGGATTCAAAAAAGGAAAAAGTCATTGGTTTCATGTGACAGGTTGAGCGAATAGAGCAGGTGGGAGGCGGGGCAAATAAATGAACCACCACCTCGGCGGCGTGGATGTTTTGGCATTTGAAGTGATTCAAACACGGCGAGCCAGCATCTTGATTAATGATCGCCGAGATGTGCTCGCAACATACGCAGCCCGCAACAACAACAAAAAAGAACAAACTAATCAGCAGTGAGATGGCAGGTGGAAAAAACCCCCCCAAAAGCATCCAGGTCATTGTGTAAGTAACACTGCCCTGCATGCTGTTGACACAACGGGGTGAGAAAACGCGTGAGCTCACTGCATTCGGAAAAGTCAAACCAATGTCAAACTGAAATGTTGCGTTTGTGAACGACAACGGTGGGCACTCAGCACAGCACAATCAAAGTTAAACTCGCCTTAAAAACACAAAAATGGCAGGACCGGTTTTTGATTCTGGGCTATGGGAAATTGTTTTCTTTGTTTACTTCAATAGGCATTGCGATGCCATTCTGGTGTTTGCGCTTTGCAAACCAGGGGGCATACCATATTTTCCGCACTATAAGGCGCACTTAAAAGCATTCCATTTTCTCAAATAGTGCACCTTATAATACGATGCACTTTCTATATGGATCAATATTCAGATTTCTTGGACGTAGCATCTTAAATGTTATGTAAAGCGCTTAGTCCCAGCTGCAGCGGTCTAATAGAGCTTACTTGGATTGTAATCCTTTAGTGTAGCTCCATCTAGTGGATGCATAACGCAACTGCAGCCACGATTGTAGCATCTATTCTGTAGGCCTTCTAATGCTGTGCTCCCTATCTTTAAAAACAGTTTTAAAATATGACATTCCTTAAAGGTGCGACTTATACTCTGAACCGCCTTATAGTGCGGAAAATACAGTACATAGATGGGTTGAATGATTTTGAAAAATATTCACATTATTAAAATTGCGATTTAATATAAGATCATTTTTGTCAGTTTCCCTCCCATTCCTTTTTAAACAAACAAAAAAATATGTTTTTGTCTAATCAACAAAATGTCATTCCCTCTTTTTATATTTAGTTTTACAGCTACCTTCATCTAGGAGTGGCACTCAACAGCTTGAATCAAGCACACTGGGCATTTATTTTCAGGAATTGTTGGCTATCTGCCAAACTGTACACCAAGTGATTCCGGTACTTAAATGATATACAATTAAATGTATAAATGGATATTGTATGGTGGTAAAAAAAAAAAAAAAGGTACCTTCTCGAGTTGGGCGTTCTGCTTGGACTTGTACAGCACCTCCCCCACGGCCACAAAGACAGACAGCACCAGGCCGGCGGCCAGCACGATGAAGATTCCGCCGATATTCTGCACCCCCAAAGCGCTGGCCTCTTTGCTCTCTTCTTCGGGGCAGCCATTCCCCCGCCACCATTTCTCTTTCATCATGTGCAACTTGCCCTCCTCCTGCAACTGCAGAATCGCAATGGTGATCTTGTCCCTGTATGGAGAGCCTGCGGGAGACCACCAAGATGTCATCGGGTTGGGTTTTGTATGCGGACTCAAACGCTGGCGAACTAGAACAGGAAAACTACAGTTGTCACTCCCGACTGCTTGCTTAAACTGATCGTGCGTAATTGTGAAGGCCGCATTGTAGCAAAAAGATGATCTTTCGTGAAAAAAGGAACCGATTTAATGGCACTCATGAAGAAACACAGCTCAAGTCTAACCGTGAATATAAACTTCTTTTGAAGTTAAGGACAGAGTATGAATGATTACGCTATGCAAAACACTGACAATGACATCTGTTCTTGTTTTGGTTATATCTGCGTAGCCCGCAGAGCGTCTTTAAATGCTGTTGAAGGTTGCTACCATTTTTTTTTGTCGGCGAGATGCTGCCTCAAAACGAGCCTACAGCTCGCCATGACCTCAACAAGTCAGAAGCTGAGCAGCACTGTGTTTATATACAGATTAAGATAAATTATTATTATTATTACTATGAAGATATTGATGTGCTTGAGAAAAAAAAACAAGGGCAGATTGGGGGTGGATGAGAAAAGCTAACTAGCATCTGTGATTTTAACAATGGGTACCAAATTTGTAATTGGCCCATCAGATTTCATAAGAGGGACCTAACCGTGTCGAAAGTAGTTGACGCCCCCGCGCAAAGTGCATATAATTGCCCGTATTAACAATTGTAACCACAACCCGTGACGACAAATGAAACTCATATCACGTCAAGCATCTTACGACACTATCCTTCAAAATGGCTTAGTTGATTTAAAAATGGCAACCCTTAAGCTCCTCCCCCACATGAAAAGTTCATCCCTCAATACAGATGCACCCCTTCATATAATTCTTTGACACCAATGGACTCCTTGCCGATTAGATGGTATCTCTTTTTTTTTTTTTTCCTCGACTTGACACCTGTTCCTCAGTTGCACGGTGGCAAGCCTATTTACGGCTGTGTCATCGCATAATCTGTTACATATGGCTGCAGGCGAAGGGGGTCCTCCTTCAACTCTCACTAATCCTGATCTTCGCAGAGTGACTCCCCCTTGCCACTCTGCGTTCCCATTAAGGCACAGGGAGTGGCGACAAAGTATCGGCTGCAGAATTACGGAGCGCCCCCCCCGACCCCCACCCTCTCCCCGTTTGCGCGCAGTCAACAGCGGCCCACCTGGGTGCACATTACACGGCGGTGGGATTATATATGTATATTTGAAATGGGGTTTCATTTTTTTTGTGCGTGGTTGAATATCGTGAGTGTGTGTGGGGGGGTGGGAGGGGGAGGGGGTGGGTAGAGGGGGGCATTCGGAGCTACTGGTGTGATCAAAGAAGGAGTTATCTTTGCAGAGCGGGGGACTTGTTCACGGCGGTTCCATAGAATAGTGCCCCCCCCCCCCCACACACACACACATTTCCCAGAGAGAGATGAATCTTGTTTCATTCATTTGTAAACCATGACAAAAGCATCTTCCTATTTCTGACTTTAAAAAAAAAAAAAGGAAATTCATATCATCAGTTTACAAAATGCACAAAACACAGAGGCAGCCTTTTGAACTCATTTCCATTTAGATGCACTTTAAAAAATCACAAGCATGCATCGTTTTGAAGGGCGAGGGGGAGTGGGGGGAATGCCTGAACGACAATTAAAAAAGTAAATCCATCATGTGACGGTAATGAACGTAATAAGCCAAAGTTGGAAGGTTTTTGCAAAGCATGCTAGTTGTGTTTAATCGTTCCCCCATATGTTGCCGACTCACGACTGCAGTTTCAGGTCTTTTTTATTTTGCAGTTTATTCTCAGCGCCATCCATCATTTTCTGTTATCATCCATCATCCTTTCATCTTGCAGACTCCATTTATTTGGACACACAAAGGGCAGAGCCAGACAATTACGCAGAGATATTTTTTTTAGAAGCACGCGCCAGGGTCCACAAGTAGTTGGACACTGAGTTCTGCAGATGTTGTCTTTGGCAAATAATAAAAATTGATATTTTTTTTTCCCTCACTCAAGTTTATTTATACAGCCTCAGCTGCACTAAAGCTTTCGACACAAAACAAAAATAAAAAAATAAGACAATCCAATCAGAAATAACCAAACACAATTTCCGTCTCCTTTCATTCACATATGGATTTTTCTACAATGCTGATCGCCATTTGGGTCACGAGGTGAGCTGCAGCCTATCTCAACCGACTTTGGGCGAGAGGTGGGGTACACCAAGGACCGGTTGTCGGCCAACTACAGTATAGGTATAGTTATAACTTGGGAGTCACTTCGAGCGCAGTATAAAATGGCTGTCGTTAGCAAAACGGTGTATTTTGGCATAATTTCCTCAATTCAAACTCACAATCGACTCTAAATGTAGCCGCGGGATTATTTTACTCTAAAGGCACTGTGATGGTTTACTAAAGGCAACACAGTAATATAAATGTTTCCAGACATGACTGCGTAGGCTCAGTATGTTGTTATTTTTATTTTTATTTTTTTTACGCGGCAGTCAATAATAGCAAATTTTTGCTTCAGGACTTTCTTACAGTTGTAAACGTGTTGCTTATTTTCAAGCCAGTAGTAAAAATGTACTTGGGAAAACTGACAAAAAGAAAAATAGAACGAAAAAAGGCACGTTTAAAAAATGACGACCTCATACTTCATCATAATTATAGTAATGGATCCGGCGTCATGTGATAGTTTCACGACTCGGAAATCCGCCATCACTAAATGCAATCCGCTGTCTCCGTGGCAGTAAGAGGGTTGCTTTTTTTTTTTTTTTTTTTTTTTTTACAAGACAGTGTGCCATCAGTGTCATTTTTAAGCAGTTGTTTCAATGTAAAGTTGTAAAGATGCTGCCGCTTTCATAGATGCCTTTAGGCTTACACGAGCATGAAAGCGGGTTTTAGTACAGTACATATAAAGGTCTATAAAGAAGGCATGTTTAACAACCCCCGCTACCCCGAGTGTGCTATCGACATGATTTGTAAGCTGTTGTTTTAAAGCCCCGTCCGACGGAGCGGCGAACCATTGCGAACATTAGCGACATCCGCGAACACTGCGTTCACAAAACATATTTAAAATTCCCTTGCAACAAGAAAAAAAAAACTGTTGGTGGACATCTTGCAACCGATTAAGCAACATTGAACGAACCCTGACGAACTCGAATGAGAAACATTTCGCTGCTTTCGCAAATGGGGGTTAACGTAAAAAAAACCCCCCAAAAAAACCCATCACATATTATTGATTCAAAGTCTACTTCCACGCTTACGTGCGCTCACATGCTTGCGTGTACATATCAGCCCAGACGACCCCTCATTTGCACGTTCGTGTGCTCAAGCAGATGCTTCATTTGAAGGTGGGAGATCTCTCAAGTATCACAGACTCCTGATGAGATCCCCCCCCGCCCTCCCCGTCTCCTCCCCCGTCCCGCCGCAAACCCCTTCATCATATTTCAAATGATAAATGATGGCCTAACAAAGGAGGCCTTGGATAAATGCTAATAGGATGAGTCCTCAGAGACAAAGATAGAGAGCCGCAGCCGCGGCAAATGGAAAAGTGTGATGCTTGACGCCGCGTGCATTCATAACTACCTTACAGATGTTGAAAAGCGTAAGGCATCCATCACTCCCACGCAGTCGATTGGCTGCGATGCTAACGCATTGAGTCGATAGCTTTGCTTTTAGGAAAGGGATGGGGGGGGTGTACACCATGCCACCGTCAGTGACTCTTTACTTTTTTCCTGGTCAAAACAATGTGAACAGGCAGAAAATTGTAAATCAGGGGCGAAGCTATGGGGTGCCCAAGGGTGGCCACGGCCACCCGTACAGATAGAAGATCATGTTGATATCTGAGTTTTTTTTCACGAAGTAAACCCACTCATCCGTTTTTTTAAACGAATGTTTTGAAAACAAACCATTATTTCGGGGGTTTCCAGGGTTTTTTTTTCTAGGGGGGAAACAAATGAAAACATTATATACGAATGTTGTGAAAGCGCTATATAAATCAGAATGTATTGTATTGTTGTATTGTACGAATGCACCCGTTTAAATTGTATTTAGTTGAAAAATTTTTTTTTTCAATTTTAGTTGTGGTTTTCATATTTCAATAGTTGCCGGGAAGGCGAAAAAAACTAAACAAAACGATTGGATACCGGTGAGGGGATCGACTAGCTTCCAGCTGTTGAACTGTTAGCCAAGCGAGCATTTAGCATTAGCCAGAGTAATAACATAACCGCCAGTCGTCACACTTATTAGTGATGTTCCCTCCTCTGCCCGAAGCAACGAAATAAACAAATTCAAGCGAGACGTGGCCCTACCCGATATTTTGTATTCGGTCTGAACCTAGCATAATAGCGCTAAATCTATCAAATAAACACATGACACAATCAGAAGAACCTATTTGACATACAATGTTTGACGAAAATAATGCTCCTTATAATGCCTACACCTTATTGATATGAAAATATTTTAAAATAGGCCCATTCATTAAAATTAATTCACATCCGATCGAACAAACCCCATCGATGGGGAAACAAACTAGTCTTGGATCAAAACATTAAATGAGAAGGACGCCCAAAGTCAGAAGGAAAAAAAAAATCCTATTCTTTTGGAGCGCTGCTGCATTTAATGATTAAAAGAGACATTTTCTATCACAGAGGAAACATTTGAAGGAGCGTAATCAGCTTTATTCTGAAACAGTGAGTCATGAACACACTCAATGTGAGCGCGAAATGAATTAGCGGGAAGTAATAACTCCTCCAAGCAGACGTCCTAATCTGTAGTTTTTATGCATTTATCAGTGCAGCACTTATCAGGGAAATGAAGGATTTGAAATATAGCCGGTTCCCGTTTGATACGCTGCCGCGTGGCAACCGATGAGAAGGAAACCGGGGAAGGTCTGATGTCCATCTCAAGGACGTCCGTGTAAAGTCGGCGCCGCAGCGGGGCGATACATCAACGCGCCCGCCTCGGCTTTGTTACGGCCGTGGCAATCATCGCATCTCTGCAGATCTATAACCGCGTCGCACTCATCAGCACGAGGCAGCTCCAGATGTGGATGGCCGGAATTAATCATCCGTATTTTGATGGCCTTCATATCGCCAGTGATGGATGCGGCTATTAGCCCCACCTCCCCCTTCCTCGCTCCGCCACTCCCTCATTGATGCCCCGGCCACAAGTGCTCCCATTGGCCTCGTGGCGACCAGTTTAACCTTTACGGCAACTGGGACGGAAATCATCGGCAGCTTTCCCCTCTGACACCCTTGAGATACATTTATCCACCCGCCAGCTGCTTTGCATACAGCGCAAACACAACACGGCACACTCCCCTTGCGTGAATGATGAGTGTTGCATAAAAAAAATAAAAAGTTTGATACTTTTAAGAGTGTCTCATCTTTTTTGACAGGCGCAAACGGAGATTAGAAAAACAGACGCGCGAGCGGTCGGATTGTCATGCGGTTGTTTGCCGCCGGAGTGTTTTGTTGAAGCGCATAAATGCTCGGCTACAATTTCCGTAGCTCTTTGTGACATGAAAAATACGCTGAATCAAACCATTAGGGGAAATTCGCCAATATAAAGCCGTTGCTTGTCTAACATTGAGTAAATATGGAATGACATCTGCATAAGCTTTTTTTTTTTTAAAAGAAAGCATCAGTATTGAACATTTTACATCTGACGACAATGTTTTGACAGATTATGAGAAACAATAACAAGCAATTTGTGTATTCCCGTTCATTTGAGCCGACATTTCGGGGAGGAATATGCTTTAAAAGTTCGAGTTCAAAGTATCATTCCAGTATATGGAATGTCTGAAAATCTTCTGAGACCTCAGTTCACTTAGTTTCAAGAACAGGGATGGGTGAGTGGCAGGCTGGGGAAGTAGCACATTGATCAAGTCCCACCCCCTGACCCCCACATTTTTAGAAAACTAAAAAAAAAAAAATGCCCCCAAAAATATTTAAATAAAATGTGGGTGGGGGGGGGGGGTTGATTGGTGTGCCCTTGGCACCCAGGAAAAAAAATATCGTATATGGTTATTTTGTTGTTTGCTTCAAATCCTTTGTTCATGGGTTAGCATAGTGGATCATAATATAATAATATAAAAACAACAATATATAATATACAATAGTTTGCACATATTTGGTCCATATGGAAAATTAGATTAGACATCCACATGAATTCCGGTAAAATGCCACTGGATGACTATTTTCTCACCATTACATATCTGTTTTTTGCAAGGGGGAGATATTTTACTTTATTTTAGTTTTGGTTCAACGTGCTTAAAATCTCTTTCGACTTATGTGAGACTTAAAATGCGAATGGTGACAGTCTTACACCAAAAGAAAGCCGATTCACTTGACATGATTTCCTATTTCTTATTGAATTCCAACAACTTGACAGTGACGGAATGGCTTGCGTTCAGCTTTGGAGGTTCTACAATATATGAATGTGATGGAGAGAGGGTGGGGGGGGGGGGTGGTGCTTTGTCTGCAGTGCTGCAGACTCGGCTTTTGATTTGGGCCGTGACCAGAAGAACAAGCTAGTGGAAACAAGCTCAGCAGGGTGTCCGGCCTCTCCCTTAGAGATACAGAGAGAAGCTCGATCATTCGGCAAGCGCTTCGAGTCGAGCTGTTGCTCCTCTACATGGAGAAGATGTGGCTCGGGCATCCTGCTTAGTGAGGTGTTACGGGCACATCGCACCAGATTAGGAAAGTGATGGGGGGGTGTACACCATGCCCCAGGGATGACATGCTGGAGAGACTACCGTTTTGTCATCCAGCTGGCCTAAGAATGGTCTTGGGGATCCCCGGAAGAGCTGCATGAAGTGGCTGGGGAGAGCTAAGCTTTTTACGTCTAATCTGCTAATCCCCAGATAAGCGGAAGGAAATGGATGGATGGAACATCCCCCTCTTCATGTTTTGAATTGTCCCGCATTGATGCTAGTGTTGTATTGAGCAAAATAATGCTGCCTGGAGGAATTTTGTCATTGTAGCTTTTTGCTCGCGTCGTGTTCTATCGACAGGAAGAAGTTGAGACGGAATCAATAGCCGCGCATGCCATGTCGTTTTGCCAAATGCAACAAATCACAAATCAATTCCACGCAACCGCCTGATAATTGACTGGCTTCCCCGTCGCTTTCGAGAGAAGGGTGAGTGTCACGCTCCTTACCCATCGGCGTTCCCACTCCGTAGGCTTTGGAGTCGATGAGGCCTCCGATCTGCGTGAGGTTGCAGTTGCGCTGGGTGACAAACTCAATGGTGGTGGACTCCATGAGGAAAGCGTACTCGGAGGTGAGGGCACGCTGGATGCCCTCCTCCACGTTTTTCACCATCACCGACTGCCTCCTGCTGTTCATGAACTCCCACATCTTGTCGTAGGTGGAGATCTTCGTCTTCTGCGTGAGAAAGATTGACAGGCGTTTGAGGGGGACTCAATGACGGCACTTCTGTTGATACTTAGACGAAAAATGTTTTGCACTGCAAAATGATCTGTGGTAACATCTTTACATACACTAGTTTGGTTGCATGGTCTAGCTTAGCTTTCACATCCAAGGAGAACAGAGACTGACGGATAGGGTGCCTGTTCTCAGAAGTGTATTGTTGAAGTTGTTCTTTTTTTCTTTGCAGAGGAAAAATAATATATGCCTGTGAGTTTGCGTTATATTGTGTTACTGCCAGTCAAATATCAGTTCTTTAAAGTGGCACAACACAGCAAAGTTAGGAATGAGCTATTCTTTAGCTTGACAGTTCACTTGAACTGGGAGTGGCATTCAACAGATTGCAGCCTCTTTGTTTGCCAAACTGCTGCTTGTATGCTAAAATTCAACTTTACGTAATATATTTTTTTCGTTGACAAATTTAAAAGCCGATAAAAAAAATACCTATCAGGTCTATTGTAGATTGTACAGTAAACGATCAAATGAATACATTGAAAATAAACTCCAAAAGCTCCTGAAAGAGCAATTGAAAAATGCACTATTTGCTAATTATGCTAACAATGGTTCGTTTTAGTTAGTTTAATGAACCTGAAATGTACTTTCAGTTAATTGTTTTTTTTTTTTTTTTTTCAAAAAAAAGCATTTCTGTTTCTTTATTATTATTTTTTTATTCAACTGACGAACATTTTTTATTTCAGTTTGTGTTATTTTGTTCGTTAACCATAATAACCTTAGGGAAAACATGTTGCAGAAGGTCTCGCTGTTGCTGGCATTGCTGTGAGGGTTTGATTATAAGCAGGACATTTGACGGCCTACAATGATTCCCTTGAGACACCTTGAAATGGAAAGAGCACAATGGAAAAAGAAGATGAGGAGTAGCATTGTTTTTTTTCTACCTTGAAAAAGGTCATGGTGGCCCCATCCTCGACCACGCCATAGAGGATCTTGGTTTGCTTGGCGAGGTCGTCGGCAGAGTCAATGGGCGACTCCATCCTCTCCACGGTGAGGAAGGCGGCCAGGTTGGCCGTGTAGGAGGAAATGATGATCAGGGTGAAGAACCACCAGATGCCTCCCACTATTCGCGTCGACAGCGCTTTGGGCATGAGCTCCGAGCCTGAGGTGAGGGAGGCGGGGGGAGTTAAGCTGCCAAATATATGCATCCCCGCAGCCGATCATCCGGCATTCACTCTTCCGGTCTCCATTTGGACCACATAACAGCACACAACAAGCTAACGCCGTATGTTCTAAAAAAAACTGTCAAACAGTCAAGAACTCTCTTGTGGTTTTTTTTCCCCTCTCTTCTTTCTATTCAGCCGGAGCGGATGCGCCGTTCGCTTCAAGATGAAATCACTTGGAAAAAAAAACTCTCAGAAAAGATAATTGTTGGATTTCAAACACGCTTACCCCCCCAGCCCTTCCACCTCCCGCCACGAGCTGACACAAGTGAGCACTTTGAATAATTCAAAGGGATGGGAGGGCTGGGGGGGGAATAGAACATGTCCCGCAGACAGGTTGTTTTCATGCGTCGAATGCATTCGGCAGCAGAGTGTGGAGAAGTGATGGGCTGTTTGGGCCAGAGAGTCATGCACCCAAGGTAACCTCACATCCTGACTCCACACCCCACTGGTCTCTCGGCGCTGATGGCCCGAGCGGGGACAGAGAGAGGACCGCTGGCGATCAGAGAATTCACACCCCCAAAAACATGGGAATCATTTTTTTGGGGGGTGCGTGAGAACGCCAGATGTCTATTTCTCTGTCTCGCGTCGGCTTGGGTGCACAAAGCCCCGCCCCCTAGCCCCCCCCCCCCAAAAAAAAGGCCAACCCTGAGAGACAGTGGGATATTGAGAGCTGTGCAGGCTGAGGCAACTACCTTGCTGCATGAGAGCCCCAACTCCAAACCAGAAACTATTGAGCAGCGTAAAATTGTTTTCCACTACATCCGAGTCGGGGTTGCACGGGTGCGGGTTGTACCACTCGTACGGGCTAAACCTGGAAAGGGGAGAGAACAGAAAAGCATGTCAGTTAATTATTTCTTCCCCCCCCCCCCCCAAAAAAAATGCAAAACAGGTTCACATTGTCAATGTAGGAAAAAATATATATTTGGAGAATAAAGTCTTACTTTTACGAGGGGATAAAAAGTCAGAATTTAATAAGGATCATAATTCTTTTTTTTTTTACGAGAAAAATACCAAAGTTATGAGAATCAAATCAAAACGGAATGACGGCAGGTTACAAGCAGATAAAAGAAAGACAGATAAACATAGTTAAGAATGTAGTTAAGTGGCATCTTTAAGTCGAAAGAAATGCGGAAGTGAAGGTTTCATGGGGGACTTTTGTTTTAAAAATACAACTTCATCCTTGCTACATGATGACTTGTCACATAAAAATGCGCTTGATTCTCAGAATACCTCCCCCCCGCCCACTCTTTTTTTTCTCTCTTGTAAAAATTCATGCGTATCCCTACTATGAGGTTATGACTTTCTAAAAAGTTTCTTCCTATCATAAAAGACATAAAAAACTCATAAAATGACAACACTTTAACCTGATTACGTTGCGGCTTTATTCTCGGGAACATTCTTCACGGGGTGGAACTTGTACTCCTATATATTTAACATACATTCGAGTATCATAAATACGGAGAGAGAGCTTGACCGCACTGGTGCCGAGACCAAATCATTCAGGCTTTCACCCGAGATCAACTTATTGGCATTCCCAAATGCCTTCACTTTATTGTGAGAAGCGAATCAATAATGTGGAATAACACTGTCACTGGTGATCATGTCCCGGTGCCTGATGATCTTACACGCTCGTTTGGATTCCCTGAGTCAGGAGCTGTTGTCCTCTCGACAGCAAGCCCACTAGGCTATTACTCGAGCACACACACAGAAACACACACACACACACACACACACCAAATTTGAGCTCAGCTTAGGCTGAGAGTCGGGTGTCTTCGGGTCAGCCGAAGACAGCGGCGATGAATTCGTATCAGCGAAAGTGGCGTGGCATTAGTGCGAGGTGAATGGGTTCGGGTTAATCATCAAGGAGCTGATGGAGTTTGTGCTCAAGTGCTTGATGCATGGCTTACGCAAGGTTGAGGAGCCCTTCAGGTGTTCCTCCAACGTTAAGTGCTGCACGGCTGCATCCAAAAGTCTTTAAAAGCCTCATGCAGATATGTGCAAAAATAGACTACTGCAGTGAAGTAAGCAGAGGAGAATCATTTGGAGCACAGGTGTCAAACTCGAGGCTCGGGGGCCAGATCTGGCCCCGCCACATCATTTTCTGTGGCCCGCGAAAGTCAATAGGTGTTCCTCCAACGTTAAGTGTGGCAACGGCTGCATCCAAAAGTCTTTAAAAGCCTCATGCAGATATGTGCAAAAATAGACTACTGCAGTGAAGTAAGCAGAGGAGCATCATTTGGAGCACAGGTGTCAAACTCAAGGCTCGGGGGCCAGATCTGGCCCCGCCACATCATTTTCTGTGGCCCGCGAAAGTCAATCAAACATGTCGACTTCTATGCTGCTTGCTAAAATCTCTTGTAAAATTCTTAGATGTACTAAATACTATTAAATAATAAAAAGAATAATAATTTAAAAAATGTAGACTGTAAATTTCCCCAATGTGGGACAAATAAATCCTTTATTTCTTAATCTTAATAAGAGAGACAGTAATAAGAGATAATGTAAGTATTTTCTTGTTACGAAACCCCTCATGACAGTAACGTCAACAACAGTCGGCCCTCCAAGGAAAATGGTAACAGAAATGCGGCCCGCGACAAAAATGAGTTGGACACCGCTGATTTAGACAGGCCGCCGTGCTGTCAAAATCGAAAAGTAGCAAGCAGAGGAAAAAGCTTGCTGCGTGTGGTCACCTACAGGAACGGAGTAGAAAAGCGTCATTTCGAACACGAGTCAAGAAGGCTTTTGGGTTTTTTTTTTAGGGACGGCTGCGCCTTGACAAGACAGCTCCTAGTGTTCCGTAATTTACGTCAGGTTCCCCTTGAAAGCCATCTTTTTCGGAAACGACCACCGCGCCACGCCATCATTCTTCCTGTCAGCGGCATCACGGCTCCTGATTTGCTCGAATGTCAATGAGCCCTGTCTCCTTGGAGGCGCAGCTAAGTGAATCCGCAAAATAGCCTTGTGGCTAATATACCGTACGTACGGGATGTACGTTTTTCCACACGCGTCCTGTGCTAAGAATCAGCTCAATCAAATGCAAAGTCAGACCTTCAGGCGATGGTTTTCCTGTGTTTATAGACCGCCGTCCGTACATCGATGTTTTTAAATACGGATCTGCAGCCTGCGGCTTTCTTTCGGTGACCGTGTGAATGCGAGCCGTCGCGCTTTGAGCCGTATACAAGATGGGTGGGTGTAAATCTGCGCAACACGCGCTTGATTGGATTGGGTTGTTCCAGATCGCTCCGCATCCGTATGTTTATTCTGTGAGCGTCGGGCTCCTCTGGATGACCTTTGCATGCAGCCGGGCTATATTCCCGCAGGCGGTGTTCGCCACCACGCCGTTTTTTGCGAGGAAGACGCGCATGAGGAACACGTGGACATGAGGTCACCTCCGCCCGTCGTGCACATGTCAAATTTGCGGGCAGAATGCTAAAGATTCCGCCTTCTTGGTTGGGCTTCCACAATGGCGCGACAGCACTACTTTTAACTGTCCCCAGGATTCAATTACTTGGCCTGGCTTTATAGATCTGTTGACTTAATGTTCAGGGTGTTCAAATCGCCACTCCGTCGACTTCGAAGCGGCACTAGTTGCAACTAAAGACGCCATTTAAATCATCTGCTCTCCTGGGCGGGGTGACATTTTCTTCCTTGAAAGGGACTTGTGATGTGAGAAAATATCATTTGTTGCTGTTAATAAAGAGAGAAATACGCACAAGCACAAGACAGCTCTGGAAGGATCCGCTGGGAGAAGTGTGTTTGTCTCTCGCCTGAGATGGGATAACGCAGTCAGGCAAGGAAAAAAAAAGTGTGTGTGTTTGCGTGTGTGAAGTGCTTCAAAGAAGTGAATCCCCAGCAGGAGACTCAAATGTTCTGTGTTTTATTGTGCAAGACCACAATTTCATGAACCCCAAACTGTTTATTTGCAAAGAACGAAGGAGGACTGGGGCAGCGCACAAAAGGCAACGTTGTGAGAATAAAGTCGCGACGTTACGAGGGAGAAAAAAAATGTCGCTTTAAACAGAGTAAATGTGTCATGTTACAGTGAAAATAGTCAAAATTTCTTTTGAAGTAAGTCAAGGGAAATGTGGCAAGTTGATCATCGTACGGCACAAGTGGAAATGCTACGAAGAATGAAGTCATTGGGTTACCAGAATCATTTAACGTTAGAATATGTTTATCGGATTTTAAGAAAATTGTCGGAAAAAAAAAAAAACGTCGTAAGGTTACTCGATAAAAGTCTGTATAAAAAGTCCAACAGTCAGGAGAATAGATGTGAAACACTACGAAGAAAAAGACCGTCACATTAAAAGAAAAAAATTTGTAAGATCACAAATCGTACGACAGTGACCAAAATTAAGTAACCAAAAAAAGAATCAAGTTGCAAGGTTGCTAAGTTAAGGTCACAAAATGACAACGTAAACTTCGTAAACGTAAAAAAAAAAAAAAAAAAATCGCTTCAGGTTACCAGCATAATATTACAAAAAAGTCATGTTGGCTAAAGTCGTGAAAATACAACAACAACAAAAAATAATAAATTAAAAAAAAAAACTCTGAGGGCTGCTTAGTAAAGTCGGAATATTATAAGAAAAAAAAATTCTTAAAGCAACTAGATTGGTCATAATATTGCAAGGAAAAAGCCTTGATATTATTTGAAATATTCATTGATGTCAATTCATTGCCCCGAGGGAAAAGGGGGATTCATAAGGTTTTTAGCGTCGAGTCAGAACATCACAAAGAAAGAACTTGTCGAGTTGCTCTGAAACAAAAAAAAAATGACATCACAAAGAAAAGGGTCAAAAGGTTACTCGATGAAAGTCATCACGTCACAAGACTGAAGTTGTAAAGTGATGAGAAAAAAGTTGTCACGTTAGAAGAATAAAGGAACGCTCTCCACCCCCCCCCCCCAACCCCCCAAGTGCTGGCAAGAAAAATTGTGCAATGCTACAAGTCATAATAGCACCAGAAAAAAACCCCACTCATAACTCGATGACAATAACAATAAGCATTCAGAAAGAATATTAAGTTGAAATGCTAACCGCAATAAAATTGCAATATTAGAAAAAAAAGTCAATCAAACTGCATCCTCAAAAGTCCCTTCAAGAGATATATATTTTTACATTTCCAAAACTTTTCTTTTTAGTTACATCTTCATTTTTTTTACTCTCCGAATGTTCTGTCATTCGTGTGCCCCCCCCCCCCCCCCCCAGTAAACCCCAATGCTCCTTTCCTGGCAAAGGATTAAAAGAAAAGTGTGTTTCTTTGTTTGGATTTGGATACAAATAAGGAAAGAGAAAAAAAGTGACTTTTACCTTCCATTCTGCGAGCATTTTGAAATTCCAAATCGTACACAAACAAGAGCTCCATTTGATATTTTTCCCCGCTGTGGTTTGCAATTAAAATCATGAGGCATAACACAATTAGATCAAAGCCAATTCATGAGACGAATATCAACAATCATCGCATGCCCGTCACTTACCGCCGCCACGATTGCTAAATAGTTGTGCAAATTTGCATATTCTGAACTAACTTAGGTGACAGTTGCTGCTTTTCCTCTCGTGAGATCATATTGCCGGTAACATTTGGCAAAAAAGAAAGATGGGCGGGGGGTGGTTGTAGTCCTGTACAATGTCAGCAGTTCATTTTGCGCCTTTCCGAGCGCTAAATGAAGTCGTTTTCTATGTTTTCATCCATTTACTGCATTGAGATCAGAGTCATCAGTTATTCGTCTTGATTTTTCTTTCCTTCAAAGCATCCCTATTTTAAAATTCTGCTTACACCGCAAGTTCTAAAACATCCCACGGCAGAGTGTGATGTTTTTAGTCCAATGTACTCATTTTTTTGTGTGTTGGCAGCATTACATTTTTTAACAGAAATTGTGGAAAGGAGTGGTAGGAAAAAAAAGGAAGAAAGCATAAAAAGTGGTATTGATCCAAAGTGAACATCGCCACCACCTACAGGTCTGGAGTGGAACTGTTTCAGTTATTTAAAATGACTCGAATTAGCACATTTTGGTCAGGGAGCTATCATCATTTATTCCCTGAAACAACTATTGACTGTTTTCGTGCTCAAGCCAGGACAATAACAGCGCCACCTGGTGGCATGTTGATGTCGGTGTCGTAAGTTGAAGTGAGTGGAGGGGGCCCTATTTTTGTAGCCGGCGCAAGTCTAGCTGCCACACGAGTGGAGTTTTCTTTTTTCGGGGGATATTTTTCCTAAACTGGCGCGGCAAGCACTGGTCATTTGCGCCGTTGCGGATTGTCTCGAATGAAATATGACGGCATGCGCCACACTCGTCTGCAGAGCTCAGAATCAGTCCACAACCTCAATCAAATCCAGCAAAACTGACTGAGGAAGCGGAGTGAGGTGAGAGGGTGGGAAAGGCGTCATGTTACCTGGCTATGACAAACAGCACACAACTGACACCCAAGCAAGCCAGCAGAATATACATCCAGATGTCAGGTGAGAGCGGGTTTAGGAAGGAGAAGACCCCCGGGTTGGTGCCGTTGGGCTTGCGGTACAGGATACTTATCCCCAGCATCATGAAGGGCTTGGAGAAGTCAATGACCTTCTCTCGCACGTAGGTGATGGCCAGAGGAGCGACCGCCAAGTCGACTTTCTGCAGCGACAACGTAAAAGCAAAGTGGATGAGGCTGGTTTCGGTAAAAAGAAAAAAAAAAACAGCAGAGTAGACAAATCAAATTAGCATTCGATTTCTGTCGTCAGCCGGCGAGGTCAACGTGTACGGGCGGAAGAGCCGAGAAGGAAGAGGTGAAATAATCAGGGCCCTCGATTCAGTGAGACTGCGGACGGGCGTATTAATTTTTAATGGAAATTACATCCTTCGGGTTTATGTTTGAACTTTCCTAAATGGTGTCGCAGGTGAGTCACAAAGGCAACAACTTTAGGATTACAGTTAGCAGGCAGGAGGGAGAGCTTCTTCCACTGTGCAAAGAGATTTAAACGCAAAAAGTAATTACAGTCATGATTGTGGATGTAGGGGTTCTTCTTGAGGTTGGTTAAATAAGTTTATCATTGAGAAAAAACAAAAAAAAAGATTGTCTATTTTGTTTAGTACTGTCTGATGCCGAGTTGAGGAAACGGGAGACTCACATGGTCCATGAGCTCGCGCACCATTCCGTTCCATTGGCCCGTGCTCTCATCCAGGGCGCCATACTTGCCGTCTTCAACCAGCCGCACTTCGTACTGGAAGCCCAAGATTCCCGAAAGCTCCCTCAGCAGGTCGATGCAGTAACCCTCGAAGCGGTCGTTCCCGTACAGAGGTTTGTCCGACTTTTTAAACATGACGTACGGCTCCTCCTGAGCGGGGCGGGAATGTGAGCAAAAGGTCAGCTTGTGAACATTTTGTAGGGCTCTCATTGTTATTTATAGCCGACTTTGTCTACCAGTATGGTGGAGACGCGCAGGGATTTGTTAGCCAGCGAGTCGGTGATGTTGGACGTCTTGCTTTTGTGAGTCTCGGACATATTCAGACCGCTCGGAGGATCCCATGTCCCGATCTGTGGAGACAAGCTCAGCATCACACTTTTTCTCGTCCCGTCAATGTGCGCTCACAAGAATATTGGAGGAAATAGGGTGTGTGTCACGTTGCGTGGTGGTGGTGGTGGTGGTGGACCCCAAAAAGCAGGCAAGAGGGAGGAGCAGGGTTGTATTTGAAGAAGTGTATTGATAAAACACAGAAAATTAAATCCTAATCAAACAAAGTCCAAAGTATCAAACAAAAACCATGACTGACGCTCAAAACTATCAATAACAGAACCAGGACCAAAAACATGACCTAAACATGACAAACAAACAAACATGACAGCAGAAAAGAGCAACAATGAGCCGAACATGAGTGGTCGGGTGGGAGTCCTTTTATAGCCAAAATTGCCTAATGACCAACAGGAGTGCAGCTGCAGGGAAAAGCCCCGCAGTGCCACCTGCTGGTCACAAATTATTATTTAATATTATGTAATGTTAGCATCACTGTGTGGAATGGCGCCAGCACGAGTGGCGGTCTCGGTTAAGCGCTCCCAAGTATTGTCTTCGTTTTTGTCATTTTCGTTCGTTTTGGGAGACCGAGACAGTTCTAACACAGCAGTCATCGAATCAGTCGGTGTTTCTCTGAAACCCTACCTGGATCCGTTCCTGACCAGGTAATTTAAGGTAGTCCTTGGTCAGGTGTCTAGAGCTTATGTAACACCAGTCCTGGAACCATTCTGACATACATCCTATCATTTGGGACTACATAGGTCTCTTGAGACCAGTTATTTCCCTCCCATTCAACATCGACGCGGAAGACGGCGAAACCGCATTATCGCACCTTTTCCAGGCCTTCCTCCTTCAGGCTGATGACATCCAGGTCGAAATCCGTCCTGAGTCCATTGGTCTTATTGAAGAGAACGCGGCCGGTCAGGCCGTCCCAGTGAGCCTATAAACATAATGTTGATAATGATAATGAAAAAATCTTCAAGCCTCCGAGCGCAGCCGCTCCATCAAGCTGAACGCGCCGTCTTTCTCCGCAATATCAATCTAACCTCTAACCACCTCATTTTATTTCCGAATCATGCACTGCGCCGAGCTCTCTCCTCTCACTGTCTGCCGCAGTAATTTAGCACTAGACGGCCGAGCCGCTAAAAGGGGGGGAAAACAGTGACGAGTTCATCATGCTTGCGTGCTGCAACTTCAGCTTTGAAGAAACGGAGCCTCGGTAGCAGGATGAAGAGGATGGGGTGGGCGACGGGAGGGGGGGACAGGGGGTGTTTGTCCGCCAGTACGGCACATTGATGATCATGAAAATTACCTGCAATGATAACGTCCCCGGAATGAAAGAGGAGCAAGAACAAAGCGAGCAATCTGCTGACCCGCACTACAACGAAGACGCTTTGATATCTACAAGGACGGAGACGCGCACTGGAAAAAAAAAGCTATAATGATGATGTTTAAGATGTAGTCATGGGTTATTTTCGGCGGGAGATGAGGGTCTAAAAATCAGCGATTCCACACGGTAGTCCGCGTTCATCAAAGGCTCAGCGGCTACCGGGTCAGAGGTGGACGTGGCGCTACGGTACCTCTTTGATGAGGCCGATGAATCGCCCCCCGAAGCGCCACGGCTTGTGGCGATTGCACTGCAGGGAGCTGACGGTGATCTGCTGCGACTGCTGGACCGCCACCGCCACCACGTGCACGGCATCGTACATCAGGGCTGCGTCCGTCTGCCAGGAAAATGGAGAGAACATCAGGAGGCGAGTTGGGCGGTGCCCCCGCAGATCTGGCAGATGGCACTGTGGTGAAAATAGCTTGTGAAGTTATTTTTTTTTCGAGAATCGGGATTTTGTCTTCAAACCCGGGTCCCCAAATGTTTGCATTGTCATTAAATCATGAGCCAATTTAGTGGAAGTCTGTTAGATTCGGTCAGGGGCGTCCAAACATTAATTTAACTCATTCACTCCCAAAGACGTTTTTAAACGTCTTTTCAGAAATCGGTCTAGATTTGGCTGGCACTGAATGAGTTCGTCAGCTTTCTGCTAAAGGTGTGAAGGCAAATCGTTGAAGAGGTTTTTGACAAGTTCAAGACCAAATCCAACCTCCACATTCAGAAAAAAAAAAAAACCTTAAGTGAGGTGGCCATTTTCAAGTGACTTGAGAATCACTAATGGGATTGTCTTCATAAATCAGCCAGAGAGTACAAAGTGGAAGAAACTATTTTTGGAACTAGCTTTTATTGTGTCGGTATGACGATGTGGCCGCCGGCTGTACCTGTCCTTTCTCTGTACTGTGAGGCAACAGATCGCTCAACCCCAAGGGGCATCTATGCTTATTTTCATCGAGTTGGCTTTGGGGGGGGGGGGGAAATTAGCATGTCCCAGAAATACTGCCAAGCAACGACCACGCAAAAGAACATAATTACTAAGATTTTATTATTATTATTATTTTTTTTTTTTTTCATAACGAATCACGTATTGGTTTAGCACATTGCTATTGGGGGCGGGGGGGAGGATTTTGATGTGAAAACATCACTGTGACTTGCATTCTATGCCTTTATCGGATCATTGTGTGGGAGAACACAGTTCAGAAATTGTAAAAAAAAAAAAAATGTAATCTCAGTGTCTCATCATTTCAGTGTAATTTCAAAAGCTGCAACAGGGAGAGTCTCCGACCTCTCGCCGTGGAAACTAATGATTCCTGATGGGTGTTCCTGTCCCCCAGAGAGATAGCAATGCAAGCCAGGCAACCTGTCCAGACGGGAGGACTCTGGGTGGTAAACTCCATGTTACATGAAAAGTACAGAAGCGTAAAATACAAAAAGTGGAAAATACACGCACACAAAAAAAAAACCCATTATTGATTCTCATCCACATTACACCTTCAAACTACTGTACCCATCCAAAGATAAATAAATAGGAAATAAACACCCTGCACTTATATTTCAATAAATACTTACCGGTACTTTCACACACACGTCCAGTCATTCAGTTATTGGCTTTTTCAACAAAAGGCGTGCAACAGGGCTTCTAACTCAGCATTCAATATAATTGCACGGATTGATTCAACGCGTCTATTACGAGACTGGGGATGCATTATAAAATAGTGTGGTACAAATTATGTAATTGTAGCACTTTCAGGATACTTGATTAAATATTCCTGGCCCTATACAAAAGCAATCTCAAGAAGTCGGCCTTCTGAGTCCAAATTCCACACCTTACGTGACACTTCCGTCCAACCTCATATTTCCATAAAAGGTACAATTTGACTGACAAGAGTTCCCGTCGAAGCCACACAAGTGCTGAAAGATGTGGCTCATTAAAGTAAATGCCCGAGAGGGACAAAAGGCAGCAACGTGTTCATCCGTCTTACGGTTCTCCGGCGTCTCTTACTCCGTTGTTAATTATTTAAATCATCCTTTGCTCACCACTGTGAGCGAATTGCAGAATCTTGGAATATTTTAAGAGCATACATTCATTGTCATATTTTAGCTGCACACTTTGAAAAGGTCTTTAGAGAAGAGCAATTCCTCTATGCACTGGCTTGTGAGGGGAAACAAGAGGCTGGTGGCATAGAGTGAAAGAGAGACAGATCAAGGCAGCAAACGTGAAATAATGGCTTACATCTCGGGCAGATTGCCTTCCATTTCAAAACAATCCAAGTGTGATCTGGATATTTGCTTCGGTGCCAAACGTGGCTGCTGAGGGCTGTTTTAAGTGCTTTAAGTGAAACCAATCTCCAACCAACAGGGACATTCGGGCGCTCAGGGGAAAGGTTTCAAGCAAGATGGCAGGGGAGTGAAGTGGGGGGGTGGGGGGGGCCCTCTTGTGCCGGCTTCTCATATGAAATTAGGCAATCAGCAAACATGTTCCAACAACTCCAAGAGAACTACTTTTATGTCTCTTCATTCGCCGATGGCGGACAGCTAGTAAAAATTACCTCAAGAAATCATCTAAATAAAACTCCAATGCAAACAGGAGTTTATGAGAACACTCACAGCCCCATTTCATTAGGTCAGTAAAATTTTACCAAGTTTTAATTTCATTTCAGTTTATATCACATACTGTACTGTAAAAAAATGAGACTTACTCTGTGTCTTGCGTCATATTCTTTGATCACAAATTTCCCTGTAATTATTCCTCACATTTTGCATTTTTTAAAGTTACATTTGTTCAGTGTAACGAGTGTTTAGAAGGGTATAAACATCACGGAGATCATGGAAAGTATCACCCCGGCAATGTGAGGGAACACTGTAAAATCTAAAACTAATGCTAAAACTAAACAATACTAATACAAATTAGATGAAAATGAAGCATTTCCGAAAACAGCTCGAAAATCCAATTAAATTGAAAAAGAAAAAAAAACTACATTAAATAAAAATGATTAGAATTCTGATCCTTCTTCTACCAACGGAGTATTTTTGGAGTAATTCCTTCAGTAGGTGTGGCAAATTTATTTAATTTGTTTTTGGGGTGGGGGTTGCGGGGGAGACTTTGGGGCCACAAATGCTGGTGCTCTGTGATTTGCCTGGCAACAAGCAGTCCGGAGAATGTGTGACATGACCAATGGGGTGCAATTTCCGTTGATCTACCTGTTGGCATCGACTGAGACAGTTTAAGTTGTGCTTCAGTTGCCAAGGTTTATGAATCCCGAATGATTTTATTGAGTTCGGGAAATTGAAAGTCATTTTTAAACAAGCGCATCCCCTTAAGTGGTTGGTGCCTCATCACTTTTTCTAATCGAAAAACACACCGTATATGTAAGAAAGAAAACAAATCATCGACACAGAAGTGGTGCGAATGCCACATGCGCAACGCATGCACTCAGCAACAAAACCCAACTCTCTGGAGGCACGCATCATTTACCCAAGTTGCATCCGGTTTCCTCATTTGGAACAGGAGGAGTGAAAAACGGCGCTGTGTGAACATTTATACAAATATATTCCTTCCCGCCATATCAGTATTCACGCCATCCATCCACCTGCGCATAATTCCATAATTCCTTTGATAATGTAGCACTCTGAAAAATGACATCCTTTTTTCTCATTTCAACTCCGCGCGCACACAAACATACACTAACATCCACAAACGCACGCGACCGCCGGCCCAGTGATGGACGGCAAGTGCAGCTGCAGTGGTTTCTACATATCATATACATCTGATTAGCCTTAACGAGATTAAGCCTGACCTGTTATTCACCATGCATCAGTACTCTGCAGCTGTCGGGCACATAGCAACAACACACACACACACGCACACACACACACCAAAACGGCAACCATCAGCGTCTCAGTCTGCCACCGAAAAGGGAAGCTGGCTGTTTTCACGGCGCCTCAGCCGCTCTCGCTCCACAGACGGCCCCGTGGGACTTGATGATTTACTAGACGAGTGGGCTAATTATTCATTTCATTACCAAGTTCATATGCATGTGCGTCGCTCCACTAGGCACTGGATGCGGGCATTTAATTCACAAACGCCACTGTCGGTGTCTCCAAATGTATGACTTACAAGCGGCATTTGTCAAGCGGAGTTTTCGGCGTGGAAAAAGTGCAATGATTAATGCAAGAAAGTCTGAAGCAAGCTTTGGACTCTCGGTTGTGGTGTTTACATGCTGGGAGATGTCTGCACACAATTACAATTTGGCAAGAATACTGACTCCTGTGGTGGAGCTAATCAGACTCCTGCACATGTAGCTAAAGTGACGCCTTTGCAAATCTAATGACTGAATTAACAAGTGCTTTAAGTGTGCAACAACAACAAAAAAACCCATACATTATTACTTTTGCTATTAACGTGTTTTTGTCTAATTTAAGATACAGGAATTCCGACAGGTTTGCACTTATTTTAAGATAAACTGATTTTAATTCCAAATCTGAAAATCCCAACTGATGAAAGGCATTGATAAACTTATGCCGATCCAAATAAATAAATGAATAAATAACATTTCTAACACCGAGTCTTATTTTCGTTTAGACTGTTATGTACAAAGCTAAGCTAGGCTAATTTGAGCTCTGCTACGATAATAAACCAAGCCAACCAAAGTTAAGCTAACTGTTTGCCGGTAGTTTGTACAAAAAAATACAAATGTGTATAAAAGGAACATTCAATCCAGTTTGTAGATGTGTGAACATTATTCCTAACATTAAGTCTCATTGGGATTCAGACTGTTATGTTCAAAGTTAAGCTAGGCTAATTTGAATTTTGCTAAGATAATAAACCAAGCTCACCAAAGTTAAGCTAGCTCTTTCCCAGTAGTTTGTCAAACGTGTATAAAAAGAACATTCAATATAGGTTGTCGATGTATCAACATTATTGCGAACATCCAGTCCCATTTGGTTTCGGACGGTTATCTTCAAAGCTAAGCGAGGCTAAGTTGAGCTTTGCCAAGTGAAGATCATAAACCGAGCCACGCTAAGTGTGCTAATCACTTGTCGGCGCTCTGTGTCAACAGAACATCCTGAAATATTTGCGGTTGTATAATAATGTCCAAGTTAAGATGAAGTAAGATCAGAAAAGATAAGCTAGCTACTGGCCGGTTGTTTGTCAAGCTGCCTGTAAAAAGAACATTTTATACAGTTTGTGGTTGTGTTGAACATTATTTCCAACACCCAGTCTCATTGTGTGCTGTTTTTTGGCTCGCTTCCATTATCGATAGAGCCATTCAGCCATTGAGTGTCGTACTGTGTGACTCACATTTGCCCATAAAAGTGAGTTGCTGCATTGCAAGCTGTGCAAAGCAGTGATAGAAAGCGTCGAAAAAGCCGAAATGTGAGAAAGAGAAGTGATTTATAAGGCATATTGTGGCTGTTTCAGGTTTCTAAGTGGGCTCTCGTCAGATGATGTAGGCAAGTAATGCAGCATCATGCAGTTTCATCTCACCTTCTCTCCTCTTTCCTTTCACCCTGTCAATATCTTCTTTTATCCTCTCATTCCTCCATCCTTCTCGCTCGTGCTTTCTTTACGTTATGAAATTGAGGTGCGTCGCCATTGTCACCACTGATTTTCTTCATTTCTGGCTTCTAATGTTGCAATTCTACATCCTGCATTCAAAGTGGCACGGCAGTCTTCATTTATTTATGCGTGTTGGTGTTTTTTTTGGTTTTTATTTATGTCGCAGGAAAATAAAACTTTTGCCATGGAGGATCTGTGGGGTGATAGATCGACTGATGGCGCCGAATTTATGTGAGAGCGCATTCACGTTTCCACTCGAGAAGCAAGCACACTTGAAAGTGTTGGAAGCGGTGTGGAATACTGCAGAGTTTTCGGTCTAACGAGAGGCTCATGTGGGGATAGAAGGAAGAAAATACGATTATTTTGTCGACACGCAATACATCTAAACACAAGTTGCCTCCTGACATTTCGACTTTGCATACATTTTAAAAGAAAAAATCCCACATAGTTTTCCCTCTTCTGTAACCTGCCAGCAAAAACAAACATATTCAGAGAAAGCAATTGCAACTGCCCCCTCACCCTCCTCACAGTAAAAGCTAAAACTTAAACATCCCTGCAAGTTTTCTAAAATATGTAACTTTCCAATGTGAGCCATTAAGGACTGCGGTATGGCGTTACCTAAATAGATCTTTCAAGTGACAGCTGGCTGGCCACTTTTCACTAATTAGCAGCATGCCGCCGCCCAGGTATGTCTTCTCAAAAGACGGTTTAACACAAGGACCTTTTCTGTCAGCTTACCTCGGGCCACTTTAGCTCAAAGGCTACAGAGGCGAGACATGCCAATTTGGATATTCGTGCTTCTCCTCAGTTGCAGTTTTTTTTTAGCGTCTGCAAAGATTTAAGGGGCAGGGGATTTATGCTGGAACAAGAATCAGTTTGCTGCATGGTCAAACATGGTCGACAGTTGGACCTCCAAGTTTTTGTCCAACGTCTGATACATACTTAGACCAATTCTTTTCCTTCACTTATTTTCTCGATCGTATTTCATTTTGTGTGCAAGATGTTGTGCTTTTGTGTTTCGTCGTGATATTGCTCCATATTCTGCACAGCATGACGTTTGTGCTCGTCTTGATGACTAGGTGGGTTGGGGAGGGCCGGGCCGGCTCCGCCAGGGATGATGGCTTGTCACGACCCCCCCCCCCCCACTCCTCCCCCAAGGCCAGGCAATATTCCTGAGCGCTCGTGTGACCGTGACACACATGCGCCCCTCGCTGTCTCAACTCATGATGACTGCCGCGGCCCTCTACGGCCCTCCTATGTCACAGCACCACTGCAGAACATCACTAAGGCAATGGGGCTTGTGCCCCCATTAGATTGTGCAACATTACCGCTTCAGTGGGGTTCACAAATACTCATTTTTGGTAAGAAATCACATGCATGATGAGGTAATAAAGCTACATGTGTGTTTCTTCTCTTAACTCATTCAGTACCAGCCAATTCTAGACCAAGTCTGAAAAGACGTTTAAAAACGTCTTTGGGAGTGAATGAGTGGGCGCCATATTCAAGATGATGATCTGTTGTAGTACCGAGACTGACATGTGAGAGGCAGTATGGTGCCGCAAGACGTCCAGACAGCCAGAAAACAAGAAACATTTGTTGTCGAAGGAGATGATACAAGAAGCGAGGCTAACTGTCAACTTGTCAAATCGTTTCCTTTTCGGATGTAGGTTCTTCTTGTTATTTTCACTGCGGTGGATCATTTGGGAGACGCGTCATACAAAGCTTTGCGATTGTCGCATTCACTCTACGTCGCTAGCAATTGTTTGACATTGGATAGTTGTATTTATAAAACAGCGCATGGGAATCATAGCTAAAATGAAGGAAGTGCACGAGGGGTAAGGACAGACGTGCTACTACCGCATCACAAGCTAGCGCCTCCGTCGAAATAATTCTATGATATCAAGACCATTCGGTGACATATTGCGGCTTTCAGATGACGACTATTATATAAGACACCAGGACACAAGGCAATCTTAGACTGTGTCTTCCTGCCTCTCCTTCCCCACAGAAAGGCTTCTATTGGCCAAGGGAGTATTGGCGCTAATGATGTTGATGCTGTGCCAAGCCCAGCTGGTGGTGCCCGGCACAGGGCACCGAGTGTCTGCTCTCCACAGCCGTCGTCTTAAAAAAGCCTCTCTCTCTCTCCCCCTCTCTCTCTCTTGGCCCACTGGGGACACAGTCATGAACCGACCATAACCGCCTCAAATTAAAGCGGCATAGTCTCCTGCGCCGCCGCAAATAAAAATGTTGACTCGGACGCCGCTTTCCAACGGTAAATAAGTATTTACCCGAAACATTTTGCCGAATAAGGCTTGCCATGCAATGTGGGCTGACTTGCTGACAGGGTGCAATATATGATAAGCTTATACGCGGAGTGATAACAGTGCTGAGCTGTCAGTCAAGCCTCGCTCCTTAATGGCTGCAGAATTATATTAGGTGTGGATGCTGCACGCAAGCATACCCAGTGCTGTGTAAAACTTAATTTAGGCTGCAAAGCTTTGAACAAATAAAATAAATCCCCCCCCCACCCCTGCCTCTCACCCACCAATGCCGAATATACTATCCAGTAAATCCTATTTGCGCATTGATTCATTTCAGGCAAAAATGCTGAATCTGTCATCTGACCAGGAGGATGGACCAGAAAGGGCTAACCACCCACAGATGACCATTATTCGCTTGAAATGTTGTCTGAATGGAGCCATGGGGGGGGGGAAAGTCTGGGCGGTTAGTGTAGCGCCACTGTCGGATTCAAGCGGCGCCGTGACAAAATGGAATCAGACGTTATCGCAAAAAAATCAAAACAAAACAAAAAAACAAAACAAAACGAGGACAGCACTCAATCGGGAGCAGAGCTCCGCCGTTTCCTCGGCCATCAGCATGACAAGAACGTGGCAACAAATGTCATTTCGTATGAACGCATAAAAAAAAACAAATTTGCTCTGCACTCTGGTACGACATCAAATGTTAAAAAGAAGAGCAAATTCACATCCTTCTCCACATTTGCTCTACTCTATAAAACCTTACCGCCACATATCATTAAAAACTCATGACCAATAATCCATCTAACTACTACACTGAGTCAAGAGTCTGGTCATAAAGTCAATTGCATTCACAGTTGTCACTCCCATTATGCAAAAATGCATGCATGCTCCATATTCCAGCGAGGGGCCTATTTTGATAAATTATATTGCAAGGGGTGATCACGTACGGGGATGCAAATGATGCCGGTGCCAAATCACTATCGCAAATAATAATAAAAATAAAATCATCTCCTTGCTAATTGCACATAAATCTGCATGCATCTCAAGCGTGAAAGAAACGAGTGTCCAATCGAAAGCGGGAGGCAAAACGAACGCGTGTTGCAGACTTGGCGCAATGGGCATGGATCATTTCCTGAGGATCCCTTGGAAGCGGGAAGCAATTTGTTTCCTATGGAAGCACGCGCAAGCCTTGAAGAACAACCGAGGGAGGCGGATGCATGACTTTATGGAATCGTGTAGACGAAAATCCCCTCGGCTGTAAACTGCGTGAGCTTCTCGTTTTACGTTGCAAGCCATAATTGAAACAACCATATTTAGCATGTCTAGTCGCTATTCGACGCAGTTCTCGCCGTGCCTACTGTACACAGACTTGTATTAGTACCCACACCTGTAAATAGGGTGACTGTTTGACTCATGTAACCACAATGTTTGGGATGTTCAATTTTATTTTATTTTTTTACTTCAGTATCGGGGCGGCCCGGTAGTCCAGTGGTTAGCACGTCGGCTTCACAGTGCAGAGGTACCGGGTTCGATTCCAGCTCTGGCCTCCCTGTGTGGAGTTGCATGTTCTCCCCGGGCCTGCGTGGGTTTTCTCCGGGTGCTCCGGTTTCCTCCCACATTCCAAAAATATGCATGGCAGGCTGATTGAACACTCTAAATTGTCCCTAGGTGTGAGTGTGAGCGTGGATGGTTGTTCGTTTCTGTGTGCCCTGCGATTGGCTGGCAACCGATTCAGGGTGTCCCCCGCCTACTGCCCGAAGACGGCTGGGATAGCCCGAAGACCCTAGTGAGGATTAAGCGGTTAAGAAAATGGATGGATGGATGGATGGATGGATGGATGGATGGATGGATGGATGGATGGATGGATGGATGGATGGATGGACTTCAGTATCGGTGGCTGGGTATCAGCAGCCTACACGATACCTTAAAATAAGGCCGCTAATGACCAGATACCGTTACGGTATTGGTACTCGAGCATCCCTAATTAGAACCTAGCCACCAACCACCGCAGATCACGAATACATTGCTCAAATAATCCCACTCAAAAATGAGCGTGATTATTTTCGTAAAGGCGGTGCCTCTTTAAATACGCCCTTCCCGAACACAGGCTCACATTTCCGTTTTCCACACTAATTTAAGCAAGCGTGTTCGTCTTCCACACGATCCATTTCCTAGCGTTCTAGTTTAACAGCGTCCCATGGGGAAAAAAGCCCCATCATGTCATATTTATTATTCAAATAACCGATCTCAATTAATGAGCCACTCATTATAACGAGCTATTACACCAGAATTTTCTATTGTGCGGATGACACCGGAGAACACCGAGCCCGATGGGTAATTATAGCTCAATGAAACAGACATAAGTGCAATGATGCCGATGAAGAAAATGGTCGGGCTTTAATCCTTGGCGAGGTACACATCTGGGAATCCCCCCCAGCACCCCCCCTCCCCAACTCTCCTTCAATTAAATCCAAGTACGTTCTGAGCTCAGTGAAGGGGGATTTAGAAGGATCCAAAACACCAAACAGAATACGAATCTTATTAGCTAAAGGCAACAATTATAGGCAGGCGAGAAAATAATGATCAGAATAGTCCATCCATACATCCATCTGCATCTTGTGCGTCTTTAATGGTGTTTAATTCACATTTGATTGGATTCTCCCTCAGGATACGCTTAAAAAAACAACAACAACAACAACAAAAAACAAATAAAGCAGACTAATCAGTATCTTCGGTCCAAACAGAGTTTCGACGCAGCAAGTGCAGCTTTGTTTATGGCTGCAGGGGCACTGAAGGACTTCTTATTATGCGCCCTTCCCTGAAACAACAACACTCGGCCTCACCCGAGGCGCAGAGTGTCACTGAGATTATACACCTCTCTACATTAATGCCAGCAAGTTGTGGTAAAGGGTGGGGGGGGGGGGCACGACAAAATATACCACGCGTTTAATGCTCACAGCGCAGCCATTAACAACCATCCCCCAGTCAATCAAACCTCGAAAAATCACAAGGTGACCCGGACAGCAGTTGCCTTGGCAACCATTGCTATACAACTACAGTATTACCTGCCTCCCGAAGCCCGGCGAGGTTTCCACCCCCCCACCAGGCAAAGAATAAGAACAAGGCAAGAGGGAAAGGGAATAAAAGGCTAGGGGGAGTGAGGGATGGAGGGGGGGGGAGCAGGAGGGATAAAGGGTGAAAGGTTAGGCTACGACTGCTGCAGCTTCCCCCCCTGGCTTTTAATTGAATGACGCCGAGAGCGCCGCAGGATGCATGTCATAAATAATAATACAAATCTTCTTAAGCACAAATGAGAAACTCCAAAATTAAAAACATGATTATCACGTGTTGCCCCCGCCGCCGCTTCCCAACCTCAGCCAGCCTCTGCATTTATTATAACCATTAAAAGTAGCTCTTTATATTCAGTCTCTTATCTTTGTAGTCACTCATTATAAAGGGTGGGAACACTCTAAAGAATAAAATACATGAGCGCCAGGTTTATAAATAGTCCACACTAATGAAATAGTCTACCCTGAGCCTCTGGACTTCTGATTATTTAAAAGAGCCCCCACTGAGCCCACTGTCTTCAGAGATATGCCGATACGTGGCACGGAACTTGACACGATTCAAGCAAATGGTAATTTATCAGTTCAACATCCTTCGTTTACAGCATCGCCGTTTATTTCATGGCAATTTATGAAATATTCATGGGAGTATTCCCTTATATGGGCACGCATCCTGCTGCTTGTCTTTACCTATGGGATCAGGAACAGGAACGTACGTCGATTAAGAATGTAAAAAGCGTGAATGTGAGTTGATGAAGGAATTAATAAAACCACGTATACACACAAAAGCTTTATATTATTTAATTATTCAGTGGTTAAACATAAGATAGGGCGACGTGCAACGCTTCTTCTTCCACTTGAATGGTGCTTAAAAATGCCGAAAGGCTACTTCAAAATTACCTTCGCAATTAAAGCAGGTTATGTGAAAGGATAAGATTGGTTCAGCTTCCGTCGCTCTTTGAGGGCAGAAAATGTGAAATCAGAGCTTTGACCTTTTGTTCCTCTCGGTTCCATCTTCAATGTAATAACCAGTATCTGTGATACCGGATCTTAAAAATGCCACGGTGAAGGCCAGACCTGCTGAAAGATGCGTGCGCTTTGAAGGGCCGGCGGAGAAAATCGATTGTTTCCAACAACAAAAAGACTAAAAGAGCGACCTTGATTGTTCCCAACGAACTCCGAAATCCTCTTTTTCACTTTCAAACCACCTTATCCCACGCACTCTTGGAGAGTTTCCCAAAAAAACAAGGCCGTAATTTACATCCAATAGCCTACTCAACGCTAAAGCCCCATATCCTTTCCCGGCCAACTCTCTTCTCGGTCTCGGCACGAACATTGACAGATTGTCATATTTTGGCCACGCTCCCGGAGGAGAGATGAGAGAAGCAGGAGGGCAGATAAATGCCTATTACCATTCACACCAGCTCATTACTGCGCATTTAAAACCCATGAGCACCAGTACAAAGCTCCCTGCGGAGAACCGTCCATGCTATTATCAGGCGGCATAAACATCATAAAAGCTCGCGTCGTAACATCGAACTTGATGGAATATGTGGTAAAAAATATTTGGAGGCCACAGAGGTTATTCGGGTAGAACACAATCTGCTCTATGCTTGCTTGAATCGGTGAATCGTGATGGTCACCCCCCCACCCCCTGCTTTTATTTTTTTATTTTTAATCTCTTTTTGAAGCGGTAGAGAAAACTGGGAGGCAAAATTACAAATTGTACCACCTCGGGGAGGCGTTCAGCTTCAGCCGCTGCAAAAAAAATACAAGAAAGTTTTTGGGCCTACCGTCATGAATCCATCCAGGAGGCCCGAGTCGGGTTTGGGCGGAGCTTGTAGCCGCTCCATGGACCACTTTTCGATAATGGATGACACCTGTGAGTTTTCTGTGTTGAGGATGCGAAAACCGGTCATGTTGACTCCGCTGAAACGGTACGGCTCCATGTCCAGGGCAAAAAGGTCCTGCAAGCAAGCGCAAAACTTTCATGATGAGTTGCTGCAAATCTGAGCACGTCTGCAATAATGGCAAAAATAAAGAACCTGAAACTAGAGTTGAAGGTTTTTCCGTTATATTACCTCTCGCCGAGGCGGTAGTTGTTTATTTATTATTTATCCCTCCCCCTCCCATCCTCCCCGCAGTCATTCAAGGTTACAGGTAGGCGTTTGGTGCCTTGCCATTTATCACACACGCATAGAAGGACGATCCAATTGTCCTGCATTCTGGCACTCCGAGCCGTCACAGCACTGTTGACGGAGCGGCCCCGGAAATGGAGCGCCAGTGTCACAGTTAGCCGCCTGAACCATGAAAGCGGCATGGTAACAGCGCTTTGGCTGCCTCCCAACATACAGCGGCATTGGCCTTCAATCTGACAGTGGCTGATGAGAAAGTCGCCCGACAAGCAGCATGCGGTCCAAGTCTACGTACTATACGAGTCACTTACAATATGTTGACAACAGTATAGGGACTCTTGACTTTTACGCCGCAATGTAAATCCAGATGTGTATTTATGAAGTCCACCCCTGACGAATTGTTTCACATTATCATCCAGGCATGCACTAATGCAGTGGTTGACAAAAAAAAAAAAAAAAAACAATATGCAGTCATCATCTCGGTATCTCACAAAACAAACAGTTAAATAATTATATTGTCGACTGCAGTGGAGACTCGGCTCAGTACATTTACACGACATACACATGAGTAGAGCTACTGAAATATTTTGACAGCTCCTGTTCATCAGATGTTTCTCCTTGTCCTTCCTAGTTTCACATGGAGAGTAATGAAGCCCCCCCCCCACAAATTTGCCTAAGCCTGTGCAGCACTTACTGATCGTGTGCCAGTTTGTGTGGCTGTGGGGATTTTCTGGCCAGGTCACATCAGAAACAAGGATGTGGTGGAAGCAAGTCTTGTTGTCTCCATGTGCAAAGTACGGCTGGATTGGAATAATCTCATACACTCCCGTGTATGAACCACATCTGTTGTCAACAGCTTCTTTGTCTTCGGGGATAAAGCCACCAGTGGAGATTGAGGCATGGGCAGAAAGCCAAGATTGCCGTGATTCGATTTGTGCAAGATGGGTTTGGTTTTCAAAGGCAATTCCAGTTAGTTGATCAAACGGGGGGCATGACCAAAAAGTGCTGTTGTGCGTGCGTGTTGAAAGATTGTAGTCAGCTATAGAATACACTCTAAAGTACTGCAAGTAGATGCCAGAGTTCAAAGCAAACATGGTGAAGCAGCATTTCGCTGTTGTGCTGCACGCAAACGGAATAAGCTGCCAACGGAAGGGATGATTTGACCTCTGTTTTGAAATGTTTTTATTTTCATTATGGAAAGTACATTCTGTTACCTTGTGTATGAAATGTGTGATATAAATAAAGCTGTCTTGTTTTTGCCTTACCGCAAGAAAAACAAATCCCTTCCGGTCTCTTGCGATGGAACCCGTTTATTTTCATTTAAAGACTAGAAAGGATTAAAGTGACTTGAAAATGTTCCTAAAACGGAAACCGATGAGACCGTGAATACATTCTTATCATAGATTTGCCCAAAATGTCTTGGAAAAACCAAGACTTAGGTATGAGGGGGAATGAATGCTAATGCTATAATCACCAATAAGCTCCTCATGAAGATGGCCGTACGCTGTCACATGTCATTTGCAGGTCAGTCTTGCTCAACCTTTGTCTTTTAGCGCTCAGGTAACAGAGTGTCACATGTTTATTAGGGCCATAATGGTCCTAATAGCCGACAGGACCATCTTGTCAGGGCTATTAGCCCAGCTCCAAGACCTCTTCTCCTCACTCGGGTTCAGCCGAGATGTGCCTTGTTTCATCCGCGGCTCTCTTTGTTGGCCGCTTGATCAAACGGCAACGCTGTCAGAAGCACACTCAAATATTTCCAAACTGCTTTTGTTTCTGCCTCTGGAGATTGCGGATGGCGAATTTGGGTGCAAAAGGTTGGCCGAGGTAGAGGGATTGAGAAAAATCGATTGAAGTCGAACGCGCTGAAAATTCAAAAGGGTGTATTTATAGTTAGCTGCCTGCGTTGGGGAAAGTTCAACCTTGTCAATCACAACAAAGTCAGCTGATGGTTTAAATAATGGCGAGTTGTTTTTGAACGGGCGCTCGGATGAGTTATTCTCGGCGACCAAAGACACAGCAGGTAAACAAATGGAAATTGGACAAGCAATTCTACTAATGGAGCAGTACGAAAATAACAACAACATCATGTCACCACAGCTACAGTATATCTATTTACAATTTATTTTTATTTTTTAAAGGGGGGTCGTTGACTCACCAGAGTGGTAAAAATGTAGTGATAGTACTCTGTCATCATCCCCATGGCAAGAGCCTAAAGGTCAAACAGATCATTCAAAAATGAACACGTTACGACAACAACATCCCACATTTCATTTCATCCGCAATGATGCGCCGCCTCGAAAAACAACGATGACGCATCTCCCGACTTATAAAACGCAACTGAGAGGTGGAATTAGACTTAACAATACCCTCGCGTCCCGGTTACTTTTTGTTACGAACATATGACATTCAGAGTGACGGACGGAATGGAAAAAAAAAAAATGAGAGAACGTAAATGATCTTGAATATTATAATTTTGTTTACTTCAGCCGCGGCACTTTTCTCATTGCCAATTTTTCAACCTGACATTTTCCGTGAGCTCAAACATGCCTGACTTTTTGTGTAATTTCATCCATCAAATTTTTCGGAGAAACTCTCAGAAATAAGGGGGTGGTCCACATTGCGTTTCAGTTCCTTGATGGAAAAAAATCTGACGTATCCAATTATTGGGACTGCTACATTTTCAATATCCCCCAAAAAAAGGTGCAGCGGATGCTTCGTTACAGACTTTAATGTAATGTCATATTGGTGGACCTGCCACGACTCCTTTCACGTTATTAACGTCATTCCTTTCTGTATTTCATGAGCTGTTAAACAATCAACAAAGTCTGCTAATGCGTGATTAACTGGCTACAGCCTCTGTCAACTTGTCCACCGAAATCCCCTGACAATCGTCGTTTACCGGAGAATATTATAATACGCAACTGTTGGGGGAGCCCCGGAGCAAAAAGAGCTCCTAAGTGCTGCTTTAATTTTTCAATAAATAATCATTCTTGTTGTTTCCCGCCGAGACGCAGCTGTAAAGGCAATTCAGCCGACAATATGCTGCCGGTACGACGTCCGTTCATTTAGAAGCCCCGCAGTTCTCATAAAGAATATGGCCCTATTCAACTAAATTTAGCATGCATGTGAGTGAGATTAGATATTCTAATTAAAACCCTCCATTGTGCAATGAAGACGGGTGGGTTCGTCGCCTAAGATCTCATATTTTATAAAGCGATTACGAATGCACAAGCCCGAGACACGATCCGGGATCATTTGCATCCGTTTTTTTTAAAAGAGTCTGAAGTGAAACTTTCAGGCAGATTTAGGAGCCGTTTGCATGACAATGACTTCATTAAAAATGTGAAACTTTTGCCTTTGAGTTCCCCTGGTGATCCACAACTCGATATGTTGCGCACAAAAAATATATATATATTAGTGCTGTCAAACGATTTAAATATTTAATCACACTGAAATGTATAAATGTCATAGTTAACTCATAATTAATTGCAATTAATCACACATTTTTATCTATTCTAAATTTCCTTTGATTTCCTTTTTTTCCCCCATTTTAATGCTCTCATCAACATGGAATCGTGGATCCGTTTTTTTTTTGTGCAAAATGCAAATATTTACTGAGACAACAATATTGATTTTCAATTTTACATGAACATATTTCACGTGGAGCAGTTATTCAAATTTGGAGCACGTTTTATTCTTTTAGAGCAACGTAACATCCGCTGTGACGTGGATGCTGCATTAATCTCGCTTAATCCCGTTAAAACTGATTTCAATTAATGCCGATAACACGTTATACTGACAGCACTACTTTACATATAAAAAAAACATTTACACTTTTATTGCCAGCTATGGAAATACATTTCTCCAAAAGAAAACAGATGATGACAACTGCCCCCTTTCATTTGTAGACATTATATAAAAGGGCACATTTAATTCAATTCAGAAATCAGCTGGATAAAATGGCCGCTTCTTCCCTATGGCTGGTGAATCTTAATGCGGCACTCATACCTGTTTTAATATCCAGGCTGCCATCTCGTGTCCGCAATCGAAGATGACGTGGAATTCTTTTGCTTTCTTCATCTCTTTGAGAAGCGGCTTGGCGTCCTTGGTCTCCGTGGGCAGCTGTCGGATCTTCAAACGAATGTTGTATCGTGACGGCGCCTTGATCAGCTCCTGCAGTCGAATGAGTCCTGCAGACAAAAGGAGACGCAAACGCTGCCGGAGCGTTTAAAAGAACGGCATTGCGCGCGCATTGTTTGATGTGCCGCCATTTTGAAGTGTTGGTGAAGATGCCATAAAACCGAGAGGTTCTTCCAGGCTCATCTCCTTATGATTCCCTAATCCACCTCCCCCCCCACAACCCCCCTCATTGATCCTCCTACTCATACTTGGAGAGCAAATATACCAATATGGACCTATCGAGGCGAGTTTCACACAGAGTCGGAATGTTGCGCTACAGTAGGAACAAAGCCAGACAATCGTACGTCTACGTCGGGGGGTTCTGTTTGTCGAGCTTGCACCTTATGTCATCCTCACCTTTTTCCAGTCTGGACCACACGCTTGGGTCGAAAGCTCTCCCTGTGATGAGATCACAATGAGTCGCCCCCCCCCCAGCCTCGGTGTGAAAAACTCCAGAGTTCAGTGATGAAAGCGGCCGGATTGATGGCAGAGATGATTACTTGTCATGGTTATAAAAATGGATGGAGGGCCGAGGGTATTTTGAGAACTGAGAGAAGAGAGAGATAGGATTTTTTTTTTCCTTCTTTTTTTTTTTATGGAACCACTTTAAGATAGCTGAGCCTATTTCTTATGTTGAAATGAACTACTGTGTGAGCACTATAATGGGGTCCCCGGGAGCAAGACTGGATCTCTGGATGGGGTGTCAAATAGGAACACGGATGTCTTGTTGTGTGAAAAATAAAACCATTGTGAGGAAGGATGGCCAAACTCCCATAAGCTCTCCTTGGGGGATTTCTAATAGATGGCCACATGTTACAGAAAGTCTCCTTATTGCAGAAAAGAGAAGGACATTTTATTTTCTTGACTTCTACATTACTGGCAGAGAGTCCTCTTGTTGACAGTCAAGTGCCTCGGAAATGGTGGGAGGTCGACCTAAGATTCAATTATTATGTATGACGTTGCGCAAGATTTCAGGATGAATTTTGCTAAGCTTCACTTCAGAAGTTTACAATCCCCTCTAGAAGCAGTGGAACGGCAAGGCTAATTCTTTCGGGATTTTTTTTTTCTTTTGTTTGAAGCTGGACTTCTCAACTTTTGTCTCAAATTCAGCTTTTGATGTGAAACCCAAACGTGAAACCAAAAAGGAATGGAAATTGCCGTAAAGACACCAATCTCCACACGGAAAGGCAAGGAAATGACAACGCCCAAACCTGTGAATATTGAGGCAGTCACATTAAGCCAGGCATGTCCAAAGTCCGGCCCGCGGGCCGACTTTCATCCGGCCCTCGGCCCCTGTCATAAAATCAGTGCCGTCTGGCCCGCAGGTTGGGCGCAATGGAACACGTGTTGCATTGACTGAGGTCTCGTAGACTGGTGAGTGATGTTTCATAGAGTACTGCTTCCCTCTAGTGGCTAAATGAGTAATAGCATTCACTAAATGAGTAATAGCATTTAGACACTAGAGGGCATCACTCACGAGTTAATAAGACATCACTCCGTGTTTATATTGACTGATATGGCATATTTCAAATGATCCTTGCAGTTGTGGATATGTGTATTGCTTGTTCATTTCCCTGTTGTTCGAGTCAAAGGTTTTGTGACTATTGAAAAGTCATGGTGATCCATTTTATGTTTCAAATCAATCAATTTGCACTCAGGAGACTTCTGTTTAAGAAAAAGTCAAGTGAATAAGCAGTTGCATGTGATATACCCGTTTCAAATGAACCAAAAGAAATTCTTAAGATTGTTGAAATTCAAATAAAAATGGAAATGTGAAACAGACTGGCTTACTAAAATTTGTTGAACAATATTGTTGTTCAATGTAAAGAATGTCAGCCAAGGTCGGCCCCCCGACATTTTACCACATAAAATCTGGCCCCCTTGGCAAAAAGTTTGGACACCCCTGCATTAAGCGCTCGTGAAACGTGTCGCTCGGAAATCAAAATATAATTGACCGCATTTTTCTATGCGAGAAACCGATTTGAAATAAGAAACCATTTGTAAGTCGAGCGGCATTAGGAAACAGATTGCGTGCAGCTTCGGATGTCCCACTGGACGTCTCGTGGGATACATCTCAAAAAGGAGCATCAACACCCGAGATGCAGACCAATTGTCTTCTATCGGAAGGTTGAGAAGCTAGACAGACACACGTCTGCTGAAGTGTTCATACTGTCATTTTGGGAGGTGTTAATCTTACAAAAAAAAAAAAAAGGCTGTCAAGGGAAGGGGAACGTTTGCGAAACACTGTCAGTGTAGATATTTGTGGGTTCTAGCTAATGCCTTCAGACATTCCCCCCCTGGATCTTCTAACGGCTGTGTGTGAATATTTTATCCCCTCCGATAGTCTTTCCCGCCAGCCGTCAGATAGGCTCCAAATCAGTAGCTAAGGGCCCTGGAGCATGAAGCTGTGTGATTTGTGAGCCTGGGGCCAGGTGAAGGTGGTGCTGGTGGTGGTGGTGTCAGCAACGGGTGGGAGGGGTTTCGAAGGCAACACAGCTGTCACACTTTTCAGGCCGTCAGGTGTGTTCTACGCAGGCACTCTCCTGCCTAAATCCCCCTTTGGAGCCAGTCTCGGAGTGGGGTGGGGGATTGTGGGAGTGAAATGTCGCCTTTCAACATCACACCGTGGCGATTTGCCGGACAACACGCTGAGCTGCCAGGCAGGCCACGCGGGGAGGAGGTCAAGGGGACTTCATAGATGAATGTGGCCATTGGGAGGGGCGATAATCTAAGGTTAACGCGCAACGGGCTAGCATGCTGCGATGTGACGTACAATCGCCGGGAGTTATCCGGTGTAATCCCATAATAAGCACTGTGGCAAATATGTAGCCTGATACGAAGGGAAATGGAATGGCACTCATACCGACCAAAGTTGACCAAAATGTTGTTTGTATTTTTATTGTTATATATATTTTTTCCTTGATAAATTAGCAGGGGGTGTGGCCTTGCTCATGGAAGATGACGCGAGCTGACGGAACGGGAGCATTTTTTTTCCCCATGTGGTGTCGGCGAATGCTCCCATCAAGTCAGAAAAAAAATAAATATATAGACATAGATATGTATATGAATTTTTTTTTTTGCAAACAGTGAATGACCACAGCGTGCAACGAAATAAAAGACTTTCAATAATTTTTCACCTTAAACAATCTTTTGTTAAAATATCTCAAGTTTGACGAGGATTCGATAAATTTGAACTCTACAAAAGGGCAAAAATCTAACTGGCAGATTTTGTTTTAGGTTTAGCATATGGCCCCAAAATACTTTAAAAAATTGTTTTTATAAGTCCGAGGCTGTTGCATAAGCCTCCTAATTTTCACAGATCTCGGTGAAAGCTATAACCGAGAATGTGTTGTTAAAGATTTTGAGATGGGGGTTGGAGGGTACTGAGTCATTTCTTGAAAATTGCACAGAAAATCTGTCAAATATATATTTTAATGACAGGCCTGTGTGCAAAGTTTAATGAGTTTTTTTCCCCCCCACTTTTGTGTTTTACCCTCATGAAGGCCAAAACACTCTTCTGACGTACAGGAGATCTCGTTAACCCACTTGGAGGAAGCTCACTTCCTGTGCATTTTAAGGGATGGCAACAAAGTGATTTTACGTTTTGGGCTCTCCACCTGCCTCCCGATTTTCGGTTTCTTCCTGTTTCAATGTGAGGGGAATCGAGAAGCAGAGCAGGCTGGGAGGAAACGTTCCATTCTAAAGCAGCCACAAGAAGAAAATGGGCTCTCGCGAGGTACCCCGTCATTTTGGAAATGAATTTTTTTTTTTTTTTAGGCGGTGGGGGCAATCGCGACGACAAACATTGCTCAAAACAAGACGCCGTCACCCTGGTGGAGGTATCTAGAGCAGCCTTCATTCGAAAACAGACCAGCGCTGAGGCGGAATGACATCGTATTGCATCAAATATCATGTATGCTAATACTGTACCAATCCAACCTCGTCGGTGGCAACTAACTAAATGAAATGTAACGCACTCCCGAGCACCAGAAATGTTGATTCCCCCCCCCCCCCCCCCCCCACCATTGTGTCACTCGTCAATATTTCAAAGCTCCTCATAACGCGCGCTATTTTCCTTGCATTAAGCTGCCATCTCCCCCCAAAAGCTCGTAAATTGTGTACCATTTGAATGTCGTTACCTTCGGCGGGGCAATTACCTTTTCGCTCGTAAAGATATCAAAGCCGCTAAAATACAACTGGTCTCTTAAAAGGCACATTATGAGGCCCTTCACAAAGCGTACGGAGAGACAAAATGGCTCATAGCCCCCCCCCCCCCCCTCCCTCCCTTAGAGATCAAGTGTCTGTGTGTTATTAATGGCGGCTGTCAGAGCACACACGGCACAGTGCGGCATTGCATTAATCTGAAGAGACGCTGGGTCATTCTGGGTAATGTGGTCCTCCCCCTCTGTTCTTTTTTTATTTTTATTTTTTAAAGCCTCGTACTGCTGACGTCTTTGTAGGAAGACTGGCAAGAGCAGCACCTGGAGGACCCGAGCGAGAACAGTAAGCTATTGATTTTGGAATTAGCTTGACAGGTTGCAAAGCACTCGCCCAACTCTTTTGAGTGTCTCTTTTGTAGTTTCCATCTGGTGCCTCTTGCCACTAAAGGCAAAAAAAAAAAAAAGATTAGCGCTTTTCACCATCGTCAACAACAACCTCCTGCGACTTTGCGGAAATGGCTTATGGGCTTAAGAAGGAAATAGAGCGGCAGCTGTTACCTGTACCTGTGCTGTCGTCGTAGACCACGGTGACGGTTCTCCACTTGAAGAAGTGCACCAGGTCCAGAATGGCTCGGCTGAGGGACGAGAAGTCCGGGTACAGGCTGACGTAATAGGAATCCCTGTTGTCGGACACCTGATGCTTCCACTTCGTTTGGACGTGGGGCACTCCCAGAGCATTGCAGATGGACTGGACCGCGTTGGCCGACGAGCTGTGCGACGGTCCAAATATGGCGGCCACTCCCAGGGACAGCTGGTCACATGCTGGGTGAGGATGCGGCAAGAGGCATAAAAGTGGCAATTTCGACGCTAGGATATTCTAATGAGATCCAATAAAAAGACTGGAGCTGCCAGAGAGTCCACCTGCCTACCAAGGTTATTTTAGTTTGCAAAAACTAACCAAATAAGCAACATTGATTTTTTTTTTTTTAATGACATAAAGACTAACTCGAGTGTTAAAAAATTCCCAAACTTCTTTAACCGTTGCTGGCGGCTCACCTTTGCGGGAGGCCTCGAAGCTGTCAAAGATGTTTATTCTCTGGATGTCGTAGGTCAGCGTGGTGTTGGGGAGCAACGTGCGGTTCCTGTTGATTGTGTTCAAGGCAAATTTGAAGGCGAGTTCCTCCGCTCCCGAGGGGCCGCTTTCGATGGATTCAAATATTCCCCCTGCAGGCAGGAAAACACGAAAAAAAAAAAACAGACTTGAACAATTTCAGTCCACTCCAGCTCTTTTAATCCTAATCTAGATCAAAAATTTCTTGTTCAATTTACAATGTCGCCAATATGTTCCCTGGATCCAGATTACATTTGACATCTTTTTGGCAGTGCACAAACAAATATTCTGATGTTTCCATCACTTGGGACCGCTACATCCACTACAACAGCTTTATATATAGATTCATAACATTAAAAAAAACATACAATGCATAGCAAATGCTGGATGTATTGTCATGTAGGTGTGCCTTTAAGAGGCGGGGCTTGGTGGTCCAGTATGCGCTCACTGTTTATTTGGTTGACCTTTCTACCGACATTCAATAATCGCCGCATTTAAGGCGTTATTGAATTTTAACGCGTGTATGAGAGTAAAGAATGACTTCAAACATTGAAACAAAATGACTCAAGTTTTTTTTTTTTCTGTTGTTTTTGATGAAGACGCCATGACCCCGGAGCAGAGGAACTCAATTTCCATTATGTCCTAACGCGAACAAATTGGGATGGATACCGCAAATGGCGCGTGAAGGTGCCGAGTGGTACATTGACAAGCAACATAAGCGCATTTGGTTACCAGCACTCTTCGGTATAATTAATGACGTGCGGATGAAAGGTTGAGTTCAGTGGTGGGCGACCTTCCTTAACCGCCTCACTCATGCTTGACAGGAAAGGCTGACTTTCCCATTTCCCTCTATTGATTTCAATCAATCATCAGACCAGAAGTTAGGTGGGGTATGGGGAGGGGGGGGACAAAAAAAACAAGAGCAGCGAAGAGGTAAGCTTAGCCTGTGTTTTGAATATACAGTAAACATCTTTCTCAAATGTCACACCACACGCTCGTGTTCATTTTTTTCTTGATGTCTGCACGGAGACGATCTTAATGAGCAGGAATCGACAATAAACTGCAACCAACACACACTGTTTGAGACTAAATTATTACCGCTGAGGTATAGTTAATTTTAAAACAGCTCCCCTTGGAAATGTGGGGCTTTTCGAGTGGGGAGCTGAACAAAAGCCATTAAAGCTACAAACAATCCCCTCAGTATCGTTTGCAACATTAAATAAAGGAAAAGAAACGCTTGCATTGATTTTCTTCAACGATTTTCTTTTTCTTTTTATAACAAGCAGAAAATATCAATGAAATAGGAGTGTATGAAATGATTTGTTCATTGTTAATTAAGATAACTAGGATCCCCTGCCATCTTCCGGTTAATATTAATTGTGTACCACAAAAAAAGAAAAATGAGTCAGGACCCAATAAAAATACGAATACTCTGAAGAGGTGCAGCTGTTTTGAGAAACTATTTATATAATTGATAACGAAAACTCCAATTCACGGTGCCAAGAGGATTTAATACTGTATTATGTAACGTTTTTATGTAGAAATGAGGTAGGACTTGGCTTTGGGGGCAATATTTTCTTATCCAATCGTTTTCAATTTTAGATTTGTTTGACATAATCAATAATTATAACAATAATAATAATAAGGTAAAAAAGTCAATTTCCCCAATGTTTTTTCTTTTTTTTTAAAGAATTCAAGCATTCAAACCCACGTATGTCTTTATGTATTTAAAAATGCGGCCCGGTAGTCCCGTGGTTAGCACGTCGGCTTCACAGTGCAGAGGTACCGGGTTCGATTCCAGCTCCGGCCTCTCTGTGTGGAGTTTGCATGTTCTCCCCGGGCCTGCGTGGGTTTTCTCCGGGTGCTCCGGTTTCCTCCCACATTCCAAAAATATGCATGGCAGGCTGATTGAACACTCTAAATTGTCCCTAGGTGTGAGTGTGAGCGTGGGTGGTTGTTCGTCTATGTGTGCCCTGTGATTGGCTGGCAACCGATTCAGGGTGTCCCCCGCCTACGGCTGGGATGGGCTGCAGCACCCCCCGCGACCCTAGTGAGGATCAAGCAGTATGGAAGATGAATGAATGAATAAAGGACAGAAAATGTCTGGCACCTTGTTCGAGAGCAAAAACGACAATGACGAGATCGAGAGGTCCTGAAAACAACATTTGAGCAAGAGCGGCAACAAGGTCAATAATCCGACAAGAGACTGCCAAAGCAGACTTTGTCCACTTGGATGACCAAATGGGCAGCAGGTGTGCAGGTTGGAAGGAAAGCCCTCCACAAGAACCCGATCGTGGCCCTTATTTGCACGAGACGTAACGCAAGTAACGAGGTTTGCGTTGGGCGTACAGTGAGCCATTTCCATAGATTCTCACTTTCCCCTCGAGGCCTACTAGAGAGCTGAACGCGGTTCAACTAAGTGGAAATAGATGAAAGGTGGTGGCGTATGAATTTGAACTCATCAAGTCACTTAAGTACAGGCTGTTTGGTTATGCTGTCATTGAGTAAGCTACTGAAATAGAAATAAATCTATTTATCTATCACATCTCACTTTCATTTAAAGGGGGGAAAAAAATAGTAGAAAAAGGCCCGAAAGTTGCAATGCACCATGATTGGAATCACATCAGCCGCAGCTAATAGACAATGATTACGCTCTGGCCTCACGGCCTCTTGCGAGCAGGCAGAGGCTCACTCGGTGTATTCAAGCAGACTTCAAATGAGCAGCGGGGGTGACACTCTTACCTTCTTTGCCACATTCTGCATGGCCCGGACATGAAAGTGGGATTGAAAAGGGACGGAAAACCAACAGCAAATCTTTTTTTCTATGGGTTAAGTTGGGCAAATTTCAAACTTTAAAAATCCAACCGAACAGTGTGTCACTTATTCTGTTCAAGCGTGGTGGGGAGTTGGAGTCTATTTCAAGTGACTTCAGGCAGAGGGTGGAATACACTCTGTCGGGACCGCTCGCCAGTTGAAGCGCTTTTATTTTGAAAATATGTATTCGTTCGGCCATAGTTGTAACCGAGGAAGTCCTTCACACTTCAGAGAGAATTCCTCAGGTAATTTTTCTCGGTTAAGTCACTCATTTGTGTGGATACACGCTGCTAGGCAGAATTTGCGAAGCACAACTAATTTGTTCTTGAAAACGATGCTGCACTGTCAACTGAACAGGAGAGAAAGGACAGGGAGACTGGGCAGCAACGCAGTCGTACAAACATACTCGCCGAATGACTCCACAACTATCGGGCTTCCTCATTAGGTACGTCAATTTTGTTCGCAAGATTGAACCACTAACTATTGAAGAAAAAGACACTCCTGAGCGTGCAACAGCCTAATGCTAAATCATTTTAAGATTACACCAGCATGGGGAAAACTCATTTAGGCGTGTCCTGGGAGTCGAAAATTAAATTACTCGGCGAAATTATCAGATAATAACTCGCTAATTCAATTCGGAAACGACTCCTACATGTTGGGTGGCACCTTTCAAAGAAACAGATGCAAAATTGTTTTCACGTGCTTAATTTATGCAGCGGAGCTGGTGTGGTATATTTTTTTTCTTTCTTTCTTTCTCGCAAGAGCACTTTCATAATTGAAGCAAAATAGCCTCTGTCCTGTCCTGTCCTTTCACAACATGTTGTTTTGGTCCAAATGACTGCAGGTGCAGGTGTGTGAATCATAGCGGCGTTTGGTGTGTGTGCGTTTGTGTGTGTGTGTGTGTGAGTTGAGCGATAGAGCCGCCATCAGAGTTACGGGTGTGAATAATGGCGCAAATGAAAGCTCGGCGTGAGTTAATGTGAGATAATCACCTTTTGGGAGAAAACAGGTCTGCCGATTTGAGTGTTTCACTATGTTTGTGTATGAGCTCTCCTATTCTCTTGAGCAAGCTTGTGTGTGTGTGCGTCTATCTGTGCGTGTGTGTGTGTGTGTGAGCGCCAAAGAGTGAGAGGCGAGTGGAAATGAAAGTGCCGCGTGGGAGGGTGGTTTTCTATGTGTGCTTTACTCCCTTTAATATACACACGGCAAACTGAGTGCGTTGATATGTTGCAGAGAAAATTGGTTTATTATCTTTTTTGGGTGGTGGGGGGCTGGGGGGGGGGGTAATAGTAAACACACAATCGTAACTCTGAAGTCACGTTCATTCCTTTTGAATTGGAAGTAGAATTTGATGCACGGACAGCGAAGGGGAAGGTTGGCCGGTTACGCGATGCACGAAAGTACAATTAGCTTTCTTTACTCAAGGATGCTGACGGGAGATTGAGTCAGATATGTTGCCATGGCGACGAGCGCATCGACGCCACGGCTGAGAGGTAGCGGCGCTTTAGGAGCGCGAGCGGCTGATTGGTAGAGGAAGGACGCCGAGATAGCGCGGATGGGCCTGTCTCCGACTGCCTGTGTGACTAATGACCGGCGGCGTAGCTGCGGGATGGTGGCGGGGCCCCGCGCTGCCATGGCAACCGGCGTACAAAAGCGTCGTTAGGCTAAGTGGCCCAGGTGAGTGCATGCAGACTCTAGGTCAGGCCGTAAAAGCCCCTCGACCGTCACCTATTTCGGTTTTTGTGGGGGTCACACTATGTGATGGAACCCCCCCCCCCCCTCCCACGTAAATTCCCAGAGGGAACGCTCCCCCTGTATGTTTGCCTGGAAATGCGTGATGATTCATGAAAGCCACCCCCGCTCATTAATCTGCCGCTTCCGTTGTAATGGACTGACCTTCAAACATTACACTGGAAGACCACCGACAAGTATGACCAACACACTGCCGACATCGCCCAGTTTGGATAGTGTCAGTGTGTAGGAATAAAAATATGAAATCAAGCCTTTTTTTTTTTTTTTTAGGGCTTGTGCAGCTCTCGAAATGGCAGCAAAGTACCCTTTCCAGGAATAATCACCAATTGCTCATTCCTTTACAATTCTGTCAAATGTGCGAAAGCGAGCGAGCGATCGATCACGTTTTGAAGCAAATGGGGCAAAATGGAGTGCAATACTGTCGAATTATTCTCGACACATTTTTTTTTATGTCGACGGCATAGCAATGGCCTCCGTCTCCTTTCACGACGCCTTTTGGCACACATATTTTGCGGAATACAGTGAAACGCCTTTTGTGGTCGATTATTTTGATGAAAGCAAATGACCATTTAAAAAATCTGTTTTTTAAAAATAGTTTTACCCTTCCCATATGCTTTCAACACATTTGAAACATATTTGACTGCCCACAAAAAAATAAATTTCAAGGACCAATTGGATTTAAAAAAAAAAAAAAAAAAAAGAGTATCTATCTTAGCGTCCTTCACTGCATGTCTCTTTAAGAGCCATGGCAATGTCAAGAATTTTCATTACAATAAAAACCCTTTTTGATTTGATTCAAAACATTAAAAAAAAATTAATAATGGAAACAAATCAAGTTGTCAAGGTGTCACCATGTGTGCTCAGAAAAAAAAAAACACATCAATGAACCTCGGCCAGCATTACGATAAGTGAGCAGAATGTTGTTTTTTGAGAGCGCACACGATCCCTTCCCTGTCAGACCCGAGCATTTTGACACCGAGCTCAACTGTCCCCTGACACTCGGGGCCGCTAAGCCTCCAGCTGACTCAGACACTTGAAGTGACGCACGCGAGCACACACAATCACGCGCTGGCACCGTTGAGCCTAAACCGAGCTGTCAGCCACAAAACAAGCCAGGCTGGGGAAAAGGGGTGCGTTGCAAGGCCACACCTGTGGCGCTCGCTGCAACTTTCACAACACTCCGTCTCGCGAATGCAACAAAAGTACAAATGCGTTGTTAGGTGGATTTGTCAAAATCCCGTATTTTCCGCGCGATAAGGCGTTTCGCAGTATCGGGTGCACCTTCAATCAATGGCATATTTTCAAACTGTTTTCACATGTAGGACGCACCGCATGATAAGGTGCATAGGATAGGAGCTACAATAGCGTTTGCATTATGCCTCCACTAGATGGAGCTACACTAAAGGGAATACAATACAATACAATACAGCTTTATTTGTATTGAGCTTTCACAACTCTGCACGATGCATCTAAAAAGTGAATTACGATAGAAGGGAACCTGTACCGTCATATTTTTTACACAAGGCTGCCTGAATTCTCACTCAGGAGGTCCAGAACAAGTCAGCCTTTTTTTTACCAAACGGTCCATCTCATCAATTTCCTATTAGGACTGTGTGCACACTTTAATTAGAAAACGTGCTGCCAAGCTGACCCGGTTCCAACAAGAGGCACCGGTGATCGTATAACATGTATTCACGGGGAGCGCCGGCAACAGATGTGCGCGTTCTCGCCGCTCTCAATAATGTGCCAGCTAACTCCGCTAAATACGTGCTAATTTGCAAGGCCTCACAGTGGCTGCGGTCAACTACCAGCTGACATTTTGTGTGCTAATTTGTCAAGGAGGGAGCCCTTTTGGTGCTAATTGTGCCAAATTGTGAGTACACTTCTACGGGCCCCCGCGTGCCAGACTCTCAAATGACTTCACGTCCGCTCGCAAGCTCTTCTCTGCACTCATTTGCGAATGTCGCTGAATAATAAAACAGCAAAGAGGAAGAGGACGCACGCAAACGCAACTACTTTTAAAAACGGAAAATACCACCAGCGCGACATGTTGGTTATCGATACCAATACGTTATGTCGATATGGGCAAAAGTGCTGATACTACAACAGCCGATACTCATTCACCAGCATGACGTATACCTTCCGAATAGGAGCATTGTCAGCCCATTTTTAGGTGACCGCAAATTTTGCATAATGGATAATAAACTGTTCCAACAACTTTTTGATTTGCGTTTTGTTTTTGTTTTTTTACTTCAAGCAGGTGTGAGTTTTATTTTTTTTTAAATGCGTCATATTAGTTTCGTGTTTAGTAGTTTTATAGTAGTATTATTTTAAATATTTGGAGTATTTGTTGAGTGATAGATTAAAAAAAAGGTGCATTGTCCAGTAAATTCCAGAAATACCGAAATAAAAACTTAAAATGAATCCCAAAAGCGGATTTAAGATATTTATTGACAAAGATGACAACGAAGGACATTTTTTGCTTAAATTACGATTTGAATAAATGCGAGATGTAATTTCAGTTAGCTTTCTTTTTTTTTTAAAAGCATTTTCATTGTCATTTAACTGTGTGAAGAAAATGTTTTCCGCCCCCCCATCCCCTTTTTATTTCTTAATTTCTTTAAGTATGATAACCTTGGCAAGTAGGTGCGCATATTCTAGTCATGTTTTGAATTTCGCGTTTTGCTTTCAAAACAACTTTGCTTAATTACAATGGTGCTCGCCCGTGATCTGCGTGGCCTTTAAATTGACATTTTGCAGACAGACACTTTTTCCGCATTGAACTCCTTGGCAATTTGGTCCGTTTCATTGTATTTTCAGTCTTTCAAAGCTGCTATTTTTCACCTGTTTGACCCTGCCTGACTGGCGGGTTCATTGAGACTGACATTTAACGTTTGCATTGGCAGTCGCTTGGCGGCTCCGTGTGGTGTGTTGAGGGACACCTCGTAAATGAAGGGTGAAAGTCTTCTTTATGTCGGTAAGGATTGTAAGACGACTGCAAAGAGAGATGACATTTGTGCCGGAGTTCTTTGGCGAAGCACACATATGCGATCACATAGTTATAGCGATTGCTTATGAGTTCATTTACCATAACACTCAGCCGGGTGACCGAATTCCATCGCCTCCTATATCATGATCTCTGTTTCGATCTATTACTTTGAGAGAGATATGAACACGAACAAAAGCGAAATACCGTATTTTCCGCGCCATAAGGTGCACCTAAAAGCCTTCCCTTTTCTCAACAGCCGACGGTGCGCCTTATAATCCGATGCGCCTTATATAGATCAATATTCTGATTTCTTGGACATAGTATTTGAAAATTTTCTGCCAAGCGCTTTGTTCCAGCTGCAGCATTTGTGAAAGCTCAATACAAATAAAGCTGTATTGCATTGTATTTCCTTTAGCGTTGCTCCATCTAGTGTTTGCATACCGCAACAGTAGCCACTATTGTAGCTTCGATTCTATACGTCTTATAACGCGGTGCGCCCGATATATGAAAACCGTTTTAAAATAGGCTATTTATTGAAGGTGCGCCTTATACTGCGAAGCACCTTATACTGCGAAGCGCCGTATTGCGCAGAAAATACGGTTAATCCACTCAAGGATTAGTAAAGTATAGTGTGGTGTTACGATTTTCATTCGTGCAAATGAAACATAAACCAGCATGCAAGCACTTCATGATCTGCAAGATAAAGCACTTATTACAGTAGGGATTTTTATTCTTTTTTTTTGTAAGTGCTTTTCCAGGAGAGAACATAATCAAGTCCTGTGAAACCATGTTCAGTTTTTTTTTTTTTGTAAATTTGGCTTATTTCATGCAGGTCCAAGTACAGAATATCCAAAAGAAGTCAAAATAAATCCCAAACCAAGGGCAGGACCCCCATCGCCAATGAAAGAAGGCAAAGTGTGCAGGGGAATGAAAGTGCGATGATTGAATATGGAGCAGGCGAGGGGATTTTGGAAAAGTCGGTATGAGAAATAGAAGGACCGGGAAGAGGTGAGCGTGTTTTGTAGCGTGTAACATTCCATGTATAAAAATGAGAATTGCCAACACTGTAGCCTCCAGGTTGGAAAGTTCAAGTACATATCCTCATAAGAAATGCCACGCTCGCAGTGCTGATACGCAGGACAAAAAAAATTATAATTGGAGGTTCCGATTCACGAGCCGAAAGCGAACGGATACCAAGGTTAGCATTAATGTTGACACTTAAAACTATTTCTTTCAGTGGCCCTCGTATCTTATCAAACGGCCACATATGGCGCAAACACACCCGCTCGGCGAATAGAGTCTGTTTCCTGACGGCCTCCGCAGGTGACAGATGGCGACCCCGCAGCACGGCTCGCTTTTAATCAAGAGCGATATGCTAATTATCGTCTGCATGCGGAGAGAGCGGCGAGTCAGTCCATCCTTGGCAACGTTGTTTTGAATGTCTTTTTTGAATGTTGATTTCGCTGGATTTCATGGGCCCTGCCGTTGTGATGAAATCGGGGCGCGATGGGAGTTTTTACGGTCACGCGAACCCGGGATATAACTTAACTTGTCGTGTTGTCATTAGATTATTTGCAGCAGCTTTTTTAAAAAATCATTACGCTGACATAAAAACACAAAAATCAAGTTTTTATGAATTGCGAAGAAAGCCAGTTTCAGTTTTATTTTGAATTATTATTCGGAGTGTTCCAAATTTCCGATCAGGGTTTTATGCCGCCGATCATCCCTGAGCGAGATCAGCCAATCCCGATCATACGGATTACGATCATACGGCAGATTTTTTTTTTTTCAGTTTAGAGCTGCTCACTCATGATTATTTAAATAATGAATGAATCTGCCTCATCTCTTTATGAAAACATTTTAATAATTAACAATGACTTTCTTTTGTTGATTTCATTTGCATTACTCACGCTTCAATTTTCATTTACGGCAGTAAAAAGGTTGGTTGATTTTTTTGGGGGGGGGATTAACTTCTCATTTCCCTTTCATTTGTTCCGATGAAGGAAAGAAAAAAAACGTACAATGCATTCATTATGAATTCCGTTTCATTTATTTAAACATTTCAAGGAAATCACTTTGTTTTATTTCTTTGACTTTAATAACCAATATCCACTTTAATGGGAATTTTAAACAACCCACATTTTTCATTCAATTATCACATCGTTATTTTTACATCTCTCTTTCTCTCCCCGTCTGTCTATCATTTTAACCTCATTCAACCATTTAGCAGCGAGGTAACGAAAGAAAAATCCATTATTGTTGCAATTAAGTGCCACACTATTGTTCGGCCGCTCCTTTTCCTTTATTCTAATTCTCACTCTTCCCCCTGCTCATCACCCCGTCCATGTTCCGCTCTCTCTCCTCTGCATTGTAAAATGAACAAAATGTCTGTAAAATTACACTTTCTTTCTTGTCGAGAGGCAGATGTTATCCACCAGCAGAGCCAAGAGGTCACAAATTAATTCAGGTCGAAGCTCTTTAATGCTCACAGCTGGTTTGGACCAAAGGGAGGCGGGAGTCAATTTTACAAGGGAGTTCATCCTTACATTTGAATAACCTTGTTACTGAAATATAAACGGTAACGCGTAAGCACACCGTTCGTGTCACTTTGTTTGACACTTTCAGAAAAGTATGGAAAATTAGGGAAGCAACGTTTTCGAAACAGCTCTCCGGATGATACAGTGCCCCCCCCCCCCCAACTACGCAACGCAGGCGACACAAGGTAATCATGGCAGCGAGTACAAAGACATGAGGGGAGGAGGCGAAACAAAGGCGGCGCACAGACAAAGGACAGTGAAGGACAAAAAAAAACAAAAACAAGGAGGAGGAAGAAGAAGAAGAACACCTTGGAGGCGAGAGGCAAGTAAGTCCAGTACATTGTAGGAAGTTATCTTGCAGCACTTAAGAAGTGAACCAATGGAGGAATGAAAAACATCAATAGATGGACTGCAGGGGGTTGATACAGTATCGACTTTAGATGTAAGGAAAGTAAACACGCAAGTTTGACAACGCCGAAGATATACTGTCAGCTTGCAACTGGAAAACTTTGGAGTCGAGCTACTTTGTATCTCAAGGCACGGATGTACTTGCAGAAAGTTTTTTTTGTGTGTGTGTGTGTGGAGCAGCTTTGCTAATCAATGACGGACGGTCCGATAATTTCTACTGTGCTTTAACTCATTCAATACCAGCCAATTCTGGACCAAGTCTGAAAGGACGTTTAAAAACGTCTTTGGGAGTGAATGAGTTAATTTACGTCCAAGTCATTTCAAATTCATCTCAAATAACCTACCCTGCCCCCCACTGTCCAAAAAAACCCCACAAAAAAATAAAATAATAATAACAACCTTTTGCAATTTGGGTTTCCACACCGCTGTCCAAAGTATTGTAATTTCAGACATTTACGCCGTCTCAAAAAGCACAACTTCACACTGTGTCAACAGGTGATGTCCAAAGTCTGAGTAAGCTGTCAGAAGAAATCACCTCCACCTCCCCAAAATAAATATCAAAACGGTTCACTGAAGAGAGAAAATGGGGAGGGGATGGGTGAGGCAGGAAGAAAAATGGATGGCAATGATTTTAAAAACACACACACACACACAAAGGGGTTCAAGGAAGGCAGATGAAAGCCACTCAATTAAAAGACAGTCCACGAGCTGAACAGAAATCTACACGCACACACTCCTGTCCACGTCTTCCAGCCCGAGGGCAGGAAATTGTCAGTTCCTTCGTGCTGTAGTTATCAGGCCACCGAGCAGGCTGCACGCAATACCCGACAAACACAACTACAGGTGCAAGTCGATAAGCTGCACTTTGCTGCAAAGGTGTGTCCATTTCTCATTCTTTGGCACAACAAAAGGCCAATTGCGGCACGGCAACCTGCAGCAGCGAGGGGTGAACAGAAATGAAAGTCAAAGGCACCGATTTAGGGGGGGGGGGGGGGGGGGAATAAGCCAAAGGCTAATGGATTCCAAAGGAAAAGGGAGGATGAACGGAAACAGTGAAATTGGTGGAAAATTAAAGATTTTATTATTATTTTTTTAGATCATGCGTCTCACGTTGGTTATCACCCCGCTGAGTGGGAAAATGTAGAGCTTTTTGTTTTAAAAATAAAAAGGGAAAGATGAGTAGACAGCCGTCGTTTGGCAGATTAAATTCTACACGTTTTCGTCGAATTCCAAAACTGATCAGGCGTGATGGGAAAATCAAGAGCGTGTCTGAGGACTGAAGAAGCATAATGAGTTTAAAATTTTAAAAATAAAAAGAGATCAAGCCGGTAATAGCATCACAAGCACTAAAGATTAAACAAAGTTGTTAAAGGGCCACGTTTGTGACTAAAACTTTCAGTCGATTGAAGACTTTGAATCTATTTAGTTACCTCTGGTGTATCCCTGAGTTCTGTGATAAAAACGTAAATGGAGTGCGCCTTCTGCACATTAAATTGCGACGTCAAAGAACAGATCGTAAAAGGGGACATCCTACTTGACATTGGATCGTGAATGGTGGATAAAGGCAGCGCTATTGATTGAATGCAGATGACGTAAGCCAATCCGCCTGAATCGTTGCTCCTCCCGTGTCCTTGGTTCACTATTCAAACAGGTTGTGCAGTCAAATTCGCATTTCCTTCTGTTACGCTGGCAAAAGAAGATGGTGAAACTCGCTCGCGGCTAGCGTCATAGCAACAGGGCATGTGGGGCTTTTTACCCAATTACTTGACCTCCGCGGCTTCGATGCTTTCATTTACTGTATGATGCCTTTTTGTGTTTTCTTGGCTTGGAAGTCACATGAATTGCCTCGGTGGGGCGGGGGCCGCCCTCTAGGGTTGGGGGGGGGGGTGGTGTTGTGACGTCTCTGACGAGAGGCAATCACTTCTTAGGGTTATTCATCACAAAGCAAGTAAAGATTTAGCCTGGCGGCAATTAGCACTACTGGCGGCGGTCACAATGAACCATTGTCATGTTTGTTTCCCCTCCTTCAAGCAGTAATCATATAAGTTTAATTACCACGGGTCTCTTGTGTACTCTCTGTAAACCAGACAGTGGTGGCCGTTCTTCCCCTCCTATCCTAAACACGATCAGAAACACTGACCTACATTCACAAAACGTTCATATTTGATCCATGAAACATGAAAATAGCAAAGAGCAGTCAAACGGACAATCAGCAATGCATTGCAACGGCTGACTGGTGACTCGGCATTCTGGAAATGACGTTACTTGCTGGAGATTGCTGAATAAACGCATTTTCATTGTTAAGCGCGTTCTAAGGGTCTAACTATAACTTGGTTGTGTTGTGTTAAAAAATAATCGTAATAATAATAACCAAAGTATGCTTGATATTGTTTTAGCCCCGAGTATTGCTCAAAAGATGGGTGGCTAACTTTACTTCACACCTGACCTTTAACTAAACTGACGCTAGCCGCTAAAGAAATGTCGCAAGCTTAGCCAACGCAAAATGCTAAAAGTAGCTAAATTGCATTACAGCAACAGTACGTATCTCAGTCACATTTATCCTCTCAATTCCTTCCTCTCACACACACACACACACACACACTTTTATTCTATTGCTGCCAAAAACAAGGTGATACCTTGTGCTATGTTAGCTGTTAGCAACTTCTGTAGAACTCCGAAGTCTAGATCAGAAACCAAAGTTGCTGCCGCTCGTGAGCAGCCCACAACACGTTTTTAATCCAATCCCTCACGCTTGCGCCTTGTTCACGTTCTCACAGATGGTAACCTGTGATAGATGCACACAAGCGGCGCCATCCGGGACTTGGCGCCGTTAACTTGCCGCAGCTGCCAGGGTTTTTCTTTTTTTTTTCTTTCCATTTTCCTTTTAGCAATACAAACATTGATTTTTTTTTCTTCGTCTTCTGATTCCTAATGTCTCACAGTCGGGTGGAAGTGGAGACAGCCAAATGTGCCATGATTCAATATAGAGAAGCATGGATGAAGCAGGATGATATGATATAAATGTGGGATTTATAGAGTTCAGTCCCTTGCGTTTTTTACGGGTATTTGCTTTACTTACAGTGGACCTTCTGCAGTGGAAGACCCCAAAAGTGTTACAACTGGAGTTCAGTCAAAATGTTGGGAGAAAAATAATGTCTCCACTCTGGGTTACACGTAACCCATATTGGCTGAAATGGCTAAACCTAAAGGAATCGAGCCAAACTTATTTATATTCGGCACATTGGGTTGAGGATTTGAGCCAGCAGCATGGGTCAATATTTTGACCTAATACGGGGTAACAACTACCCATACTGGATGAAATCGCTAACCCAGTGCTAGGTCTCAAAGGGATCAAGCCAATGCTTAAAGAAGACAACTTTGACCTGTCACTCGAATGACACGTTTGACAATTTTTACACCGGATGCACTTCCTGAGGCATTTTGATCCAGTTTTGAAAACGACAGCAGCTAGGAATCAGCATATGGCTCATAAGGGCTTGCTTTGGGACCCAAGTGGAAGCTCCAATGTGCCCTGACCAGGATTGGAAAACCCGATCCCCTTGTCCACAGCCGCCGGGATGTTATCCACCAAGGAATCCACCACCAATGTTACATTAAATTTGCTCAGTCGTACACAAGACCTGTTTCCAAAATGGCGGCTGCCCAGGCTGCCCAATTCAAATCTTCAACCCAATCTGCTGGGTCAAAATACTTCACCCAATCTTGGAATTCAATCTGCTAGCACAGTTTTACTTCACAATAATTGAATGGACCGTCCATTGTGGCTTGTTGTTATTATTATGATTATTATCATTATTATTATTATGCAGTGCCTTATTATGGATTTTGGTTAGTTTTTTTTCTGAATCATAAGGACCTTCCTCTTCTTTCTTTTTTTTGTACTTGCTCCAACTGAACATGCTCTCCTCTGGCTTTCTTTTTTCTTTTTAGCCCAGCGTGACATCAAATTTCCCTCCCCCCCCCGATCCCCCATGCTCATCTTCCCCGGGTTGGAGCGTGGAGCTGGACAGATCCACGTGTCCTGCGTTTCCTTCCATGTGAGTGATCTCAGCTTTGACCTTCACTCAGCGCTGAGCTGGACACGGCGAGGAAGCAAGAAATGCAAGCACGGGGGGCTCCTCTCGCGGAGCAAGCTCTCTCAGAACAATCGCATACATAGCCCCTCACTCGGCAGGGAAACACTTGAATTGCGACCACCTCGAGTGAAAGGTTAGGGGGAAAAAAAAAATGTTTTGGGGGTTGGGTTGATTGGATTAGACCGTAAAAAGTGAGCCTCAATGCCAATGCTGAATACAACCAACGTATAAACATGTCTTTAATGATGATTCCCATTTGGATGTCTGTACCATGAATCTGTCATCAATGCACCGTTTGAGGCAAAACCTTCAAAGACGGTAAACACATTTTTAGAAATCCATCCAGATCATATCCGCCGCTTCAGGTCCATGTGCGCTGCTGCATGCTAATGTCAGCGCAATCTCCTCTTTGTTCTTGAAACCCACAGTAGATATTTTTAAACCGTGGAAATCATTTGCCAGCAGAGAGGAGATGGTTTCATATTTCTATAAGCTACGCCACGCAGGGCCAAGTGACACATGAATATTCTAAGCAGCTTTGTGCCTCTTTAAATGTATTTGCGCTGAATGTGCTGGCAGTGGGCCCGGGCCGTGGCTGGGGCGCCGGGTGTTATCTCTAATTCTTGCAATCCTAAACTAAACTCCGCCATGGTGATAATTCAGCCTGGCACAAAGCAAAAAAAAAGAAGCTGAGTTAATTAACTCCAACTACTCCCCTTGCATTCTCTTTCACTTTGCATGTCCTCGGAACACCCTAAATTTCTCACAGTGGCCACGGGAGACCCCACCCACTGCCCTCTCCCTTGTCCACTGCGTGTTAAAGACTCAGATGGACGCAGCTCTGCTCGCATTTCCGCTAAACAATATCACGAAGAGCATCATACAAGCGTTCTTTCTTTTTGTCAGTAAAAGGTAAGCTGTTTTCCATTCAAAAGAAAAACTTCATCTAGTTATTAAGTGGATGTTTCATCGTTTGTAACACCGATCAATGTTTTTGCCAATGTTCTGTCACGTTACAGATCCAACTTGTAACTGCATCACACTCAGTTCAAGTTTGTACATTTTCTGCCCTGCCAATTTGAAATCATGTCCTGTTGTTGATTAGACGGATGGATTTTTTTTTCTCAAATATGATTCATTGCTTTATGCAAAAAATAAAATAAAAATAAAAACAAAAAACATTAACTATTCAATTGTTCATTGCAGTTGTACATGCTAGCTAGCTACGACAACCCCAAAGTATGCACTGCGCATACCATAAGATGCTAAAAATAAAATGTACATTGTTTAAAATCCCCGGGGAAGTGCATGCAGTCACGATTATGCTATCCGTTAATGTTGACACAATTGGAGCAGCACGCATTATGCCTCTGGACCTCACGTTTGGTCTGGCTATGGCCGCCGATGCTAACATTAGCTTGATTGCTAGGTTAGTGTTGGACGCTACAGTGTTACATACCTCAGCGTTTTTTTACTGTTGCCCCACATATCCACAAATAAGTTTACAATAGGTCTAACAAATGTGTTTTCATAAGTTTAAATGTGTTTAATGTTGGGGGGGGCGACTAAATGGAGGAAACTTTCACTCATCATCGGAAGAAAAATAAACATCTCAATGTTGATTTTCTGTCTTTTTCTCATCTTCCAGAGGCATTTTATGAATAACAAAAATAACTAAAGTGAAATTAGATCACATTTTCGACTGTGATTCATTTTTTATTTTTTTTTATGTGAATGAATAAATGAGCTCCGTTCCTATTTGCTCATCGGTGAGCTGCCGCGTGACGCCACTTCTTGCCGCATTCCGCCTCATTTCACTCTTACCACCACCCCACCAAAAAAAACCCCCAAGTGAACGGTTATGACGGCCCCCTATCCAAAGTGGCCGTTTTCCAGGAAGTGGCTAAATATTTACTTGAGCGGCTCCGAGACGTCCTTGCTGTATCCATGACTACAACATCCCGTTTAATGCCCTCCGTAGGCACGAGTGAGCAGGATATAAAGGCGCAAGTGTGTTTTATTACGCCGTGTAAAAAGCCGCAGCAGTTCCTATAAAAATGCATGTATCTTCAGCTGATGACTATAAAAGCTCGTCAAGCATTCTTTTGCGCGACAAGGTGAGGCCGCCGCTACACGAAGCAAGACAAAAGGCCACTGTTTTCTTTCATGTTCCAACACGCTCCCGTGCGCGCTTGTGAGGACAAGCGTCTGACAGGAGAACAATACTACGGGCACCGTGCGGGGCCCGCCTGTCTTGGCACAACACAACCGGGCACCGGAAGAAAACAGACAGGCCCAAGGGGAGCTGACCTCCTCGTTTCGGACGCCTTTTCTGCAGTTCTGCAGGAGCAGCTGGGATTATTTGATGACTCAGTGCATCCCAAATGGACAGGACATGCACTGGAAAAGGACCAATGATGCTCTAGAGGCTCTCGGTACATTTTCCTTATGTGATGACCCCACCCCCGTAGCTGTCATCTATTTTTGTATGGAGAGAAGACAGCACTGTATGCAAAGTAGGAAAAGCGTCACACTGTTTTTGTCCTTAACCCTTCCATGCACCAAAAATGATAACTTGTAATCTGGTTATGTGAGAAACTGTCCACTGTAGTCACTTCCGTCCCTGAAAGGATAATTGTCAGTGCTGATGACATGAAAGTACGCCGTGCTTTTATTTCTACTTCATAAAAACAGATCGTTATGGCATAAATAAAACGGCGTAACAGCTATTTACACTTTTTTTTGGTTCAAATTCAATGAACATTGTGCTGCTCCTTCTGCTGTTTGAATGTGTGTGTGCCATGGCCACCTGGGGGCAGTATAAGGCACAATTACATCAGTCGCAAATCCAAGTGTTGCGTTAGTTAATTCTAACTGAAGTCAGTCAAAAAGTTGTTTTTCACATTAATTCACAATTAGTTTATTTTTGAAAATCATTCAGCCCTGGATAGATTGTTAGCTTATTTTTCTACATGCGTTTGTGTTCATATATCCATCACTTGAATTGTACTACTGTCTTGTACAATTAAGTTCAGCATTGCGTTACCGGTTCTCACACGACCCCTTTGGAAATTAATTAGCGGTTGTTCATTTAAAAAAAAAAAAAAACAACAAAAAAACACTTGCATCTTCAATTCAAATTGTTTTAAAATCCAATATGTTATTCAGACAAGAGTCATGGCAGTGTAAGCGAGGGGGGACATGCGTGTAATTGGATATCCTCAGATCCGTATCAGGTCTTGATTACGCATTTTCTAAACTGCTTATTCTGTTCAAGGTCGCGAGGAGCTGGAGTCTCTCTCTCTCAGCCAATTTCATATCCTCTAACGTGGGTCTACCCGAAATCCGCTTTAGCCTTTTGGTGACACTTATTCCAAAAATAAGAAGCAGCCTCAATGAGGGCTGTTGAGAAGAATGTGAGAAAAGAAGGACAATATACAATAGAAATCTGCAAGGAGACACTTGTCGCGAGTTGGCAAAGGGAGTTTTGTTTGTCTTCCTGTTTTCCAACATAGTCAACACTTCTTTTTATTTTTTTTATTTTATTTTTGTTTATACTTGGAGACAATTAAAAACTACAAATGGGAGATCATAGACGGCAACGCAAATTGCCTTTACATTAGGCCATTAAAATTAACGGCAAAAGGTCATATTATTGTTAAATAATTTTTATCCTTATACAATGATTAATTTGTTTTCCCTTTAAATAGAAGGTGAAACACATCCAATCAAAATTGAAGGTTGGCCACCATTCAGTACAACAATGTCAAGCGCAAACAATACTTTCACAATTAACAACTGTGACATTTGTAGCTTTTCAAAGAGGATAAAGAAGATATGCCTTTGAGTATTGCAACACTGTCAGTCCACATTCGTTGCTGCACCATTAGTGTCCAAATATCTGGTCCTGAAATTAAAACTGTTATACCACTGACAAACAGATGCGATTCGTTAACCCCTCTTTAGCGTTTTACATTATGTGTTAGCATTAAGCTAGCTGACCTAAAGGCAGTGTGATGTGGTTGTTTTTAAATACACAACCTGTCATTCTCCTTATTTTTTTGTTTAGTTTGACGATTGATTCCAAGTGGGGGCGGCATTAAATAGATTGAAGCGGCTCAAATCTTGGAAAAAAAAAATCCTAAATTGCAACGAAATTGCTAGAATTGTCATGATTAATAAATACATGGCACAGACTTGGAAAAAATCCCACAAAAATATTTAAATGTGCTGCATTTGAATGGATATGTGCAAGCCAGGTATGTGCAAATACCAATGTTCAACAGAAGCTTCCTGCCTTGCTGCCCAAAAAAAGCAAAGTCTCTGTTCAGGGTGCTGAAAAAAGTGTCTCAGAAGCGCCAGAATTGACATTTTTTAGCAGGTTTTATGGTCTGGCACCAGAAGAGGGCCGTGGAAGAAAACGATTATCAAATTTATCCTGCAGCCAAATGTTGCTGGTGACACGAATCACCTATTATCTGCCGTGAATATCGACTCTGATGCCTGTCTGATGGCAACCTGCGCACGGGCCACATGCTTCTCATCAAAATGCGCAGGGCGACAAAAGCCAGAAAAGATCTTATCTCTTGTGATTACACACATCGGCCACCACATTTGGTACCCCTGACATGCTCGAAAAAAACGCATTTCAGTCTAAGAATTGCTCAAAATTTCATCGTGCTGCGTTTTGATCGACACTGTCAGATATCTATCAATCAATTGTGATTTTCACATATAATTATAGTCATGCGTCAAATTTATATAGCACTTTCATGCACTTCATGACCTCATAACATGATAAGCTATCCACTGTAGTGACCGCTGTCCCTGAAAGGGTTTTATATATATATATATATATATATACTGTATATATATATATATATATATATATATATATATATTCAGAAGTTGGGGGAAACTTTGCCATGAAGATGTTCCTTTAACTGTCAAAAATTAGGGCTCAGCAGACATCCTGACCTCGACTCGGAGGTGGCTCATCAGGCCGAGGTCGCACCAGCGAGACAAACCCGGCTCATTGTCATAGCGGCGGCTCGCGCAGACGTCGCATGACTTTCAAATAGGGGCCTCCAGGGTGAAGGGGGCGGGGAGGGATTGCAAGGACGTGCTGTCAACGCACGCCGACACCGACTGTCACCCCTGTCACTCTTGAAAAGCGCTCTATCCGCGCCGCGGTGTGCGCCACCAAGAAACGGACGGACACAGCGAAGATGCTGCGAGGCTAAACAACACAACTGCTGGTCTGCATTAATTATAGAACTCAATGCTCCATGTGATTACTTTGGAGTGTGGCACTTTTACAATACCTTCCAATTTAGCCAATTAGTTCCAAAGGCATGTCGATGCCAATAACATTAAGTAGTAGAGTTGCAGGTGGGGATGGGGCGGTGGAAGGTGGTGGTGGTGGTGGTGGGGGCGGGGGGTGTCACATTGTATGCCAAGCCAATTGATTGCGTAGATACACACCTGAGCTCTTTGTTTAAACAGACATTTCCTGCAGTGGACGTGTTGGCTTGTCCGAGTGAGGAATTGACCAATTAGAGCGTGACAAAATATACCTGTGATGTCTTACTAAAGACTTTAAAAAGCAGGACAGTGACAATCATTTACAAAACAAAGAAGTCCACGCATCCTTCATTAGGTTCGCGGGTGAGCTGGAGTCTATCCCGACTGACTTGCGGTGAGAGGCAGGGTACACCCAGAACTGGTCACATTTGAAAAAAAAAGTTTGCTGGGTTGAAAAAAAAGAGATAGACAGACACACACACGCGCACACGTAGCATTGCGCGAGAAAGTAAAGCAGCAGCAACAGGGCTTTGCCAACTCTGGTTGGGATGGGGGGGGGGGGAACGAGCCTCAACAAACCAGTTCCACCCCCTCAATGTCATTTCAATGTGGCCCAGCGCACACGCGCACACATTGTTTACAAAGCCAAGTGTAAAGAAGTGGAATCTTACCAAATCTTAGCACATGCGGCATCCCGCGAGAGTGACCGAGAAAGAGCAGCAGAAGCGGAATGAGGCTGAGCTTGGACCTGACAACGACACTGCTTATCATCAGCGGACAGGAGGTAATCTTCATGTTGTTTGCGGGGGGGTGGGTGGGAAGAAAAAACAAAACAAAAACAAATGCACGGTGGTTTTTTTAAAATCCCGCCTGCGCGCGTGTCCGAGCTCCCTTTCCTTGCGATGCACGTCGCTGTTTCTTTATTTTGGAGATGGCCGAGTGAAGCTCACGGCATGGTCACTCGCGCTCTCCCAAAATCCATTAGCAGTCCCGGCATGGTCCTCGTCTTATTCACTGCACCAACACGCGGCAATCCTTCGGCTCGAGGGACGACGGGACATCCATGTCGAGGGGGAAGAGGGGGGGGTCCGGTTTGGGGGGTGGGGTGGGGGGTGGTAGAGGAGGAGCGCGTTGCTGTCAGTAGCGCCGGCGGCAGGGGGGAGAAGGAGCCCGAGCATGGGCTTGTAAAGGTAAGGATGTGGGAACGGGGGATGACGAGCGCCAAGCAGAGGACGCGGCAGCGATATGCAGCCCCCCACCCCTCTCCACCTATGAGGCACTGTGGCTCGCATGCACTCCCGTTCTACTGCACTGCTGCACAGCCTGTGACGTGGTGCCAAGGTTAGTGGAGAGAAAGGGAGAAGAGAGCGGGAGAGAGAGAGAGAGAGCGCGTGGCGATGAAGATGAAAGCGGGAGGCAGATCACGTGTGACAGCGATAAACAGAAGAGAAAGTCAGAATGTTTATCTCCAGCAATCGTTATGAAGAAGTACATCTGGATTGTCTTTCACAAAGTTCAGAGATTACTAATCTCCACTTCGGGCTTCCAGTCTGGGAGTTTATACATTCTTTGCCTCCACATTCGCAAAACATGCAACTCGGAGTCCTGCAATTCGAAAAAGTGGTACACAGCAATCTGAGGGAGAAATGGTATTGGACCGAAGTGGGAATCCTTGTCGCGCTATACTTAAGAGTCACTCAATTTAAGGTTCAAACTGTGCCTAATATATCAGTGACATATTTTAAAAATGTGCCGAGTTCAGTTCAGTTGTGTTTAACTTACAAGGCAAATCGTGTTACAGTTTGCTAGAAAAATGTACAAATTCCAATTTTGATTTTGATGCGGGACACTTAAATGTCGGAGCTGTCCTGATTCCGTTTTTGTTGTTTCACCGTTTACTGTCATGCTTCTGTTCCCGTTTCTGACCAACAGGTGGCGTTGGAGGGCTTCTCCTCCAGCCTCGCACCTGTTGGTCATCATGTCATCAGCTTTTTCCGGGACTGCCGCTGCCTGTTGTAAGTCATACAATACGATCTTTATCACTAAGTACACTTTTTGTATCACTGCAAATAAGAAAATTGAAGAAAAAAAAAATCGATCGGATCCTAGTGTTTGTCATTCTTTATTCAAACACCGTATTTTCTTTCCACGGGGGAATGACGGTTTGCAATGTTAGAAACATCCACTCGGTCATTCCACAGAAAGGGAAATAACATTTCATTCATTCATTCATTCATCTTCCGAGCCGCTTGATCCTCACGAGGGTCGCGGGGGGTGCTGGAGCCTATCCCAGCCGTCTTCGGGCAGTAGACGGGGGACACCCTGAATCGGTTGCCAGCTAATCGCAGGGCACACAGAAACGAACAACCATTCGCACTCACACTCACACTCACACCTAGGGACAATTTAGAGTGTTCAATCAGCCTGCCACGCATGTTTTTGGAATGTGGGAGGAAACCGGAGCACCCGGAGAAAACCCACGCAGGCCCGGGGAGAACATGCAAACTCCCCACAGGGAGGCCGGAGCTGGAATCGAACCCGGTACCTCTGCACTGTGAAGCCAACGTGCTAACCAATGGGCTACCGGGCTGCCGGAAATAACATTTGACCTATGCAAATGAAAGGCCTCGCAGAAAGGGACTGTTTATTACTCGTGTTTACGTTTCAAACAACAGCGGCAACCACGGAGGTGGTGAGAAGGCTTATCGCTCTGATTAACGACTTCAAATAGCGGATATGTCGCGCCGAGATGCCGATCTACAGTTCCAGCATGCGCCTACATGTTATTGATTGAACACTACCCCGCACCTTATCAGCATCCAACCCCCTATGAACATCTCCTAGTGGGTCGATGGACCTCCGCTAAGGATATGGGCAGCAGCCCCGCTACCAAAGATCGGAGTTATATTTCACCCCAAGAAATACGTGAAAGCAGCTCTTGGACCGATGGGGATTACTGAGGTATGAATAACTTACAGTGTGGAATCTTGACACGACGTGACGGAAAGACATTCTTTTCAAGGAACTCAATCAAGTTACTTTGTCTTAATTGGAAGACAATGTAAAAATGCAACAACAACAAAACAACAACAACTAAACGAGAGTCAGCTTCAGAATTATGTTTCCAAAGCTGCCATGAGCCAAATTACCCAGAAAAAAAACTCTTCTGGGTAATTTCAAGTTATTAATAATTCATGTAAGTAGCATGCAAATGATGTCTCACAATAGCTATCATTTGATCATGGAATAGAACAAATATCACGATGCAGCACTTATTTCTCGAACTGTGCGTTTACGTTTTCAATTGATCGCGTCTACAACGTTCCAAGGAAATCGCAATGTCCCATCATCGCTGAGCTATTTTTTGAGCAGTCTTGTGGGCCTTGAGGGCTTACTTGGCACGCGTTGGCGCCACGTTCGTGACATCTGCACGAGCTGAATTAAAAAACAAAACAACAAAAAAAAAATGTATGTATTATAATATCAGTGTGAAAACTGTGCCTTTAAGAGGCGGGGCTTTGTGGGGCTAGCATTGGCTGAAACTATGGAGAGTTTGCATGTGAGTGTCTGGGTGTGAGCTGTGGTCAACAGCAGCTCCATGTAAATGTTTGTGTATAAGCATAGCGCCATTGATCTTTTTTTGGGGGGAAATTTTTAAAGACGCGTACACGAGCTAAATTAAAAATTAGCCGCTATGCTAAGTTTGTTGCCAAACTAAATTGCAAATCCAAACAACACCTGATATTTCCTGTGCAGTCTGAAGCTAGCGGAATCCACATTTTTTTTACAACGCAACCCTTCCTTAGCGTAATGCGCCTTATCGCCGGAATTTGTCCATTTTTAATCGGAATTTGCTGAATCATGAAAAAGAAAATGCAATTGTATCATGTGATGAACACTCACTTTTCATCATGAGCACACCGAGATGACGATATGTGTCAAGAAGGACATCCTGCTGACGCCCACCCCTATTTTTTATGTTTTTTTTTACTCGAAAGGCTGCATAAGTGAAAAGAAAAAAAAAAGACAACACATTTTTAGTAGTCGTAGTAATCCTGGTGGTGCATATGGAAATGAGATTCCCTCGCAACGGGATCACAAATGCGGCATGAACATTGACGTTGAGCGAGTGTCACTTTGCGTGGGTCTGCACGGTGGCCATCTGCACTGTCGGAAAAATCAAAAGAGAATGGGAGCCATCGTGTCGCCATCTGGGCCATTTGCATAATTACGGAGAAGTTGAGGATTTAGGCACAAGTCGGCGGAGCCTCACAAAGTATGAAAGGAATACTTATTGCGCGCCAGCAGAAGAACTGGTCCTCTTAAAGCCACAGCAGCCTCGAGTCCAGAAGTCGCCGGAGAACGAGTTGGGGGACTGATTCAAGTGAAGGGCTACTAGTCTGATGCATATTTTTGAAAAAAATGCAGTTCTCCATTTTGCCAGCTGTCTATGATGTTCTGTGACTCAATAAGTGCCAATCCTATAAAAATCAACAGCGCGTTATTTTCTATTCCCAAAATTCTAGCTTCTTCCACGCTCATAATCTGCAGTCGAACATGGGCACTGGTTTCTGACCCAAAAGTGGACAAAACATATTTTTATTATTAGTAACTCAACTCATTATTATTATTATTATTATTAAAAAATAATAAATCCTGAGGGCGGCCCGGTAGTCCAGTGGTTAGCACCTCGGCTTCACAGTGCGGAGGTACCGGGTTCGATTCCAGCTCCGGCCTCCCTGTGTGGAGTTTGCATGTTCTCCCCGGGCCTGCGTGGGTTTTCTCCGGGTGCTCCGGTTTCCTCCCACATTCCAAAAACATGCATGGCAGGCTGATTGAACACTCTAAATTGTCCCTAGGTGTGAGTGTGAGTGCGAATGGTTGTTCATTTCTGTGTGCCCTGCGATTGGCTGGCAACCGATTCAGGGTGTCCCCCGCCTACTGCCCGGAGACAGCTGGGATAGGCTCCAGCACCCCCCGCGACCCTAGTGAGGATCAAGCGGCTCGGAAGATGAATGAATGAATGAATAAATCCTGATGTGATACAGAAAAAGCAAGGGTGGATTCGTAATCAGCGGCAAAAATAAATAAAATGTTAAAAATCATCTCTGATTAAAAAATAAAATAAATGATTGTGAGCAGCGTGGGTACATTAGTAGGCAGCCGGACCAAATTCTTGATTATCCTTGAGTGAATCTCACCACCAGGCTTTCAGATTGTCTCCTCGAGTAAACAGATGGCACCGGAGATGCTTTATGAATACACAGATTCCAGCAGCTTTGCATCTCCCCGAGTTGGCTGGCACAAGAGTGGATCCACTTATCCCAAATGGGAAGGCTGAAGCCAGCATCTCGGTGAAACTTAGTGCCGAATGCTCGCATATTTCACAAAAAGCGCCTCGCATACACGATGGGGGCTTGCATCTTTCTGCTCAGCTCGGGCGAGTGTAAGGATGATAGATGAGAGCCAAAGTGTTGTGTACTCAGGTAGGGATGGCATAATGCACCCGAATTTCTCAGCTCATTATACTGCAGTCGTTACATCAGGGGTGTCAAACTCATTTCACATTGTGAGCCACATACGGCCTCGGTAGATGTCAAGTGGGCCGGACTATTCAAATTAGACCATACTCTGCTAGAAATAACCAAAATATCATGTATTTCCTTCGTTGGAAAAAGCTTGTCGCTTCTCGGGACATACAAGTTCAGCCGCCTTCATCGCGCATCGTTTAACAAAGTCACCGTCGGAATACGGCTTTGATGCTAATGCTATTTTGCTAGCAATTAGGTAGCTGGCTTTTACTGCTGTGTCGGGTCCGTCTCGGTGACAGACGGAAACGGCTGTTGTCTTCCTCTCTGATCAAAACAATGTTGTCTTCTACTCTGATCAAAATACTGTTCCCCATAGCGTGTCTTTTATGTATTTTTTCCCTTTTAAATTATTCTGCGAGCCTCCTAGGGGGGCCAGTTCTGGCCCACGGGCCGTATGTTTGTCACCACTGCGTTACATGGATGCTCGGCGTCGCTACGTTGGTCAGTGTTGGAGTCATTCAAGGTATATAGGACAAGCCTTCCCAGGTGGCACATTAAATTCAGAAACCGTGTAAATATAGACGGACTAATATAGTCAATCGGTATATTCAACATTTTCGTACGAGGATTAAAGTGGTTAACTACCAAGAGAGCTTTAAGTTTGATGACGGACGACAAAGGCGCAACACAGAGGTGAGTCGGCATTCGTTTTTTTTAAAAAAAAAAAAAAGAAGAGACAAGAAGAAAAACATTTGTGTATCTAATTGGAAGCCCTTCGCATTAAAGTACCCACAAAGTAAGTTGCTGATCCCTGGTGTGTCCTAATGATTTGCTGCAAACACTTACAAATGCTCCATGAACCAAAACGGTTGATGTGCTACCAGTTGTTTACGTCCCCGCTGACTGAGTTACATTGAGCGGCGCTCTCCGAGACGGCCGTGACTTGCGGGGAAGCGATCCTGCGCCATTCGAGGGGCTGTATCCCATTTGCATCCCCCCCCCGATCAAACCGTGCTACTTTTGAAGGAGACTGCAAATGAGTAGCGTTTACACACATGACGTGAGTTGTATACACGGCCGCTCGCCTATATGAGTCGGCGGCTGCGTCGTCTCTAAAAAGCATTGTCACGCCGCAGAATGCAAAGGGGGACTTTATGCAAAGGCGAGATAACCGCTGCTGAAAAGCCTTCAGTCGCACTCTGTGTGAGCGTCTCTCACTCTTTCTACCCCCCTCCGTCATCCCTCCATCCGTCCTCCCTCGCTCACTTGCCCAGGCACGCCGGTGGAAAACAGCACTGGCGCACACGGAGATGAGGGCTGCCATGGAAACCAGAAGCTGATGCGCTTTGAATGGTAAGCCCTGACAGAGAGGACTTTCATTCACTTCAATTGCCCTGCGCTAACGGCCGCTGCATTATTCAGTATGTCACAACTGCATTTTAATAACGAGTGTCCTCAAAAGCTAACAAGCGTCCTCCTCACCTGCCTGTTCTGTCGGCGTGACTGCGGGTAAAGATGGCCTCGCTTCGTGACAAGCTGAATTGGGAGCTTTACGCAAGACTGTCACTGGCCTGTTGAACACACCCTTACACACACACACACAAAGAGTTTTGTTTTGGAACGGTGAGGTTAGCAATGAGTGTATGCCGCCGCTCTATTGTGGTTCATCGTTTGCAGCCATGCTATATCGTAGATCATTAATGGGTTTTTATGGTACACAGACAAATGAATAGAGTTAGCGTAGTACAAAGGCCAGGTTCACACCACCACAGGATGCGGTGCCCAATTTGGATTTTTATTGTTGTTGTCAAATCCAATCTTTTTATATACTCATCCACATTACAAAAACGTGACTTGTGAAATGCGAACGGAACCCGGCCGCGATGCGGCACGCATGACGACGTCCCAAGCGGTGTTTTCGGAAGTAAACGTGGTTCAGCACTGTTGAGGGGAGCGATGCGGGAAGAGGTAGAACTGTTTTGGTGAAATGAAAGGATGCTTGGGCGGCACCGTGGTTCATTGTTTGACGACTGTGTCCGGATTAGCGTTCATACTGCAGACACAACACATGCGTATCGAGAAAAAAATCTGGGAAATACAAAGGGAAAGTAGTCGAAGAAATACTGCATTGCCCAAGCTCAGCGTTGAGTACACCCACACAGGGACTTGCGATCATACATATGGAAGTTGAACATTTTCCGACGGATTTGCGAGTAGATTGGGAAGGAATAGTCACACCTAGCATACCCACGACACAGGATAATCTCTCAGGCGAATCTTTGCGAGAAATCCAAAACGTCGGTCTCCACTGACTGTTACAGGGAGAGGAAAAATGCTCACATTCAGCCCGATAATCGATATCTCACTTTAGTATCACAGCAAAACAAATCATTTGCTAAAAAATTTAATTAAATTAAAAATAAGGAAAACCATGAGAACATTTCCGACAGCTAGCAGGCGGCGCATAAAGAATCTAAATTGTTTTGATTATTTGTTCTGTTCAGGTCAAGTGTTTGCTGTCCGATTCTCACACAGCAAGCTAAACCACTGGGCCGTTGAATTGACGATCTGCTGTGTCGCCACCGGAAACATCCGAAAAAGCAACAATATCACAGTGAGTGGCGAAAGACAACGTCCAAAGAAATGCTCTCAATGACATCTCAAGGACCTCTGTGGGAATACATTCCTAAGAAATGACAATTAGGCAAGTGAGACAGTTATTAGGACCTCTCCGCAAACTGTCACTTCCTGTTAGTGCTGACACATGCCTGAAGACCCATCAAGCCAACCCCCCCCCCCCCCCCCCCCACCCTCCACTGCTCGCTGCAACCCAACAAAACCGCACCACCCTCGGGCAGGGAGGAAATCTTGCAAACGGAGTTGCCTCATTATTTTGGCATGTGACAGCCACTTGCAACTTTGCAGATGGTATCTCCTGTACGTATGTGAAGTATATACGTCTGGGCGAATGAATCGTGGCCGAATCAAACCCATTCGTCGTGTATGCGAGTGCGGGGTAGGAACCGCAGTCTCACTCGCTTGACACCTGCATTTGAAAAAGATTCTGTTTGAGAGTGACGTCGCCGCCAGACGATTGCCTCCGAGGGGAAAGCTGGCGGAGCGATTGGGTGTACTGTTGCGTACGCTCATAGTACAGTCCAGTAATTATGCTATCGTGAATATTTCATCTTGAAAAATTTTTTTTAAAAGGAAATTTCAGCAATGCAGAGGTGCTGAGTGTTTGTGGTAAGGAGTCGGTCGAATCAGCTTGCTTGGAGGTACGGTGTTGATAGGGGTCAGCCCTTCAAGGCCTGTTTCATTTCAACACATTCAGACAGCTGTTAAATGGAAGTCATTTATTCATAACAAGCGTAGAGCGTCCATGGCACCTTGACAGACATCTTTATTGCTGCCTTGTGTGGCCAAGTCAGTACGTCTGTTTTCCTGAGTGGTCTTGCAATCAATATTTGCAATTAGCTTGGCATTTCTAAAGCCTGGAACAGTTGTAAGGCAAATGCACGCGGAGCACAGACGTCCAATGAAAACAACACCTTTGGTACCGTTTCATTTATTGATAACGTACCCGCAATCAGGAATTGGAAATGGAGCCGAGAGTGCAAAATAAAGAGCGACGGATCAAAAACCATCAAAATGACGGCTACCTAACACTATTGATGCAAATATTACAATGGGATGACTGTTGCAAATGTATCAGATCATCCAAGGAAAGAGATAGCCGAACAAAACCCAATTGTTTGATGGCTCAATTTGCGCACAGAAGTCTGAATATTAATATTTGCTTCTGTTCATTTCAACTCATCTTTTCTCAGCCTTGCAGTTTCGGCTCTTCAGTAAACATGCACACATGCACGCGCTCACGCACACACACACTCAGCAGAAAACCAGCTTGATTCGGTGGAGGATGGCTGGTGTCGGACTAGAACCTCAGCACAGGCTGGTCTGCAGGATAAGGATGTCCTTACAAGGCAAGTCTCAGTGTGAATAATGAGGAAACTTGTGTGTGTGTGTGCGTGTGTGTTCGTGTGTGGGAGAGAGAGAGAGAGCGATAGCGATAAGGAAAGTCTGAAATGGAACCAGAAGTAAAATGTAAAGAATATGGGCACATTCATTCAGCTGCTAATATGTTGTGGTTTTGCAATGGAAACGTAAATCAATTTACTACCGTATTTTCCGCATTATAAAGTCGCACCTAAAAGCATTTAATTTTCTCAAAAACTGCCAATGCGCTTTATAATCCAACGCACTTTATTTAAGGATTAATGTTCTGATTTCTTTTACGTAGTAATGTTCTCTGTAACGTGCTTCGTGACCGCTACAGCTGTTGTAAAAGCTCTTTATAAATAAAACTGTATTGTATTGTGTTGTATTCCCTTTGGCATAGCTCCATCTAGTGGTTGCATAATGCATCTGCAGCAGCAACTGTAGTTTCTATTCAATTCTATTTCTATCCTATATATGGGCCTTAAAATGCCGTGTAATGGGACTTCGCCATCTAACAGTGCCAAAATGGAAAGAACTGTTCGTACCATTGAATGTGACTTGAAGCAAAATGGGGAAGGACACTTTTTTTTTACCGACCGAGAATCGGCAACACCTTCAAGCAAACAAAGTAACTTGCAATCAAACAATCTGCTCAACTCGTTACAACACAAGTCACACATTCATCTGCACGAGAAAGCACAAAAACGTTTGCCAAACAGATGGGTTTGAATATTTATGCTTCGAAAAGGCAAGTGATGTGTATAAATCCAACAGCACGCAGGCACTGCCTGGAAGCCTATTGATGTGTTCACCACCATATCGACAATGTCCGAAGATAACGTCGGATGTGCGCGAACATCAAAAGTCAGACTTTTTAGACGCTGAGATTGGTTGCGTTTTTACTATTATTTTATATTTATGCAGGTAACAAAATAATGCGTCGGAGATCAAGCTCTTTGTGTCAAGACGATAAAAACTCAATTTTCATATTTCCTCTCTTTCAATGTGAGCCGAGTATGACACGATGGTCAAAATCAGAATTGTATTTTTGTCTTTGTGTTTTTTATGGCTGGTCGGGGGGGCAAAGTACCAATTTTTGGGAGGTCTACTCAGCACAGATGTCACAACAAACAAACTGATCCAAGAAGGGAGAGGGATACGCTGTCCAATTATTTTCTCTGCCGCTCACAAGATCGCCCGTTTTGTATGTCGTCGAACGATGGTTAGAGGCCAAAGCAAATCATGGTAATCGGGCGGTTAACGGAGAGTTGGTGGATAACGCGCCGATGTACTTCGGGGCTAGATTTGCCGTCAAAGCCAACACCAGACTTTGCATAGTCTGGCAGAGAGTGTCAACAGACCAAAGTACTTGTGAGCACTCGATTATTGACAGCAGTGCTGCTTGGAGCGAGGTGGGGGGGGGGGGACGGGGGAGAGAAGGGGAACGTGGACTAAAACAAAGCACCAGGCACATCACACTCAGGCTAAAAGGATTGCAAGTAACAAAACAGCATTCGGGGAACAGATGTGACCCTGATGGATGGATCCGTCCATACACTGAAGCGAATCACTAAATTAGCCTTCAGATGTTGGTTTTTCAAGTGAACTCCCATTTTTCGTGGGGCTATGCTCTAGTTCGGATCGCAATAGATGAAAATCCACAGTATTGACTCCAGGATGAAAAAAAAAGCCTTTCTTAACCCTTTTCATGCAACATGATAAGCTGTCGACTGTAGTAACCGCTGTCCCCAGAAAGGGTTACAATATTTGACCGCGTGTCACATATACACCACAAATTAATGGATTCTCATTTCAGAAATCAATAATATGGTGATTGCAAAAAAAAAATACAAAAAAAATGTTGGGATTGATTTCAGCAAGGAACATGGAAGTTGATTTGCTTTCCCGGGCCACAATAAATGATCCGGATCAGGCGCCCCCGGGCCTTGAGTTTGACACCTGTGTTGTAACCTGATTTATGATTTGCTGATTTATGTTCACGCCACACTCGGTTGGTCGAATTTTGTGCGATTGTCGTGGCGAGGACTCAAAGTCAAAAAGTTTCATAAGTTAACAACATTAATTAACGTAGAATTTTTCAAATTAAATCATGGTTCATCTTTTTGTCTATTATACAAGACCAAAATCATATTTTTGGTCATCATTTATCATGTATCTGGTCATGAAAGTTTTTTTTTTTTAATTAAGCTTTCAAACATAACTGCATATTAATCACAATCCCTTTTTTTGGGGCGCAATTATTTTTCCTTCTGCCAGAGTTGTTGACATTGCAGTTGTTGAAGCACATATGAATTAATGTTCGCATACAGGTTTGTTCTTAATGAATATGCAAAACAACATGATTCTCGATAATTCGATATCCTGAACCCGTTCATTAAAATTCCACGCCACGGCCCACAATCCCGTTTGCACTCAAATCCAATTCAAACAATCCTTTGGCATGACTAAAAACATTTCCGCCCTCGGTGTCCAAACCAAAAGTGCCTTACCTGTGTTGGAGATCTTCGCAAGTCGTCCGTTCCCGATGCATTCCCGCATGTTCCAGCACCCCAAAAAAATAGAACAAAGAGGGGGTTACATACAGTTTGTGCTCACCTTGTACCTCACCCGCTCCAATCGTTACGATAATGTTTGGGAGGTACCCAGCGGTGGCTCCAGACATTCGAGTTGTACAGATTACAGCTGACATGTTTCCATGCAGGAGGTCAGCTATTGTGACTGCGGTTATTATATTTCAGGCGGCTTGGGGAGGCCCGCAGAAAGAAACCCGGCCTGACTAATATGACTTATCAGTGTGAAAAAGACTCCTTCTATTGTTCTCACTCGCTTGAATGGGTTCAGGAGAAACATCTCAGGGGTTCTGCTCTTAACGCCCCTCCGCTTTCCATTTCCGTACTTATATGAGGAGAGATGAGCAACAGAGGTTGGGGGAGGAGGGAGGGGGTTGTGCGCACACAAGACGGCGGGAATCACACTGTGAAATGTGATACTTGAATAAATGTGAAAGTCGTTGCCTTGGCGAGAATACAGAAGCATGATGTACGAAATATTAACCCTCGATCGGAAATGTTAAAAAAAAAAATTATTTAAATTGGGCTGTTTGATACCACGTTTTTGTCTCACTGATACCAAGTACCGATAACCTCTAATACTTTTCATGTATAAAATATTTAACACCTTTCTTTCTGAAGCGGGTAATAATTCGCCGATCTTATAGCGCCAACTTCTGCTGAAGAGGACTTACCGGATATCATACTTTGTTAGCCCTAAGTATCGGTGCCTGGTATCGGCAGCATTCAAAATAAGGCTGGTATTGACACCGATACCTGATATCAGTACTTGCCAACCCCAAATTAAAAAAAAAATAATGGATAGGATTGTGATGATAATAAATCCTGTTAATAATTTAAAATGAATGTAAATTAACATCAAAACTGGTCATTAAGACAAACTATATTGCAAAAATGAAATGAATCCCTTTTGTAATTCTGTTTCTATTTTATTTTATTGTTGACTGATTGATGTTAAGACTCAAAGATGATTGAATTGAATCATCCAAGTATGTGTTCATCTTCTCATTACTTTCTGTGAATAACAATGGAACATTTCCCACTTTTTTTTTTAATGCCACTCCTGGTACAAGAAGCTCAGACTGCATGAAATTGCGAGAGTTGCCATTAAAAATGTTGCGACGATTACTTTTCGCAGACTAAATTCCGATACCGATCATCCATGAGTGACATCGTCTGATTCCGATAGCCTTCACGTCGATGAGCTGCGCATTTTTTCAATGGTAGTGCTGCTCACAAATGATTATTTTGACCCTTTCACGCACCCTGTAACCTGCTAAGCTGTCCACTGTAGTGGGCGCTGTCCCTGTAAGGGTTAATAATCAATTCATCTGTCAATCATTTTTGGGATGGGGGAAAAAAAAACAGACATGATTTCAAATTGACAGTACAGAACATGCACAAAGTGATGATTCGGTGACTGGTTTGAGATCTAACGTGCTGCGCTGAGGAATCGACGCTACACTGCACACAGGCTGGTTTCTAATTGGCTGCGGGCCGCAAAATACAAACCGCAGGTGATCGTTTTTTTTTTGGGGGGGGGGTTCGTCAATGAAAGGCATCGATCGACCAACTGTATACGGATCACGTACTTTTCCACGGAAACCTGCAGACAGATCGGAGCATTGCTACTGAGCACTCACCAAAACAGGTTCCACCAAAAAAAAAAACAAAAAAAAAAACTTATTAGAACCTAAAGAAACTATTGCCTGCATTCATTAGAGATAAAGAATCAGTCGCATAAACACTTTGCGACAAAACCGGCCGTCCAAGCACATTTATTGTCTTCTTAATTAGTTTTTACGGCATCGTGCGTTTGAAGTCCTTCAGGAAAATGGAGCCACCGAAGCGTCCTTTTAAAACAATCCAGAAATATCTGAGGCTTCATTTATTGGACTCCGCTCCTCTCCCCATTAATCATGAGTGTACGCATGGAAATGGGCTTAGTCGCTCTTTTTTTTTCTCTCCCCACCTCCGCGCTGCTCCACATCCACTCAAGGACGACTAGCGGTACAAGTCTAAGTAGAATCGCGGCTCATACGTTCCGTCTCTTTGTCCGCTAATAGGTGCCCTTTGAGCGTACGTCGATGCTGGCGGGGAAGTGATAACAATTAGCGTTTGCATGACGTGTCTGCAAAGGGCTCCAAAAAGTGGAGAAAAAAAAATACGACTCAATGTAAAAGCGAAACAAAGCAGAGAATAAGGATGTAAAGCAAGCGGGAGGAAAAATGAAATGAGCTTGGGCCCCCTTTGTGGCACTTGTGCGTCTCCACTTAATCATCCCCCGGCCTATAAATAGGCCGTCACTGCCGCAGGAATATTGGGAGATTAATGGATGAGAGTGAAATGATGCCGCGCCGGAGTGCAGAAGAATTCATATCAAGTCGCTTCACTTGCTCGCAATCGTTCTGCTTTATCCGAAAACGATGATTTGCAACAAGCTATAGGCCGAGGCTATATGACACCTACGAGCACAGAGACGCTTGGTATAAAGCCCGCGAGCGCTTCTTCCCAGAGCACCGAGTGGAGAAAGTTTTCTTTTCCTGGCACTTTATTTTCCGTGCGAGGCGCCGTGCAGTTTTGCGTTCGGTTCGATAACGCTCACTTGCTGGGAGCATGGAGATGAGTTGGTTGAAGCAGAGGTCCTCGTAAGTCACCGAAAAGTTTTCCTGTCGGATGGCAAAGGCTACAAACATGAGGCGAAGGCGCATTCAAAACTAACTCAGTGTTTTTGTTTTTTTAATACTTTTGATCACTGGATGGAAAAATTACTTTTTTTTCCCTCCCTGATTTACTAGCAAATGTCACCCTCAGCGAGTGGTGGGTGTTTTGTAGGATTTGGTTAACATGTGCATTTCTATTCAGAATATTTCTTCTCATAGAGCAGTGATGTCAAACTCATGTCATATTTTGGGCCACATACGGCCTCGGTAGATGTCAAGTGGGCCGGACCATTAAAATGATATTATACTTTGCTATAAATAACCAAAAACAATATGTCTTTCCTTTGTTTTGGTATAAAGAAGCACCAGAACATTAGGAAAATGTTGACATTTCATGAACATATCTTTTACAAAACATTTCATGAAGCACCTTTGACAAATGTGCAATTTACTTTTATCATTCACAAATATGCATTGTAATTGATCCCACTGATTGTACAAACGTTAACAAGTAATTGGTATTAAAAAATATAGTAATGCACTTTCAGATTAAACGAGATTTATAAAGAAAGGAAGTTTTAAACCATTTACACGTGCATATAAAATCTAAATGTAATCCCTGCCTACACCTTACAAACTAAGGAGAGTGCTATTAAATGTGTAAACGTGAGAGTGCTATTGATAGCGTCTGCTGTCATCGGTCTGTCTCGGTGATGGACATAGGCTGCTGTTGTCTTCTTCTCTGATCAAAACAGTGTGCCCCTAGCGGATACTCAATGAATTGCACCTTATTAAATTTTTTTTTTCACTTTTAAATTATCCTGCGGGCTTGATTAGACCTCCTTGCAAGCCGTATTTTGAAACCACCGCTTTATATAATCATCTTGCGGGCCGGATTTAACTCCTTTGCGGGCCGAATTCGGCCCACGGGCCGTATGTTTTACACCACCGTCATAGAGCCTCCAACGACAGCGTTTTTTCCTTCAACCCTTTCGGGGACAGCAGTTCCCACAGTGGACAGCTTATCGGGTGACAGGTTATGATTATTTGTGCATGAAAGGGTGAATATGTCTGAAGATACAAACGAGAATACAACTGTTATTTTAACAGTGTCGACCCTTTTACGATACTTGAGCGGAGAGCGCACGTGAATGAATTGCCCTTTGAGAAGAACCTCTCACTGCCTCTTGTCTCATCATACATCAGCATTAAACTTTTGGTCATCTCGAAAGGCCCGTGTAATATTTTACACTGAATTGTGCCTTTGACTGGATGCCAAAGTACAAGTGACAGCAACCGTATAGACTCATTTGTCATCAGCTAGCAACGTGCTTCTTGTTCTCACCACCCCCTTGCGGCGCGTGGCAAGGGGGGGCTGACTGTTGTCATTCTGTTGACCTTTACTCGTGCTCACGTCGACCAGACAAGACGCACGCCTACGCGCACTTTGGGGTTCCGTGCAAAGCGACCTCGCGTCATATTCTTTCAGTTTCGAGTCCTTACCTTACAAAAAGCAGGGGAGCCCCAAGGTGTTGAACGCTTTCACGCAGCCTGTAACCTGATCACATGATCAGCTGTCCAATGTAGTCACCGCTGTCCCTAAAAGGGTTTAAAAAAAATTAAAAAATTTGACTCAGGTATTAAATTCATAGACAAAGACGACAATCTGTACACAAAGATGGTCCTCTCAATCTTGTGAAAATGCAACATTGTTCAAAAATAAATAAATCGGGCCTGCCAGTCTGACATTTCTTACGCATAAAAGACGTTGATGATATTGCGTTTTTGGTGCCGAGCAAAAACAAACACATTTAAAGTGAACACACGAGTGACCTTCCCATACTCTCCGCGCGCTGTGATGAAGCGGTCTACATCAGGGGAGTCATAAACGGAGCAATAACATAAGTGAATCACTCCAGAAAGTGTCTCTCCCACTCACTTACTGATATTACATTTTATTTGAGCTGTTGTGATTATTCTGTTCTCCCATGAGCAGATTCCAATTGAAGTCATCAACATTTTACGTTAGCTGGTTTTGATTTTAAAAACGACAAACACAACTGTACGTGGAAACGGAAAAATTATACTGGACAAAAATGTCCGTATAGATGCTCTTGAATCCATAATGCAGGGGCAAAGTGCAAGGAATCAGCTTTTTGATTACAGCCACCGTGAAGTCTATTTTATTCCCTTTGAGAAAGTGTCTTTCTTCAGGATCCAGCTGTGTGACTACCCCATACAGCAGAAAAAGTTGGTTTGAGGCTAATTATGTAAAGTAGAAGTATATGAAAATGCGGGGAGGGCTTAATTATCACAAGAAATGAACTGGCGGGGAGGACAAAGAGCAGTTAGGAGAGAGAGGTTTGGCATAATCTGACATTTACAGTAAATGCGTCTCCCTCTGTCTGGCCTTTCTTAAGGTTGCGTCAAATGTTTGAGCGTGGTTGTTGCTTATATATTTTACATGCATTATTAATGAGAGTGCAAAAGAGGCGTTGGGAAGAAACCGCAGGATAACTGAAGCAATTTTACGGGAGTGACTGCAATCTTTTGCCCAGTGGTATTTATGAACCTTTGCACCTCATTGTCAACAGGTAGTATGGAGCGTGTGCTGTAAATGCAAATTGCGGTAACTGCAAACACCTAATCCCTTTTCAATTTTCGTAGCTCACAAGTAGATGGACTCGCACAATATAAAATCCTTATCAATCCGCCTTTGTGCTTTCCGCACCCTGATTGCCGTTTTGCTGTATGTTGTCAAAAATTCTTTCGCATGTTATCGAAGGAGCAATTGTCTTTCAAGAACATACTTGACACAAGGCACCATGTAAAAATCAAATCCCTATCGCATTAAAGTTTATTAGCTACGTATCGATTCTCATTGGAAATACCACAAGAACAATGTAAACACAATACTGTATACCTGCCTCGGCGATTTCGCCACCCAGGTTGCTATCTTGCTCAAGATTAACGGAACAACTGCAAGCCAAGCATTAAGTCTATTTTCTTTTACAATGTCGATCTGTCCGTGCGGTTTCTGCACTGAGAATGGTCCAGTTTATCTACACATATCAATATATACGTTATTTTGAAAATCAATTTGCCTAAATTTACCACAGCCACTTCCGGCGTATGTCAACCATTGCCTGAAGGCTGAAGCTACCTCCACCGAGTCTACAGCTGGATACTGCACTCTGCACTCGGAACGCTATTAGCATACCAACTGTTAGCATCCTAAGTGTTAGCATTTTAGCAACAGTTCGGAACGCTATTAGCATACCAATTGTTAGCAGCCTAAGTGTTAGCATTTTAGCAACAGTTCGGAACGCTATTAGCATACCAACTGTTAGCATCCTAAGTGTTAGCATTTTAGCAACAGTTCGGAACGCTATTAGCATTCCAACTGTTAGCATCCTAAGTGTTAGCATTTTAGCAACAGTTCGGTCGAATTTGGATCATTGTAATCCTTACTTTCAAAGTAAAACAGCTGTCAGACCCACTCATAAAAATGCCTTGAGATTGCAGGTTTTTGACATTCAACAGTTTCCGTTCAAAAGTGCCACGGGAATTTTCCGAGTTATTGGGTTAATTTATAATTGAAACTCAAACAGACATGTATATTTCAGAATGTGCATTATTCTTTGTTGTCAGGTTTATTTAAACAAAGTACTCACCGCAGAACGAGGCGTGGCAATCAATACGGCGTATATCAACGATTGCATGATGTTGCATCGTAAAATTAGCGGACATTTTTTTTTGTTGGTGTATTGATACTCTACTGTGACAGCAAACCAAACTATATTTCGCAAGATCTATATTTCCCTCCCAGCACTGCTACTTGCGCGTTCGATACTCAAAAAACTTCTCAGTGTGTGTGGGCGTGAGTGTGTGTGTGTGAAACATCCCGCCATACGTCATCATTTGTCTCGCATCCTGACAACAGTTCAATCAAACACCGAGCGTCGTGGGATTCAACTGGAACCCTCCTCCGTTGGGACAGCTGTTACCATGGCAACTGTGTGAGCTATACGATAGCAATGTTGTGTTGTTTTTACTCTTGATGTTGGGGGACATTCACACACACACACACACACGTAATTGTAAAGATCGCGGGTTAGTTTCTCAGACTATAATTTGTCTCCCGTCGTCATTTGGCTTGGAAAAAAATCTTCCTTGTGGTTCTCCTACATGGCCACGAGGAAGGTTTGCGTCAGCTGTGATGATAAATGGAGGCAAATATATCAAAACATACCCGAGTGTGTGTGTGTTTTCCCAAATTATACATGTGTGTTGGTGTTGTTGTTGTTTTTTTTTACTCTGGCCTTATACTGTAATTATTCCTCTCAAAGTTGCAGGCAGGCTTCCGTGATGGATTGCAGGCGCATAGAATTATTTCCAGAAAGTCGGCTGGCCCACAGCAGCAATCATCCGGCACTACTTGCTAGGAAGAAACCTACTTGCTATTTTTACTTGACATCCTCTTTTTCTCCGCGAATAATTAAAGCGAGCGTTTGGGCAGGGGCAATGACAGGAGGTCCACTGAGATAGCCAGTGGTCTAATTAGCAGTGCATATCCCCATTCTTCTCTGTGAAAACATTAGTCACTACGGTGCTTTTACACCAGCTGTGATTTAAGTATCCTGCTGCGGGATTTGTCTTTATTGGGCGCCGCAAGAGTTCTGCCGCTTGCAGACTGCAAACAAGACATCACTCGGGAGAATTAAGGTGTTCTTACGCTTCAGCGTTATTTCCGAAATGATGATGAATTACAGATGAAGGGGGGGGGGGGGGCAAGCTAAGCGTCACGTCGACAACAAATGCGCACCGGCATATGGTCAGTACTCGAACGGATGCTGGTTCATCATAAATGTGGCGTTTCATCGAGATCCGAGGACGGCCATGAAATATTAACCGGGGAGGATAATTATGCGGGTGTTTGCATTTTATACCCAACAGGCTTCTGTTGTCAGGGAAGTGCCGTGAACTGATTCATTACATCGGAGGATGCTGTTTACTCTGCTTAGCTCGGTTTTTATTTCTCATTCACCACGACAGCGTCCATGATCGCTCGCCTTGAACCACGCCGCTTTCCCGCTGCCAATCTGTACCCGGATGGAGTCCGAGGAGACTCTTTAGAAGGACTCGGCTTGACAGCCTTGCGGTAAAAACAGCTCACTTTTCAGTGAAGTCAACAACAACAACAAAAAAAAAGATTAACAGAGAAGCGCAACGAGACAACCATGTCACGACTGCGTTGCACTCTGACCTCGTGAGTGAGATGTCATGGCAAATTGCCGCCAATCAAGTGCAAAATTAAACATCCAAGTATAACCCGTTAGAAGCCACAAGTCGCCCATTCTAACCACCAAAAAACACCGAGCCAGCTTAACTAAAGGTCACCCAAAGTTAACCTTTCCCTCTGAGAATCAAGTGTCAGGAAGAAAATAACTTCACCGATCATTTTTGCCGGTAGCTCTCCAAATTTAGAGAAGTTTGCGTGCTGAAAAGCATCATCTGACGCTACTCTGCCCTGGAAAAGCAAATAGACTCGTGGTAATGTTTTATGATCGGCCTCTCTGTGTCGTTTGAGCACATATGTGCACTGGGACACTCGCTTTAGATTTTAGTACCTTTCCCGACTCGTGTTTCAACTCCGTGACAGGACGAATGTCTCACTCCAGGGGATGCGGAATTGCTTTGTCAGAGCCGTGTCATAGATATTAATGTCATGGACGAGCGTGATGGATAGAATTCCTGCGTGATGCCCCGTTCTATCTCCGGCTCTGTCTCTCACGGCTCGGCATGACTCCGACAGCACTTTAATGAGCTCTGGAAAGCATCCGTATCCGCTGACAGCATTTTCCCTTAACGGCCGCTTTGCTGAAAAGCGCTCCGGTGGGTATTGACATGCGGGAGGTACAGCGAGTGGGGTGGGATAAGGTCAGGGAGGGGGTATTCGGTTGTACACTTGGTTGTAGCAGATCGAGAGTTGCGCTACCTAGTGGCATAGTTAGTACATTACATTTTAGTACGCACAATGTTTGGGGGTTCAAATACTGCACAGTCCAGCGGGACCTTTATCGTTTGTGTTACGAGCCAAAATCTGAGTTACGAGTGATCATCAGATATTGTCCGTGCTGCTTCCTGGCAGGGCGCTAAGCAACCACTTCCAAATATGGGCAACGTTGCCCCTGGGCGTACCCGTCGTCCCTATGCCTAAAGCCAACTCCAGATCGTTCCTTCGAGGCAGACATCCACGCACAGTAATTGCACCCGATACAAGACATTGTGCTTTCGTCTTTTTTTTTTTTAACGACAACAGAGTGCATGTTTTGCTTAATTAAAATGCAACTGGCTGGAACGAATTCATCGCATTTTTTGGTTCATTTCAAAGGGGAAAATTGTTTCCCTGAGAAAGTCACATTTTAACACGCCGACACCTGTTGAGGAAGTAACATTTCCAAACAGATGTTGTTCAGAGCTCAGAGGTAATAAAATCAATTCTATAATCTACAAACAAAACGCACTCAAGTGGATTACACACATACAGATTTAATACACTATCTTAACCGATTTTAAAAAACCTTAGAGACCCCACATGATTTAAGGGGAATCTGTGCGTTTTTGGGGGGGGGGGGGGTGGAGAAACATCACTTAACACACCCAACACCACGTGATCATCACTCAGGGTAATCTTCCAGAGACACCCGACAATTGGGCCTTTGTTGACTTTAATTGCAAGGGAGGAGAAATGCTCAGATTTGCCCCGATAGTATAATGATGGGGATCTCGCACCCTCTCTCGAGGCCCTGACTGAAGGCTCTAAATCAGGGGTGTCCAAACTTTTTGCCAAGGGGGCCAGATATTATGTGGTAAATTGTCGGGGGGCCGACCTTGGCTGACATTCTTTACATTGAACAACAATATTGTTCAACAAATTTGAGTAAGCCAGTCTGTTTCACATTTCCATTTTTATTTTAATTTCAACAATCTTAAGAATTTCTTTTGGTTCATTTGAAACAGGGATATCACATGCAACTGCTTATTCACTTGACTTTTTCTTAAACAGAAGTCTCCTGAGTGCAAATTGATTGATTTGAAACATAAAATGTATCACCATGACTTTTCAATAGTCACAAAACCTTTGACTCGAACAACAGGGAAATGAACAAGCAATACACATATCCACAACTGCAAGGATCATTTGAAATATGACATATCAGTCAATATAAACACGGAGTGATGTCTTGTTAACTCGTGAGTGATGCCCTCTAGTGTCTAAATGCTATTACTCATTTAGTGAATGCTATTACTCATTTAGCCACTAGAGGGAAGCAGTACTCTATGAAACATCACTCACCAGTCTACGAGACCTCAGTCAATGCAACACGTGTTCCATTGCGCCCAACCTGCGGGCCAGACGGCACTGACTTTATGACAGGGGCCGAGGGCCGGATGAAATTCGACTGCGGGCCGGATTTGGCCCGCGGGCCGGACTTTGGACACGACTGCTCTAAATGCTTTCCACACAATGGCTTCACGGATGTATAGCTGCATACATGGAGAGATGCCAGATGGACAGCGAGATCATCGCATGACAGAATACATCTCATTATGCTGATCATGATTGCACACCTAATGATGACGGGGGGGGGGGGGGGGGTGTATGAGAGTTAATTAAATGAAATGAGAATAGATTGATGAATATCATTATGTTAATATCAATCGAGGTCTTTAACTGTCTCGTTAGGCGCATTAATATCTCCCCGACTATTCCACGCCGAGGGAAGTCGGTTGATAGAATTAGGTGCCGTTATTCGGTGTCCCGATACTTTTGCTCACGGCGTGGACAAATAAAATTTCTTCCGTTCCATTTGTCTCGCCACCGGCAATGATTTTGTAATCTCCAAAACCGTTCCTCATCATTTCAAAAAAAGTGCTCTGACGACTATTGCCTCCGCTTGCCGTTCGGCATGACCGATAACGTTTTCGGAATGGAAATTCCCGCCGTGGGATCCTGAAAAACAACTTAAATGAGATCTGCCGCCCCGATCTGCTGCTTTATAGTATTCAAGAGTTCTTGATGGTTTTGCCTGTCAAATGCATGCTCCATAAACTCCTCGGAAATAAATTTCGAACGTGATACTTTTTTATTTTGACATTCTGAAATTTTACATCCGGTCTCAAAAACCTACGTTCTATTACTTCACTTGGAAACTATTGTGCATACAACACTCATTAGTACATTCAATAAAATTGTTTTATCATTAGTAGCAATTCAGATGAGTCAAACGTTCACACAGCGCCATTTTCTGCAGTATTTTGTGAATCTTGGGTGCTATCTAGTGGTGAACATGGTTAACTACACCAGGCTGTGATGCAGTTTTAAAAAAATATTTTCCGGATTTTATGTCATTTCAAGTGCTGTAGACAAACTCTTCGTCATGCTAAGCGATGTTTTAATTTTTTTTGTGAGGTTACCAAAATATTAGGAAAGGTTTTCAGTTTTCCTACTGAGATATACAGGTACATTGCAACAAACCACAACGTTGATATTAAAACAGTTCATTACATCAGTTACATTAATGCCAGTTTAAATTATTGTTTGCCCATTTTTTGTGTAAAAAAACGTTTGTAAAATGGTCTTTGCAAAGACATTTTTTTCTCAATATACAAGTCGGGTATTGAGTTCCATTCGTGTCAGTGTACCCAGTTTTGCGTCTGCTTTATTATATTTTTTTTAGTTTTAGGAAATAATTAGCAGTGGAGGTTGTGATGCAGGTTGTGATGCAGGTTGTTTTTGTCAACTATTCCCTCCCGTTAGGACACAACTGTAAATTCTTGCAAGGGGTGCCAACTATGGAAATCAGCCTTGTGGCTGTAGTAGTGATGCATTTACATTTTTGGGGCAACTATTGAAACGTTCATACACGTACACTCTCCCTTATTGAACAAATAAATATTGAAAGAATCACTGTCCAACTCCAGTTCAGTTGTATTTAAACTTTAAGGCCAAGAGTTGATGTTTAAACCTTGCAACATGATACAGTGACTTGCAATGACATTTTCATGAACACTTCGACCTAGGACTCTGATTTTAAAGCTGCTTGTATTTTATTTTATTTTTTTACAGGATTTTCTTAGGTGGCACTTGGTCCAAAAAAATCTGAGAATGACTAATAATTTTCAGCAAAAATAATTATTTTTCTTCAATTGATTCCAATACACTATTGTATACTGTATAAAAATGCATACAGGGTAAAAAGTGACGTCTAACAAAGTGGCGGAGCAAACCATGGATAGACGGTATGCAGAGGTAATTAAGGACACAAGAGGGCGCCATTGCACAAGTGTGGTTAGCTTGCCGGGATGCTCTCATGAGCAACAGGGGAGGCCTGCCTTTCCCCTCTTTACTTGAAACAGTGCAAAAAAAAGGGGGACAACTCGCTTTTGTTGATAAACTATTATAATTCCAATCCAACAAGTCATATCTCCACGGGATTAAGAATTCAAAACCCGTAGGATAGCCCCTTCCTCATTGGGGGTCAGCAAAGCGCACATCTATTTCCCCTACGGCAGGATATCAACGCACGCGTGTCTGCCCGCCTGCACGCAAGTGAAATCCTCCACTTCCTGCGAGTGCCCTCACACGCCGTTTTATTGTTCATCTGCGATGTGCGGCGGCGTGCATCCACTGCCGTCTCTGCTTTCGACCTGACCCGTCAAACATGTGCATATTTACGCCAGACTGCTTTCAATTCGGATAAAGAGTGGGCTTAATGACGGCATTGGAGGGATGGGCAGAGCTGTTGATTTGGACTCGATCGCGTCAGGAAGGCAGGGAGACGCCCGGCGTCTCACGCAGGGTGAAACTCATGTTTTAGGGGAGTCCAGCGACACCATCGCTGTGATTTACAGAACTTCATGTTGGTATTGCTTCCGTTCAGCCCCAATTTTAGTCTGTGTTGAGGGACTGGACTACAACTGGACAGATTTACTCAGTGAAATCTCCACAATGAGTTTCACAGGTCATGACAGGCAGGGTGAGGGGTGAAGATCCAGGGCCACTTTCAAGCGCCTGACGACACCATTTAAAACATGATGAGTTTCACGTAGAAACACCCACAACAGCCCACGGGCGGGATCGTGTCAAAGTTACTTTATCCCGGGATTGCCAGGTGTGTTGGTCTTCATGGTGCTGTTTGCTCCCCATTCTTCTGATAGACCGCTGAGACCATCACAGAGCAGGTGCATTTAAACTGAGACTAGATTACACACAGGTGGGCTCTATTTATCCTCATCAGGCATTTCGGTCAATGTTGGATCGTTCGTAAATCATCAGGGAACTTCTGGAGTCAGGTGGCTGCACTGGGAATAAAAGGGGGGGTGTATAATTTTGCAAACCCGACTGATCAGTTCTTTTTTTAATTAGTAAAAAAAAAAATCATCTAAATTTTGTCAAACTTCATGCTTGTGTCCCACTTGGTGTTGATTCTTGACACAAAAAAAAAAATCAAATTTTATATCTTTATGCTTGAAGCCCGAAATGTGGCAAAAGGACCAAAAGTTCAAAGGGGGGTTAATACTTTCGCAAGGTTCTGTCAACATAGCTGCATTTCGCTGTTCCTAATCAGCGGCACTTGACTACTCGATCAAGTCGTGGATGCATCGGTGGGTGGAAGCACATCCATCCGCCACATACCCACAGTGTCGTTTCGGAAGTGCTGCCTCCACCAGTGAAAATTGTTTTCTTGTCTTCCTACGTGTTCACCGTTTTTGTGCTGCCACAAGTTAAAAACAACTTGACTAGTCAATCGATCCGAGCTTCATCCTGACAAGAAATGTCGCAATTTTAAATTGTGCGGGAGGGAAAAAAATGGCTAGTCGAATAGAATTACTGTTAGTAAACAGGGCGCTAAAAACGACCAACCAGCCATTTTCGAGGCATAAAACCCTTCATCAATCTTTCTCCTCTGAACCAAAGGAGGGTCTATACTCGGGTAAACGGGAAGGCTCCAGGTGCTGGAAGCACGGGTGGGGGTTGGGGGGGTGGGAGTAAATATTTGTTTTGTAGTTCCTCCTCTGTAAGAAAACTGTCTCCCGCACCAGAAGCGGGAAAAACAAACAATACCGCAATCGCGCCGTCTGTCTCGCTACCGAACGCCGAATGGGTTTGTTTGTTCAGACGGACGCAAGAAACGCTCAGAAGGCAAGAAGACTGATGAAGGGCAGAGAGGGAACCAAGAGTTGAGAAGGAGGAGGAGGAGGAAGGTGCCTCTTTCATGAGATAGAGGATGGATGGAGGACTACACCTCCCAGATGGTGCGCTTGTCCAATTCCCAAAGCTTGGCTCTGAGCAGACACGGGTCAAACAGTATTTAAAGCTAATCCGTAGCACATGTCGTAACCCGCTTCACAAACAAAATGCGGCGCGCAGGCCGACGCTTGGGAGGGGGGATCGCGGCTTCACACACCGACGGGACATTTGAAGAATTACAATCGGGGGGGAGAGCAAGAAGTTGGAAGAAGCGTTTTGGATGAAGAGAGAATGGGCAGTGCAGCCAGATTTTTTTTTTTTATTCACCCTTTCACACACCCTGTAACCTGATAACATGATAAGATGTTCACTGTGGTCACTGCTGTCCCTGAAAAGGGTTAAACGTTCATCAAACATCTTAGCAGGTTTCTCCATGATCCATCAATATTTGCTTCGTTACTTTTGTTCTCCTTAAATTCGATCGTAACTGTCAGCTTGACTTCAAGATGGCGCCGCGAGAGTGGCTGCCTTTCCAGCAGCTCCTATACTTTTTGTTCTTCTACTTTCTTCCTTTCATCACTTTGCTGCTGTAAAATTGGGAATTACTCCATTGTGAGACGAATAAAGTTTTTCTTATTCTTATTTACAGATGCCACGTCTACTCTGGAGGGATCTTTGTGGTAAAGACATCTAAAGCAAGACATCGTTCCATTCTGCAAATGTCCAAGTGGATCTGTCGGGAACTTTGGGCAAGGCCTCTGCAGTAGAGCCCCCCCCCCCTTTTTTTTTTAAAGGAAATACGGTAAACACAATGACTCATATGTGCAATAACGAGGAGATATTGCACCAGCAAAGCTGTAAATACGTCAAGTGGGATAGTAGCTACATATATCTGTGTGTGTGTGCGTGTGTGTACTGAAAATTCAAAACAAATCTTACTGCAACCCTGGACTCATAAAATTCACATTTAACCCTTTCAGGGACAACGGTCACTACAGTGGACAGCTTATCAGGTTACAGGTTCTCATTATTTGTGCATGAAAGGGTTACGTGTTCCATTTGAGTCAAACCTAAAGTCTTCTTAAATCTCTCTGACTTTATCCTCCTGGTATTTTATTTTATTTTTTTTTCCCCTTTTCAGATTGGCCCTAGCGCTGCGATTGAAAATGTGTTAAAACGAATACAACATATCAACCGACCATTGATTTGCAATCCTGGCATCTGCCCAGGTTTGTGTGTCAGGCTTATTTTGGCGTGTGTGTGTGTGTGTGTGTGTGTGTGGCGGAGAGTCTTGAAGGAGCTGATCTAAGTATGCTGAAGAGGCTCGCTGAGCACTGGGGTAAGATTAAGCTCGCTCAGAGCGAAATCAAACTGACCTGGGAGGCATGCCATCAGAAGGACAGATGGATAAGAACTATTGACCTGCTGACCTGCATCACATTCTCACCCGCTCATGCTAATTCTCATGCAAATTGCTACAAATACCCACTTTGACTTTTTTTTTTCTTCCACCCCTTCGTTCCTTCTCTTCAAAATCTATCCGAGGGCGATTTTGGCGGCGGCTCGTATTTTCTCGCAAACTGACGACGGTGTGCGGGAGGGAAAGACGTAAACACGCTAGTACGGTCGTCTCCCCGGTGGCGTGCCCTCATGGTGGTCGGCTGCACTTCTAAAAGCTTAATCTGTCGGTCCCGCCTCTCTGGTTAAGAGAACAAAGGCTCCTCTCCTGTGACACAAAGGCGGCTCACACAACCCGACAACGCGCGTCCGGACGGACCACCCATCCTTGAAGACCACTGACTCACGCTACACAACACAAACGCGACGGGGGCGCGTATCAATGACAAGAGCGGCCGCCACATTTACTGACGTTGCCGGGCACGTTAAAATCTCCTTTCCCTATTATCCAGTTCACACACCCTTTGGGAAGAGGGGGTATTTTGTCCCCCCCCCCCGCCCCCAACTCTCCACGGTCATCGGGGGAACTGGAGGGGGCGCCATGTTGGCAGGCTTTGATCCGCAGCTTCTCTCGAGATCAGATTATCGCACCGACCGCATTCAGTGTAATGAAAAGCAACAGAGAAGCAATTTGCCCAAACGACTTCAGGTCAGCGCAGACTACAGAAGGATGTCGTGTCACACTGGAAATGTTGATTCCTTTTTTTTTTTTTTGCAGCCATTCACGCGCTAATCCAAACCTCGCCCCTGGATTTGTTTTGTGCTAGCGACGGCGCATGCTAAGTAGCGCCGACGTTCCATGCGCTCGCAAACGGAGCTTCGGGGCTGTGAGAACGCGGTGATTTAGTTGACTCGGTTTAATAGTCATTCAAGCTGTATACGCCAGCCCCGCCCACTCGACGCTGTTAACTGGTGGGGGCGATTTATTAGCCCATTAAAACGACATTATCAGTCGGCATTTGCAGCATACAATGGAAGGAGGACTCATCCATTCCCGAAACCGGTGGGCCGCACAGTTGAAAGAACAAAAATTAAAATGGAAAAAAAATAAAATAAAAACGACAGCGTAGTGTATTTATTATCAGAGGCTGAAAAGTCTTTTATTTTGAAAAGTTTAGATCCCTCTATGTTCGCTATGGACGCTTCTTCCTTTCATAATTTTGCTGCTGTAAATGGGGAATTTTTCCATTGTGAGACAAATAAAACTTTTCTTATCTTATCTTAAAATCCAATGACGCAAATGCATCATTCTCGAATGCATATCGACTCCAACTGCAATCTTCATGTGCACTTGTATGACTTTGACATTTTTTTTTTCACGTCCATACGATCATGTTTGTCTAAATGATTTCAACGACCTTTCCTGCAGAGGCCTTTTGGGGGGCCCAGTATCCAAACCCCCCCCCCACCCCCCCCCCGGATCACAGCGTCGTGTGTGCCATCGGGCTTACGGCGCCATTGGCGGACTGAGTCCATTTGTTTGAACTGAGCTTTCTTCCCGTTTACTCACAGCCTCTGCCGAGTTACCAGACAGATCTCCATAATCCGCAAACAATTATCATATTTGCCTCGGTGGACGACTCCGCTTTTTTTTTTTTTTTTTTGGTGTTGTTTACTGATTCAGAATTAACAATTGACACAGCTGGGTTTTGTAGCGAACACCTTACTTGCCGGGCGGAGCTCCATCTGGAACGTGGACAGCCTGGAGAACGCGCGGTGAATAAAAGTGCGTCTTGATGAAGTCAAATCAAATGTGATCGTTTAACTCTAACGATAACCCGTCAACAGATAACACGATAGGCTGTCCACGGTAGCGACCGCTGTACCTGAAAGGGTTAAAAACCAGAAAAGGTGTCCCGCGTCCCACTTGTCATTCATGCAAATAGAAATTCTCATTAGCACCTGAACACTCTTGTTTGTCTCCTCATTACAGACGGAAAAGTGAAATTCTGTGCGAGTCACCCTCTGCTTGGTAAACTGCCCCCGAGAGCTCACTCAGACGAAACCTGTTCATGACTGCTCATTTGAAACGACCACTTGTTCCTTACATTCTCATACATTATGTCCGTGCTGTAATCTGCCCCTAAGACCTCGTTCACGATTCGCACCCTCACACTCGCAGAACAAGTGGAGAACTCCTCTCAATACGCCCCATAAATTTCATTTCGGCTTACTGTGTGGCTCACACCGAGTGAACAATTCTGTCAAACTAAATACAGGGGAATCACACCCCGTTTATTCAAAAGACCCACACAAAGCTCCGCTTTCCAGTCCATTAGCCTCATGCTAATGCCGTGTTACAACTCAAGCACCGTACTGGACAAAAACATTGCAGCAACGTGTACATACATGCGATAACAGAGACATAAGAGTACCCAGTCATAGATTCTTCATCCTCTGCAAAGAATGGCTCATATTAGTGCCGTACTGATGAACTGATGAGCTTTTTTTTCCTTTTTTTGGGGGGCATGCAGACCATTAAGCGCCTTTCTGAGTTCAAACTAATGTAGGAAAGGAACGTGGCCGGATGACATCACCATCAATGCACATACATTTTTCCATGTGATTTTTGTCAACCCCTTTGCATGCCACATTAAATCCGTACATGGATAAGTGAAGGTTCTAAAGATGGTTGACTCCTATCTCACACGCTGCCTTTTGACTGCGTCTGCAAACAGAGATTGATTACGGAGGCTTCTGTGGGTGTCTCATATAAATACACACTACGTCTTCATCATTGCAGTCATGTCTCAATCCAAACCCTGAGCGCAGTGCAGTCTATTATTTCTTTGGTGCAATTGCACGTTTTGCTGTTTCCCTTTGGCATTCCTGGAAACAATGAGGCCACACTAACATGTCTGCATCCCTTGAACATTTAAAAAAAAATAACGCCCCCCAAAAAATGCTCTTTTCAAGCTTTTGCCCATAATGTTTTAAATAATATTTTTACATTCTTAATTGGTATTCAGGGTAAAAATGATGGATAAACTCTGCAAGCTCAAATCCCAGAACCACACGAACCCAGAACTTGCTTCGAAAGTAGATTTCGCACCAGACTCAACTTTGTCAACCACGCAGTTTGTGAGCTGAACCATAATGTGTTGCTTTGCACTTCGTGACAAATTATACAGCATTCACATTACCTTGCCGAGTTTATCAGTCATCAACTATTTAGCATATTGGCTCTGTCTGACGGCTACAAGGTGGATGCACCCTCGTTATTATTCTTGCATATCTAAAAATAAAACTGAGGACTATTATTTATGGAGCGTTGATATATGCTCTATGTACTGGTAGTTTATGCAACAGAGGGTTCATTTGAGTGGTATAGTAACATCCCTTATTCTTTTTTCTCATTTTTGTCATGGCAAACGATACGTTTTCTGTAAAGTTAAGATACAAGCTTCTCGAAAGTCTATGGAGTGACATGTGGTGTGCCTCAAGGTTCAATTTTAGATCCCTTGTTGTTTAATTCATATATGTCCCCTTTCGGTGGTGTCTTTAGGAGTCATGGAGTGAATTTTCATCGCTACGCTGACGACATGCAGTTGTACATCTGCGTCTTCTGATGATGCTGGATGACTTTCTCCAGCTTCAGCAGGAAGTCGCTTTTATCAGTGGTCCTCAGGCCCAGACACAAACATTTGACTAAAATACGAACACTATACCTGCATACGTATGTTTTTTTTAACTCGCGTTCAGCGTTGTAGGAGTTTTTTTTGCATGAAAAGTGCGATATAAATGAAGTTTGATCGACGAATTGATACTTATGGTCAAAGGGTTATGTGATGTGAAAGTCTTCAAGGATCACAGTTTGTGGTCTATATGAATGGCTTTATGATTATTAATCAATAGTGGCAATTAATTTTCAGTGAAGACATCAATTACTTTGCAGTTTTTGGTAGGGGGCGGGGGGTTGCGGGAGGGTTTGCTCAAAGTCTTTTACATCTCGAGGTACTTAAAGTCTAGTTTGTGGCTGTCAAAAGTCTTGTCGTGACACAAGAGTGTGAACTCAATTAAGTGTGTAACGTCAGCTGTCTCCAGACTTGCAAGTGTAACAAGAGGCCAGGTCTGGGCTTTGTCAAACAAATAGCGAGCTGGACCGTGTATGTGTGTGTCTGTGTCAGTGTGTGTGTGTGTGTGTGTTCCAGTGATTTATTCAGCTCCCATGCTGCTGAATGCCATGTAATGGCTGGACACCCCGCTGCTCGCAATGACAGGCTCCATAGCGAGCTGCCAGACACACAGCAGGAGAACACAAGCGTCGCCGCTTCCAATCTGGGCTGCAGAACGGAATATCCATCATATTGCTTTGCTCGGAGACAGCCTCCATCCCTTTGGCTGGCTTTACTCGCTTGCAAGGATTCAGAATTTGCATCGGTTATGGCTCAGGGTTGCGCGGTCGCACCGTCTGACTGTTCAAACACAGACTAAAGCAATGATAGAGAATGATGGCTTTTTGGGGGGCGGCGGTTGGTTTGTTTTTTGCGACCAAATGGCAATAATTGTGAATTGGTGCTGTGCATCATACAACAGAATTAGTTGGTTGGTATAAATGAAAAATATTGCTGGACGCTTCAAGAGGATTTTGGATTTCATATTTTATTATTTGGTTCCTTTTTGGATGCACCAGGGTGATAATTGTTTGGGATTTTTCATTATAGTTACTGGTACTTTTCATTTCATTTTAACTTTTAGTTTCAATTTGTCTTTCGAGTAGGTTTGTATTTATTTATTTTTAAAATTCATTTCATCATTAATCGCCTAAACATGAGGTCTCTGCAGTCAATTTCGGCAAAAGTTGAAGTCGCCAAAATGTTTGATTTTGTCCCTATGTTGACAGTGTGCCATGATTTGTTTGCATAGCTAATGAGTTTTTTGCTGTTGGATTAAATGAAAGTAGATCCTCTTAAGGAGCTTGAGGTGAGCGTACGAAAAAAAAAAAAATATTGACAAAGCTCGCAAATCTTAAACGCTCCACTGTTACACTGGGCAAATCGACACGCATCCAAACAACCGCGGATGCAATTCCGCATACGGCTTCATGTATTTTTGCCGTGGAAAACATGACGCCTTGTTGCTCTAAGCCTTCCCCAGTCTCACCACTCACCCAGCCATCCCTCCTCTATAATGACAGATCAATCACGGCGGCCATACAGTATGTGGTGATGTCATGTGCCAGAGTCAGGGGGGGGAGCGGATGGGAGGGGCTTTGCAAAAATCCATCTGTTCCAGTTTGAGGAACATTCCAGCGCTTGAACATTTGCATGGCTGTCGGATGGATGATAAAACTTCGTTTTTAGCCACGGTGAAAAAATAAAATAAAGGTTTGCATGTCTTGATATTATTATTATTATTATTCGCGTACTATCGATAAATGAATACAAAATAACGTCAATTAAGACCTGGAGAAAAAGTAAGAAAGAAAATATCATATGGTACACTGCACAATACCATGACTGAAAAATACGGTCAAATATGGCGCGCGCGCACACACACACACACACACACGCTCGCTCACCCGCTCCCAGGGGATGCATCGCCGCAAGAGTGGGACAACCCCGGGCAAAACCCTTCCGCTCATGCTCCACGTGCCATGAAGCTATTACCGCCATTAAACTACTCGCCACCTGTTAACTGCCATGTAAATATTCATCTGCAAAGCAGGGACAGTATGCGAGCCCGCTGGGCTGCATGGAAATGACCTATCCACTAAATCAGGCCGGTGACAAGTCAACGCGAAAGGCCTCGGCAAAAAGGTGAACGAGCTCATGAAATGTAAATGCGATTGTCCCGCTGGAAAAAAAAAAAAAAAACAACAGCACGCGGAGAACAGAGTATTGCAGATTTGCATGACACATGGGGGACTCGGCTGTTATTGTTGTCAGCACTGTCTATCCTGGGCCACCGGCCTATAAATGAATCTCAAATCACGACGTATTTGGATAGAAAGCCCATAACTGAAGCAGTTGTCGACGACGTGGGACGCAGCCTCCCTCTCGTCGTAATCTCACGTGGAAGCGTTTAGCCGCGTCGTGGGATATCGGGGAAATAGAAGCCATACTTGGGGCAGCACCTTGCATGCCTCAGCATGTGTGACCACTTTAGTGGGCCTTAAAAAGTTTAAAAGGGTTAGAATCAAATGAAGGGAATGCAATTTCAGGTTTTCACAAACGCGCCTGTCTGTCTATCTATCCATCCATCTAGCAATCTATCCAGCTAGCTAGCGAACTATTGAAAATGTGTAATTAATTAATTACAGTTAATTAATTAACTAATCGAATAACTTTGAAGTTGGAATAATTGACATTATTGCAGAGTGTGACCTGTATTGGACAGCCACTCATTTACTTTTTTTCAGTGATATTAAACGAAATACAAAGGCAACAAAAGTTGACCCTTGTTTTCCCCCACCCAAAAAGGAAATATCTGGAAAATGCTAGTTTTGGCCACAAGGCATTGAGGTGAAACATTGAGCCCAACACATAAATTAGTAAAGTGTTCCCTGTTGTCTAAACACGGCCTTTTCTCGCCTGATTCTAATTCTACTAATCAGCATGTAAGGAGGTTTGGATGGCAACCAATAAAAGCACAAAACAACAGCAAGAAGATTGTTGTCTTGATGTGATGGGAGTAGAATTAATTGCCCAATTTGACCATGTTGCGCCACATAATTGCACATAATAACACTTTTTAAAAATATATATATATTGCTGCCTTGAGGAACAAAATCAATTCATTCCATGACCACATCCCAATCTCAAATAATCTTTCCCTATTGAAATGAATGGAAATTGTGTGAATCAGTTCCGGCCTCGCAGAATTTTTTTTTTCCAAGAAATAACACAATAATATTTGAATGAATAAAAACATACAGTAATGACAAAATTAAATAGGAATCAAAAGAAATAAACAGAGGATAAAGAATGCATGATTGTGAGTACGGTTATTGAGAATCTCTAAATGTGTGCAGACTCAAGGCTAATGTATTTTTTTTCTAGTTTGATGTTTAGTTTGACAGCAAGCTTCAACTTGAACTGTATCCTGAAAACGTCAAGTGAAAGTCATTGTATACTATGTCTTTGTACCACCCGTATTGTTTAAGTTGGTGCTACTGTCTAGACACGAGGACACCCAAAACCAGTCCCTGCAGGTCTTGAACCGGCTGGTTGAGAAGCCTGTGCGATCCTTTACGGGCTCAACATAACGACCCGTGACCGGGTGGAGTTTTAACGTGGGGTTTGTAAATCAATATTACATTAAAAGGACCTCCTTTTTCGTTCTCACACAACTCTGCGGCTCATGTTTTACAGCGTGTGGGGTGTTTAAAGACGACAGTGAAGCACCATGAAGAAGATTGGGTGAACCATTCACAGATTTGATTTCACACGGCGGAACTGGGCTAATAACCACTGAATTGAGAGAAGGAAAAAAAAAACCCCAAACAAAAACAAAACACGTTTCAATATGCACCATATGCTTTGATTTTATAGAAAGGAAACCGCACCTTAACAATAAGCGTAGGACTTGGAACAATTATTAGCATTTATCCCAATCATTTCTTTTAATCCCAAAGAGACCACATATGTCTCCTTTTACACCATAAAGCACTGCCTGTTACACACACACGCACACAAACACACACCGCTGGCCAAACTCATGCCTAATTCAAAGCTGCCTTATGAGTCCCCTGACACCTTCACACCGAGTCGTCTCGACACATGCACACGGACATTCAATCACTACAAGGCAGAGAGGGCCACATATAAATCCATCCCAGGAAGCATCTTCCGGGCCGTTCCCGGAGCGAATGAGACGCGGCCGAGCCTTATGGTGTTGTCCGCTAGCCACCGATGCGAGAATGTGATCTATGCCGCCCTAATTGTAGCAGTGTGGTGAAGGTGGTGGGGGTGGTGGGGTTGGGGGATGTTTTATAAGCACATAAGGAATAGGCCAAATGGACCAATAAATCTTTCAGCTCATTTCCACTTAGCAGAATAACAACAAGTGAAAGATAAAATGTAATTGGTTGATTTGATTGAATGGTCGCCGTAGTATATGGGTGCAAAACACGGCTCGGTGTTAAAAGTCATCCGCTTCAGTGGCTGTGGAGAATTGGCGTTGGTGTCTATTTCTTAATATGGATGTCTTCTATTACAGTGGGCATAGTTCACATGCAGTGCACGGGCCTGTGAAGAATGAGGCCCGTATTTGACTTTGGCGTCACTTTTATCTTCTGTCGGTCAACCCTGACACAATAGCCTTTGTTGGCTACAATCTAAAGTCAACTGTACTAGGGCTGAACAATTAGGCGAATATGAATGGCCATTGCAATGTCGAACAATGCAATTTTCCAACTCCCAAAGTTTCAACGGCAAACGTTAATCCAAATCTATCAGCGTGAAACTGTACTATAGCGTTTGAATAATTTTTCCGAAAAGCTACGAGTTGAATTTATTCTACGACCACACTCGCAACTTCAGACACTAATATGGCAAAACATTTTACCAATTGAGATGAAGGGGAATGCAATTAATCCGTTCCAGACTTTTTTTTCTTCTGTTTGTTACTAAGACAAATAGCATTCTATATCATTTGAATGTATTCATTTGTTTTAATCACGTCTTAGTAAGAAACAATTTTGTGCATCATGATCAAATCCTCGCCGATTGTACAGCACCTTCTACTGCTGCGTGACCACGAGTCATTTTTCATAGAGGATAAAGAATCTCTGTGTTGTGTTGTTACCCCGTCTGTCTACATGTGCTGCGCCATACGCAATGTGTTGCCCATAATTGATCGCCGTAATATGCCGTACTCAACTTTCAACAATTACGCTGTCGCTAACACAAATGAGATGTGTCCTGGCTGGTCCGGTGATTTTGTAGGCCACTAACCCCTATCCATCCCTCCAACAGGGGCCGCTGACCCCTGGCTGACCCTCGCGGCCAGTGGGTGGGTGTTAATGTTCACCCGGACCAAGGTCGCACCCATCATGTTTGTTTAATGCACGTCCCCCAGAGGGGGGAGTGTGGAGAGTGTGGGGAGGCGGGGGGGCGCTCGTCACACAGTGCCCCACAAACCCCATTAGAAGACCCGTATCAACCTCAAGCCGTCTTCTTTTGGGAAAGAAAGCATACAGTGCATTGCACTACTTGTTCATGTATTTAGTAGTCATTCATTGACTTTTTGTGGATTTGCGTCATTTCAATGGGAGTCAAATGTTTGATTTGGTTTGCAAGCGAGGTTTTGTGAGCGCGGCGGCAAACCACCACGTTTGTTGCATGCAAACGCGCGCGAAAGGCCCAGTGTAACCCGCCCGAGCTGCTCGCCCGCTGCTGCTTTGCATTTGTCATCACGCTGCGTGCTGCTCGATGAGGCGCTCGCTCAAATCGGCCCGCGGCGGGCTTTACGGGGCGCTGCCGGCGGAATGAAAAACTGTCGACCCAAAAAATGTTAAAAGCGTTTGATTTGGGTATCGATGGACAACTATTTTTTTTGTTTTTGTTAAATCTGAATAAAGTAGAGGTTGATCGACGCGTGTTCGTGAATCTTTCATGGACAGCGGTCACTGCAGTGGACAGCTTATCATGTTATCAGGTTACAGGTTATCATTATTGGTGCATGAAAGGGTTCATTTCATTCGAAACTAAAGAGTAAGCCCCCACCAACCGAATGTTCTGTCATGTTTCATATTTGAATGATTTATTTGTGATTTTTCACCCCGTTGTCACTGGCTGTTGATGACACCTGTGGCGTTATTTATGTGCGCGGTGAATGCCAACGCGGCCATCTTGGATCGGTCACTTGAAATGCAAACGTGAATAAATACGGTCAAAAAATAATAATGATAAATCCGATTTGGGCATAAAATTGATTTTGAAAATATCCTGTCAAATCATTTGATTTCCCAGGCACCGCTATTCATTGGACAATAGCGCTACGTAAATGACGTGACAGCGTTGGAGCGCAACAGTCAGCCGCTAATGAGCTTCACAAAGAGGAGAATGTGCCAGTGTAAACATGGAACAACAAGGGAGGAAGTCCAGCATTTTGGGTCTGACTGCTTGTTACACAAGGAAGACAAGTGTTGAGTTAATTGCTTTTGTGTTGTTACGCACAAGTGACAACTGCCTGTCAGCCATTCCACATTGTCCCTTTTTGGTTGGTACTTGGAGTGCAACAAAAAAAAGATTGATTTGGGGCAATATGGTACAATGTTGATAACACTACAATTAAATCTGATATTTTGAATAATATGCGGGTGTTTCAAAGTCATTTTGGCGGGTCCATACTTGTGATGCAAGTTCTAAAAAATCTCCACAAAGTTAAACACAACCATGACATGATGGCAGCGAACTCGACTCAACTCAACAAAGAGCAGGAAAAATAAAAACAGTTCATTTAAGTTCGCTGTCAATCTAAACATAAAACAAAGAGAATTTAATGCTCACGTATTATGGGAAACACCATAGACGAGTGAATGGAAAAAATAAAAAATTTGGGCCCTATTTTGGGTGAAGTTTTCTTTCTTTTGGTATTTTGTAGATGGGCATATTTAGAAATGGGTGTTTGCGCCACTGCGGGAGTGAACACAGCTGACTGGATTCCTTGTTTATGATCGTTACATTTTCATTCATTTCAATCGGGAAGGATGATTTGATCGGGTAAACAATAAATTTGGACCAAGCAGATTTATTTTGACATTTCTTCACCATTCCCCCCCCCCCCCCTCTCACAAAAACACAGAAAATGGTGAAGTGGACCGAACAGCATCTTAATGGAAACAAGGCTTAACGGCGTGTCACTGCGCCCTCGGCCTTGTGCACACACATCGCTAACACAAGCCTTGGGCCGCATTTCCAATTCTGCTCAATTTCTGCACGAATCTCTCGTAATCCCGCTGAAGAGCCGCGCTTCTCCCACAGCGACATCCCATAATGGCACTAACGCCAAAGTGGCGGGCACCCAGTTACGACTCCCGGGCTCCATTCGGCGCACGTTTCCCAATCCCCAGCGCCGCCCTCCCACCTCGTCGCCCAAGCTGTCTGTATGCAAACAGAGCCCCTCTCAGAGGAGAACGGTGAGCCTAGCAGCCTTTCCCTGAGTCCTGTGTAGACATATTTAATGCCTCGATAACCACTGCTTAATACCGAGCGTTGAACGTCAGGGGTATTCATTACCGCACGAATTTCATACGTGTGCCGCGAGCGCGTCGACGCAAATAAGTCGTCCTCTGTCATTTGCCCATCGGGAATGTCAAGCTGTTGTTGTTTTAACACAAATGCATTTGGCGCCCCTTTCGCCGGAACCGGAACATATGGCGCAATGATTGGCTCTCCTGTATTAATACGTAGTCGGCCAGACGGATGATACTAATCTGCCTTTCAGCATTACAAATTTATTTTGCGGTTAGCATTTCACAGCCTGTTGACAGCGCAGACGTGTGAAATATAGTTGTTCGGCCATGTTTTCTTTTGACCTAATGGAGGAGAAAATAATGTTACATTTTGGGTAATATTTGTCATTAAATAATTTTTTTAACCCTTTCAGGGACAGCGGTTACTACAGTGGACAGCCGTTCAAGTTGTCAGATTACATGTCATCATTATTGGTGCGTGAAATGGTTAAAACTGGATTCCCAAAGCAAATTTGACACTATTGAAAACTACAAGACTAAATGGAGTGATTTGTAAAGGCATTACAAGATATCGATATTAGACTTTAAAATCCTTCCAAATCAAGCCAATGCTGCCACTCTCGTACTTTGAGAGAGAGAAAAAAACAAAACAAAAAGAAATGCCTTGATCAGCTACTAACTGAGAATTCAAAACCACTTCCACGCTTTCACTCTCTGTGAATGTCGTACACTCAATGCTGACGAGGCACTCTTAAGCTGTCACGGCAGCGGACGAGTATTTTCAAGGTGTCAGTAAGACTTAACTAGCTACCTAACTGCATGTTGCATAGAACTAGCATTTTCATTTTCAAGGTATAAGGCTTAGCTAGCTAGCTAACGGCATGTCGCATGTGTTGAATAACTGTTTTTGTTTTGTTTTTTTGGGCGAATGAAGGCGCATAATCGCATATTAAATCACAATATTGAGGGGGTGGGGGGAAATTACAATTAGATTCATTATCAAATTTGCTCAGTCCTACTTCACACACAGTAAGCTACTAGCTTCACACGGAATGCTTTTGTTACACTTTAGCAATGAGCACAAGAACCTTCACTCGGAAAGTGTCTCCTCTTTTCTCGACGCCCGTCGCCCACAGAAGGAGAGAACTGACGGGTGGAGGGGGGGTTCCGTTTTTTTTGTCCGCACAGGAAGGAAACTGTATAATGTTAATCACAACTTTAATTTGGGCCAAATTAGCATTTTGATGAACTTGCTCGGCTGACTCGTGCACTCTCGGCAACTTCAAATGGAGGGTGTATGTAGGAAAAGGCAGCGTACTTAATTAACGCGAGCACACAGCAGATGGGCTCATTGGAGGGCCTGGCGCACGCACACACACGCGCACACACACACACACAGACACACACACAAGTGGTAGCTGAGAGTCACTATTAATGTGAGGAAAAGAACACATCAGAGGATGTTTCCAAACAAGACTTCCCAAATAAAACGGCTGGAGGTAAACCATGTGGTACATTGCGCTGGGAGCTAGAAATGGCATATGAGCCTTTTAGTGAAAATAAGAGACAAAAGAGGCAACAATGATGTTCAGTAGATTACGGTAGAAGCCTCGTCGAGCAGGCCGCTTGTTTACATATTCCCAACCGTTCCAATCTTGGAGCACCGAGTGGAACTCAACATGGTGCTTTTGCTCTCATTCCCTTTTCCCTCGGATTGATTTATAATGGAATGTGCAGTTCTTCCACTACCCCCAACCCCTCCTCACATCAGCAACATCTCTCTAGTCCACACAGACTTCATATTCTCCATGACATGTCATGTTACATCCAATTAGATTATCGCAACCTGCTCGTAATGAGGTTACATGTGGCTGTCTACAATTTAATAAATCACAAGAACATGAGGACGGTGTTCAAAAACACATGACATTTCCATGACAAAAAAAAAAAAAAAGAAGGTCAACAGATGCATTAATTTACATGAGGCCAAGCGTGAGCAGAATGATCTGTCAAGAATTTTGTGGGAGATGTACAAAAACTTAGGCCTGTTCAAAATGGACATGCACATGCTACAATTAAAGCACAATATATATATATATATATATAGGGCACATTTAGAAATGGGTGTTTGCGCCACTGCGGGAGTGAACACAGCTGACTGGATTCCTTGTTTATCACAAAAACTTAGGCCTGTTCAAAATGGGCATGCACATGCTACAATTAAAGCACTATATATATATATATATATATATATATATATATATATATATATATTTGTACTACAAGTCGCCTTCAAATATTTTGTGTCATCATCAAATTTCGAGGTTAGAAACTGCACACGGTTAACTATTTTCGCAGCGGTGTAAAAATCCATGTTAACCCTTTCGTGCACTCTGTAACATGATAACATGATAAGCTGTCCACTGTAGTAATCGCTGCACTACCATGTTGGATTTTTTTGCGATGTTATATATATATTTTTTCGTACTGTCGCTATATTATGAAACCGGCAATAGGAAAATGAAACAAGGAGATGATATGAGATGAGTGCTCCTTAAGTTCCTCATTAGTTATAACTAAAACAGACCCCTATAAATAAAAAGTCCTTTTAGCCAATGCAAGAGCTCAACCATGACAGAAATACGACTCCCATCTATCCTTCCTCCACCTTTTCCTTCCATAAATAACCTTCGTGCGATAGCCCCCTGCAATACCTAAAGCTTCTCTCGCACGCTGTGGAGAATCTCCAGCCTTTTCTCCCGCTGGGCAGCACAATTTGTAAAAACACAATCAAAAACGGAGAGTTGGGTGCAGGGAGGGTAGGTGGAAGGGGACAGGGGCATAAGGTTGGTAAGTATCAAGGCGAGCTCCCCCGTGGTGGGACGCTAACAGCACATCGAGGGAGGCTGAATCTCCAATCAGAGCTCATGCACCCTCCAAGAATGTTCCAATTCTTTCTAAGCCTGTGTCTGCATTGTTGTTCTTCATGAATAAATAGAGTTTAAATAGTAGCCAGTTGTTCTGGAAAGGAACCACAACCAAGCGTTTGTACTGAGAGGAGTCTTGAAATTGAAATTATCGCGGTGAACTGAAGAAATTAGCAGGGATATTAATGCAGTGGTGAGGGTTAGGTTAGGGGAGGGGGCGGGGGCGGGGGGTATTGTAACTTCAAAGACAATGCGATACATATATAAGGTACATCAAGATTTACAGGAATATACAGTATATATACCTGTATTCACACACACACACATACGCAGATAAATGCTAATTGCTATAGCTTCACCTGTTGTTTTAGCCTGCACTTGACAACTGGTGTTTTGAATGAATCCATCTGAAAGGTGGTTTTTTTGTTGTTTTTGTTTTTTTAAGTGGCTACATATTTGAAAAATATGTCACTCGTGCGTCTACCTGTAGTCCACTTGGCATTTGGGGGACCTTCTTCTCATTCCGAATGTGTTGGGGTTTTGTTTTTGTTTTTTTTGGTAAATGCGTCAGAAATGGGAAAATAATCAAGAGGTGAAGCCTTGTGAGGCTAATTCCGAGTCCATCGGAAGTCATTAAAAGAGGGCGCTCCTGCGCATGCGCACCGAAGAGAGCGTCAGAAGGAGAAATCTCCAATTATGGCTCAATGCAGCATCAATTTCAGGGCTAATTATGTGCGTAATGAGCTCACCATCATGCGCCCGCGCCCTCGTCACAGAACACCCCCCCACACTGTCCCGCGCCCCAACCAGCCCCCAGGAACCAGCCCCGCCCATGCTCACACAGCAGCTCACCATCTGAGCTCGAGCGAACTAATTAAAAATGTCCATGCGCAGCGGCGCTCTCATCTGATTCCCGCAGTGGAAATTAATCCGCCCATAAATGTGTTTGACGGAGGCCCAACTATAGTGCAGGAGATCTGGACCAAGCCCAAACTGCTCTGCTCTCCATGCCCCACGCGCTGCATTGGGGGCGTGAGGGGGAGGGCACAAAAATCAGGGGGGGGGGGGCAGCTTGACTGTCGTTAAAATACTAAGTTTAATTGTGAATATTGCGACACTGACTGTGTTTCAATTGGCGGATAGTAGTAAACTTTTAATACGAAAACCCAAACAGCTGGAAACGGCATTATGTTGAAAAATATTTCTGTCATGTTTCAACATTTTAACATTTTCGAGTGTACAATGGCAGCGTGCACTCTTTTGATGAAGTTCAGCAAACTGACGTGGTACTGTTTATCAAATATATTTCGAATTTCTGAAAGTTTTTTTTGTCGGTATCAAGTTTTTTTAAATCTATATTATATCAACAAATAGTAAAAATAAAATTGTTTGACCAAATATGTCCATCTTTTAACAGGCATGCTGCTCATCAAGCAGCAGATTATACAAAGGCGTGGAGCTGTGACGTCACGATAAGTGACGCAATAAAGAGAAACGTGGGTGGGAAAATAGTTGGATGAACGAAAAATTTCAAGATAACAAACTTCGATAAGATTTGGATTTGGGCAATTGAGGGAACATTTTTTTTCATTTATCTTTTGTAGAAGTTGGTTTTTAGCATTTTACAACAGAAATAAAAGTTTACAGAACCTTGTATTGAACTGAAGTTTTAAGTCAACACACTAACTCAGCAAATTGACTTAGAGCAAAAGGAACAAAATAGCAGAGTAGTTCAATAATTTCTTTGAATAAGACAAAGAATTGCCTTTGTCTTAAATGCAGGCAAGTTCGAGGATAGAGGATAGTTCGAGCGTGTTTTTTTTTCCCTCTCCCTACCCAGCGTTTTCCTTTCTGAAATCTGATTGTAATTTCCCCATTGCGGGACAAATAAAGGATATCTTAAAAGAATTGCTTGAGACAAATATGATTTACATTTTAAAGCGTTCCCAACTTAAATAACTGTTTTAGGTTAAAAAAAAAAAAATAATTAATTTTTGGCCATCTATTTTTTTTTGTTCATTTAAGGGAGGCTATTTAAATGTAATGTGTTTACATCATTGTGTGCCCTCCCCCTACCATGCTATACAAAGATTTTTTTATTTCTTTTGAATAATTATTCCTGAATCATATACCACAAAAAATAAAGAATGTTATTCGCAATGCCACTCAAAATATGGGGTTTTCGTTTTCTTTTTGGTGACGTCATTACGTCAGGGTGGACAGCAATCTGAGTGACACATGCAAAGTAATAATAATATAATAATAATACATTTTATTTATAAGCGCCTTTCAAGACACCAAAGTGTCTAATATGAGTATGAAAATACAATATTCATGATCAAAATGACTAATTTTATCAAACGATTTGTTTTGGACTGCATATAAATGTTCAGCCACTCGAAACCAGATTCATTATTATGATTAGGGCTTCTGTTTTCTCCTCTAGTTGTTATTAATGTGCATCATCATAATCTTTTACTGCAGCTCCATTTTATTTTCCCAACGTTGCTCATTTTTGACAGCGTCACTATGTGACTAAAATAAGAAGATTGGCAAAATGTTGGCTTTATTTGTTACTGCACATACAGTACTTGTTGAATAGTAATAACCTCATTACATTGGGCCTCTCAAAAAATCCCGAGCCGTTTATTCAAATAATTTTATTCATGTTTATTTTAATTATTAAAAAAATAATCCGTTTAATAATCTCCCATCAGACTGCTGCCAGCTAATGACAAAAACACAACAAAATCGTCGGTTTAGCTCACTTGTGCGCCGTCGCACGGCCACAAGTGGCGTCCACGCGCGCAGCAGCTTTAAAACCCCGCCCACTAGTGGAACTACCCAATCAGGAAAAATGCATGGGAGCTCGTGACCAATGGGAGAGCAGCGGGGGCGGGTTCCGAGCCGCTACTGCGAAGCACGGTGAGGAAGTGAAGGCGGAGGAGCCTCGTAGAGGGCACGCATATGCCACTCGTTGCGCGTGCCTGTAATTTGGGAAGGTGTATGCAGCGCACGGCCGCGTGTTCGCCTTTCCAGGTGGAACTCCGGGAGCAACTGAGAAAGGGGAACCGAACTGGGACGATTCGGCCGAGCCAGTTCGGGACAGGTGAAATTCCCAGCAGGCTAGGTAAGATCGACTGGCATGACTGATGTCGAGCAAGTGTCTGTCTCTGCGACCACGACACATTTAATACGATATTGTTTTTTCTTTTTTTAAGATCACATTGTTATTATTTTTATTATTATTCAAACGTAACGTGTATGAGGAAGCGTCTTTACAAAACGCGCGTGCATGCAGGCTGATGTTATTTAGAATTTACGACGCTATTGATGATTGCAAAAAAAAAAAACAAATTAATTTAATGTCACGAACATTCGTCACATTACATACAAATGATCAAATAAATGAAGGTGTCCATTTGTGTTCCGCGCCATTAATTCTTTGAAAAAAATGTAAAAATGAATGCTTTCCTCTTGCGAATTGTTCAAGAAAACATTTGAAAAACATTTTTAAAAGTATCAGTTTGTATCTCCTCATTTTTTTACTTCTATTTTCAACCCCCCGCCCCCAGAAAAAAAAAATATTTTCCGTTCAACCCAATATAATGAATAACCGATCAATTTTATTTATGAAAGAATATAAAAATAAATGGAGACAAGTAAAAAAAAAAAAGGACAACATTTTCCCGCAACTAAATTACAATGATTACAATAATTTTAGGTGTACATTTATTTCTGCCCCTACTGTGGAGGCAATATTTCCTATTACAACAAATCCAGCTATCCGGGTGTACATTAGCAATCCATTTTAGAAAATGGCACTCTATCAATACGTATTGAAAGCAAAAATTTGAGTGCCGGTTAATATTTCTTTTGCTGTAAATGTTCCTGTATATGGCAGTCTTTGAGGGATTTGAATTGCTGGTTACTTTATATTACAGCCTATGGTGATTGCTCTTAATTTAAATTGTGTTCTGCAGCAGTCATATATATCATACACAGTTGGCTAGAGCTGCAATAACGTTTTGTTTGGGTTGTGCAGGAGGCCATGGATGCAAGCCTGCACAGCGGACGCATGATTGCGGATCTCAGGAATACCAAGGATATCTAAACATACGCGCACACACATGCTGGATATCCAATCTCTTTCTTTTTGACTAAAATAAAAACACGAAACAAATCCGACTATTTGATTGACGATGGCGAGGAGGCAAAGCGCAACGCCGATGTGAAAGGAGCACACCGGGCCGCATATGCAATCAGCATCATCGTCATCATCATCGTCGTCACAATCATCGGCAGCAAGAGCAACGAAGAAGCGGCATCGACATGAAGGAGAAGTCGAAAACCGCGGCAAGGACTAGACGGGAAAAGGAGAATAGTGAATTTTATGAGCTGGCCAAAATGTTGCCGCTCCCATCGGCCATTACGTCGCAGCTGGACAAAGCGTCCATCATTCGGCTGACCACCAGCTACCTGAAGATGAGAATCGTCTTCCCGCAGGGTGAGCCAGCACTGCATGTTTGATTATATTTTGGTTGCGGGGCCCGATAAATGTATATATTTTTAAATGTGCTATGAGTTAAACACTTGGAAGATTGGTCAATGCAACTTGTCAAAAATATATATGCCGACAAAAAATCATAACCTCCATTTCATATCGCTCACTAATAAGCAAATTCATCAGGAGTAATTTGACAGTAAAAAGCAACGGCCACAAACTCAAACTCACGTAAAAAAAAACAAAGAACCCTCACCTCAAAATAATAATTTAGGAATCACGTATTTAAAAACATTTCAACCGACTGTATATCGTATCGCGCGGCGGTATTTGGAGCAGTTTTTGGCCTTATGAATGCAATCACTGCTAAGTCGAAGACTCGGCTAAAGTATATGTGACATTGATCGAGCTTGCAGCCTTGCAAATGAAGCGAAGACCTCCATCCTCATCTCTTTTTTTTTTTTTTTTAATGCCGGTATAGCATATAAGGCAGTTCTCTGCGGGCTGCGTGACTGCGAGCAAGGCGCTGCTATTACGGCGAGGGCCCTGCAGGGCTTGTAATCACCGTAAGCCATGTGAGCGCGAGAAAACACACACGCACGCACGCACGCGCACGCGCACACACACACACAGAACACACACACACACACACGCTCAGCCTTGCATGCAAAAAAAAAAAACAAAAACGCTCTTTCTTTCTCTCTCTCTCTCTCTCTAAATCAGTTAAAAGTGAATAAAATGCAGCGTGTTCATTTTTTAAAAAAGGCTCAACATTTGTCATTGTCACGCATTTGTAAGACTATTTGTATGACGATAAACAAGAGTCATGATTTTGTCCATAGCGAATAACGGAAATAACGATGACTTGCCAAATGAAGCGGCAATATGTAATCGCTTCTCATTTATTAGCCTGTGGACTGAGTTCTCATACGTTTTTTCCCCCCACACGATAGCCACAACACATCACATTTAAATGTAGAACAGTGTGACGTTGACTTGAAATGCCGTGTTTTTTTTAATATTCAAGTGCATTTAACATTTGCTTTTATTTTGGTTGTTAGTATTATGATTATTACTATTATTATTATTATTATTGCAGGTTTGGGGGAAGCTTGGGGTCATACAAATCGAACGAGACCGTTGGATAATCTTGGGCGTGAGCTGGGCTCTCATCTACTGCAGGTCTCTCATCCTAATTTATTATTATTAATTATTATTATTATTATGCAAAGTGGTTCCTAACAAATGCCATTTTTTTGGTTTATGTTTAGACATTGGATGGCTTTATATTCGTTGTGGCTCCGGATGGGAAAATAATGTACATTTCAGAGACCGCGTCCGTGCATTTAGGACTATCCCAGGTCGGTTTTGTTCATTTTTGATTTAGGTTTTGCATGCGCGCTCGTATATGTTCTTGATCGGAGTTGTTCTCCACAGGTAGAGTTGACCGGAAACAGTATTTATGAATACGTTCACCCAGCTGATCACGACGAGATGACAGCTGTCCTGACGCCACATCAGCCGTACCACTCGCATTTTGTCCAAGGTAAAAAAAAAATAATAATAATAATAAATAAAAACCCCACTAATTTCCATTCTGAGTTTGAATCTCATTATTCTTGTCTATTTGCTATGTCATGAGCGTGCCGAGCGACGCAATCATTGGAACAGACGTGTCAGTGTTAAAAGTGACGCGTGATTGACGCGCAGTGTGCGTAAATGTCGCCAAAGTATACACCTGGAAGTATTTAGTTGATTTCCTTGAGCCCTCCGATTGCTTACTTTAGTCATTTGTGTTATAGTCAATCTATAGGCCTGAATAAACTGCATTTCGGTTTGTCACTCCTGTTTTTCGTTTACATTTTTTTTCTCCACAGTATTATAAGTGCAGGCACTATTGTGTTTTATTGATGTGCTGCTACTAATAATATATATATTTTTAAATGATTTTCCTTTCAGAATATGAAGTGGAGCGCTCTTTCTTTCTGAGAATGAAATGTGTGTTGGCCAAAAGGAACGCAGGCCTCACCAGTGGTGGATATAAGGTAATATGAAAATGGCATTGGATTCAATTAATAAAAAATTAAAGGTCAATGCAACAAAATGTTTTTAGTTTAGCTAACGTGACAAATGCCTTGCCCGCATTTGCAACAAAGGAATAAATAATTAACAGAACTAAATGTTCCTTTGGAGCAAACAACTTGTATGCTTTATTGTGGCAACTCGCACTGTTTCTAATAAATGTCAATTATTTTGATTTCAGAGTTGTTCCAACTGAACTGACTGTTTTAGTTCCCCCTCCCCAGAAAAAAATAAAAATCTGAGTTATGTTTTTTTTTTGTTTTTAACAGCACATTAAAAAGGACCAAAAAAAATAAACCAATAATTTGCAAGTTATGCATTGTATGGACTTGAATACACTTCTCAAATGATGTCATCATGCATCCATTCAAGCGAGATTGTTTCGACATCGTACAGTGATCGACGTGTATGTTCCGTTTCAGGTGATCCACTGCAGTGGCTACCTGAAGATCCGCCAGTACAGCCTGGACATGGCCCCCTTTGAGGGCTGCTACCAGAACGTAGGCCTGGTGGCAGTGGGGCACTCGCTGCCCCCCAGCGCCGTGACCGAAATCAAACTGCACAGCAACATGTTTATGTTCAGGGCCAGTTTGGACATGAAGCTCATCTTCCTGGACTCCAGGTGAGCGCCCATTTGCAAATGACCGTCATTAAGTGAAAGTTTGCAAGTGCCACCTGATAACTACAACCAGATTTCTCTTCCCTCGGCAGTAAAGCGTAAATACGGCTCCGTTTTATTTTTATATTTCTTTTTAACAGAATCTAATCATTTCTCTGCAGGGTCGCCGAGCTGACCGGTTATGAGCCGCAGGACCTGATTGAGAAAACTCTGTACCATCACGTGCACAGCTGCGACATCTTCCACCTCCGCTGTGCGCACCACCTCCGTGAGTGCGCCCGGACACATGCGGACAATTACGCAAACGCACACATGCAAAAACGCGCTAAGCTCTGTCATCTGTGTGATTCCTCTTATCCCCCCCCCCCCCACCCCACCTCCAGTGCTGGTAAAGGGCCAAGTCACCACTAAGTATTACCGTTTCCTGGCCAAGCACGGCGGATGGGTGTGGGTGCAGAGTTACGCCACCATCGTCCACAACAGCAGGTCATCGAGACCCCACTGCATCGTCAGTGTCAACTACGTCCTCACGTGAGTCGAAAACGATTTGTGAACGCTTAAAACTCACCTTGATGGGGCCTGTTGGTCGTTTCGTTGTTCACATAGCAGTTTTTCGTGCAATCCACCGTGGGATTGTTTCCCCACTAAATTGCACGGTGGCGGACTGGAAACAAGTCCAGGGTGTAGTTTCGTCGGCTCCGACCTCTTCTGTGACCCTGAACGGGATAATTGTGATCTAAAAAGAAAAAGACCAAAATAAATAAACAATTTGGTGGAAGTATCATGTCTAAGATGCTACACATGGCCACATGGAAAATCAGTGATGAGAGGGAGTGAGATTGAATTTTCCGCTTGCGCAATCCATGCACGTGGCTGATTATTTTATTTTTTTTACCCCCTTCTACTTGAAACCACTTCCTATTAAAACAAGCAAATCAGAAACCCCTTTTATCCACAGCGGGTATAGATCAGACTTACAAGATATATAAAAAACAGACTTGAGAGCACACGCAATAAAATGTGCAAACACAACGTATAGAAAATACCACACATATTGTCGTGTCTGGCATGGAATCTGTTATCCACAGATACGCCTCATGCCTGGATCCTATGTGGACAATGCACCCCGCTGTCAATCAAAACTATTGCAAAAAACATGGCGGCATAACAAAGCGGTAAATTAGGAAAATGATAGCCAGTGTCCATTTCTAATCTGCAGTTGCTTATGATCAAGGACTCTGATTCGGGTTGGAGTCCGTCTGAAGACGATAATGTAGAAATGGAAGCTCGTTGTTGGAAAGATGATGTTTGCCGGCTACTGTCCAGGTGCCCTTGAGCAAGGCACCATCTTCAAGAGTGTAAACTGAATTCTCCCCGAAGGAACTAAGAGTATCATTATTTAAAAAGTTTGGATTCAGCGTCATTAAATAGAAAATGTCATTTCATATACTCAACTCAGTTTTTATACATAGAGCACTTACAAACACCCATTGCTGCATGCACAGTGCTGTACAACGGAGTGAAAATTAGTCATACAGTAAAAAAGATCGTTCAAACAATAACATAAAAACAGTCAACACCATAAAACGCTAAAACAATGAGAATCTCAAGTCGAGTCCAGCCAGAAAGTCAAAATGTATTTCAAGACAAATTAATACAATGAAAAAAGCAGGGGACTGAAAATTGAACCCTGTGGAACACGAAAAGACAGTGGGACAGAATGGGACTCCAAGCTACCAAATAAAATCTCAACCACTTTAGAGCGCTACCACTAAGGTCCACCTGGTGCTGCCAACGAGCTGACGGGATACCGTGGTCCACCGTATCAAACGCTGCGGTCAGATCCGATAAAAGACGCAGCCTTCGGCATCATTAGCCCCGAAGACGTCAACTAAACCTCGTGACCAGGGCTGACTCTGTGCTAAGCATCCTATGAGAAACTGACAAGGACACCACCGTGAAGTTATGTACATCCAAGACAGATTATATATAAAATTATGTATATTGTAGAAAAGGTACATCCCAAAATGCTCTCTTCCTGACAAATCTACCAAACATGGCGGCAGAAGTTGTTGTTATGAGAGCACAAATCACACTCAGACCCTTCCGAGACAGCAAGACAAACATCGGGGCTGAACCCCATCAAAAAGCCTCGACTGTCGCCATCGATCGGCAGTGTAAAGAAAGCAAAGTCGATCGAACGGGGGACTAGCAATCAATAGCTATTTCCCAGCTAGCACACGGCGGGTTCGCCTTGTTCCGTTCGGTTCACCCAACGTGTCATATTTAAGCGCATGTAACGCATCCACATTCATATGCTTCTTCGTTGAATCGAGATGGAAACAAAGCAACGGCAGGCATTGTTTTAACATTCGAGAGCAAAACAATTACGGACAAGCAGCCAACAAGACGCCATTAATAAAAGATGTCAGGAGCCGCAGCGCTGGTGCATTTCAGGCGCAAGGTGGTCTGACATTGACCCCGAGGTGGAATTCGGCTAACACAGCTGAGTTTGCACAATGGCCCGACATTATTGGCTCAGCCACGAGTCAGCAGGGTGCAGATAGGATGCCCCCCCCCCACCCCCACCATCCCGACGAAAGCGTCGCAACTCCACCTCGCAAGAGCAAATAACACTCACTCGCTGGTGGCTATCCAAACACAGCCTTTCTCCTGAGGTGTTGTACATAAAGAATGGGTCATATTTAGAGGCCTATTAAAGAGGCCGGCGACGCAGGGTCACGGATGGGCCGGAGGGTTTCAAATGCCAGGCAGCTGCTATTACATACTGTTGATGTGATAAGTTATAATAGGCTCATGTTTGCTGAGCACTTGACACGGGAGCCTTGTCGCTCCCTTCTGCGCTGACACTTTGGCTGGAGTTCAGTACCGGCATGCTGGCTTGAAATTCAAAATCGCGGCGAAGCAGGTGTCATTCATGTCATAGATTTGAACGGGATCAATTGAAGAATATTTTTAAAAGGCAGACTCATATGTCAGGAGGATTATGGCTTTGATTTAGTGAACGAAATGTTTTGGACACGCGGTTTTGCACTGACCCGTTGTTTTGGGAAACCTACGATGTAAAATCGGGAGCTGAAGTCAGTCCCTGTTTGACGTCGGGCGAAAGACTGCCGACAACCTGGACCGTTATCTTTGCTTTTACAGAGACTAGTATCGCAGTTTAAATAAGACAGCTTTCTAGTTGTTGCTGAATGATATCTCTTGAACGGGTTAATGAGTCAACCTCCCATTTTAGCTAGCTTGTTAGCCTTCTTGTTTTGAATAGTGCTCCCAGTTTGGATGGTTGGAAACTAATTAGTAACACCAACAGCAGACGACGGTAATCACCAATCAGAGCATTTATTTCCGTTTTGCGACCAGTAATACTCAAACTGGAATTATTCTTCTAAAATGTCAACCCCCGAAATCTCTATCAAACCACAGTAGCTTTATCAAAGCTCGAACGAGACAGATTTAAACAAAGTCGACCTCCTATCGCCGCGATGGGCGTCCATTTTGTGTCCGACGTGTAGATCCTTCTAAATCAAACAGGGTTTTAGTTTTGGGCAATCGTGCTTGAACGCCTGTTGCACTCCTAAAGAAGAAAGCACGATAATGATAAATCGCAGCAAACCAAGGGCTGAATCCTGCGATCCCATCACTTTACGGGGTCAATCCGTTGGCGGGATGTTAGGATAAATGCTAGCTTAAGCTTTTCTACGTGACGCCTGACAGCATTTTGTATTGATGTGTAAAAGGGACACGGAGTACAAGGGAATGCAGCTGTCCCTGGACCAAATGAGCCCCACCAAGCCGGCTTTTCCTTACACTGACAGCCTCAACGAGGACAGGAAGAGCGCAAAGTCACGTCTGACCCAGCCAAAAGCTAAAGTCAGAGTGTCACCCTACCCACAGGTAATCGACTTTGCTAGAACAAAACAGGGGGAAGAACGCCAGACTTAATTGTCAGAGAGCTTCCAAACACATCTTCTTGTCTTCTTACGTCTCCACAGCAATTTTCAGCCTTCAATCCAGAGCGTTCCGAGTCGGACCAAGACAGCCAATGGGGAGGGAGCCCACTGACGGAGGCCGCCTCGCCTCAATTGTTGGATCCCAGCGAGGCCGCGGAGGCATCGTGCGCATACCGGCTGTATCCGGACTCTGGCTCCCTGTGCTACGGCTTGGGTCTCCTGGAAGAAGACCTCGCCCACGCCCAGACCCGTCCTCTCGCGACCGCCTGCGATCGGGTTCGATGTCAGAGCGGACGATACTTCCTGGGAGCCCCCCAGTCAGGAAGAGAAGTGTGGTGGGATGCCACGCGCTCCGTGCTGGCGCTTCCGAAACCATCTGCGGACAACAACGAGGGCTACGAAATCACGTCCTACCACGCCGCCTTCCACGGTGAGGCGTTTTGGGGTTGACGCCGCAAGCATCTGTTTCTGGAAATAGCTCTGGCCTCGCTGCCCCCTAGTAGCCGCTTTCCAAAATGTTATTACGGGACATGCTAAGTTGTTTATGCCGTCTCTTGCCAGTGTGTCGATTGCTACCATCTGTTCCAAAGTTTAAAAAAATGGCCTCAAATTGAAAGCCAAGTCATTTCACAATGCGCAGCCCCAAATCACTGTTGTTTGCGTGATTCCATATGACACGCATGCAGATTCAGGGCAGAAAGCATTCTTTCCCATAAAATATACGAGAGGCAGGAAGTGAAAGCAAGTTTTTGTTCGACCACGTCATGTTAGTTTTTTTTCTCTCCGATTTTTAAACAGGACGAGGCCATTGGGATGAAGACAGCATCATGAGTTCGCCGGACGGCGGCGGGTCCACCAGCGATTCCGGCGAGCGGTACCACGGCGACCAATTCCAAGCCAGTCCTCGAGAGCCCAGTAAAATGGAGACCCTGATCCGCGCCACGCAGCAGATGATCAAAGAGGAAGAGAGCCGCCTTCAGCAGCACAAACCGCCGCTCAACGTCTCCAAGACTCACAGCCCGTGTTTCAACTCCTCGCTCCCGCATCACTCGCAGCTCACCATGCCCAGCGTGGTGTGCCGAGGCCCCGGAGCCCCGTGCATCGACCTCCCTTCCGAGCGCCTCCATCACCGCGTCAAAGCACCCGGTCCTCTGGACAACGACGACAACACAACCAGTCCCGGCTCCCTCTCTCGCCTCAGCAGCCCCAGTTCTGATGTCATCCCCAGGTCCGGTCTTCCCCTCACCAAAGACTACATGCAGACGGATCTGTCCCCTCATCAGTCGCAACCTCAAGGAAGTCCTCTGCTCTATCCCTCCCAAGAGAGGCAACCTATGGACAGGCAAGCGGCCTATGCATTGACTGGGTATTCCTTGGAACACCTGTACGACCCGGAGAGTCTCAGGAGTTATTCGGGACTGGCCTGCGGAGGGGTCCAGTACGACGTGGCGTCACACGTGAGGATGCAGGCCGAGCAGATGCAGGGACACAAGGCCACCTCTGTGATTATCACCAACGGGAGCTGACAATATCTGATGCTGACGGCTCTCCAAAACGAGGATTGCTCCAACCTTGACACTTCAAAAGCACGGGAAGGTGATTCACGTCGTCGTTCTTGACACTGGAGCGTGTTTCCCGCCCCCACCACTCACCCCCACCCACCACCCGCCAAGAAAGTTCACGAACCGATGTTCACAAAAGCCGAGAGGCAAAGGCAGCCAACTTTCGGTTGCGCTGGAAGTGAAAACGAGCGTGATTTTGAATGGCGGCGAACTGAATTCTCCTTCTTCCCGCAGAGGCGACAAAAGTTCTCGTCTGGTTAAACATCAAGCCAATGTTTGCGGCCAACATGTCTCACGCGCAATTGGCTTTGTTGGGTTAATCTGTCTTGGATTTCCAGTGGCCGTATAAGAATGTGTCGCTCCGCTGGCTCCCTTTGCCTCCAGCGCGCAGAGACGTCGGAGTAATGGTTTACTCAACATGGGAAAGGCGAGCACCCCCCCCCCCCCCCCCCAACCCACCCCGGTGTAAAATATCAACGGTTCATTGTATTTATTTGTCAGTGGGCTGTTTCATTATGTGCCATCTATCTCATGTTTCGGTGTTTGAATGGCAGCGGAAACAGCAAGGCGATTGCTTGTTTGTAAAATTGCTACGAGCAACGCAGTCCAAATATTGTTCACTTTGAGGAAAAGAAAAAAAAACGCCACATTGTTTACATATCAGGATATAAATGTCCCGCTGTTTTTTTTTTTAAACCTCATGTAGCATAACTACAATCTGCTTTCAATCCTGCTTCACATGCGATTTGTTTGTCGGATCTGAAAATAGGCGGAATGTTTTTTCTTGTTTAATTTATAATGTAAATATCTCATGATGATTCTTTGGAGACGAGGGGAGATTATTTATTGGTTTAAAAAAAAAGTTGTTTGAATCGGAATACAGTTTCGAAACAAAGAGTGTGTCTGTGTCGATTTTTTGTCAACTCTTTTTGCACAATCGGGTTCCAATATTGTGCCGTCACGAAGGTGAGAATAAAATTAATATTTTTTGAAAATATTTTCAAAAGAAAGAATGTCATTCTTGTAAATATAACAACAATCAAAGAATTTAAATGTGACCAAAGCGAACAAAAAAAAAAATCACAACGAAGCACAGCAGATTGGAAACTGAGTGCAAAGTTCCCTTTTGGGGATACAACTTCAAATGATACCGTCCTGTAAATGGTGGTGTGATACCACTCGATACAAAATGATATTGTCCTCCAGGAGTTAAATAGTTTTGATTTTCCAAGGACAAATATTCGACCAGGCCAAACATCGAATGTTTTCAATTACCAGCCGAATGGCTGCAAAACACAAAAACTCGGCGCACCGATGGAGTCTGCTTGTAACGCGCACTAATAATACTTGATGACGACTGATATCCTGCGACGATTAGACAACACGTCTGGCTCCTTTCACACTCTCACAGTTTCCATGACATCAAGCGTTCTGATTTCCATAAACATCAGACGAGGTTTGGCTCATCTACAAGACGCGCAGACGAAAAGCTGACGTCCTCGTCCTCGCATTCGCGTTGGATGCCGAGATGATACGACGACTCTTTTGCGGCCAACGCGTCTGCTCGTAAAGTTCCTCTGGGTAAACCGATCAAGTCAGCCTTGTTTCCGTTCATTTACTAAATAGCTCCTCGATGATTGATTTCCGCTTAAGACGGAAGATTTTGTTTCGAAATGTCATTTATTTTAATTCCTGCTTATTTTAATTTTTTTTAACTGGCTAGACACGGATTATTGCCATGGCGACCCCCACTTATATCTACATTGGTGGTTTTCTGATATTGCTGAATCGGGCAAGACTCTCGTTGCGAAGAAAAGTGAAAATATCATCCGTTATCGTCATCTGTTTTCCATAGCGCTTGTCATCACACGTGTCACGGGTGAGCTGGAGCTGGTACAAGCGGTCTCAACTAGCCACACTTTAAATTCATACTGAAGAGTAATTTTGAGTCGTCAATCGACATCATATCCATTTATTTGGAACGTGGAAGGAGCCCGGAGGACCCCTGAGAAAACAAACGTGTAAATGTGAAGCCCAGTGCTGAGATTTGAACCCTGAATCTCAGAACAGTGAGCACGACATGCTAACCATTAGCCTGTTAGCATTCTTCTTCATCGTATATCAAGTGTGTGTTTGTGTGTGTGTGTGCACAATTAACATAATGCCCCCTAGTGTTAAAATTAAGACACCCCATAGTATCGGTACGGAATCGGCAAGTACTCGAATGTCAATACTTGTGCTAGTCTGAAAAAAAAAAATGGAGCATCTCAAGTTGTTAAAAAAATAAAACGTAAATGTTCACCCGGAAAGTTAATACCACTGCATAATTTTCAAAGGATCTTGGTTGTATGAAATACTGGTTGAAAACACTTTGGGTGTTCATAAACATTATGATGAAATTCCATTCATATTTATTCCGATGTTTTCAAAAGCTGAGTGGAGTAGCGTAGGAATTTATATTTTTCTGTGTGGCGCAAAGAAAAGGTTTGACTGACTATTTTTTTAATGGAGTTGTCAACGTTTTTATGTGTAATATATACAGTATATATGTAATACATATATATATATAAAAGAATATGCTGTAAAGTTTAACAACACTCTTCGAGGGAGTGAGTACATCTTGCAGGGTACTGTACTTGAATAAAATAAAAATATATATAAGAAGAAGAAGAAGAACAAGAGGAATTTGGCTTGCCTCGTGGACATTCGCAGAAGTGTGTTTCCAAAGCAGTTCAAGTCGCACACGTTACGCCTGCTCCTCGCATTTCTATGAATGCGTGCGCATTTTCGCCGAGTCTGGACCCCGGTCACGGTCTGGAGGCATCAGTCATGTCTGACATGATCATGTGAAGCTCTGCCAGACATCACCGCTGCGCCGCTTCCACGAGTGGGATCACAGATGCTAGAGAATGGCGTAAAATGTTGTCGGTGTGTGTGCGTATTTAGAGCTGGTTTGTTTAAATATTACAAAAGCCCTTCGCTTTTTTTGTTTTTTTTATTTTATTTTGGGGGTTGGGGGGCGGGGTCAGGAAAATTGGGCTTTTGACTGATGTGCCCTCCGGGCTTTTACACTTGGCTTCACATGAGGCTAAACATGGGCCATTTGCCCAGACTCACATGCTCGCACCCCCTCTCCTCCCCCACTGTACCCGTTCTTCCCGGACCCCCTTGAGAGCACTCCACTACAAGTCCTCTATTGTAACGCAATAAATTACGGTACTTCCAAAAACAAAAACGTAAGTATTAGGAACACAATAATTGCTCCTCTGAGGGAGTTATGAGTTAAAAGTTCTGAGCCATTCACTTTTGAATGCTTTTTTTTTTAACATACAAAACATTAGCATCCAGGCCCAAACTATTTTATAAAATAGTCAACCGAATAGTCAGCTTTTAAGAGAGCCAGGTCAACTCTTATGTTGCATTAGCTAGCATTAGCATTTTGTTACTCTTCAAAGCTCTATACAGTGACTGTAAAGTAAAAAAAACCTCAGTTTTTATGTTATGCTTTTAGCTTCATTTTATTAAAAAAAATTGAGGGGGTGTGTCAGTTCTAGCTTTTAATTCATTAAGACTTCTGTGGTTTTAAATTGCTTAATTTTTACAGCGGGTTTCTTTAGTTTTTATTTATTTATTTAATTCTGAAAATAATACGTTTTCGTTTAGTTTGTATCATTTATTTTTAGTATTAGTTTAATTTTTTTGGGGGGGGGGGATATGGCATATTTTTCAAGGGAAAGATTGAGGAATATTGTACAGTAATACTGAAAGGAACACATTTGAAATAAACCACCAGAGCTCTTCTGATATTGTGATATTAATTGACAAAGATGGAAGCGAAGGACATTTTCACTACAATTAGTTGGTTTTAGTTACTTTTATGAAGCTAAAATGTAGTTTCAGTCAATGACCTTTTTTTAATGTACTTATTTTAATACTTTTTATTTTTCATTAAAGATAACCTTGGTGTCCAGTGATCCCCCCCCCCCCCTGCTTCTTATCAGCAATACCACTTACGTTGTGGTTCAACAAAAAAAAAAAAAAAAAAGGTATTTTCCAGGCTTTGATTGCGGGTATGTTAATTGTATTCAAAATTAAAATTCAGGCCCAAAATCAAATTTAATCATAACCTCTGCCAAATACGAGAAAAGTTGACTGTTTTTCACGGTATTAATTTGAGTGTACACTATTTCAAAGTAAGTTTGTCATCAAATCTTAATTTAACCCTTTAATGCGCCCTATAACCTGAGAACATGATAAACTGTCCACTCTAATAACCGCCGTGCCCGAAAGGGTTGAATATATCATTCAAAGAGCAAATCCCGATTTGTTCATGATTTCATTCCTCGCGCGAAACAACCCACCGCAGCGTTGACGTACTGCAGATTGGGAGCAGCGCAGTTGTCGCTGTACGACATTGTTGATATGATATACTGCGTGGTTAATCTTCGAGGTTGGATGGCGAACAGCACCGAGTGCACACACACACACACACACACACAGGTGGCAAGGCTCAAGTAGCGCCCCCCCCTCCACCCCTTCAATGTCGACTTGATTGATTTCAGGTCCCACATCGAGGGACAATTGCATATTCATACATCAATTTAAGAAATTCAGGCGAGCGCTCGGTGGGGAGTCTTCCTTCAGAAGCCACTCGACTGGAAAACGCTTCAACATGTTCCGTGAACTTTACGGCTTCCGTGAGCATAAACGTGCGATTGTTGAATTCCTCCGCGCCTCTTAAATGCATTGTTGTATTAAAAAAACGCAAGTGCAGGAGGGATGCGGGGAAATGAATCCAACGCGCATCCAATTATTTTCTGAGCAGCAGCACACGTGTGCACCTTTGCCACTCAAGTCGGCGGTCAAGGATACAAGCGCGCGGTTCTTGAATAAACATTCAGTAGGGGTTAGCTGCTGACACCTCGGCTGCAGGCCTCGCTGCATCCCGGCCTGTTTAGATGTTCGGATTGGCTGGAGCAGGATATTGAGGTCATGCGGTCGATCTAATTGGCTGAGCCAGGAAACCGGGGGGGTCATTTTGCAAAGTGGGGCGGAAATAAGGTTCCTTAGTGTGTTGGAGCACCTGACTTATGACTTTGGAACTGACTGACAGCGCAGAAAATGCTGGGGGTGGGGTGGGGGGGGGGACTTGACTTTTCAACAATATGCAACATTACATAATGTGACATATAAATATAAACTTTAGAATCATTTGGATCGCGATCAACCAAGAGTCCGCGGACTCTTCTTCGTCGAGTCGATCACGAGTGGTTGAGGCCCAACAGGGGTGTCAAACTCATTTTTGTCGTGGGCCACATTTTAGTTACCGTTTCCCTCGGAGCGCCGTTAGGACTGAAACCACATTTTAAAAAGTCCATAACGTTTTGATTGGCTTTCGCGGGCCACACAAATGATGTGGCGGGCCAGATCTGGCCCCCGGGCCTTGGGTTTGACACCTGTGGTGTAAGGGGGGGGGGGGATTTGTGTGTCTGTGTGCTTGTTATTAATCATATATATTTTTTTGTTAGAGTACAACAAAGGTGTCAAACTCAAGACCCGGGGGCCAGATCTGGCCCGTCACGTCATTTTATGTGGCCCGCAAAAGCAGATTATGTGCGTCAACTTCCATGATCCTTTCTAAAATCTGTACCGGAATGTCAAATTGTCATGTGTCATAAATAACATTGAGATTTTCCAAAGTGGGCCGCGACAAATATGAGTTTGACACCCCTGACGTACACTGTGCAACAAAGCTTATTTCACGCTATTCGTAACCTTTAGACCCTGTGTGGTGTGACAGTGCCATGTGATTTGGAGATGCTATTTCCGAATTAAAAAGCTTTCCAAAACGCATTAGAAAAACCAGCTTGATTTGGAAATTTACTAATCCTTCGCATGATACTATTAACAAAAAAAAAAAGACTACACCATTGTGACACACGCACGCACCCTGTCAGTACTCAAAAAAAGTGTGAATCTAATGCCCTGCAATCCCGTGAATCCCTTTGTTCCCGATTTCATGCTTGATTTGGCCACAGCTAGAATCTGACTGCCGGCGGCGTTCATCTCTGCTTTCGCTCTCGCCAAATTCAAAGCGGCGCACCGGTTGCGGTGCTTGCATCCCTTTGAAAAGCTCTCCGACACATGTTGCAGCAATTGTTTGTTTGTTTAGATTGTTTGCATCTTATCCCTCCCCCGCCCCCGCCCCTCCCCCATCAATGTGTGCCATGAAATGTATGCACAATAAGCCCACTGGTCATACTTGAGGGGGACAAGAAGAGAGTATGATGAAAGATGAAAGACTTCCCAGCGAGGTCGAAACAATCCCACGGCGCTGTACTGACACGTATGATAGAAATTGACTGCTAATAGCGATCACGAGAGGCCTCCGAGACGTTTGCTTTGCTCATATTCTGATGGTGTCGCAACCAGTCAGGCTCTCGTTCGCCGGTTCTAGTGCTCCCCACCGGATCGGCTAAAAAATCATGACAGCTGCGTGATGGGGAGGCCAAAAGGGAGCGAGCTGGAAACAGACAAGGAGAAAGGAGGCGAGCGTCCCCAGAGAGCGAGTGAGCCGGTTGCGACGCAGCTCCGGCCACCGCCTGCATGCCAATGAGGAGATTCCCCTGCAGTGACAGCGGTGGCGGTAGTGGTGCTGGCGTTAAAGTGGGGGGTGCCAGATCAGCAGGAGGGGGCTCCGGTGCTGACATTGGACCACCGTACGCTTTGATTGTGACACCTCTCGCAAAAGAGCTCAACACTGCGGGCAAATGATTAAGAAGTGACTCGTTCAAGGTGAATGTGGGGATTTTGCATCAAGTCTGAAACGGGAAAACCGTTCCTGTCGACATGGCCGCCACGTCGGTCTCTATGTTGTTTTGATGAGGAAAGATGCCCCTGCCAACATGGCCGCCGCATTGGGGTGCTTTTTTTTAGCCTGCTCTAGTCTACGGTAAAATTCACTGTGGGTCGATGGGTGATGCATTCTGGGAAGTAAGAGATTTTGTTTACAAAGTCGTGTACAAAAAGGAGCGTTTTGAGTGGACTGGACACGGTTTTCTGTTTTTTAAACTCGGCAATTGAGCTTCCGCTGTATCTGTTAAGCTAATTTGTGACACAGATGCTAACCGAAGCGCCGCAAGTAGCAGCGTTAGTTAGCCGAGTGAGAGCGCACCCCTCCCCTCCCTGTCCCCCTGACGAAGAATTAATAACTAATTATGTCAGGTCACTCGTCCAGATGGTCCTCTCAGATGGGCCCACAGTCTGAACTGAACCTCCAGCAAGCACCTCTGACCCGGCGGCTCGCGTCACCCATGGCAACCTGGATTCGGAGGCCTGAGGAATCAGGGGACGCACAGAGATCGGGCGCGCATAAACAAGTGGAGATAGAACGGATGGTTATTTTTAAGGGAGGGGGGGGGGCTGGATGGGGCGTGGCAGATCAGTGCTGGCTGGCTGCCTTGAAAGGTCCATGAATACAAGACACCCTGCCAAGGGTTCTGATCCCCACGGTCATGGTTCCGCTATTACCCGCCACGTTTCTTGTAATGGACAGATGGCTCGGAGTTTCCGCGCACGCTTTCATTCAACGCACGCCCGCATCAATGGACACAACCTGATACTCCCCTTTCTTGTCTCATTAGGAGGCTATAGAAACATAAGAACATAATGGTGGTGGAATTAAGTGACCGTGTGATGTCAAAGGGGATGCGGCGAAAGATTGGGACGAGGGCTAACAAGTGCGCGGCGGGCACCCTCGGCTTTGCGCCTGATTAGCGCTTTCAACGAGGCTGATGGGTAAAAGACAAGTCCTCTGGGACGGAGGGGGCTTTTTAAACAGGCACTTCAACAGCGAGGGAGGCGACGGCGGCGAGGAAAGCGGGCAACAAAGCTTCTGGCTGATAGGTAGCGGCGCGAAGCGGAGCCGGGTTTAGCGTATGGATACGTGTCGGACATAGCGCGTAATCGTACACGTCAGCCTCGAGAGTACGGAAATAGAATGATGAAATAGAAAAAAAATACCTCCTGATGCCTCTATTGCATCATCACAGTCGTAATCCTGATGGTGGGCGGAGCCTCAAAAGTCAATCACAATTTGGTAAACTATAAAACGGTGTCCCAAACAACAGTGGTACTTCTACTTACGAAATTAGTTGGTTCTGGAAGAAATTTTGTAACTAGAAAAAAAAAAGTAGAGACGCGTTTTGCATGTAAATGCCCTAATCCGTTCCAAGTAGGGGTACCTCTGTACAGCTCGTTGTCGATATGCCCACCAGGGTTTCGTGTACGCAACTAATTTCCCTTCTGTGACGCTAGACAACCTCTGGGGTGACTTTCAACTGGAATATTTTGAGTTCAGACATCGTAAGCGCCATATTGCATACGGTTCACACGGCATGGAAGTAACTCCAATCAAACAAATACGAAATGTTCCATAGCATAGCATTTTTTTTTCCACCATATTTCGATCCGAATGTCAAGGTTAAAAACTCATACATTTTCGAACTGAGTACCGCTCTCATTCAAACTCCTTTTAGGTTCTAATAAATCCAATTGAAGGACTCGGAGTCAATGAAAAGATTCTTCATTTGTTCAAAGCGTTCCAGCCCGCGCCGACTCCGCGCGCACGGCTGCTTTTCTTCTCGCCTGTTTTGCCTTTTCATTACGCACCATAAAAAGCTCTTTGACAATTTGTCACATGGAAGCCCTCCCCCCCCACCCCCCACCATCCCTTAAACTCTTCAGCAAACAGGAACTTTAGCAAAGCTCCTCAGTGTGAGCCCCGCTGGACCAGATGATGTCTCAGGCTGGTGTTTGAGCAAGAGGCACGGGACAAAGCAAGCTTAAGAAGAAACCAAACAAAGACACCTTAAAAAGGATTTGAAATGTTTAACCACATCTCATTCAGTCAGCCACTTTCTCCTCCGTCTCCGAGAATCAAGATGGATAAAGAGGTGGAACAAAAGCACCAATCCTTCCATTGCCGCCGTGGGCCGAGAGCGCCGTAGCCGTTGGCGTCATTTCCTTAAGTTATAAACGTCGGGCGGCGGGTGGGGGGGGATCGAAGGCGATCGCTCACTCGGTTGCTGTAAATGATCTGACGACGTGTTGTTAAACACGGATAATTACTCGCGAAAGGGGTTCATCGTGATAATTGCATTATTACCTTACTGCCTTTACTGCCGCTAAGAGTCTAACAAGATTAGCCTGCCAGTCACGTTTCGGCTCTCAGACGAGCAGACAATGGACAACTTTAGCAGCTGTCGGCTCGTTGGGAACGCGAGAATTTTTTGCCTGTGCGGAAGGGGCAAAAAAAAAAAAAAGCAATCTTGATGCACTCCCAATTGAATGTGAGTGTTGGTATGCCCAGGTTGAGTGTCTTTTGGGTCAAAGGTCATCATGATTTGGAAGCGGCTTCAAAGCAACGACTCAGCATATTGGGCCAGGACGCGAATGACTTTCAACCCATTTCTGTGGTGAGCTAAACAGGCTTGTAATGGGGGAGAGAAAGGTCTCCGTCGTTACCATGGCAACCAAGAAAACCCGACTTTTATGGTCGTCAAGTTTGGTGGACCGGCCACAACACTTCTCAGGTTGCAGGATATCGACGTCATTTTAACAGAGGTTTTCCAGCACCTTACACTTTAACTACGGCGGACATCCTACACTGAAAAGTGCGTATTTTTGCCATTTTGTGACGTAAATAATTGAACAGATCAAATTAAAATTTTCAGCTGTGAAAAATATACATTATTGCATTAAGTGCTTGTGGGATTTTCTTATTAATCGTATTTTCCGTACTATAAGGCACCGCCAAAAGCATTCCATTTTCTCAAAAGCCGACAACGCCTCATACATGGATCAATATTCTGATTTCTTGGACGTCGTATTCGAAATGTCCTGTAGAGCGCTTTGTTACAGCTGCAGCGGTTGTGAAAGCGCCACATAAATAAAGCTGTATTGGATTGTACCGTATTCCCTTTAGCGTAACTCCATCTAGTGGATGCATAACGCAACTGCAGCCGCTACCGCGGCTTCTATTCTATGCGCCTTATAAGGCGGCGCCCCCCCCTCAAATATAAAAACAGTTTCAAAATGGGCCATTCATTGAAGGTGCGGCTTATACGCCAAATAGTGCGGAAAATACGGTAAAACAGCATACGCGTACTATACAAGTTCATAATTATTCCACACAACATACTTTCAGCCTCCTATCTTATACAACACACGTGTGACATACACGCACTCAAACTTTGCCCCCCCCTGCAGAGTTCCATCGACGATGCCCACTTTTCCTGTGCCGATGTCGTCGGCGCTCTCCGAGGCCATCCTATTAGCTAGTGCTCTGTAATCACTCTGGTGATATATTAGCACAATGCATTGATTAACCGATAATCCGATCACTCGCCTGTTATTGATCTTTTATAAAGCCCACCCCCCCCCTCCAACCTCCGACAATAAAGCCGCAGCCACAGCCTGTGGGTCAATAGCCACACAGGGAGAAGGAGTATCCTTGCACCTAATTGGCTTATGAAATAATACAAACATTTTGCTTTCCTTGCACCGGCAGAAATCAATGGCGAGCTAAGCTGCTGCATTCAAATCGATTGACTGGAGCCACACGGGCTTTGCTTTTTGCCGGGGAAAGAACTTCGACTTAACGCCTCTTTGTTTCTTTAGCACTGTCAAAATCCGTGTTGTTTAATCCGTCTTTTCCAGCTCCATTTCTCTACCTTGCTATCACTTTCATCTTTTTCCTTTTTTTTCCCTTCTTCTTTTCCAAGGATCAGTCTGGCCACTCCATCTTCCTCCCACTCGGTCTTCTCTCCTCTTTACCCTTTCGCGACTGATGTTGGGGTTGCCAGATAAGTTTCTGCTTACAGGGGAGACCACATCTGACACCCAGCTGTGTGGGTCACGGGCTGCAAAAGCAGCTGCTGGTCATAAATCACTCGAGCCGGAGGAGTTCTGGCACTTCTTCTGTCAGCCGTGAAACAAAGACGTAGAGGTAGAGGTGGGGACGAGGGGTGAGAGGGGGTGGGGTGCGGGGGGGTGGATTTGAGGGCACCGCCAACCTGACGAACAACAGCAGACCCCGGGCGCGCCACCACAGTCATGTGGTACCTGCTAGTTGAAAAGTCTACTGTAAGCCGCTTATTAAAGCCAACCGGAGGGGGGGATGGGGTGGGGTGGTGGGTGGGGGGGTGCAAATGGCGAGTCAAGAGGTGGGTGTAGCGTGGTATGTAAGCAATTATCCTTAAACAGGCCCTCGCAGATTGTCAGCGCGAGGTCAGAGGACAGACGACCCCTTGCCGAGTTACTGTAGCGGAGGAAATGCAAATAATTCGCACTACAGAAAGCAGTTTACTCTTTTTTCCTCCCCAAACATATGCGGTCGATTAATCCGAGATATTATCCTGGATATTGCTTCCCTCCCTTCAAATTGTTATTTGTTTTTCTTCTCGGCGAAAGCAGATTCTTAGATTGTTACGTGACACATAAAAAATGGCTTATGGAAGCGTTCCAAAAAAAAACAAACAAACAAACATTAGGGATTTATAGGTGATTTGTAAATTCAGGAGGACTCACAAATCGGCTTTTCGGATCTCTTTCAACGATGGGATGGACCTCGAATGTGCTTTAAGCTTTACGGTTGAACATCAGGCACAACTAACTGAACAAATCGAGAATTACAGATACGTAGCATCGCGAGAAAACGATAACGCTTGTTCGATATGAGGCAGGTCTTTGAACGCAACACAATGAATTCGGTAGAAACGGCTCGAAAGCCGTTTCGCCGCCCGTCGGCGCGTAAAGCGCATCTGCGTGAAACGTGCTGCCCCGCCGCACTCTGCCCAGTGTTGTAATTCAACACCTGCTTTCCCCTCAAAGCCATCGCCGCGGTGTTTATACACACGGCCCACACACGGCTGCCCACTATAGAGATGTGGATAATAAATTGGATCTTATTATATGAAGGCGGCAAATCAGCGACGACGGGACGAGATAAAAAGCAACGTGAAGGGTCGGACTGCGGGGGATGGATGAGTGGAGAAGAGGAGATTTGAATTCACTTTTGATATAAAACAAATAATATTTTGTGGGGGGGGGGCATTGTGTAGCAGACAGATGACTTGGCAGTGTCGCGAAACAAATTTTGCACATTTCCCCGTTGAACACGTGCCTCGTCACTGACTCGCGTGCGCATGTATGAGCTCTTCGGAATCACTGCATCGATTTGCGGGGAAATTTGTCAATCGGCCAAACAAGAGCAAGAAACAAAGCAAAGTCGGCTGTGACAATTGTGGAATATCTGGGTCGGGGGGGGACAACATATTTCAAACCCACAGCAATTGTTAATCAATTTGATACAGAAAGGAAAACAAAAAAAAGCTCAAATTGTCATCCGAGGATCTCGCTAACAGGTCATCAGAAAAGAAACGGACCAATGTCGGATGATAAAAAGGACGGGTAATGATGACAGGAGAGCGAAAGGCGATAGAGAACTTCTTTTGGCCTTCTCGCCGCGCGTCGAGAGGCGATCGATGGCGGTGTAATGAGCCTGGTATTAGCTGGGGTGATGAGGGACCAGAGCAGAGCAGAAAGAGGGCAGAGGGGGGTGGGAGTGGGGGGGGGGGGCGTAGCTGGGGCTAGCAGGGTCAGGGCCAGACACCGATTCCCGACAGCAAACAGACATCAGCGCGAACACCTGAGAAGGCCTATTTGAAGGCAGATGACGCCATGTCACACTCATGCCCGCGCAAGGGATGTGCTTTTCGACTTACTTTTTGTCATCCCGGTGACGGGCCATCGCATGTCCGTCTCTCCCGACAAACGCGTACGTGTGGTATTTGATATTTCCACTACTGGTAATTAAAAAATTCTAATGAAAACGTACCGATGATCGTGTTGTTTTGGTGATGAGTTGTGGGCGTTGCGCCGACCGATTGCTTTTGCTCGTCTCGGCGAGAGGACTTTTGACTTGTCCGTCTGCTTGCGGTCACCGGGCGATATAGCGTTCCGGGGAGCAGCAAATCTGAGAAGTAAAAAAATAAAATAAAATAAAAGAATAAATAATAAGATGGTTGTGGAAGAGCAAAGCGGTGAGCCAAATCGCTGCTCGTCTTAAAAGATTCAAACTGACAGAAGAGTTGGGCTGGCGGCGAGGAACGATATGTTGCTTTGAATAATACGCAGCCAAGAACTGCGTAGCTCACGGAACGGTAGTTCGTGACATACAAGCCGGTATAAAAAATCTGGACGGTAGTGAAAGTAGAGCGTGGAACTCTTTGACCAAAAAACAGACCTGTTGCAAGTCTCTCCGCAAAAAATAAAAAAATCAAACTGTGAAGCGGAGAAGTGCCGATACCGTTTTAAGCTTGCATAAAAGAAGAACAGGGCGGCCCGGTAGTCCAGTGGTTAGCACGTCGGCTTCACAGTGCAGAGGTACCGGGTTCAATTCCAGCTCCGGCCTCCCTGTGTGGAGTTTGCATGTTCTCCCCAGGCTTGCGTGGGTTTTCTCCGGGTGCTCCGGTTTCCTCCCACTTTCCAAAAACATGCGTGGCAGGCTGATTGAAGACTCTAAATTGTCCCTAGGTGTGAGTGTGAGTGGTTGTTCGTTTCTGTGTGCCCTGCGATTGGCTGGCATCCGATTCAGGGTGTCCCCCGCCTACTGCCCGGAGACAGCTGGGATAGGCTCCAGCACCCCCCGCGACCCTAGTGAGGATCAAGTGGCTCGGAAGATGAATGAATGAATGAATGAAAAGAAGAACAAAAATCGCACGTCTCCTTGTCTGTTCAGCGAGGACAAGAAACAACTGAAAACAATGCCATCCGTCTGACAAACACACCAAAAATATCTCCCGGGGCCCCCAATCGCGCTGCAAACACGTTTGTCCAAGATAGAAGATGGACGACAGATGATTTGATGGATCGAGGTCAGGCTCCCCACTGAATGTGGCGGCTAACGAGCTTACATATCTTTACTTATGCCTGTTATGAAACGTCGAGATCACACAAACACGACCAATTAAGTATTCAAATCAAATTCAATCTGGTTTATTTTAGATCTCAACCCTGTCAGGGACAGCGGCGACAAATGTGGACACATCAAGATACAAAGTGCATGAAATGGTTTCTCTACAATTCAAATAAGAGATCTGAAGCGTTTTTGTTGTGTCACATTGAAAAAAAAAAGAATCACTTTTTTTTAAGGTTTTAAAAAAATTTACACGGATTTAAACGCACCCCCCCCCCCCCCCCCGAAGAAAGCGGCGCGCTGAGCAAAAAAACCCGACCCTAATCCCGATGAAGAAAAGGACGGCACTCCACATTGCCGCTCCCCTTTTGATATAGATTGGCAAACAATGGCTTCTGCCACTCTCCTAAATCCACTACCCACTCCCAATTTGTATGAGAATGACAGACACACGGGGGGATTGTCTTTGGATGCTTGCGAGAGGACGAGAAGGGGACGAGTCGAGGGGAAGAAGTAGGGGTGGATCAGCATCAGGTACACTCAAAGGCAATCTGTTGCCTCGTCAATGGGCTCATTCTGCTGGAGTGCCATGTGCGCGCTTGACCAAAGTCAGCCACCAGCCACGGGCTAGCTGAGGGAATGGGGGGGGGGGGGCGTTGTGGGTGAGAGTGGGCTTTACCGAGAGAAGCGAGACGCCCGGGTCCTTTCAATGGAGGGATCAAAGTAGGGATAGAGAGAGACGGGCCCCATCTCTTTGTGCCGTCGTGTCTCCCAAAACAAACGCATCCGCTTGTTGGCAACAGCCCCGCAGAGGTGGTCTTGGTGTTTCGAACAGATGGCGCCGAAAAGCGGCAGCGGCGGGGTGGGGGTGAGGATGCGGAGGGGGAGGGGGGGGATTGGTGCCGCGGCGATCCCCGGAAAAAGTTGCGCCGCGTCAACGCATCTGCATGGGTGCGTAAGAAGAAACTCATGGAAAGAAGGGGGTCGACAATTGCGACATTCTTACACATATTTCGTAAACATTTACGGTAATCACTGGGTCACATTGAATCTGAAATAGAGATGCCCATTATAATCAACAAATTAAACATCCGAAAAAAATTTGGTTGTACGGATAGCGTGAACTGGAGTGCAGTACTTGACTTCGTCCAGCAGAGGTGCTGTTCGTTTACTCTCAACATTCCCAAATTGTTTGCTATCTGAAGAAGAACAACAAGACGTCAAGCTATGGAACAGAATCCAAACATTTCCTGCAATCGGCGAATATATTTGTCAAAGTAGACCCCCCCCCACTCCCCTCCCCCAACGAAGACGTCCCGCCCACCTCGGCTGTGAATCTCAGCTTGTCACGTCAATTATGAAGGCGTGAAAATGCCAACATGTCGGACACCCAGTCTGATTGGCTGCTAGCTAGTGAGTCAGTACATGAGACAGAAGTAGACTATAAGAGAGGAGAATTTAAGTAAATAAAATGTTTTGCAGTCCATTCTGTGCTGAAAGGCCGCATCATTGTTTTTTGTTTGGAATAAGTTAAATGAAAGTTCATTTTTGCAATGATGAACATCACTTTCAAGTGAAGAGTCGCCGCTAACGTTCACCTCCGGAGAGTCGACGTTTGCTTCAGCCCAGCTAACCCATGCTATGCTAATCGCATGGTAATCACGGTTAACGCCGTCATAGGGTCCGATACTCCAGATGAATTTATCTGTCACATATTCACGTTCCCATTACCATAAATCAGGTTCACCCTGTCTTTGTAATTAGTGTTTTCATGTGAATGCTAATATGATATGGTGATTAGATCGGCCTACTAGAATGGAAATGACTCATCGGGTAAGTCAAACTCAAACAGCAACCCACGCATCGGAAAATTAATACGCACTCCTACCAGAAACAATGACGGAGGCTGAAATATAATAGCCGAAGCATTAATCAGATTTCTGAGATGATTCTTTATCGCGTGGTTATTTTTTCCATCAAAGAGCTAATTGAAAAGGGACTTTTCGAACCGCCTGTGTATGTTACTGTTGATTTACTCGGGAGATAGATGCAATTTGCGTTCGCTGGCCACTGCAGAAAAGACATGCTGGTATACACGACGAAGATGAAGTGTAAATCATACACACGGTTTTCCATGTTCTTCAATTGGACATCGGCACGGTAGGTACTAACTTCTTCAAAGTCTTCTTTACTTATTTTAAAAAATAATCAAATAAATGGATTTAATATGTGGCAAAAACAAAACTGCGGACAGGATCATTAGCAACAGCGCTAGTGCTATCAAAAGCATGAGAAGTGACCTGGCTAATCACTGGTGGGGTTTTTTAATACGTCAAACAAAATGCGTGAATTCTTAGACAAGTGTTACTGTTTGCCGTGATATTCTCCGTAGTTTTGTGGAGAAAGGCGACATCCCTCATTTTTTTCCGTCTACCGTTTATCTTCAGCCTTCCAGTGCGTCAAAGGTTCTAAAAGCTTGACTCTCATTGCTAAATGTTAGCATGCTAATTTCATTTTTCATGAGATGTTAGGATTAAGCTGGCGGACTGTACTGAAGGCAATGATTGTTTGGTTGTTTTAAGTATGTAATTATCTTTGGTGTTTATTTTGATAGTAAAATTCAAGTGGGGGTAGGATTTAACATCCTAAAGACTTTTTGGGGAAACTATTTGCTGAAATGCTGCCATGAGGGAAACTGGGATTCACTGTGGCATATTAACCAGCAATGTATCCTCAATGGATTTATTTCCTTCGCGTTTAGGCCCAGCGATAGCATTCAAACGAAATTCTGAAGAAAAACTCATCTCGATTAAAAAAAACAAAGGAAAGGTTTACTTTCAAGGGGTCCGGTAACATACAAGGTCCCACCTGTGCCCCCCACTAATCAAACAGCGAGCATGTGCACACCGGCGATACGAACTCCACCTGGGTACTTTGAATGTGGGGTTTTCCCCGGGGACCTCCTTCGCACCCCTGACATCTCCTGACATGGCGCATTCCTCTCAGACTGGTGACCCTCGGTGATGGACGGCAACCTCCATGCCTATAAGCCGAAACGCCACAAACCCTCCGCCATCCCCCCACTGACAAAACACAAAGGTTTTTGACGAAGGAATGTAAAAGGAGTCCAAAGGGACAGAAGCAGTTACCGGTTTTCGACTAATCGCGGCAGATTTCAGGTGGGAAGAAATGAGCTTGAAGGCTAAAAGAAGGAAATCGCACCTCGGGGGGGCTACTGGATGTGTTTTCAGCGTGGCAAGTACATGTGTTATTTCCCCACCTTCAACCTGATTCTTTGGTAATTTACGAGGCCTTGACCTGTGAATCCAAACATCTCGGAACACGCGGTCATCCTTATGGGGATTAGTGGCAGTCTTTGAATTGTTTTTGGGTAGCCTTGGCAAGCTCCAAAGTGGGGAGAAAATGGTGTTACGGGAAAATACCCGGGGGGAGGAGGGGAAAATAATACCTCTGAAAGCACCCAAAACTTCGGATTTCATTCAAGACTTCGGTATATGTTGCGTAACCTCAGTTCAGTGAGCACCTAAGGATCAACTTCCAATAAAAACTAATCATAACCAATCTGATGAGGTGTTACGCTATGACCTGTTACTGTGCATTTGCTGAAACTATGACGGAATATCCACCCTTTGCTCATGTTCTTCATTATTCAACTAAGTAATTCTCGATGTGTTGAAGTGTACGCATGGTTTGTTCTCGACATAGTTTTGTCTTTCTTGTACTTTTGTTATAAGCTATTTGGCGTTTGTGGGGGGGGGGGTCTTGCTTTATGCAAATGCTTGCTTACTTCGCATTATTCGTGGCTTGTTGTCCAGTGCCATGATTTGTACTTTGTTGGCTTTACGCCTACTTTTCGTCAATAAATAGTTTCGGTTCGATCAACTTGTCTTGAGTCTACGTTTTTGTAGGTTGACCAATTTTTTATTTTTTATTGATTGTAAGTGATTTCACAGTTTATTCGTTTTGATTTATTTCTTATTACGTATGAAATCCTACATCACTGACATGTAGCAGACAATGGAAAATATTTCGAGTTGGATTGTTTCCGGGGTAAAAATAGCTTTTGGAGGCATCAACCATATAGGTTGGATTATTTTTTATTTTCATTTTTTTAAATCAGAGAGCGACAGTATACTGTATTCTTGCCCATAGGGCGGAATTGCCTTCTTTTCCTTCACTCCCATTACGGTGAGGACTTCGCCTCATGCGGCTTCTCTCGGCAAAGCGAAAAAAGCCGAATGAGAGATAGTCAAACAAGGGCCAGTAATTTGCAGTGTGTTTCTAAGTTATTCCAGCTCCTGGCAGCTCAGCAGCGGCTGACCCCTCTCCCCTCCCGTCTGCTAAGAGGCCTACGGGGAGGAATCAGCCCAAATTATCTTTTATTGATCCAGAGACGCAGGTGAATACAAAGCAGGGCTCGTCTCTCCCTTTTCCCCTTCTGTCTTCATCCACTGTTTCTATCATTCCACCCACCCCTACCTTGCAAAAGGAGCCACTATTTTAAAAAGCAACAACAACAAAAAAGACCAGCTTTTTATGTCAGAGACTATTTGAACTGTCAGCACGTGTCATTGTATCAGTGCGATTTACTATTTGGGCTCAGGCTGTTTTGATGAAAGCTTGTATTTTTTTGTTTTTTGTTTTTTGTTTTGCTGAGTGGAAGGCAATGGCGAGCGTCTGTTTTTCTGCCTTCAATCTGTCGTTGTCCTTTCGCCCCGGCATACAAATCACTGTGGCGGCGCGCTCTAGCTACTCCATTAGCTCCAACTCGCAGTCGAATCAATGCGTGACTTCTCAAATGAAATTGGGGATTATGAGGTAATCACCTGGCAAATGTTGCTGAAATTGTAATTATCTCCAGTCGACGTATCTCAAAGAGACTAAGTCTTTAAATGGAGGCTATGTCTCTTTGACAAAGTCCTATTTGTATCGTTTAATTGTGCTAAGGCAAGAAGGATGGACGCCACGAAACATCCATGCACTGCGAAAGGACAATTTGGTTGTTGGTAATTATAAGCATTTTTTTTAACACCTCCTCTATTCCAAGCAAATATCTTGTATTTGTTTTCCACTTTGGAATCTATTTTCAAAAGATCTGTTCTGTTAGTTAACGGTTTAGTCCCCCGCCCCCCAAAAAAATAAAAATAAAATAACACCTCAGGTAAGTGTAAAAGTGCAATACTGCCTCCAAGTGGAAATACTGTAAAATTACATCACCCATGTCCACAATCAAACACATTTCGTTGCTTCAGCTCATATAAATATATATGAATATATATATATATACAGTATATATATATATATAAATATAAATATGCACTTCACGCCTCACATGTTTTTATGTATTTTGTCAAAGTCATCTAAAAAGATACATTTCAATCCTCCGGTATGGTAAAGAACAATTCCTTCAGGTGTTAGCGCCACTTTGATATTAGGCAGTTTATGGGTTCATTTTACTTGTAAATGTTAAACATCAAAACTAACACAGTATGAAATGCTCCATACAAATTTAACACAGTATCCCCCAATAGGAGAAGTGTGCGGCAGACGTGTTTACATTCGTACATCACTAGAAGAGTCTGCCTTTCACCCAAAGTCAACCGGAATAGACTACGGCCCACCCAGAACACAATTTTAAAAATGGATGAATGACAATAGGTGACGTACAGGCTTTGTGCATTTGTGCAATCATAGAGAGGGGGGGGGGGGGGTTGCACAAACATTCCAAAGCGGAGCGCGCTGCCCCGACCTCCGGCAGACGACCAAAGGTGTGACTGTGAGAAGCATCTTCAGTCTTGGACTCCTCTGGGTCACACTTTGTCACCTCTGTGAGTGTCACTGCTCACACCGCTAAGCGAGGTCACAGAGTTTACCGGAGCAGTATCGCGCAGAGAGGATTCTCCCAGTCATAAGTGCACTTGACGTTTACGAGAATAAAACTAAGTTGGATGCGTTTGGTTCACTAAGACGTGCGGAGAGTAAGAGACTCGCATATTGCGCCATTAATGTTCCAGTATTGCTCATTTTTTTATTTAAATGAGAACTAAAGGAACCATTAACCTTTTCGGGGACAGCGGTTACTACAGCGGACAGCGTATCGGGTTATCAGATTGCAGGTTGTCATCATTATTGGTGCATGAAAGCTGTGAGTCGTAAATTTTTCCTCCAAGCTGTATGACTGTATACATACTAGTAAATAGAAGTAGGAGGTTTAATTCGAGGCACGGTATTTGTGGCTCACATTCACAAGTCCCGGAGGTCAAACAAGGGCTCGGGGTGGGCGGAGGGGTTTGTCTGCGCCCCCTTAAAGGTGAGTCTAACTCGCTCCTTCCTAATTTACACCCCACCCATGAGAAAAAAGGGCAGCATGTGCCGCAAGGGTTAGCATGGTGCAAAGTTCACTCAGGGTCCCAATGTCACGGTGGGGAAAAAATATATAAATTGTTGAGATGTATGGAAAGGTAGTTGTGAGTTAAAAGAAATTTTGAGTACACCCAACTTTCTTTTTTTAACCAGTGTCAGTATTTGTGCATTAAAGGGCCAAGGTTCATCAGCCAGGGCATCAGTGGTTGGTTTTATATTTAACTGCGGAGGTGAGTGCATTTCACACCCAACTAGGTGACACCGCTGATAGCATTAAGTCTGACACCCAAGCCTGGGAAAGTTCCAGGCAGGCGAGCCTTGAGTTGAAGAGGTTATCAGAGCATCATCGCATTCAATTTACGAATGTTGCGCCACAAACCCCCCCACGATTTTTTTTTCATTTGCACCTATTAGTTTGAGATGCATGCAGCCTTGCCACTAAACGTTAAATTGTGCATTTAGCATGAAGCTACACAAAAGTTGCTTTGAGTCAAAATGAGCCGGGAGGGAGGGGGGGGGTGGGGGGGCATGAGTATAGTTAAGTCATTTACGTGATAATTCTCTCATTGCAATCGTGGGAGGTCATGAGTTCAGTGGCAACGATGTGTACGGTCTCGCCCGGCAAGGTGTGGAGACTTTGCACCCAACAAAACGCGTCCAGTTGATCTCAAGAGTTCCCACGGCACGCCTGAGAATGCCGACAAGAGTTCGGGGTCATTCGCGCGCAACTGAGCTTCATTGGAGCATTCAAATTGTAACACTCTGGATGTAATGTGCGCTATTAAAGGTTTACCGCGGGGGATACGCAAATATAAATTTTAGAGGGCTCCGAGAGAAAAACTAAAAGTCAAAAGGTCACTTTATTGAGGTGAGTCAGGGCCGCAAGAGATAAAAATGTTCGATTTCAAACAAAATGTCCGAAATACAAATGAATTCAAATTGAATTTCTACTTCAACATAAATCAAAATAGTTATCATACGTAGAGGGAGATTCGCTCATTGTTAGCCGTCATTTGCTTTTACGGTTTGCCTGGGAAAAAAAAAAACAGAGCATAACTGAAGGCGTAAAGTTACTGTATGTCAAATTCTTCTGGCGGCTCGTAAAAAGACTTGCCAGGAAAGCGGTTGAATCCGCTGCCTCCTACGCCGGAGGCGCGGTTTGGGATCATTCTTGCTTGATACAAAATGGAGAAATTGACTTGCGGCGGCATGATGAGTCTGAAAGCTGAGTTTTGACGGAATCTGGGACAAAATAGACTTACCCTGACTTGTATCGACTTTTATACCAAGTCCTGATTCTAACTTAACTATAACTGAATGAAGTAAAAGCTCTTTCAATCCAACATATCTCAACAGGTGAAGTTATTTTGCACGTAGGACCCCCTTACATTGATAGCTGGTGCGTCTTGGTTATGAATTGAAGCGTGTCGATGTATATTTACATTGCAAAACATCTGCGAAAGGAAAAAAAAAAAAGTCATTGGACGCCAGTCCACATGTTCGTTTTCTCTTAAAGGCTGACACCTCCATTTTGTCACGCACCGCGCACACCTCAGGCGACCGAGCAGAGGAAGTGGCTACGTTTACGACCTTGCACTCTATCAGTGGGAAAAGGAGTCGAGCGTGTGCCGTTACAGGCTTGATGACAATACGACGCAGCGAAGTGCTAAATCGTCCCCCCCCCAAAAAAAAAAATCCACTTTGTTCACTCCAAAACTCTATTCGGAACACAGACAAGAAATTGTGGTTCATTGAAAGTATTTTATTGCAGGGTGCACAAAATACAAAAAAAGAGGTAGTTGACAAAATAATTTAGACATTTTTTTGGGGGTGTGTGTGGTATAAAAAAATGACAGATGATCTATTTACAATTATTTACAGCAATAAATAGGAATTGGAAATATATTAAACCATTATGCGCATAACTGGAAACTTTACTGGAGGTCTTTGGGCATCTCTGTCACTTGCTCCTCTTCATCTTCACTATCGTCATCATCATCCTCATCATCATCATCTTCCTCCGTGTCCTCCTCAGTGGACGAAGAGTCTTCACAGGGGCAGATGGTGGCTTGGACCGGGTAGTTCCGAAGGAGCATCTCGGCTTCCCGATACAGATAGTCAAAGCATTTGGTTCTGGGCCAGTACAACCTTTAAAAAAAAAAAAAAGAAATACAAAAAAAAATAATAAGCATCTGTGGGGAGGAGTTCAAAAAAGTAAGTACAGTAATTCCTGCTGGATGATAAAATAAAAAGAATTTTACTTGACGGGGTGAACGAAAAGAGCCGGTTTGGGTTGCGTTGCGGCAGGATCGAAAGGAGCCTGAAAAGTTTCAACAACTTTCGTTAGACTTTTTCTCCTCCGTGCAGAATACATTCCACGTGTGTTTATCGCGCAGTCAAGTCAAAATTTACCACAAGTAGGGAAGCCGTCGTGTCGTTTCGAATCCACGGTCTCCACATGTCGGACGGCTGGTTGGCGTCCGAAACATTAAATCCACCGCGAGCGTTCATGTTTGCTAAACGAGAGCGAAAATGACCCTGGGGATACGATCCGAGCCGAGTCGAGTCTTATTGAGTCTCCCCCCCCAAACCCTCTCCTCAAGAGGTTGCAAATGTGGGTCGTGACGCAGCGGACGCAGCTATTTAACAGGGGCTGCGCCAAATTGGACTTTTGACGCGTCGCCAAGTGTCTCCATGCGCCACTGCGCGGGGGTGTGAAATCACACATGAGCAAACTCCGAACATATGGGGCCAAACTTGCCTTACTTTTGGGGATTTTTTTTTTTGGAACGTCGTTTTCGATCACATCTCACGTCATTGCAAAGAAATCACCCCCGCCCAAGCTCTCGAGATGTCGCATTGATTTGCGTGTTCGATCGATGAACACGGAGATCGAATTCATTTCCCCGATGTAAGTGCGAGAAAAGAAAACTGAAACGAAACCGCAACCGCAACCACATCTCAAACCAAAAACTATGACGCTTCACAATTTAAAGACGCACTTGGATATATCGGCTCATTTTTTACATTTTCTTTTTTGGGTAAGCGTTCAAAGCTCAGGTTATGCGAGTCAAAACCATTTGGGTGCAAAGACACACGTGCCGCTCTTGACAACGTCACGCTGCGTGGGTGATGAGAGGGCAAGGGGGGGTAGACACGCGTCAGCATTTCAGGGGGAAAAAAAAGACGAATTGCAGTCGTGTGACGAAACGGGGACGAGTTCCTTAACTGGTCATAAATATTGCTTAAGGATTGAAGTCGTATGCATTGAAAACCAAACCACGCAAACTTGCGAACACACACGCACACACACACACATACTTCATTAGTCCATAATAACGTTTAGGATAGATGCAAAGCTGTTTGACAAATAAAAACAAACTGTAATCGTCTGATTTAATTAGTTCCATTTGGGGTTGAAGACTGTTGTTCTCTCCCAATGCGCGTCAGTAGGGGGCAATGCAAAGCCACATGCTGGCACTCTGGTTGATTGATGGGTAAATAAACGTACGCGCGTGTGTGTGAGTGTGTGTCTGTGTGAGAGAGAGAGAGACTTCATTTAGAGTTAATAGTTGCAAAATTGAAGCATCTAAAAACGGGATCAAATGAATGTTAGTTGTTTTTCTTTCTCTACATTATATATGAGAGAGAGCTAAAAAGAAAGAGCGAGGAGATGTATGACTGTCCATACCTTATGTTAAATTACCGTATTTTGTTATTTTATGTTAACTATTCAGTAAAGCGCTTGGTTCCAGCCGCTGTGAAAGCGCCATGTCAGCAAAGATGTACTGTGATATACGCTGAATGGTCGATGCAAACATCGAACTTCATTGTTTGAGAGACGCGCATTACTTCACACAGGGATTGTAGAGTAAAAAAAGGAGGAAAAAAACTACTGATAACCGTTTTCATCGGGGGGGGGGACATACGTTGTCAGTGTGTGTATATGTACAGTATATATAAATATATGGTTGTGGTTTGACAGCTGGATAGCTACAGTAGATAGCCAGCCTGTTAAACTACGAGCTAGCTATTTATGCTACAAGCTAGCTAGTGACACTACGAGCAGGCTAGCTATGAATATATAGCTAGAGCCATTTGGGTGTTTGTGTAAAGACATGTCCTCCCGTCAGTCCCCGCTGTTTGAATGATGGAAGAAGTGCAGGGGGTGACGGCGTGTGTCGGCCTTGTGTACACAAAACAAAGTTTGTAGGGTAATGGCGAAGGGGGTGGGGAGGTCATATGTAAACAAGAGCAGATGTAGAAATGTAGAAGAAATGCCATTTTGTTAACAACAGACAAATGGCGAAACAAGTTGGACAAGTGACACAAAGAGATCAACACAGATGTGATTGGATTCATTCTCAACTGTTTGACCAAGCGGGGATTTTATTTTGGGGGCAGTTTGTGAGGTCAGTCGTCTTCAGCGGGCTCTCCGAGACGCACGCCGAATATGACAAAGCAATTAAGTCTAACGGGGAGGGGAGCGGAGACAATTGATTAACATTAACCCAAACATGCAATCAGGTCACGTTGTTCTGATGCATCCCTTGTAGAGATGATTGCGGGAGGGGGGGTAATATGCTCCAGCACTCAAGAGCTTGCCAGTCGGGATGCATTGCATCCTTTTTTAAATTGAAGTACTGACCGTTACCTTGGAAACCAGCAGTCCGGATGCAAAGCCAGTTGGAGGCATCGGAAGAAGCCCAATAAAGATACACGATGTAACTCATTTTTGAGTACCGTGGGTGAAGCGATATGTCAACTCTTCCATCATCTCATACTTTTCAAATGAAACTGCAGACTCCAGGTTCACATTCAGAGTATACTGAATGAGTTAGCCAAATGCCAAAATGTAATTTACACAAAGAGGGTGAAAAAAAACTGCGACAGCAACTATCACGCTACCATTTTCATTTTTGCTGAATTAAAAAAAAAGAAATAAAGGAATTCAGTTATTTCATGGCCACTCTTTTATGAGGAGGATGTGAATCAGAGCCCCTTTTGTCAATACAAAAATCAATGCAGCAGTGATGTGATTATTTTTCTTTGTTCTTTTAACAAGCCGTGCTTAAAAATTGGGTATTTTTACGGTTAATCTGAGACTTGACATTCAAACAACCGATTGGGTGTGAGTCACATTTTCAACTTTTCATTTTTATTTCAGTAAATATTTGGGGCGTAACAAAAATTGGTTTGAACCGGAAAATCTTTTTTTTCCATTTTAAGAGATGCGAGTGGCATTGAATCGAGTCATTTTAATTTGACATACATATTGAATCTTCTTTTATCGGAGGGATATATCGCACAGGGAAATGCCACATTTACATTACTGACAACTTGTCAGCAACAAGTAAGCATTTTTGTGTGTGTCAGCATTTTTCTTTGACCTCTGTTCAGAACTAGTCATCCATCTGAAATATGATACTATTCAAATGCAAGGGGAAATTACGCCATATGATTCTGGCGGTTATTATGTGAAATCCCCACACCTGTAATTGGCTAGTTTTATAAAGATAGCGTGAAGATGATCGCTTGGTAAGTCACATTTGTTTCAGGTTGAGGCGGTTCCTGCTTAATGCCACCAGGGGGCGCGATTGTGCGGTTTCTGACGATCATAAGTAATAACCGTGCAAACCGTACAGCGCTCAGCTCATTTCGGTCTTTGGGATTCAGCCGAGTGACATCTCCGACTTGATCTTTTAGGCTCAGTCCCAAATGACGTGTCTGTTTAAGTGCCTTGTGACATAATCCGCTCACATTTGAACCGTTGCGCGAAAGTAACCCATAATGCGTGATTAAGGATCGATGGAGGATTTGTAAAGATAAACCCATAGCAGCTCAAACTATCATCACGGTGGAGGATTCCAAAACCAGGAAGGTAAACTTCGGTTTTATTTTTGCCTTTCGCATCCGTCGAGCTTGTCGATCCGTTTTGATTGTTGTCGCGTGTGATAAAAATTTGAAGGCTGGATGACATGAGCTCGCACAACCGGAGCCAAAGCAGCGCGCGGCGCGGCGACTACGTGTGGCAATATGAATACTACGACGACGAGCCCGTGTCATTTGAGGGACTCAAAGCACACAGATGTAAGCCTGGCATGTGAAATCGACGCTTTTTTTTCATCCGCCCCCCGTCGATAGTCGTAAGTCAGTCGCCCGGCTGATGATGATGATTAGTTGGTTTTACGCACGCTGCGGCGTCAATTGGACAAACGTTCAAAAATTCTGGATTATGGTTAAATTCCATCTTGTTTTTGTTTTTCTTTTGGTTCCCTCTCATTGCAGACTCCATCGTCATCGGCTTCTGGGTCGGACTTGCGGTGTTCGTCATTTTCATGTTTTTTGTGCTCACGATGCTCACAAAGACGGGGGCGCCGCAGCAAGAGTGAGTATTGCGCAGTTTTTAAATGCAATTCTAAATATTTTTTTTAATTAATAAACAGACTGAAAACGAGTTGAGCCCTGTTAAAGGCAGATTTTTTTTAAATGCTCCTCACTTAATGTTGTGGGTTGATTATTTTTGCTGTCATTTCGGCTAACGACCAGTCCAAGGCGTACCTTGCCACTCGCCCAAAGCAATCTCAGCTCGACTCCAGCTCACCCATGGCCCTATATCGAAAACAGTGTGTCTTTTTGTTTTTTTTCTTGTCAGAAATGTAGACAACGAGAACCTGCCCGGTCCAAGAAACGGTCTCGTGAACATCATCTGTCAGAAAGACGACGACTCTGACGACAACAATGCCGTTTCTCGTGCCTTCCTGGCTGAATCCCGCTCGTATTTTAATTTCTATATCAGTAAGGAGGACGAGGGTAAGCGGTGGCAAAACCCGGGAACAAAGCAGAATGGACCGCAGGGGACCTTCAACCAGTCAGTAGGTACCGGCCCCACGGTCACCGAACAGGAAGATGAAGATACGAGGGTCGTCTTACCTTTCGATGGACTCCTCGCAGATGAGACGAGGACAGATACGGACTGTGACTTCTTGTCCCACTTCAACATCCCAAACTTAGTCACTTGTGAGCACAATTCCTCATTGGGAGAAGATGACTCGCTGTGCGAGCCGCCAATCACACCGGATCGAAACATGTGACCTCCGCGGTGACAGCGTCCAACATTCGAACTAGAAAGAGAGCGACAAAAATGTTTGGAACGTTTGCTTCCTCTTGCCTGGAACTATTTGGGGCATCACGCAAGCTCGGAAATCAGATGAACCAACAGATAAATGCTTCAAGGCTCTTTACGTTTATGCTAGCAGGTAGCAGAGTCGTTTATACTACAAGAACTGTTTTCAACCCTTTCAGGGACAGCGGTTACGACAGTGGACCAGCTTATCGTGTTATCAGGTTACAGGTTGCATGAAAGGGTTAAATAAGGAAGAAAATGAATTCAATGAGCAACGCACTGCATAATTTTAACTCAATCATTAGCGCTCGCTAATATTAGCTAATGTCATCTCCGTTTCACAGACCAAAGTTATACTTGCAGAAAATAATGTGGACTTACCCGTGACTCCATTTTGTCGACTTCAAAATGCGTCGGAGGTGTCAAGGATTCCACGCGGTATGAATACGCCAAGTCAAATTATCCGCCGACGGAACAACAAAACTTTGACAGGGAGAACAATTAAAAGCCCTTCCCTTGAAATGTAAAAAGTATTCACCTGTGTCGTGTTTGTGGGTAAACGGAGATGGAATTATCAATATTTCCAATAGCGGACATGTTTATTTTTTTGGGTGACATTTTTTGTTTGGTGGGGTGCCGTGAGCTTTTTTGGAGGTGTGCCTTGTTGATTAAACGTAAACACCTGGACTGGTTTTCCAACTCTTTGCAAGGAAAAATGTCCTTTTCATTGAAATATAAACTCAATGGATACGAGAAAACATGCTTAATCCAGAAGCCAGTCAAGGGTAACTCTGATTGTTTGGCCTTGGCAAAGGTCTGAAATCTGCTGAAAGCTCCGATAGATCACAAAAGGATGTCTGACTCAACAACACAGCAGCGCACGGTGGAGTGGCCAGAGTGTGACAAAAGGCTATTATTGGATAGATGTGTCACACGGTGAGGTATGAAAAAGGGAAAAATAACTCTCAATGCCCTAAAGGTTCAGTGTTGACTTTTGTGTATTATCGGTACATTCATTCTGGAAAAATAGATCAGTATGCGTTCATTTCTATTACTTTTTCCTGAGCTCTGACTAAAAACACCCCCCCCCCCCAAAAAAAAAAAACCTTGAGTGCAAATGAGAAGCATTTAAATGTTTAATTAGGTGCATGAGGGAGTCAGGTGTCAGTTGGACATGAATAAGTCATGTGGGACAAACCTGAGAAACACGCTATGCATGCTTCTGAAGCAGGGGTGGGGAACTTGCAGCCCGTGGGCCATGTAAGGGCCGATGAGGGCACTCGATTCGACCCGCAGTGCAATTCGAAAACCAAAACCTTAGAGAGACAAAAGCTCAGAGAAACGCAGGATTATTTTTTGGGGGTCATTGTTGCATGATAATTTTTCCCAAATTTTATACACGATTGGGGGTCCGAACTGCTGATCCATGTGGACAAATCATAAAATTCGTTATATCTGGTAATTTATTCTAAAAACAGCCTACATTTGTGGTGACTTCAGGTAACTAAGATTTTGGCAACATTTTACAAACGCCTCTCAGTAGAAGTTTGCAACTAAGAGTAACTACACTACCCCAAATCCAGGTGCCATTTTAGGTTGCACTGTAACGTTATCGGCAAACTTACTTTCCCTTCTCACCGTTGAGTGCCAGTGTTTTTTTGTTTTTTTTTTGCACTGTTCCCAACAGCTCCTTGCTCGAAAACGCAAGTTGCGCAAAAAGTAGTGCAAGAGAACAGCTGGAGATGTGTATTTAAAAGTTTCAAGACGATTCCAATCAAATTCACCAGTCTTGATGTTCATTCCTGCAGGGGGAGCCATACGTTATAGTTTCACTTTATTCCCCACCCCCCTCAACGACATCAAGGCGGAATTTCTCTCGTCTTCCGTCATGATGAGTGATATCAATATAGCTAACGATATACAATCAATTTAAGAAGCAACTGTCTGTTCGCACGTCTCTTTATAGTGGCACAACAAATCTTGTGTGTGCGTGTGCATGTGTGTGTGCGCGCGCTCCGTGAAAAGACGCCTCGGGGTGAGTGAGAGCTGGGCCAGCCAGATTCCATCGGCAACCGCGTTCCCTTATTAACCGCGGAAGACGAGTTAACACTCCTCTCAAAAGATAAATCCAACCCCAAATGACACATAATAGCGAGTCGACTGGCGGCCGAAGAGGGTTCGTTGTGCGAGGCGCCCTTAAATATTCATCGGGCACCAGAGGGGGGGACGAGTTCAGTCCATGAGGGGGACTTACCGGAGACCAGTGTGATCATGGTAAGAGACCGTCGAACTGAATAGTTCCATAATAAATCGATTTGGCGCGTTTGCACAAGTGCGATTTGTTTTATTTGCACGCAGTCATCCAGGTTAGGGATCAACTTTTTTACAACATGAATAACAAACCTTATCGCGGTTGATTTACAGTCGTCGCCAAAAGCTGAGCTGTGCAATGTTTCAACTGTAAACACGACTCGGCGTGCAATAATAAGTAACAGACACCGGCCGGGAGGCTAAAGTATCAAACTCATGAGAAAAAAAAACAATTAAAACCAACGCGCTAAGCTGAAAACTTCTTTGTTTGTCTTCGTGACGAATGCAGTCGGTGGTTAGAGGGTTAAAATTGTGTTTCCCTCTAAAAAGGCAGACTGAGTCAAACCGCCAAATTAAAAAAAAAAAAGCCCAAGCACATTGGAGAAAAGCTGGAACCGATGCGTCATCAGCCCCCCGCCCCCCACCCCAACATGGAAAGGAGCTCAGCCTCGTGCTGCGTTCAAATGCTCGTGGGTCGGGAAATCGGAGCGGGTTTTTTTTGTTTTAACACACAGTCCAACTACTAACGCATTTATGGCACAAGAGAGACCCCGCTGCGGAAGGCAAGACATTTGGGCATTATTTGTTTGCGCGAGTGAAAATCAAAATCTCGCGATATGTGCACTTGGTAATGGTGAGGAAACACTTCTTGGAGAGGGCAACAGGAATAACCAACAAAACCACACCACAGGGTTCATCCCAATTGAAATACTGGTTATAATTTGATTCGGTGACAAAGAGGTTTCAATATAGCTTTCATTTCTTAAAAGATATATTTTCAACCCCTGCCCCCAAAATACACGCATTGACCTCAACTAGGACCTCGATATAAACTGAATGTGTGAGTGAGTGTCGTCAGTTCCTCCATGCAAACATATCTCACTTGATTCTTGATGATGAGCCAAAGCTACAGTTCACCGACTAATTGCACCCAAAACAAAAAAAAAACCCTAATAAAAATTGCCACCTGACCAGTTTGGTATGTAAAAGCTGTTGGAACAAGGCGCACTGAAGGCATCACGTAACCACACAGCTGCATGGGCTAGAAGGGAGGCAGAACTTCCAGCAGCAGTGCATTTCTCACATGCCTCACTCGAAGCGTTCTCGTACAGTTGCGGATGGGTCTTGATCGGATGGACTAAAAATGCGTCAGTCAGTTAAGCGCCGGTGTGCCAAACGCGGCCTGCCATTGCTCATCTGTTGCAGGAGGAAGGAAAAGTTTACAACTCAAGTTTGATCAAGGGTGAGTTGCTCTTGGATACGAAGCGAGCGATTGGTCTGTCGCTTTGCTCTGGCAAAATTGTGCTGGTCAGGAGTATTTCTGCTCTTTTATCACTTCCTTTGTTATGTCTTTGTTTTTTTATGGTCTGTAGGAGTGTATGTTGTAAACCAAACATGTTCTCAACCTACATAAAGAGTCTGAATGATATGGTATTTACCACGGTAAGGTTTCAGGTTATATGCTCTCCTGCATGTCCTTCCTGTGCCGAGAGATGCATGGCCATACTAAAAAAAAAAAAAGTTTTTTTAAAATAAAAAAGTGGTCAAGACTAAAAAAAAAGGCTCCTAAATCTGCACCGCTTTCAATTTGTCGATATACATGATATGCGCTATATGCTCTTTCACCCCCCCATCCTCCCCAAAAAAGTGCATGTTTCTTTTGTTTTGTTTTTTAACAATATTGTGTTGGAATGGCATTTAACTGAGTTATTTGTCTTCTTTGCCATAGTCTGAGAACTCGGAGGAGGAACAGAGTCCTGGAGTCTTGGGCCGAATCGGGAACTGGCTTTCGCCATGGAAGGGAAAGAGTCCCAAAACTCAGACGGAAAATTCATCCACCACTTGCGATCGGGCGGTCGAGTCCGAGGGAGAGTCTTGTGAGGAAGACACACACGCCGAGGCAAAGAAACGAAAGTGGGAGGAGAAGGGACGACGCACCAATCCCGATCCACTCGGTGCCTCGAGAGACATTTTCCGCTTTGAAGAAGCGGACGCCATACAGTCTGCCCACAGAGACGACTCTGTTGCGAGCGGCAAAGTGACTCCTCCTAAAGAGGAGGAGCTTTTATTCAGCAAAAGGCAGCGAATAGGGCAGGCCAAGGAGGGCAGTCATGGTACTTGGGTGAGCGGGAATTCTGAACGGTTTGCCTGTCATTTGACGGATCTCTCCGCCAACGCCTCCTCCTCGGAGCAGGGTGCAGTAAGGAACTCTGACCGGGTTAACGCCCAGCCTTTGCCTCAGAAAACAACACGGGCCCTGGCAGGAAGGAAGCTCCACGTGTACGTGGAAGAGACCAGCGTGACTCACTGCGGGCAAGACACCTTGACGGGGCAGGAAGTGATCCTCACTACCATCAAGAAAAAGCTGCCCGTCTTATCAAAGTCGAAATCGCCAAAGTCGCCTACTTTTGATTCGTCACGTGGCTCAAGTTCAAGAGCGGACGAGGGCACGCTTGCAAATTTGAAGCAGGCGGTGGTGCCGCAAGAGGGCGTGTCGCAGAAATTACACAAAGACTGGCGGTTGGAGCTTGAACTCGACGCGGAGCAAACGGAAGCTGACAAAATGGGCCGTAAAAACTCAGCTAAAAAGAAATCGAGAAAGAGCTCTCAGGGAGATGATGCCTGCAGCCCTCAGGGAAAAACGTCTCTCGATGTCCAACCCGGTCAGGAAGGATTCCCCTCATCTGACAGCTCAAAGACCAGCCCACAGGGAGAAAGTACACAGAGTCACAGCCAAGTGCAGCCTTTTGACTCCTCCTCCGAGCGTAGCCTCACCTCGCCGGCCTCACCTGGAGGTGGGGAAAATGAGACTTCCTGTCCCCAGTATGCGGACAAATTCCTGGGCTCGGGATCAATCGCCGCTGTTGATTGCGGTGCAGTCATGGAGGACGACGACAGGTTTTACAAAGTTGTGCGTAAGACGGAGACCCCGGAGTCCAAACGGAGAAGTATCAAGGTTTCTCGGACAGAAGTGAAGCTTTTCCCCAAAAGCGTGCCTTTGAACGCGGAGAAGAGTATAGCAGAAGTGGAGCTGGAATCGGCACCGGACCAAGAGAAAAATAAAGCAACAGAAGTTGATACAAGGTAAGTTTTTGGGGTTTTTTTTTTTCATTTCATCGTGACCCGTTAAGAATGTCAAATTAAAGTGTATGTTTTCCGTAACAAAAAACTTTGACCGTGATTACGTTTACTGTGTAAGTAGCATACATGCTAAATAAAGTGCAACGGGCGTGGAGATAATTTAACCTGCCCATCTAGTTTCCTGACATGACACTGTGCTGAAAAGCTTAACACACCTTTATACAATTTATTTATAGAGCACTTTTTTGGGGGGGGGGGGCTGTATAAAACAACACCATTCGATAAATATTATAGATGATAAACATTTGTCAAAATGAACCTGTTCCATTTATCCAAACTTAGCCATGTGCATGTTTTCTGATCATATGCAGGGAGCAGGACAAGAAACTCGAAGACAAACCAATTATTGGCCGAATTACAGATAAGATCAACATATTTGAGCGCCAGGGAGCTGTGACGGACCTCAAAAGAACTTTCCAAACCCCTCGCAGCGCCGATGTCTCTCCTGCTCGGAAAGAAACCGCGAAGCTCAAAGCTGAATTTTTGTCATCGACGCAGAGATCGAAATCGGCTGAGCGATATGACGGCGCTACGTCCAGCCCCGCGCCGCCACAAAATGAGATTCCACGGACGGTGAAAGAGAGAGCGAGGAACTTTGCGGAGGAATCAACAAAGCACTCGAAATCAATGCTGCCTCAAAAGACAGCAAAAAAGTTCGCCACATCTGCGGCAACCACTGCATCAAAGTCATCCAAACCCGACAGTCAGGGTAAACTGGATACGAAAGCAATGACAGGGATAACACTAAAACCCGGTGGACAGGATACCTCTGCTGTGAGGGCGAAAGGTTCCATACCGCGGGAACAACATGGCACACAGTCCTCAAAGACCGCAGATCAGGGTACGAAATCCAACAGTATAGACTCAAGTATTGCGACGAAAGGCGCGGGTGATCACGTAGAACTGACCAATAATACGAGCCCACGGTCCAAGGCCACTGTGAGCAAACCAGCGTCTCGTTCCAAGCGAAGAAAAAGCAGGGAGGCAACCAGTCCGGTGAGCGAAGATCGGGAAAGCAAGCCAAATCTAAGTCAGCAAGATGCCACTTCGGTCAAAAGTAAGGTTGACGATGAAGTTTTTCGGCAACCTGATAAAGTGGATGAAGTCCTCTCCAATAAAGGTATATTTGTAAAAAAATCAGACAAATCCGATCCAAAGTCGGCGTCGACTGATGCTAAAGTCGTCGAGAAATTGGTCGACAGAGTTGAGGCTTTACCTGAACCAACAGCTGTCAACAAAGACGAACCCGATACCGCTCCTTCGAACAGAAAAACAAAGAACCCTATTGACAGGGTTCCCGTTCGTTTAGCCCAAAAGGGGGCAAAGGCCGAGAGAGAAATTCCCTCACCCAAACAGGAGATCAAGATTACAGCAGAGGATAAATCGTCCTCCCGCTCACAGTCAGCCGAACGGGAGCCTGCCTCGGTGGTTCGGATCTCACCTGCAGAAGGTCCAAAATTCGATGTGGAACCAGCGCCGCGGCCTGCGCCGACAAGTCGACTAAAACCAATTCGGCACGTTGAAAAAGACAAAGAACAGAAAAACTTGGAAACAAAGCCAATGAGTCGGAGTCAGATAAAAGATGTTGATCAATTTGTAAGCTCACGTTGTGACAATAGCAGCCAGGCTGAAGAAAATCTTATCCCGCCACACAAGACGCAAACTCAAGTGACAACCCCAAATTCACAGTCCAGACAAGAAAATTCCGGGACAGAGGAAAGCGAGGCGATGGGTAATCAGAAAAATCAGACGGGGAGAAAAGAGGACACAAGGCCCGGCGGAAATGTTAAAAAAGCGAAGTTGGAAAACCACGAAGAAGCCGCAAACCTCCCGACGAGAACACCAACTGCCAACCAAACGGTTATTACAAATCCAGAGATAGCCGAGATCACCGTCCTCACACAGAAAATCAAAATAAAAAGTGCCCGAGGCCCTTCCGATGATTGTGCACCTGTGGAAAAACTTGAAGCGTCTCAAAGTGAGGCTTCAAAAAAACCCGAGGGCGTTGGCGCCGGGTTTGTCAGCGCAACGCCCGAGCGAGTGCCTGCAATTGTCTCTTATGACCCCCCTGCGCCGACAAACGCACAGACCGGCAAGACGGCGACTGTTCAAGAGTCGACCGATATTTCTGTTCAAAGCACTGATGGGAAACCTCGGGGCAGTCAGACTCAACGCTTAGCAGCACACTCAGAAGCTGTGGAAGTTAAAATCTCGACAACAAAACCGAGTCGCCCTCAGTCTGAGGAACCGAATAATACAGCGAGCACATGTGGTCTTCCTCCATTCAGGGACAAAAGATCAGACGGCGGCCTGTCCAGCACCGCAGAAGCTTTGCAAGGGAAGACCAATCAGAAAGGGATTGAGCCACCAGAGATAATCGTGCATCCCACGACTGTTAACAGTGATCTTTCTTCCCAACTTCAAGTCAAAGATGAACCAGGAAATAAGCCGAGTCCAACTCCAAAAGTTTCAACTTCCCCAGAGTCTAAAAAGCTGAACTCGGACTCAGTCCAGCAGTCTTCCCCGAAGAGGATGCAATCGCAGCGAGGACTAAGCAGGGACGATTCTTCCTTTCAACGGGACGCCCCATCGAGTTGGCTCGATGTGGACTTTCCCAAGCAGAGACTTAAACTCCCAGGACCCAAGCTGAGTGCCTCCGTCAGCGAGAGCAACCTTCTGGACAATGATGAACTCGACGATGAAAACTTCATTGAAAAAATCCAGAAGCTGTGCGCTCCCTTTTCCCTACCGCCTCGTAAACACAATCCGCTCAGGCCGCCCCAGCCCCCATTTGCCATGCCAGCCATCAAGGAAGACCATTTTGAGAAGACGTTTGACCCGGATGAATTTAAATTTGGCCTGAGGAAGAAAAACCGGACCTTCGACACAGGCCCGAGCCTTTTAGCCAAGCTTCAAAACCCAGAAACCAAAAGTGGCGCTAAGCCAGCGAGGGTGAGCATCACTGATCGGTGTCTTTTAATCAGTAGTCTGGAAGCTTCTTCTCATGCAAAAGACAAGACCCCAACGAAAGCGCAGGAAAAAAGCAAGGAGGAGAAAGAAGACCACATTATTGTCAAGTCTCGCTTGCAGGGAAGCTGCGTTCTCAGCAGCCTCAAGAGTTCCAGCACCAGGGGGAGAAGAAATGGAATTCAGGCGCTGTCAGAAAGCACCAACTCTCGGGATGCGTCGCCCCAGCTCAGCCCTTCGTCAGAGTCAACCTCACCCGTTCCGACCACCACCGGTTCATTTGCCGAAAATTTCGCCGCGCCGTGCGGGGACCGAATGCAGCCTACGGCGGCTGCGGTCAGTGATTCAGGTCCTCCGTTTCCCTCTTTTGACGACATCAAGTTGCCTGACTATTTAGAGAAGTACCTCCCTCGGGAAGCAGCAAATTCAGCCCAGAGCAAGGAGGAACACCCGCAAATGAAAGCACAGGTTTGTTTTTCTGTGCTATTCTGAAGAAATGTGACGTCCTCACAAGGCATGTTTTAAGCTTTAATCAGAAAACAAACGGTTTGTGAGCGTGATAAAGCTTTGAGCTTGAGGTGTTTTGTTTTTTTCTTTAATCATTAGGCTGCTGCAAAAATAGCAACTACGGCTTCGGTCACTGAAGCGGATCTGGTTGTAAAACCAAGTTTGAACCTCCCGAAGGCTGTGCCTCCCGCTTTTGGAAATAGAAGTGGAAATCCACTTCAGATTTACCCGGCACTTTCAGAGTTTAAGGAGCCTGTGACTCAGAGGATACATACTAATCATGTAAGTATGGCACGCACACACACACACACACACCACTCACACACACACACACCGTCTTTTTTTGAAGAATCCCTTAACCATTTAAAGCAGGGGTGTCAAAGTCATTTTCGTCGCGGCCCACATTTTAGGTACCATTTTCCTTGGAGGGCCATTATGATTGAAATCATATGAAGAAGTCAAGAATAATAGTTTATGGAACTATGGTTTAAGTGATTATAACGAGGTGTTTGGCTACAAAAAAAATGCTGCCAAAGTCTCTCTCATTTATTACATATGAGAATTTGAAATTTTGGTACATATTTTAGCAAGCTTCATGGAATCTGTCATGTTTGAATTGCTTTCGCGGGCCACATAAAATGATGTGGCAGGCCAGATATGGCCCCCGGGCCCTGACTTTGACACGAGTGATTTCAAGAGTATCAACGAACATGCATCCGTTTTGTTTTTCCTCGACAACATGATCCGTTTTTGGAACTGCGAGAGGAGTATGAAGGCAATTACAATTTGTACACGGCAAAGCTTACACCATTTTGCCGTTTAGTTCTTCTGCCGAGAGTCATCATTAGTTGCAACATAAGCTTCTCTATTTACACAAACAGTGGATCTTTTGTCCGTGGGGGGTGGAGGGGGGGTGGGATGCCTTTTAGCCACCGACAAAGACTACACTGTGCCGTTGCCTTCAGCTCACAATTGTTTGCATTTCAAGATCTGCGTGACGACGTGAAAACCATGATTAAAAGGTTGCGAAGGCCTCGCCGGCATGTTGCTTCGACCACGCGTAAGCGTAAAACGTCCCCATCGGGGAGCTATATTTTCAGCACTCGGAAAGGAAAAAAAAAAAGGTTTTGACAATCAACGTGGCACAAAGAAACGCATACCCGGCCTCCCTTGTAGATATTTGTCATTCTGCAGATTCTGCCACGTTAACGCCTGTGTGCTTTTTGACTCCTAGGCGAGGACTGCCAGGGGATTTCACAAGCGACCTGGAAAGGTACCCCGTACACTAACAACACACAATTGTACCGAGGTTGGAAAGGAACTCTGGAAACACTGACTCGCCGAGCAGTGAAAACATCTGCTTTTCATATGTTGTACTAAAGGGGGGGGGGGGGGGGGGTATAAATATATTTTAAAAGAACATTTTGGTGCAAAGCTGGATGTGATTACCGTCATGGAATTCGGGGCTGCCAGTTGCGCGGGTAAACACGAGACTTAATTTTGGGTGATGTGAAAATATTTTAGCCAGGTTTATTTATATTTGCCAGGCGGTTTACGTTGTCTTTTCGGTTAGGGTATATACACGTTTGTTTTTAACTTTATTGCCGCAGGTTTTTACGACGATCGAGAAATCATTTTTCTTGCGGAATTGGTTGTATTCCTGGAAACAGCGGATGTAATTTCAGTTGATCAGGTCTTTGTTTTTTTTTACCTTACTTGAGAGTTTGTGCTGATTTTTAAACGACATTTCTGAATTACCGGTTTTGCAAAACGCAGCGGCAGCATTATGTCTGTAGCTTGATGTTGCCCGACGAACTCAAGTCGTTATGCTTAGTCGCAGTCCTCCATTGTTGATGCTGGCTTTTGTAAATGTGCGCCTTTGACTCGACTCCACCTCGCTAAACAAAAAGCTGCACATCCTCTCATATCTTTCCATAGATTGTGTTGTTCCAAAATGCTGAGTTCAGCGGGCAAGCCTACGAGATCTACCGGGATGTCCAAGACGCGACTCAGCTGCAGTTCTCCAGTATCATATCTGTGAAGGTCATACGTGGATGGTAAGCTGTACATTCTTTGGGCACGTCGAATCAAATTTGTCGTGTTTTATGATATCCGTGTCGCCTGAAAAGACGATAGAAGTGACGTGACATGTCAATAAGCGAAAAAGATTCACATCCAACTACGCTGAATGCTTTTATTCGATATCAAATAGTCACCCTACAAAAGTCTAAACCCAGAAATCTACGATCATCTCCGATTGTTGTGGCATTTGCCAAGCGCGATGTCGGATCACGTGCGCCCGTATGTGCCGAGCGCATCCATCGTTACGGTTTACGAGGGGTAAATGAGAATAAAGACAAAAGAGTGGTCAACAGCATGCCTGGCAAACCTCAGTCATTTGCTGAGGCAACCAAGAGAGAAAGCGGCCAAGACAGCCATGTCTCTCTCCAACTGATTTGAGAAGGGCTTTCTTACAGCTGGATCCTCTACGAGAAGCCAGACTTTCAGGGACGCTGTATCGCTTTGGAGGAGGGGGGCCTCGAACTGACAAACGAGTGGGCACAACCCGAGGAAAACACCACATCGCCCATGCTGATTGGCTCGATTCGACTTGCCGTCCGTGTGAGTGTGCCGCTTAAACGATTCCACCTCATCTGACCTTGTTTTTTTTTTAAGATGTTATCATGACCACACAGGGACCCGCCGTTTTAACTAATCGACAATAATGGCCACATTTTTATTCACTGTGGGGTTCCTGGTCAGCTAAATGTAAAAACAAACCGTCACTTAATTCCAGAGGAACAATTTAAGGTACGGAACATGCGCCAGCGCTGACAGTTTCTCTTTTTGTCCACCGTTCTCCGCAGGATTACTGCACACCTCATATTGACCTGTTCACTGAACCGGACGGCCACGGTAGAGTGACAGCTTACCACGATGACGCCATCGAGACCGGATCGTTTGGCATCCCCCTGAGCACCGCCTCCATCCAGGTTCACTCTGGGGTGTAAGTAGCTCAGATCCAAGTACCGTATCTAAGTACCCAAAAGCATTCGGTGCGCCTTATAATCCGATGCGCCTTCTACGTGGATCAATATTCTGATTTCCTGGACGTAGTATTTTAAATATCCTGCGAAACGCTTTGTTACAGCTGCAGCGGTTGTGAAAGCGCCACATAAATAAAGCTGTATTTTATTGTATTGTATTCCCTTAGCGTAGCTCCATCTAGTGGATGCATAACGCAACCGCAGCCACTTTTGTAGCTTCTATTCTATGAGCTTTATAATGCGGTGCGCCCTATTTAAGAAAACCGTTTTAGAATAGTCCATTCGTTGAAAGTGCACCTTACACTCCGAAGCGCCTCATAGTGCGGAAAATACGGTAGGTAGTTGACCCCCTGGTGGAGTGAGACAGTATTGACCGTATGCTTCCAATTACCGAATCAACTCACATAGCTCTCGCTTAGTGAGATTGATCCACAGGTGAAGTGGTGGCTTTTCCGAGGCACGATGCATTCAAAGACTGCGTGGCACGATCATTTGGAGGCTGGCAACATGAGCCAAATCCTCGTCATCACCGACTTCCTCATTCTCTGTCGTCGCCTCACTGTCACTTGTGTTTGCTCAGGAATGTCTGTCATGCCGATGCCTGTTCGAAGGCAGGAGGCGTGTGCTCGGGGGGTGGTGGTGGTGGTGGTTGAGGGGAGTTGCTTGGAAAGTGAGGCGGAGGAATGAGAGTCGCAGACAAAAAGGTGTGGTGGAGAAAGGAGAAAATGTTAAACCACACCAGTGAGTCAGATGAGACATTTTGTGTTCAACGCCTGGAAGAAGTTGATGACTGTCTGTGTTTTGTTTTGTTGTGTACGTTACATTTTCAAGGAAAACATATCATTTCTCTTCTTTGTTATTGTTATTGTTTTTAGGTTTGTTATGATGCCTGACCAATCAGGCTGTGTATTTGATACGACTACGACCTTTTGTAAAGTCCCAAACAACAGGATCATTTTATCCCCACATATGGCACTCGGAAAAGTAGTAGCATGAAAAGTAGTTGGACGGCACACATCGGTACCCATTGGGACTCGTTAAAAAAAAAGAACGATGAAACAGCCGAATAATTTGAAAAAATATGCAGCCATGTATTTCACTATTCAAATTTTACCTTTCAATATGCAAGGTGCTCATTTTATCCGCAGGGTTCGTAATAGAACAATTTTAACATGACCAACAGATTATTATCATCATCAACAATCTTTCCTTTTAGTTGAGTATTTTTTTTCTTCAAACTGCATCGAAATATTTTATTATAAAAATTCAAAAGGATTTTTTTTTTAAAGCCAGGCAGACCGTATTATGAATCTCCCTGAGGTTAATTCCAAAAAGGATTGGACATGTTTGACCTTCGTTTTGAAAGAGGAGTAATGAGTCACGAATGTATAACAAATGCAACACAAGGTCAGCCCGATTATCAAGCATATTGACTGATTCCACTTCATACTGTTGTCGTTTTACACAACCTGTCCAAGATGCAATTTTCAAGAATTTTTTTGACACAAATTAACATCAATTGTCCATTTGGACAATAGCGAAAACGACAATATCATTTTCGCTCGACTGATTATGTCTGAGTTGCACTTCGTGGATAATAATCCACCTTCTGGTTTAATGATCAAGCAAAGGGTCACAAAAGTGTCTTTTTTTTCTTGTTTCCTGCCTTTAGGTGGCTGGTGTTCAGTGATCCGGGGTTTCAGGGAATGCTGGCTGTTCTCGAAAGAGGAGTGTACCCCGTACCTGAGACCTGGGGCTTCCCATCGCCATTTGTGGGCTCCCTCAAACCCCTCAAAATGGTTCGTAGCATTCGCCAAGTAAGCATTTTGCATTGCAAGCAGCAATCCAAGGATTAGCAGGGTAACAGACAAGAAATCTCGGTGACAACTTTCAAATTTCAGCGGCTTCTTAATGACGGGCTATGTCGTCTGGGAAACGCCTGCACAGATTGTCAAAGTATTCATGAGCTGAATCCGGCAAATTGTTAAGATAAATGTTGTATTTGTTTCAGGGTGGTTTTAAAGTGGAGAACCCAAATGAAGTGAAGGTAAGGCGGCTAAGACAGAGTGAAGTAGCGTCTTATTTCCTGAACCTCCACACCTAACGTTTGCTGAAAAGACCATCCGTTTCATTCTGCTAGGCTTTGGTGTACGAGAAGCCCGGACTGGAAGGTCCCTATTGGGAAATCGACAGCGATCTTTTCAGCTTTTGTAAAGGAGACGAAAGCGACGCCAACACTCATGAGATGAAGTCCGTGGGTTCTTTGAAAATAATTGGAGGATTGTGAGTTTTTGGTTCTTGAAGTGATGGTTTGATCACCGTGGTCTGTAGCAATTAATACACAATTGCAAATATTATCTTCCAGTTGGGTCGGCTACAGCGAGGAAGCGTTTGAAGGGCAACAGTACATGCTGGAGGAAGGGGAGTACCTGGATTGTAGCGACTGGGGAGACTCAGGGCAGATTCGGTCACTGCGACCCATCCTGGCTGTGAGTACCTTAAAGGGGAAGTCAAACCAAAAAAATTATTACGTTTGTGGAATATAAATTAAGCAGAAATAGCCACCCGTGTTTATTCAATCTCAGGACGTGGCCAATTTGTCCTGACCTGCCACTTGCTGTCGACTGAAAACGACTTAATCACATCTGTTACAGCACAGGTGTCAAAGTCAAGGCCGGGGGGCCAGATCTGGCCCGCCACATCATTTTATGTGGCCCGCGAAAGCAAATCAAGCATGTCAACTTCCATGATGCTTGCTAAAGTCTGAACCAAAATTTCAAATTGTCATTTGTAATCCACAATAAAAGTCATTATTCTTGACTTCAGATTTTAAAACTAGTTATTCATCAATTTGTTGTGCGCTGTGTATGTAATATGCGGAGTTGATTCAACATTTAAATGGTTTTCCCAAAATTCAAAACGACCCTCCAAGGCAAACCGTAACGACAATGTGGCGTGCGACCAAAAATAGTTTGACACCCCTGTGTTCCAGGATTTCATGTCACCGCACCTTAAAATGTTCAGCAACCAAAACTTCAGCGACCGGGGGGTCAACATCGACCTCATCGTGCCCGTCATCAACATGGACAACACGGGTTACGGCACCAAGACGCAGTCTGCTGATGTCATTCGTGGCATGTAAGTCGACTTTCAACCTTTTTTTTTTTTTTTTTTAACTCAATTGCTTCAAGAGGTGATTAATCAGCCATTTCACACACTTGACCGATATTTCCTACGACCAACTAAGAGATCACTTAACTATGATGTCACTACTCCTTTCGGAATTCAAGGCATTTTTATATGCACTGTGCAAATTCTTGCTCGTCTGTGAGCTCAGCGCTTATCCAATAAATTCTTGTGCTTTCCTGTCATGCGTTGCAAGGCCAGTGCAGGTGTGCGTGTGGGTAGCATCAACGGCACCACACCCAAGCGCATGTCAACACAAGTAGGTTAGCTGAGGCTTTTCACTCTGCCACACCTCAACTTCCTGCCTATTTAAAGTTGCTGTTACGCTAACCCTCTCGCCACGAGACTACAACAAAATGTGGAAGAGGAGTGGAAGGTCTTTTCAATTTCCTTTCATTGTTCGATCAACTGCGGACGGATGCGAGTGTCGATATGGTGAAAACAACCATGGAGTGGAAAGTCCAATTTCCAAGCTATGATCAGATGACACAACAAATCTACAAGAAAATATGCAAATGGCATTCTAATCTTGTGACGGTGATTCCTGCCGGCCCAGTGAGAAAGGAGAGTACTCTCATGACACTGAATGGTTACTCTTGCATGGTTAGCATGTCTATGGGTCGCGCGGCACGCCCTTGCGATAAGCATGCTTGTTTGTCATGTCTGTGCGGGACTGGTCTCGTATGCTTGCCAGCACAAAAGCCCCAAGAAAAGTCAACAAAAGCCCTCACTCGTGTTGAAAGCAAAATTCAATAAAAAACACGCTCAGAATGTTTGCCAAGAGGACACCGAAACGGAGAGGTAGCTGCTACCGGGATAAGTGTAATACAAGTTATTTTGTGAATTACTTTTTTTTTTTATTAATAAATCGGCCAACGAATCAGTTATCAAAATTTGACTTTGCTAAATATCGAAATTGGCATTAACCTTAAAATAAAAAAGTCCATACCGGTGGGACCCGGGCACTAAAAAAAAGTGTTGTTAATGACAAGTATAGTCATAATTAGGTTGAACGTATGGGATTTATTGTTCAATCAATCATGTCTTGAAGCAACTGAGGCTTAATTAAATGTTGTCAATCAAGGAAATGTTGTCAAATACACATCCGGCGACCACCTAATCTACGGAAATATTTTCTCTGCGACAGAGGAAGAAAATTACAGTTGATATTTTCTATTTTCTTTCCTAGCTGGGTAGTGTTTGAAGAGCCTGGTTTTTGTGGGGAGTCCTACATCCTGGAAAAAGGCTTGTACGGAAACCCGGAGGACTGGGGGGCACTACAGGACCGGATTGCCTCAGTCATGCCCGTTGTGCTGGTAAGACAGCTGTTTTGCACTCCTGTTAGCAAAAAAAAAAAAAAAAAATTTGGCTTGTTAAAAATGTGTTTCCTGCGTCTCTTATATATATATATATACATTTATAGATGGTGTACAGTGGAATCTCCTCTGACTCGTTTATGATTATTTTCCTGCACAGTATCTTTAATGGTTGTTGCACGCAATGACTTATCCATAACCGCCCAAAAGGCTCTTACTGAAATATTTATATTGACCTCCCCCCGACCGATTTTGAGGGATTTTAGGGGACATACAGACATGACATAGAATTCATTCATTTCCAAAGAACATGAGACGTTGCTAACATTTTTGTCGCCCTGCAGGGATGGCTTCTCTTTGCACTTGTCCGCAAGTAGCTGCACACCAACTCGCAACGACAATCACAAGCCATTCCAGTGTAACAATTGAAAACAATTTGAGACAATTTTTGCCTGCTTTTTGAAGCCTTGAAAATGTATAAGAGCCTTAGTTCTGAACATCTTTCATTTTAAAAAGGGGTTTATTCCGTTATTCGAGGTTCTTACCGTTGACATTGGTCTCGTTGGGGGCGGGGGGTGATTTTAATTTTGCTGTCACGTCCTGATCCAATTTGTACATTTGTATTTCTGCATAAGTGCGTGAGCAGCTTGAGTCATTCCACATTCACCCGTGTCCGTGCTTTTGATGTCTCTGTAGCAACATTTCTGCCGTTATTGAGCCAAATGGAGAAATATTAGATACATTTCTTTTGTTGGACTCCGTGAGGTTGCGCATGTGCAACTAATTAAGTGCCGAATGAGTGTGCACCGGGACGCTAAAATCTACTGCTAGACGAGGACATGTTATTTTTCAGAAAAGTTTTCTTACCGTTTTTTTTCTTAGTTTCCGGGGGTTGTTATTATTATTTTATTTCGTCTTGCACTTTTGTAATTTCGCGTGTGTTTTAAGCTCATTTACAAACCTGGGGGCGGTGCTTAGACATCACTTCCGTGTTTGTGATGCGTTAAATGACTTTGCTCGGTGCGTAAATTTAACATACCACAGTTCAAGATTGAACGGGATCGGCGGCAGAACATGAATCAATGAATGTTTATTTCTATATTTGGTTATGTATTTATTTTTGTTTATTACTATTCGCACTAATTGTACAGACATGGGTTCAGTGTCAAGATTGTAGCGCCAGTGTTGGAATACAGAGAGGTAAAGCAAAACAGTTGTAGCCCATGTTGTAGAATTGAACTTAAAATTGGGTCTCGGAACAAAGAATGCTTGCAGTACCTCACTGCTTACAGTAGCGCGACACTTGTTCATGCTTTTGTAGTTGCTTATGTAATTCTTTTACATGTTGGATATGCTTTTTACTCCCCCCCCCCCCCCCCCCCCCCGCCAAGAGAAATCAAGATAGAAACTTGCTTCAATGACACTGATATTCCGTGCATGTGACCAGTCACCCCGCCCCCCCCGCCCCCTTCCTATTCGTGTCCTCACTTGACATGGGGAACTGACATATTTTTATATTGTTGATCCTGCTTGAAAGCATGTGACACAGAAAAGTCCAGAACAAATGAAATGGCCACAAAATGAGGAAAATGCGTGTCAGATGGTCTTAATGACTCATCATGGGCTTCCCCTCCGCACCCCCCTCGCCCTCTTCAAACCACATGATGATGAGTCTTCGTTGTTACGCAGTGAAAATCACAAGAAAACGTGACTGCATATGATTTGACGGTGTTGTGAAGAAAGGATAAATAACTCACTGTTGTTGTGTATTTCAGGATGATTTTGAGAACGTGGCCAAGTTCAAAGTAGGTGTCTGTCTTTGAGAGAAACTTGAGAGAGGGCTCGCAATGAGTGATTCAGGTGTAAAGCGCCACATGCTCTATGTCCTCAGGTGCAGCTTTTCTCCGAGCCAGGCTTTCAAGGCAGCCTCGTCACTTTGGAGGACAGCGTGGCTACCTTGCAGCAAGGCTTCTCCGTGGCCTCCTGCAAGGTCCTGGTGGGCAGGTCAGCGTTTTCAAATGTTGACTTGAAATAACTTCATTTTCTCGCTATGTGTCGTTTAATTTGAGCTAATTTCATATTCACGTCCCCTTAGCTGGCTGGCGTTCGAAGATCAGGACTTCGCTGGCAGGATGTACCTGCTGGAGGAGGGCAACTACCAGGATGTGAGGGCAATGGGTTGCGTCAACCCGACGACTGCCATCCACTCGTTACAGACTGTCGGCTTTGTAAGTTGATTTAGTCTCACGTGCCGGACTGCAAAATTTCACAAACAATCATGACGCATTTACCATTTCATGAGTATGTACAATTATGTATCAAATATACAGGTCAATAAATACTGTAAGTATGGTGTGTTGCAGAGAAATCATTTCAGTAGCTCAATTCAGATTTTTTTTTTTTGCCTTAGTTACCGACACTATCCCAATCCTCTCATGAAAATAAGGATCGGACATATTTTGTATTTGTTGCATTAAGGAGACAAATATTTTCTTTCCTGAGGCTTTTAGCCAGCCCTTCACACACACAAAAAAGGAGGAGAAGGCGACAAGTAGGTACAAAGGTCTGAGTGTTGTCTGTTTCCATGGTAACAGTACAAAAATCTCCATTTGACTTTGCATGGCCTGCAGTACTCCACCCATTGTTTTTTTGTTTTGTTTTTTGAACCCTTTCCTTCCTCTTTGGCAGGAGTTCTCTCAGCCGTCCATCATTCTTTTCGAGCGTTGCGGTCTGCGTGGAAAGCGGGTAGTGCTGACGGACGGGTGCGTCAACCTTCAGCTGGCTGAGGGCTGCGCCCGGGTCCAGTCGGTGCTGGTGGATGGTGGCATGTGAGTATATTCCTCATTGCGCAGGTCATCCAGGCCATCTACAAGTTCTCTGCCTGGTGTGAATCTCAGAGTTTTGTTTGTTTCTTTTGTTACATATGAGCTACACATAACCCTCAATGTTGCATCACAGTCGACCCAACGATGGAATACTCTTGACTGTCGTCTTCCTGTGACTCAGTGGAGGAAATTATAAACACATAATTGAGGGTGGGGGAGACACAATAGAAAAAGACAAGCAACTTGGTAGAATTTGAACATAAATTACTTATATAAAGTGTCGGAAGGGAGTCGATGAATAATCGGTCTATACATAGATTCGCATGCATAGCAGTGAAAGGAAAAAAAAAATCACGCTTTCTTAAGATAGTGGCAATAAACAGATTGAAAACAGCAGGGTCTCCAGAATTGAACCCTGTGGAACACACACTTCAATAGAGTCCAGTACATGTCTACCATTTAAACTTGTGACTTGGCTCAAATCATATGTTTGTGGCGATGTTGGTGAAGCAATTTGAGCTCATTTATGCATCGAAATAACGGTGCCAGGGCCTCTTTTTGAGCATGATAACACTGACAATGGAAATCTGCTGCTGATGTGTGATATTCAGACAACTGGTGTAAACCCAAGTTGTGGAAATACAAAGCGCTCACTGTGGGAGGGACAACTTCAGCAGGGGCCCAATCCTCCCTTTCCAAATGCAGTAGACAGACAGTGGGGTGGGGGTTACAGAAAATTTCTAGGAAACAAATATGTTAATGATCTGTGTGTAGAAAAAGACTGGCAGCTAATCGTTGTTTCTGTTTACTTCCTGTGTTGTCAGGTGGATATTATATGAGGGCATCAACTATCGCGGTGCTCAGATTTTGCTCAAACCTGGTGAAGTACCCGACTGGCACCAGTTCAGCGAGTGGAGTAAAGTCGGATCACTCCGTCCGCTTTTACAGGTATTTAAGGCCCCTTCTCAAAAACCCACACCTGCCTCATTTGCATGTCCCCTGACCTACAAGCTTCTACCATGTCATGTCAGTCGTCTGACAGAAACACTGAGCCTTTTATTTTTGATTGGGTGTTTTGCTGCGCAGAGGCGCGTGCACTTCCGATTAAGGAACAGACAAACGCGGCTTTTGATGTCCGTGACGGGCGATCTGGAAGACATCAAACTGCTGCGGATTCAAGAGGCTGAGGAGACTGACGGTCTTGACCAGATCTGGGTCTACCGCGGCGGCCATCTCCACTGCAAGGTACGAGTGGGATCGTTTACAATTCCCGACTCAAGCTAGCAGAACGTCATCAACTGAGGATGGGGTGGGCTGTTGTGTATATTCCAGCTACTTGAGGAGTGCTGCCTGAGTCCCAGCGGCAGTGTGACCATAGCGGGAAGCCGTGTGGGACTCATGCCAGAAGTGGACAACCACGTCTGGAGTATCACCCCTGAGGGTTTCATCCGGTACATGCCGACCTCTGATCTGGTCTTGGAGGTGAAAGGTGAGCCTTGACTGGCAAACGATTAACAATGAAAGAGAACTTTGGATGGACTTGAACACTAAGTGGATTCAACTTGTCTCTCTGTCAGGTTTATAAGCGTGACTAAAATATGTATAGTATCAGGCAATCTGAAAAAAAAATGTTCTTCGAGAAGGTACAATGAATGCATGTTTTGACATCCTGTCATTCATACAATAGTTTGTGTTCAAGTAAAGTGGCTCGGGTTTCACACGGCGTCATTAAATTTGTTCGAAAATTGCGACATTATCCTCATGCAAGTATAAATAGGTTTTGTTCAAAACTTGGCAGGGGCGAAAGTTGTTCCCCTCGAGTCCAATTTCGTTCGTAGGTAACAGTGACACCTTGTGGAATAAAAAGATAATTGCACACGAGCCTTTTACCGTTGCTCAGGGCAAAAACATTTTCTTTCTCGAAATACAAAAACTGCTTTTTAAAACTAACTCGAACTACATACTGTATGCTAAAATGTATTTTTTTAATCTTGTACTCGACAAATACCCCACATATTTAAAAAAAACTACAACGAATAAAAACTAAACTAAAATGAATTATGGTTGAACAATGTGTTTAAATATGTGTTTTGTCTTTTACAGGGGGACATCATTATGACAAAAACCAAGTGATTCTCAACACCCTGGATCCAAACAAAGCACACCAAAAATGGGATGTGGAAATTATTTAAGACTATAACGTGCAGCAAGACCGGTGTTCAAGGACCGGGTGCACATTTGCTCGCAACGTTCGCCGTGGAAAGACCTATGAAAGAATGTATTCCCCGCTGACTTAAAATACAAGCAGTGAGCTTTGAACTTGAAAGAAGACATTCCAAGTCCTACAGCTCAAGGTTAATGTTTTCCTTTTTTTCCCCCCAGTGAATCAATCAATGTACCCATTTTGTAAATTAACTTAAAACAGTGTTAATGAGTCTCATGTATTTTTATTCCCAATGTTATATATCGCATTTTCTTCAGCAATAAAAACAAAAGTTCGACTTACCTCATCTCACCTTGTATGGACTTTTAATTTAATCGAGCCCGCATGATAACAACAAAATCACTACGAAAATACTTTTTACAGGACAATCACAAGCATGCACTATAATAATAATCTAGAGCCTCCAAATAAATGTTTATAGTGACCTAAAGAAAAAAATTGTGAGTGCCCTCAAAAATTGTCAACACAGGATGTTTGCTTTTCACACTCACTCCTGAAGTGAGCCTACGCAATGACACCATTGCATTATCTTTTTAGCCATTTTTAGAGGCTCTGGTCTTGGTAACCAAAGCAACGTCATCATTATAGGTAAGCACTCTTTCAGGCATCTTGTTATATACAGTCTTCAAGAAGTGTTGAGGGTTCCATTTTTCAAAGTGTATCTCGTCTCTTTGGCGTTTGCAATGTGAGGTTGTACGGAGAAGAATCGGCATAGCTTCATTCTCTCTGCGCTGGAGCTAGCTTTGCGTTACCGTTTCCTGCGCCGCGTTCTGGCGCATGTCTTGCTCCTCCCCATCTTGCTCCTCGGTCACGCTGATGACCGTCTTGCCTCTGGCGTGGCCGCACTCCAACTTCTGGAAAGCCTGAGGGACCTGGCTGAATGTGAACTGGGCCTCCACCACTGGCAAAATCTATCCTCACAAGCATGCCGGAGAAAACACAGGAAGCGGTTGAGCGAATCCGAACGATGATTACATTCATCTTATGCAGACATTTCCAAGTTCATAACTCTTGACAAGCAATGTTACGGATTATAATGTAAATCATAATTTTGAATGAACCCTTTCAGGGACAGTGTTTACTACAGTGGACAGCTTGTCATGTGATCAGGTTACAGGGTGCATGAAATTAACAGATCACGGAAGATGGCAGTGAAGCATCCCACTGGATTTGAGATCAGCACAACTTTTGAGTAGAATATAAAGATTAGGGGGAATCTCATATTGTCAGAAGTCGTAGGAAAGGTTATTACAGTTACAAACTGGCCCAACAGGAAATAGTTTTCCGAGAGAGGGAAAAAAAAGCAGTGTCGATATCAGGTGTGGTGTTTATTTTAATTCGCATAGTTGAAACGGCATCTAAATAGCGTTTTTCAATCAGACAATCTACGAATCATTTCGACAGCGGCTGCTTGAAAAAGAAACAATTATAATATGCAGAATTCCACATTTTGTATTTAGTCAACATGAACAAATTGTCAGAATTCCCTGGCTTCCAATGTGGGAAATGTGAGGGGGGGGGGGGGGGTATAGAATGTGATGAGGCTGGACAATCCTGAGCAGGTCAGGCCTGTTATTCTGGTCAGCATCTCTCGTTATTAACAATGAATGGCGAGAGCGGCCGTGTCACACTGGAAACACTTCTGACTGATAGCGGCACTTTGGGAGTGTGTGTAGGTGTGTGTGTATCCATAGCTTCCCACCACTGGTCCATATCAGCTGCTTGTTTTAAGCCCCCAGGACAAAAGGCCTGTACGAATAGTTGCTCAGCACTGTGTAAAAATCCATTCAGCTTCTCCCAGCGCCTGATTCCATCGGACGCCAACCCACCAGCACAGCAGGAATGTCAAGCGCACTCAAAAACAAAGCTGCTGGGAGAGCAGGAATTTATGGAATCCTTGTTTTATCTCTGATCTGCATTACAATGCTCAATTCCGATTTGAATTGGATGCTTTGGTTGATGTTTCGAATCGTTTGTGTAGCAATACAGTACCTTCCCGGTATCTACCAGCATGCTGACCTCGTCCAAGGCGGGCCCATCTGGAGCGTAGAACCCCCAGCGGTAGAAGATGCCATTTGATATTATATTCTGGAAAGGGGAACAAAGTGAAGGCAGTAATGAAAAGTCAAGGTGTTGTCGACACTAGCATAAAGAGATTAAATAGACAAGAAGAATATGAACAAAGAGAAATATAATAATCAGGGGCAGGGTGCTCATCAGCAATTTCAGGAGGATATGTTAATTTTCCAGAGCGGCCGGTGTATTTCTGGGCCCATCCTGGACAGCATCCCCACACACACAATGTGGCCATCTATTCACAGTGGTCAATATCCCTCTGTTAATTCAACGTGGTGAACCCAACTGGAGTAATAAAGCACTAGATGAAGAGGCTCCTGTGTGTACCTGAGACTGTTGTTCATAAAAAATCATCTCCAAACAGTGACATTGTATATACTGATGCCTTTTGTCCTCTTAAAGTTCTTCTTTGAATGGTAATTCATGCAAACATTTGTGTAGTTTATCTGTGGAATTTCATTGTTATGTATGGAGAACCCCAAGGTTCAATTTAAGGCCCAATTTTTTTGGGGTTTAGCAATATATATTGTAAACATTCCATGCTGATGACATTCAGGCTCTGGTTAGCAGTTCCTTTATCCAAGCCTTTCCCAAACTTTGGGTCTGGGTGTAGAACATGCCCCCCGGGCATCGAAAATCATTATCTTACATTATAATGTGTAAAAAATAGCTATATTTTTTTTCACGCAGTCTATTTGATTCCAGTGCTTCCAATAGGTGACAGTAGAGGGCTCAGCCGTTGCTCTTATGAGAGGAGCTGTGTAGTGAGGGTGTGACCACTGTGGCTAAGGCCCTCTGAACTGTCCGGCTGGTTCCTGCCATAGACAAAAGGGGCCGGGAGGCTTGGCAAGAAACACACAAACACTGCTATTTGCTGGGAGGGGGTGGGTTGGAGGGGTCGGGGGGGGGGGGGGGGGGGGGGTTGGGTTAACATTTGTGTGCAATCTGCACAAACAGCATACTGCTGCTTCAGCACTAGGCGCATGCTCGCCGCCCACACACTAACGCCCCCACTTCCGACTGTCGCTTCCTCATATATTCCGCTAGACCAGTACTGACTAACGGAAGTGGACTTAAGACAGTTCTACGTCCAATACATCCAACAAAGTTTCATGTCAGTATTCGGTGAGACGTTTGGCTTCGGTTAAGAGTTTGGATTCGTTTTTTTGTTATCTGAAAATGCTACCTGAATGACTTTGGTGCCCAGGTTGGATCCGGCATCAACGAGTCCATCCACCAGGCCGAGAGAATCCGTTTTGAAGAGCAAAGGGGTTACCAGCGTGACGTACTTCGCCCCAGACCAGGGTTTGAGCAAACCCACCGCCCACTCCTCAGTGTCCCCGCCCACGCCGTCCAAAATCACGTCAAATCTGGCAATGCACGACAATAACATGAGAAGTTTCTTTTCAATTTGCATTGCTGGGGAAAAAAATGCCACGACGATGCTCATTTGTTTCATCTTCAAAGCTTCAACCGGGCTTGACTCATTGTGCACTCTGGCCTTAAGCCTTGGTATCCGTGGAAACTAGAAAAACTAGGTGGAAAAGTGTGGCGCATGCAGTTGACTGTGAGATGTCAGCAGGGTACATTAAGGCACTTAAATAGGAACACTATGCTACTATTTGCAATGCTATTCAATAGTTAATACCCATTTGCTTTTCTTTTTCCCCCCCGCAATAAGAGCAATGTCATGCACCTCTCCATCATTTCGAGATGGTCCACCGCATCTTCCGCAGTGTAGTCCACCACCTCGTCGGCTCCGAGCCCTCTGACGAGGCCCTCTGCGTTCTGAGAGCAAGTGACTGTAACGTGGGCACCCCAGGCCTTTGCCAACTGTCACCACAGAAAGAAAGAAAACACTGAAATCATCACAGACACACACACACACACACAAGCCCAGAATCGGAACTTGTGACAATTCACCTGAATTGCAAACGTCCCAACGCCTCCTGAGCCTCCAGTAATCAAAACTCTAAAAAAAAAAAAAAGTTCAATGGTGACTGGTGAAAGAAATGTGAGCAATTGAGAACTCGGCATTCATTGACAAGTTGATCTCGTTTTTAAAACATGATTAAAAGCAGCAATTCTTTGACTGAGTTGAGCTTGCCTTTTATTCAAGGAACTGTCTCTGCAAAGACCACCCGCATTAACGAGTGCAGACAGCGCAGTGCTGGCTACGTAGGGGATGGATGCCGCCTCCATGTGACTCAAACATTTCGGCTTGTGGGACACCTTTAAGAGATCATCAAACGTCAGTGCATTCTCAACGGCTCGCGGAATCACTTGAAAATAACGCGCAGCCAAGCACTCACCTCAAACTCGGTCAGATTGACAAATTCTGCCAGACTGCCTTGTTTCCACGGAGGAACAGCAGCCCAAACCTGAAGCACAATCGCTTTGAAATTTCAAACCGCTGTACCTTTAAATATCATTCATCAGTTTACACTGAAAGTTCATTAGTCATCCATAGAAATAATTCTATGATGACGTAACAAGATTACAGAAAGAACATTTGCGCATAATTGTATTGTACATTCGCTTCGCATGGAATACTCATAAGTGAATTACTCCCCGCACAGGGATGCTAATCCACGCACAAAATGATATTATCACATTCTACATTATTGATGAGTGGAATATTATCATAAAACGTAATATGGTATTTTTGACCAAGTCTATCCTTTCATAACTTTCTTCATCCCCCACAAAAAAATTGACCACAGGATTGTAACTTTTCACTCAAAGTCAAACTATGATCCAAATGAGTGGTACAAATCGAAGATCAACTGATGGAAGAAATTGGAGGTCCAACAGCAACCTGCCATTTTTTAAAACATTTGAAGCATCCAAAAGTCAAATGCCTAGTCAGTGGAAACCACCATGTACCTCATCTCCTGGAACAAAGTGTGCAACCTCAGATCCGCAGTCCACGACAACACCAGACACATCTCGACCCAGGATCAGAGGAAAACCACTACCATCGTTCATTGTGGAAAATGGGTCCTTTCGTAGCTTGAGCAACTTCGCTCCATACCCGGCTGAAATTAAGAAATTCATGTGATGCTTAACAAGAAGAACTGCTATCTACGTGCTGTTTAGTGAACTGACCGCTTACCTCTCATTGACACATCCAAAGGGTTGAGACTGGCAGCGTGCACTTGGATCATCACCTGGCTGGACGAAGTGATCGTGGGCACTGGGATGTCTTCAGAGTACCTGAGCATTTCGTTCGTGCCAAACTGGTCGATGACCCAGGCAGACATGCAGCTCTGCGCTCGCGAAGCTGAAGTGCTGACATGTTTTCGGAGGCACCGTCCACCCCAGGCGGCTCGCGTTTGGGTCGAACTTGCAGTTGCGATTCTGAATAAGGGGAGCAGCCTGGTGTGTGCCATTGCTAAGGACAGAACCTTAAACCGTCCTTCAACTGACAGTAGCTACAAGGTCAGTTTTTGACACATAAGCCTGCCTGGAGGAAGACACGGGACAGTTTGCGATCCGGCAGCATAAAGTCCTCCCTTCAAAGTGAGAAAGAACGTCAAGACAAATGTTGTACGGTCAAAAATTAACCGGGTATAATTGAACTGCTCGAACGAGTGTGAAATTACGCTATAGCGGGAGTAAACGTGGTAAAAACAAACATCGAAACATTGTTTTTGCTAGCTAGGTGGCTACATTACATTACATTACAACCTTTCACCTCCCAGCAGCAGCGAATCACGTTTCTCGATGCAGGTATTCTGACCAATGGGGTCGCGAGATTTGTCTTGACGTCACCACCACTGGGTACTGGTTTTCCTTCCGTCACAGATGAGACAAAAACACAACAATTTAAACTTTAAATTGTTGTGCTAGCGTGAGTAACCGTGTTATTAAATAAATAACCCAACACCTAACACAAGAGTGCTCCCGCTATCTTCTGGGTGCACCACAATCTTAATTTATTATATTAGTTGAAGCGAATATTCCAATTAATGACGTCACCACCACTCGGTAACACCTGTTCAATGTACTGGATTCACACAAGAGTCAGTACAAAAAAGTTTTTAAAAAACAACGTAAAAATGCACAATAACCATAAAAAATTGAAAAATAAAATAAAACAATGACATTAAAATGGGATGTAAATAAAAATCCTATATTCCCGTTTACAGTACACATGTCATATCCCGAATGATACACGACCCTAAACGAAAAATAGAGAGAGAAAGACAGGAGAGGGCACTAATTGACCAATCACTATCTGGTTATTCTAATGAGTCGATTCAGCACAAACCAAGCAAGACACACTGCTGTCATTATGATCACAGCTCCCAGGGGAAAGAGGACACACTGGAAACAGGGTTTGTCTGCACAGGCTCATTACAGTGGGCATGCCTAATGAATTATTACCCCTGACTGATGTTCACAAAAATAGAATCCTGCTTTACTGACAGTGCAATGCGAAAGCAACCTCTTTGTTAGGTTGGAGCATTAAGCCGGCTAGTTAAAATGAAGCCCTATTATACTATACTGTGTTAAGAAGTAGTCTACTTCTTAATCTTTGCAGTTTATTTAAGGCAGACTTTATTCCAAGCCCAACTACATTTGCCCTACATTTCACGTTAGATGTGCAGACAGTGAGGCGGCCCGGTAGTCCAGTGGTTAGCACATCGACTTCACAGTGCAGAGGTACCGGGTTCAATTCCAGCTCTGGCCTCCCTGTGTGGAGTTTGCATGTTCCCCCCGGGCCTGCGTGGGTTTTCTCCGGGTACCTCCCACATTCCAAAAACATGTGTGGCAGGCTGATTGAACACTCTAAAATTGTCCCTAGGTGTGAATGTGAGCGTGGATGGTTGTTTGTCTCTGTGTGCCCTGCGATTGGCTGGAAACCGATTCAGGGTGTCCCCTGCCTACTGGGATAGGCTCCAGCACCCCCCGCGACCCTAGTGAGGATAAAGCGGTCCGGAAAATGGATGGATGGATGTGCAGACAGTGAAAATGAGCCAATTCTGTGATAGAAATGTCAGTGCCTGCTGTTGAAGTGGTGGAAGGAGTGGAGGCTGTGTTGGGCAGGTGGGCAGTGAGTCAAGCTGCAAATGAGATAAGACCATTTTAGCAACAACTTTGAGCACAGCGTTTTGATTGAGTTTATTTCATACAGAATATATGTAAAAAAGTGCTGTCCTTAGAATTTAAAGTGCGCTTCCTCTTTTTCATTATTTTTTTATGTGTGAGGAACACTCCATGTTTCATAAATAGCAAGGACTGTGCCTTTTTTTGTTTGGGTGTTGTTGACAGCTGAATGCAGTTTAGACCCCAAAAAAAGGTTGATGCATCAAGCAGATGGCCAGTCATTGTGTACAGTATTATTCATGTGCAGCGTAAGGCACTGCCTTCTCATGTGGCTTTCTTTCAGCGCACCCCCCACGCGAGCGGAGGTTATTGCCATGCAACAAACAGGTGCTACTGCACAGCATCAGGTGTCCTTCCTAAAGGTTAGAAAGGGATGGAAGGGTTCTGCGAAAGTGGGGACCAAAGGGGGTGGCGGTGGGGGATGTCCTAGTTATGCTGTCGCTCTCTGCGGTCCCTTCAGTTTGGTTGCCATGGACAGCAAGAGGGACATCGGTGCGCTAAATCGGGGACCCAACCTGATTTGCTTATGAAATCAGGTTAGCTCTTTGAGCTCACTCCTGACGTGTTAAACAGGCCAAACAAAGCCCACAAAAGGGAGAGCGTCACTCATGGCAGAGTCAATATTCATTCCATATTTCTATGAAACCCTTGTGTTTACTATTGACAGTGGAAGAGGCGAAAACAAACAAACAAAAACAAAGAAAAATCATAAATTCACAGTGTGACTTGACAAGGGCCATTATAAGCAGCTTTCCATGACTGGTTGTTTCCTTTGTTTGGTTTCCACGGCAACCCCAGATTGGAATCCCTGAAACCGAAGCCGGCAAATGAGCAAACTAATTGCCGTCTGATTGTCGAGGCACTTGTGACGACCGAAACCAAACTAAACAACTTATATTGGAGCTGATCCACTTAAGCTGTCGTCGGTACAGCAACTCGCAGGGCCAAAAAGGAAGTGCAGGAGGCCATCTGGCAGGAAAGAGCATTCAACTGTCCTTATCCTAGCCTCACCTCTCATTTACTATACCAATGATACCGAAAGCCCCTCTTTTGAAGCTCGGTAGACTCTCGTTTCAAAGAAAGTGATGGTGGTTGTTGTTTGCCACGGGAGGGTGGCCTTGCAAATGTGCGAATTATTTGGTTTGCAAGGATTTAAATGTGTGTGAATGGCCACAGTCGACATATGTGACATCACAGGAGCATGAAGGCATTTGAAAGAATTTGGGTCTGCTGGGGTGGACATTTAAATGATGACAAGGAGGTCAACTTCTTTAAAACACAAAACCTGGCATGCCTGTCGCGGTGTTTTCACATGTCTTAACTTGGAATAGTTTTGTGACACAGCGTGAACTCCTCTGGGGAAATTAAACACTTGTCTTTACATTAGGTATTGTGAGTCACCTCAGACATGTGACACTGCAAACTGAATTATTCACGAGCCTCACAAGCAAACTTTACCTGAAGTCTACAGATAAAATTCTAGAAATCCAACCAATGATAAATTCCGGTTTGGACCATATGGTATTAGAAATTTAATTTAATTGGAAATAGAGAAATAGTTGCCGTAGTCTTCATTTACAGATGTCGGTGAAGTTTGAAACGACAACTCCACAACTGCCCACATTTATAAACTGTGACATGTTTAAATAGTCTCCTAGATCACTTTTCACAACTTTGTAGGTATAAGGAGACTGAAGTTTACATGTGGACACGCGTGTTGACATTGTCTTTATTACCATGGCAACAGCCTGAATAATTCATTGCGACACTCAATGATTAAATAGTTTTTTGGGGGGTGTTGCGCATCACGTCAAGAGGGATGACTGTCTGTTAGTCACACTGGTCAATGAGGATATAGTCATCTCTGGTAGTCATCTCGGGGGGGGGGGGGGGGGGGGAGCAGAGCAAAAAAGAAACTGAACTGATTGTCTAACAGGAAATGTATCAATATGCTGCATCAGCCTACAGAGGTTTGCCGTGAAATGCTTCATGTGATTGTTGTTGCTTTCGTGGTCAACCCTAATTGACCAACGATGGAATGTTTTTCAAGGAATACTGCTTACTTTCTTGGTCTTTGGCTTGAATAAACCAAAACTTTTAAAAATCATCATCTGATGGTGAAAGTGCAATGGTTTGGGGCTGCTATAGTACTCCAGGACCTGGAGGACTTGCTGCAAGAAAATTCTGCAGGCAAATATCCGACCATCAATTAATGCTTTCAGAATTTAGATCAGGAAAGGGGAAAAATACATTTTCACTCAAACAGGACAACTGAAGGACAGTACATTAACAACTTTGGGATGCCACTTTTTTTTGGGCGGGGGGGACAACACAGAGCTAACAGTTGAAATAGGAAGGATCCAGAAAAAGGATGTTTAATAGACTGGCGGTGTTGTGCAGAGGTGAATAGTGCACAGAGGATTGACAGACAAAAGGGTGGGATAATGAGTCATGACGGACGGCTTTACTGGTGCTGAGGCATTTCCGAACACCACGCACCTCGCTCTGCCATCGCAGTGTCCACTATACCACATCTGACATGTTTTAACGTGCTGACTCTGTCAACTTCTATCGAGTTATTAAAAGAAAGAGCAATTTTTATAGGCCTTCTTAATTTCATTTCAATTACGCGTCTGTGTGGGAGGGCAGAGAAATGCACATTTGAACCAAGACTGTTTTCCATTTAAAAAATGGAAATGGAAATGTATTCCACAACTTTGTTTCCAAAAATAATCGAGAGTTCAGTTATGTTTGTTAGCAGGGCTTCGCACTGACTAGTTTGAAGTTGTACGTTTTGAGAGGCCATCGGGGTGTGCCAATGATGAGTGTCCACAAGTGAGCGACAAAGGAGGCTCAGCTCACATTTTCTAAAAATAATCTTGATGATCCGCAGAAACTTTGGAAAAATAATCTGTGATTTGACAAATTAAAAGGTGGACTTTTTGTAAGTTGCGCGGCTCGTTTCGTCTGGTGTAAAACTAGGACTCCATTCAATGAAAGGAAAATCATGATCACAGTCAAACATGATGGTGATAGTGTGATGGTCTGAGGGCGCTTTGTTACTTCAGGACCTGGATTGGTGCAAAAATAATCCAGCGGCTGGGTTAAAAATAAATCAATTTATGTTTGACCCAACAGTTTTTAGTGGTAATCACATCCTGTGATCTAATAACTGTTTAACACTGCATCTTTCCTTTCACTTTGGTCTTTAAAAAGAAAAAAATACACAAGCAAAGCACACGTTTTAGTGTTAAACACACAACGGAATTTTTGGTACAGTGAAGTTCTTTAAATTCTCTTCCAACCTTTTACAAGCACATTTAACCTTCAGACTCAATGACCAAACAGATTTGTTTCTGCTGTGACACAATGAAGGTCGTCATAAAGTTGGACACGGACAAGGCCCTTGCTAATTTGTTTAGACTATGCCTGTATTCCCAAAATACCATAGCAATTGTTGGATGCACTCTGGCTCTGGTCCAAAAGAGATCAATGGTGCTTTCATGGAATGCCAAGTCCATCTCTGGCTTTACAGTCCACCAGCTGGCAGTCTAGACTGCCTGGCAGCCACTTTCGTGATGGCCAAGACGGCTCCACAGCCTATGAAAGCAGCTGTGGCGGCCATCATTATGTGCAAATAACCAATTCAATACTATGGAGGGCTACAGCATTTGTGAAATGGTTCCTATGATTGGGAGTCAAAGCAGTAGTCCACCCAACCATCATTGTTATATAAGACTGATCCTCATTAGTCTCTGCAGCAGATTTTGAGTAAGAGGCAATGTACGACCCTGGACTATTTGCCAGCCAATCGCAGGTCAAGAATTATTTGACAATGGGGCCAGAAAAGTGAAACCTTGTTCTTTCAACAATTTATTGTACATAATTCATAAATCAAACTCATACACAGGACATTTTATTTTGTACAAAAAATAGGCTTTTAAAGGGGAATCGAACATTAACCCCACCCATGTGGTCAGTCATTTCCTGGGTAAGCCTGGAAAAGGAGTGGTGTGTGTGTGAGGGGGTTAATTTTACAAAGACCACAACTCTTAAAAATGACAAGGCGAGAAGGACGAGGCCCGCATCAGAGTAAGTGCTACATACAAGCGACATTTTAAAGATGAAGGCGCCAAATCAAAAGGGGAACCAACTCATTTGGCTCATGCAGTTATTAAATCCTAGATAGAATCTTACACTTTAGAGCCAAAAGCCATTGGAGTATTGATAGCCTGGTGGGGTTGAAGCCACAGAATAAACCAAGTGGTCCACAATTTTAACACGTGACATTAAGTGCAGCGCAGAGCATCTTCAGTGTGGCACTGGAAAGGCCAAAGAGAAGCCAGGTGCATTTTTTTATGTCGTGCAAAAAAGGGGGACTGAGGAAATCAGCCTGCCGTAAGTCCCACCCGCCCATTTCTTGATTACACATTTCGATTAGGAATATTACTTAGGTGTTCATTTCGGTTCATCTGGTGCAGGGTTGTGATGATGGTGGGTGGGGGGGTCCAGCCGGAGCAGGTGGGTTCTTTGCGAATGGGCAGCTTTCAAGAAAGGCTCTGCAAAAAAGAGGCCGCCCCGACGAGGAGCAGGGCGGAGGAACAGGCGGAGGTGTGCAGCGACAGGCCTGTTCCAGTGGGGGAGGAGGTGGAATTGGTCGAGCCGCTGTACACGTCTGTGGCCATGGTGGTCATGCTGTTGTTGGAGGTGGAAGTCATTCCTGTGCTGGCGACTGTGGTGTTCTGGGAGACCACCTGGAACCAGGATTAAGACAAATAGATGCTTTTAACATACAGTATATGCGTTTATGTATTAGGGTTGTGGGAAAAAAACAAGTGGAATTTGAAAATCAGTTTGGATTAATAAAACTGAATTGTTACATTTTAAAGTGTACCGTCCTTGAATCTGCAATGGAGATTTATGTAGAGCCGTATCAAATCGTCTTATGAAACATTCATGGCAGGTATAAATGGGGTTTGATGTTGCTGAAGATTTGTGTGTGCGTTTTTTTTTTATTGAATTCATTTTCATAGTTTGAGCTTTGGTGGCCCTTTGGATTGTGGCATAATATAAATGACAGATATACCATATTGAATTCAATTTTATCATACCCCATGTACAAATATTTACTGTTCAAAGTGGCGGTGGGACCTATTGAATCAGTATTTGAACACGTCCACCACACATTCTCAACACTAACCTCCCCCCCTCAAAAATAAAATATCACTGGATACAAAAAAATACAACTACAAATTCACGTAACCATTTGCGAAAGGTGCCACACCCCTGCTCTAAATCAGAAGAGTCATTCGAGGAACAACATTCAAATGCTTTTCAAAATATATTCCAAACCGATGTAAACAATCTTTGAGCTAATAAAGCCTCAACAGTTTCAAATAATTAGCCCACACGCGTGTGTCAGGTTTCTTCTGACACCCAAAGTAACTTGAGATGCTCTCGCCACATTTGCACAGGGGCGGGTGTCACACAGCATCCGAATCATCAAGTCTTCGGCGTCAGGGCAGCAAAGTAAAACTAATCTGTAGAAGCGGCATCTTTATCATAATCTAATTAGCATTCATTCAGCATTGGGAAATCAATTCAGGTTTTCGTCCCATCAGGACTTTTTTTTTTAGATACTTTCCGATCTCTAAGGCTATGCCACATATGATGACAGCAATACTTAAGCATCACACACAAACCAACAAACAAAAAAACAATATAAATGCAAGCCTACCTGTGTTGATAAACAAATGGCATAAATGATCACTCCCAGGTGGACGATGGTCATTTTGCACATGTTGGACTTGGTTTCGAAGAAGAGTGTCGTGCAGGAGGCGGTCAAGTGCTTTTTGTCCCTCCTTCGTGCCTCCAATGGTATCAGCGGCTTCTCAACCACCTTTTTATACGCGTCCTCAGCCGCCGTGATGTCACCAACAGGGACAGTAGGAGGGGATTATAGAAGAGTAGAATGACGTAAGCACCATTTGTATACGTTTCCAGACGATTGGGAAGTGAACTGTGCATATTAGTTTTAATATTTTCTTTTCTCAGGGAAGAAAACGACCCATCGAACTGCCGTCAATATGTTGCAATGGTAGCATGATTAGCAGGATACCCTCCCCCCGCAAAAAAGTGGTGGCTGAACGAATTTGTAAAATATATGATTTTTTTTTAAACTGTGACGGGGGGATATTGTGTCGTACTTGACCTGTTGCGCGTCCGTTGTGCGGGCATGAAAATCATGGCAACAGCTACATCTAGTGTCAAAAGCGAAACCGACTAAATTGAAAATACAAACAAGGGGTGTGGCAGTGCTGCCCCCTGTTGTCCCTTTACCTGTATGTAATTTATTTTTCAATTAATGGATACCAATAATAATTGTCAAAATTACAATAACATTACATTAAATTGGACTTCTTTGGGTGTAGTTTTAATTCTGGGCCCTCTTATCCACCAGCGCTATTAAAAAAATATTGTAAAAAAATATAGCTACGTTGTGTTAAACTAAGCTGAAGACATGCAAAGGACCCACGGGTAGACACAATGAACTCCTTACAGGTTTCTTGTCAGGGGAGAGGGCCACGTTCAGGAGGCAGGAAGCGAATGGCAGTCAGAGAAACCAAACCAATGTGTGCCGGCGGAGGGGCTGGTCGCAAGAGCTGGGCAGCAGCGATGATGACAGGCAAGTTCGGTGATAAAATGGCAACCGGTAGCTCTTCAGACTGGCCTTTATGCTGTAGTGGAGCGTGTGATTGACGGGGTGAAGACTGGCAGGTGTGTCAGTGACACAGGTGCAATGATTGGGGATACGCCCCACGCTGAATTCGGGGAAAGGCAACCAAAAACAGAACAGAGGGAGGGGCCACACGGTGGAACGTTGAGGACAGACACAATGGATTCTAACACGGCAAAAACGGCAGAAAACAATTTGTACCTCTTGCTCACTCCCTCGCTTCTACCGGCATCCACCTATAAAATAAAAGCACCACTTTCAAAATAAAAGCATTGAATATTTGATGTTTTATTTTGACTTCGTGGGTTACTGTGAGGATGAGGACCAGTCAGAGGCTGTGGGCGGGGCAGATTTGCCCCCCGCCCCCGGGCGTACATTGCCCAGATCTGCCCTGTTGAATAACTTTTTTTTACATCACATCAGGTCATCATTGCTCCCTGTTGCCCAATACGTGTTACTGTGCACCACTCCTTACCACAGTGTGTTACTGTGTATGCTGAGGACAGGCTACACAAGATGTTCCAGATCCTTCAAATTGAGAACGTAAACTCACTGCGATCATGTATCCGCGGACATTCTCTAACTCAATCCAGATGTTAGGCGACTGAAACTTTAGCCCCTTTGGACAGCCCCGCGTCCTCTGTCATTTGTGTAATTGGATGGCTGAGGAAACAGAGCTGCTTTAAAAAAAAAACATTCCCAACACCCCCCCCCCCACTCCCAACGCCCACCCGTCTTCTCTCTCTTTCTCTCATAGAAAGGACCATCACTCCCTGCAGAGGCACCAGATGTGCACTGTTATGGAGATGTGGAGAAAGAGGGGCCCTTTTGTGAGGCATCAGATAAGCCCCCTGTTCCCAAAGCAGGGCCGGATCAAGTGTCATCAGTGGGTCTACGAGGAGGGCGAAACCCAAAACCTGTGCGCCGGGTCAAATTTCTGTTTACATGAGCGGGCTGCCCGGATTCCTCCAACCAGAGCAGATCGGGCAAGACTGGAGACAGCGAAGAAAGCGCTTGTCTTCCTGTTGTCTCTTCTTACGAAAAAGGACATTTTTAAGTGCACTTTAAGAGAAGCGCTTAGTGTATGGTGAAGCTGTAGTATTAACGTTGATGAAAGTTTTTCGACTCAAAAGATTGAGATCATAACATTTATGAACTGCACAGGCCATGTTTTTGGGAACATTTTATAATATAACTATGTGTTGTCTTGTGTTATTTTTGTTATTTTGACTTCAAAATGGCGCCGCGAGAGTGGCTGCCTTTCCAGCAGCTCCTATTTTTTGTTGTTCTACTTCTTCCTTTCATAACTTTGCTGCTGTGAATCTGGAATTTCTCCATTGCGAGACTAATAAAGGTTTTCTTAATCTTAATCTTAATCTTAACTCATCTCACCCCTCGGGTGGTGTCCGTCCCTCATTCAGCTTGGGTCCTCTACCAGAGGCCAGGAAGCTTGAGAGTTTTGCGCAGTATCCTTGCTGTTCCCATCACTACACATTTCTGGACTGAGATGTCCGATGTTGTTCCCGGGACCTGTTGCAACCACTCATCTAGTTTGGGGGTCACTGCCCCGAGTGCTCCAACCACCACAGGCACGACGACTGTAGCCTTTCCCTTCCAGGCTCTCTGCAGCTCCTCTCTGAGCCCTTGGTATTTCTCGAGTTTCTCGTGTTCCTTCTTCCTGATGTTTCCATCACTTGGGACCGCTACATCCACTACAACGGCTTTCCTCTGCCCTTTATCTATGATCACGATATCTGGTTGGTTCGCCATTACCATCTTGTCAGTCTGGATCTGGAAGTCCCACAGGATCTTCACTCTGTCATTCTCCACCACCTTCGGAGGTGTTTCCCATTTTGACCTTGGGGTTTCCAGTCCATACTCCGCACAGATGTTTCGGTAGACTATGCCAGCAACCTGGTTATGGCGTTCCATGTAGGCTTTCCCTGCCAGCATCTTACACCCTGCAGTTATGTGTTGGATCGTCTCAGGTGCCTCTTTGCACAACCTACACCTTGGGTCTTGTCTGGTGTGGTATATCTGGGCATCGATGGCTCTGGTGCTCAATGCCTGTTCCTGAGCAGCCAGGATGAGTGCCTCTGTGCTGTCCTTCAGGCCAGCCCTCTCTAGCCACTGATAGGACTTCTTGAGATCAGCCACTTCAGTTATGGTCCGGTGGTACATCCCGTGTAGGGGCTTGTCCTTCCATGATGGTCCCTCTTCCAGCGCCTCATCTTCTGTTCCCCATTGTCTGAGACATTCTCTGAGTACGTCATCCGTTGGAGCCTTCTCCTTGATGTATTCATGGAGCTTGGATGTTTCATCCTGGACAGTGGCTCTCACACTCACTAGTCCCCGGCCTCCTTCCTTTCGGCTTGCGTACAGTCTCGGGGTGCTGGATTTGGGATGGAACCCTCCATGCATGGTTAGGAGCTTTCGGGTCTTAACGTCCGTGGTCTGAATCTCTTCCTTTGGCCACCTTATTATTCCTGCAGGGTATCTGATCACTGGCAGGGCATAGCTGTTTATTGCCCGGGTCTTATTCTTGCCATTGAGCTGGCTTCTTAGGACTTGCCTCACTCGCTGGAGGTATTTGGCCGTAGCCGCTTTCCTTGTTGCCAGTTCGAGGTTGCCATTGGCTTGTGGTATACCAAGGTACTTGGTATACCACATATATATATATATATATATATATATATATATATATATATATATATATATATATATATATATATATATATATATATATATATATATATATATATATATATATATATATATATATACTTTTTTTTGAACAGTGATACCCTTACATGAGAAATTAATTCCACAAAAATGTCACAGATGGTGTGCAGTAACTCACCCAATGGAGTACATTAGTGAAACTAAAGGAACAGAAATGGACCCCTCCCGTATCGGTCCTATTTCTGAGCACGCATGCAAAAATAATCAGGTAAAAATAATTCCGTTCAAGCAACACAACACGCTTGACACTCATGTTTATGTTACTGAATGCAACCCGATCGTCCCCATCTTTTCCTCACCGATTGGGAAACACGATAGGCGCAAGTTCCTTGCCTGGCCTTTAACATCCAGAATAACCATGGCACTAATGTTTCTCTTCAAAAACCTCCAGATGCGTAAAGCTGTACAGACCAAGACTTCACCTGACTTTCACCTTTTACGCATCTTGACCTTGTGGATGTTTCATGTGTTTTACACTGGACATGCTCTGATCAAAAGGATACCAAGTGGAAAAAGCCCCCCCCGACTCCCCCGTATCATTTAACCAGCAGTGGCCGTATCGTCTCCTTCCTTATTTTGGGACAAGAGACAGTGTTTGTCCTGTGTCCTCAGATAAAACACAGTCTTTGCATTCCTTATGAAATGTATCTGTGAGATTTGGGAGGCAGCGGGGGTGGGTGCCCGGTGTTAGGTTACATCAAATCAGAAGACTGCCCTCTTCCATCCTGAGGGGCGGGGGGCAGCGTCGTAAAACACTGTACTTAAACCAAGAGCAGGCTGTTTAGCTTTCAAAATAAAAGCACAACAAATGGGTATGCGGTAACGGTAAATATAAACAAGCAATTGTAAAATATTTGAAAGCAAATTGTGACTATATCGCTTTCATTTTCATATTTTTTTTTAAAAATACTTGAATTCTCACAAACTTGTAAATGGTTTATTTACCGAACCTCGGAAATGTGAGGCAGATGTGCAAAACGCTTGCCTAACATGCTGATTGAACTGAAAGTACCCAGTTCCCATTGACATATTGATTACCTGACTACCAACCATGTGAAAAACTGATGAGTTAACCTTAGATTTTCGTTTTCCGCCCAAATCATTCTATAGGTGCGCAGAAACGTCCGACTTGTGTACTAAAATTACTTACTAGTGAGGAAAAAGTGTGTACAATTATCAAATAGCTGTTCAAATGACTTGCGATATAAGCTTAAAAATAATTTTACACTAAAGTTTTATTTTCGGTGCTAACCGGAAGTTGCCCTTCTCCTATCAACACTAACTTGATGACGCAAAAGCTCAGCGAGCTGCGCTGGTTCGCCAGTGGAGCCTCCAGCACGGAGCGCGCACGCATGTTCCGCGGATTCTTTTTGCGTGGAGCCCCAGATAAGGAGCCCCCACGTTTGGGAATGACAGCCGCTGTCACTGTGAGTGACAGCTTTCACTCTGGCCCGCTCCATTGAGCCACCGAATTTCTCTGACGGCTTGCCACATCCAACTTCAATCCGAACCGGATCCATCACAGACCGGGACTATGCCAGAGATGGAGAAAGGGAGACCGCCAGAAAGTAAACGCAGCAGGAAACCCGCGCATCCCGTCAAGAGGGAAATAAATCAGGAGATGAAGGTGAGAGGATGTTGGGTCACTTAGTAGAAAACCCCTTCTTCCTATAAAAGTTATACACTCACAAATCAGTGCAGGACTAGTATGCCGAGTACACTTTTTATTCATTTGATGCGACAGACCATAACTTTTCAAGCTTTCTCTTTTCACACAAGTGTTCACATATTAATCTAACCCATACAGGAAATTGTAATTCCACTACAGATGTTAGCTGATGGGAAAAAAAGTAGGTTGTCCCTTTTGTGACGCGGCGTCAGGCCAGCTGTGGCCCCGACGTGCACACAGTTGTGTCCACTGGAGATCCAGATGTGCGTCACTTCTTCCCAGCCCCCGCTGGAGTTGAAGGGTGGGGGCGGTGGTCAGGTTGGGACATGAATATCCCCAAATGGACTCACGTCAACCTCACGCTCTGTGGCAAAACATGACTTAATCGCCACTTGAACATCAGAGATGTTTGCCTCCTCAAAGGTTCTCCTTGTTCTGCTAATGACCAGTCAAAGGCGCAATTCGCTCCCACCATTATGTACACATTACTGCATGGAAACCTATCCAAGGATTGTGTGCTTTGTTTTGGGTTCGGACAGTGGTTATTTGAGAGTGTTGGTAAGGGATATCCAAGGCTCCCTCAAGCCTGCAGCCCTGGGAAATAGAATTTTTTTTTCTTTTTCATGAAGGAGGGGATGATTTTGGCAGCGCGGGAAGGAAATGTGCTCTTTTTTCACTAAGTGGTTTGGACTGTGGAGTTTTGATATCCAGACGAGGTGTAGTGTTACAAGCTCCACTAATTTTAATCAAAACATGCGAAACGCTATCCTCGCTTGATGTAAAGCTTGCCCCCGGTTGGCTCTCTGGGTCAGCCCCCGGTTTGTTGGCTTTGGACACAAATCTGGCTGCGGTTTAGGATACGGCCTGTCACTCTCACAAAGCAGATGTTTGTCTGAACTGCCAAAAAAGAAACACAAACAACACTGTGGGAAGGGTGGACAGACAAAACCGATGAAAGAACGTCCGAGTTGTACATACATTGACATTACAGGAGATAGTTTTCAGTGGGTGTGATACCGGAATTATACCCTGGATAGACGGCTTTTACACCTTGGGAAAATCTTTTTTGGTGCTCGGGAACAGTTTTGAGTCAGAGTCCAATATGAAACCTATCCGAAATAGGGGTACAGTAAACCTCTGTCATGATTCAGTTTGGGACCAACGGGTGGCACTGTAGGGCTCCCCCTGCAGCTGCACACCTGTTGGTCATTAGGCTTTAAAAGATAAATTGTCCCTTAAGTTAGGCTTTCCAAAAAACCCTTTCAGGGACGGCGGTTACTACAGTGGGCAGCTTAGCATGTTATCAGGTTACAGGGTGCATGAAAGGGTTAATATGTGGTTCTGTAAACATTTACCTTGGTCAAAAGCTCTAGCTATCAATAACTGTCATGATTCTGTCAGATTTCTGTCCCGACGAAGTCAGACCTAGAAGTACTGTCCCATCGGAGTGCAATCCCCAAGACTTGACCTCAGAACATTTGAATCACAGAACGGGTATAAACAGCAATATCAGAATCCAATAATATACCATGAGGTGTCAGAAATACGTGTACTTGGGAGGCTCAGCTTCTGTCCCGAGGGTCCACTCTACACTCGTGAACCTCAGAGGGCAAATCACTGGACTTTAACCCTTTCAGGGACAGTGGCTACTACAGTGGACAGCCTATCATGTGATCAGATGACAGGTTATCATTATTGGTGCACGAAAAGGGGGGAAGAGTCACTGTTTGTATATTTTTCCCTGGAACAGGTACAGTGTGATACGGGTGATATGGGTGACAAGTCAAATCTCGACATTGGATGGTAGCACAACAGTGCGGGGAGGGATATTCAGGTTGACTGTACCCTGAGGGACTCCTATTTCTAAAGGTCTGGGTTGGCTGAAATCAATTCTGTTGACTCTATAGGAATCTGCCAATTGAGTGTGTGAGTCGAGTCCTTGAACTAACAGAGCTACGATGGAAAGCGGTTAACACACTGGAAGGCAGGAGAACAGATTTCTCATTCCGCTGAGGTCCGGCCCAGTGTTGTCTCTGTAATACATCTGTTTCAACACCACATTTAAACTTACTCCCTCCATGTCAGGCCCAAGAGCGTAGCACCAGACACAGGATACTTGACTTTAATCATCGTTAGGCATATTTAGTTGGATATAATACCGCTGCTCTCGCTCACACACATACGCAGCAGAAAGTGAGCAAGTCAAGGGAGGGATCCATTTCTTTTGAGGGCCCCGGTACAGAGCAGAGGTCGGAGTGAGGAAAGCGAAAGGAAGGGAAAGAATGTGTAAGTCGGTACTACGGCGCTTCGACGCCGCCGCAGCAGACTGGCTGTGTTGGAAAAGGGTGAAACCTGAGAGGACGGGCCGGGTCGGGTGTCAGGGCTGGAAGGTGTCGGGGTGGAGGGAAGGATGGCAAACATGGGGAGGATGGATGTGAGGTGAGGCGGGGGGTGGTGGGGGGAGAGCTGGGAGAAGGAAGAAAAGCGGGGCATTTCCGAGAAGCGTGGGACCTCACTGTGGTGTTGGGTGTCCCACTCTGATTTCTGCCCATTCTGGATCAGATTTCTCCTCCAATCCGGTTCCTCCAAAACCGCAGCGAGAGGTGGGTGGATAAAGAGAGAGACCTTTGTGCTTTGATTTATTTATTTTTCATCTGGTCGTAATAATAAAAAAAACAACAACAAAATAAATAAAAAAACAAAGAAGAAGAAAAAGGGGGACCACACATCTGCAGCTAGATCGTTTTCTTTTCTCCCGCTTTTTTTTCTAATTAGATGAGATAAACAAAGAATGATTCATAGATCTCACGCCAGTGTCGGGTTTTAAACCTTTCCGTCTCAGATTTAGCAAGGGTAAACAACATGAATACATCATGGAAAAAAGTGTCATACTGGACTCCACTGTGCTCAGATTCAGTTCTCTCACCAGGCTGGAGCTGAGAAAGAATCCCTTTCATTCATTCGCCGGTAATAAGGTCTGATTATGTTTAGCATTGGATAAAAACTCCCACCGCAACCATATAAACAATATTCTATCTGTTATTCTTTACACATTTAAAAACAATGCTAATCCGCCACTGTTTCTCCTGTTTGTCCAATGTAGACTTTTGCAGAAAGCACGATGAACGAGCTTCTTGGATGGTACGGCTACGACAAAGTAGATCTGCGAGACGCCGAGGCTAACGAGATCAGGAACTACAGGGAGAGGCGGCAGCATGTGTCCGTGTTGAAAGGTGAGGGCAGTTGCTTGACTGTAATTGAGAGAAGACTTTGCCAACGGGTTCTGCGGGTTCTACTGATATTTTAATCACTCAAATTTACAGCGTCATCTTTCAATCAAGATCCATCTTTTGTCACTCACCACCCTTTTGGAAAGTTGACGCAATTCCTTGATGGTGAAGATATTTTCGGTGTGTCTTTCAGAAAACTCTTTGCCAAAACCGAAAAGCGTGGACAGCAAAGTCAGTCACTCGGTCCTCGCGATGAAGAGCGTTGAGAGGGAGTCATTCGGCGTTCCTTCGTCTTCCTCTTCCTCCTCATCAACAAACACATCATCAAGAACGCCCATGGAGCAAAAGAGCGCGCCCGTTATCGTGCCGCTCATAAAGCCGTCAGCAGGTAGCAAGCATTAAAATGATCATGCATTCTTCCATATCGTTTATCCTCGCTCGGTCAAAAACCAATGAATAAAAATTAGCTAGTTTTAAAGATGGGCGGCGAAGGGGCTTGCCTAACATTTAGCGAGAGAAAGCCTTCTGGGCCTTCATTTAGTCCTCGGGACGTCTAATAGCGTTCGATCTGCAAACCTGAGGCACTGGGCAGGTGCATAGCGATGGAGGAGCTCACAGAGGTAAGGTGGTGTGAGGCCATTGAAAGATTTGTCAACAAAATAATAGAATCTTAAGAAGTCTAAAATGCACAGGGAGGCATCTAAGGGGACGAGTACCAGTCAAAAAGGATGCAGCAGCATTATGGACCAACTGGAGATGCTGAATGGAGGATTTGTTCGAGTAATCCAACTGAAATGCGACAAAGGCATGAATTACTCTTTCAAAGTGCTGTTGAGAAAGGAGAGGCTTTAGCATAGCCATCCGCCTGAGATGAATAAAATCCGGATTCAACAGCACCAATTTACCAGTCCAACTGAAACATGTATTACAGAATCGCTTGAATTAATTTTAAAAAAAGCAGAATTGTGGTACATTTGAGTTTTACGCATTGCACTGGTTTGACGGCGATTTCTTCTACCTTGCAGTGGATGACGTGCAGAATGTGCAGATAGTGTGCGTTTGGTGCCAGAAGGAAGGTGTCAAGCGCTACTCTCTATGCATGGGCTCCGAACTCAAGAGCTTCTGCAGCGAAAAGTGTTTCGCCGCCTGCAGACGGGCTTACTTCAAGCGCAATAAGGTGAGCAGTGGTAGAACGTGGTGGGTTATCCTTTGCGACCAGATAGTAAAATACATCTCGCGACCACTCATCCTGGCAATCTTGGACATCGCCACTCAATCACAGGACTGGACTAACCTTAACCTGACCTTCACTGCAACCCTATACCCGCCAACCCAAACCCAGGGTGCGGCGGGAAATCATTCAATTTCACTTAATTTGTCAAAAAAAAAAACACAGGTTAAAGGTCATCCAGGACGCTTTGTATCAGTTTCTCGTTAATGGAGGGGTATCGCCCATTAGAGTGGCTTTGGTGTTTGGGGAAAGACCCTAACAACGACTGTGAGGGAACGCTTGGATGCACAGAGCATAATTTGTCACCTTCCATTAAGACATGGATATACCATCTCAAGTTAGGGGGTGACATGCATCGATATCCCCTTTCGCCATTGATGTCGTGATGGGTTTATTCACAAGAGTGTCAGGACTAAACGATGGTCTGGGTAGACTGCGTGCAACAAGCCTTCAACGTTTTCAGAGGCGGGAAGGAGAGCAGTCTGCTTGACTTGTTGCTGCTTGTCTGAGAAGAAGACCAGGAGGCCTGAGGCGAGGTGTCCACTTTCAGTGCATACCTTACCTTCAGCTGCCTCATGTGTCGTAACTCAACACGACTCGGTGGGCCGGGGAACCACTCTGATCCACAAAAAGATCGTCTTACACAAATCCAGACAAATTCCCTTATTAATACTGGCAACATTAATATGACGGTACATCAGTTGCATTACCTCACTGCTTGGTTGTACTGTATATGCGTATCTATTTCACCACATAATGATTTTCCCTTAGCTGAACTGACCTTTAGTGTTTGATGCCATTCATGACAGGGCAAATCATTTCAAGCTTCTTTTTTTTTTTTACGCTTGTTGCCAGAGTTTTTCAAATGTGATTTGCTGGCCAAAAGATCGATTCCACTCTCGTGTGTTTTACAAGCGAATACATCGCTACAGTTTGTAGTTAATCCATCACATGTTCCACTCAAGTTTGCTTAACTGCTTGACATTGATTCACTGTGGATGTTTCATATTGTGGTTTCTACCAATTAGGCCAGAGATGAAGACCTCCATGGGGAGAGATCGCCCCAGCACTCCCACCCGGAGGACTCACCCAGGCTGGTGATGAAGATCAACAGCAACGTCAGAGTAAGAGGATCCTTAATCAACAGTTTCACACCCGTAATAAAATGACGGATCACCTTTGTGACCCTCCACAGTCTCTTTCTCCTGTGTTGCAGGTGTGCGATTGGTGTAAGCATGTCCGCCACACCAAAGAATACCTGGATTTCGGATCGGGTGAAGAGCGACTCCAGTTCTGCAGCACCAAATGCCTGAATCAGTACAAGATGGATGTGTTCTACAGAGAAGCTCGAGCGGCTCTTACATGCTCAAGCCCTGCCAGAGCTGGCCAAGAGGGGAGATCAGACCACAATATTCTGGGGCAAAACCTTCTCACGCCAGAGTCTTGGAACAACACGAGTACCACAGGGGAAGCGCATCAAAGAAACATATCTCCCAAGGGCCCGGCACCAATCCTGGGATCATCAGAATCATCCTCCGGGTCGCCATCAGAGACATCATCTTCTTCTAAGCTTCCTGTCACTGGGCAGAGAACTCTAGAAAGGCCCATTCAGCCTCCTCCATCTTCTGCTGCTCTCGAGGTGTCACCTCACCCTACACTTATTCCTCCTCCTCTTCCACGCCACCCACTAGAACATCCGCGGATGCCTCAAATGCAAATGCCCTTCATTAGACCTCCGCTTCATGCCCAGGGTCTCAGAAGCCCCCTCGCTAATGCCCACCATCCAAGACCCTCTGGTTCTTCATCCAGTCCTATCCACAGACCTCCACAGTCTCCACACCTGCAGCCTCCCAATTCCTCCTCCGTTAACCCCCCAGGGTTGATGCATCCTCTCCCTCGGCCCTATTATCCTGGCTTACACTCTCCTCCGCTTATGTTACCCAGAGGCCCTGTGCCAATGCCTCCCTTAATGAACTTTGCCATTCCTTCCTTCAGTCCTCTTCTACCCCAGCCCACTGTCCTGGTACCGTACCCCATTATTGTTCCTCTACCTGTCCCAATACCCATTCCGATACCAATTCCCGTCCCTTCCAAAACAAACCATGAAACCCCAAACCATACTGGTGTTATACAGCCTGTGCCAGAGGGAACAGACAGATGTAGATCCATATCAGCAAGGTTTCCATCCCCCGGGATCCCTGAAGGGAACGGCCAATTGTTAAACCACAGATTGAGTGGAAACTTTCCTCATGGTCTCCCTTCACCCAGTGACCCCAGTTCCAAGGACATAGGTTGGGTTAAATCAGAGAGGCCATTTTCATCCCCTTCGTCAACGTGCCACAGTGGAACATTATCTCCCAGAGCCCAGTACAACACATCACCCTCCTCAACACGCAGCTCAGAAGGACTGACGGACTACAAACAACAACAGCACTCAGAACGACAAGTTATACAATGGGTTCTACAGAGATCCCAGGTGAAGCTAGAACCCAACGTCAAAGCAGTAGTGGACTTCTCAGGGCTAGAGGAGTCAGGGTCTGTGCAGGGTACCAAATCAGGCCCACCTCCACCAACACAGCCCCCTTCTCTTGACACTGTATACCAACATAAGGACAGCCACACCTCACCTTCACACACTCCAAGCCCTAAAGTGAACAACCACTCATATGATGCCATGCCTTCTGTACTGAAATCTCAGAACCATGGTCCTAATGGGGTTTCCTCAGTGTTATCCATAGCCAGTCCGGGCTCACCCTTACCCCAGAGACCACCCGCACCTACAGAGCCCGCACTAACCGAGATGGAATCTATAAAAGAAAACAAGTGCTCAGTTGTCTGCTCTGTACGAGTTGAGGGCCCAGTTAATCAGACAGAGGAGCCTTCAACAGCCAGTAGGGATACAGGAGAAGACCCACACTTGCCAGACGAGGACCACGCCTATGCCCTACCTACCGCACCAAAGACAGGTGGGACCACCACCCCACTACTCTTGCCCAAACTCAGGGACAAGGGTAGTTTAAGGAGCCCTGCTAATAATATGCCCAGTGCTGGAGACATGGAGCCAGCTTTGAAGAGGAGATGCCTACGAATCCGTGATCAAAACAAATAAAAGAGGTAAGAAATGAAAATTTTATCCGAGAGAGGGAGACAGAGAGAGAGAGAGAGAACTTAATATCCTCAATTTGGCGCATGTCTGAAGACCGAAGACTTGGAAAATAAATGAACAACTTCGGGAATGACAGGAAAAGTGGACAAACTACTGTAATAAATGCTATTGGTTTTAGAAATCCTCTTGCATTATAATACTTAGCAAGCCTTTCCTAAGTGACATGCCATGTTCTGAATTAAAAACCACCAATCATACCAAATATCACTTGACCAAGGGCCGGAAAGTCTGTGCGCAGGCTCCCGTAGGGGAAACTGAATCACAGGTTTCACACGCGCATGGTCACTAAACAGCATGGCGCCGAACGGAGAGAATCCTGGTTACCTGGCACTCTTCGGGGCTCTAAGGTTACAAACAGGGGGAAGGAGGTGAAGGGCACGGGTAGTGAGAGTCACTTTGAAAGGCGATCACTTTCGACAACCTGACAGTCACAATGCTTTGGTTGCCTGCCAGAATTCCTTTGGCTCCACTCAGTTGTGCGTGTAGAACATACACTTATATCCCGGGTTGTTTTGCGGCGCACCAATTTTTGGTCGACATTTTTGTATCAGGTGACCAATGAGCAAGAGATGATCCGGCAAGCTTGAAGTCAAACTGAGACAAATATGTTTCTGTGTCAATGCAGCAAGTCAGATGATTTTCAGAAAGGCTTGCAAGGTACTACTGTACGAGTACGACCCAGCTGGAATACAGCTCTGGAGGTTCTTTCGAAAACATATGGACAAGAACAGAATGATTCAATTAAGCACGTCATTGTGACACTCTAGCTTGGCTGACTCAAGCGCTCTCCTATCATCTTATTCCCCGTCTGCACCGGCAACTGCTGTTCGTTGCCAACCAGATGTTAAGTATAGCAGAACAGCCTCCCGACTTTGGACCTATCAAAGGGCCCTCTTTATTTCACTCGCTGACTTGGTAGTCCAAATGGCTGTAACACCACCCGTCCGCCCGCGCCCACTGGTATCTTGCCATAATGAGATCGTGTTACCGTATGTCCCGAGATTAATCCGCTGATATTTCAGACATGGTTTTTCATTTCAACCGCTCTGCTTTTCCGCTGCGTTGTCCCTCGAAAGGTCAACGGTCAACTTAAAAAAAAAAAAAAGAAAGCTATTTTCAAACGCTGTTGACAGAGCGTACGCGAACCCGTTGTCTTTTGAAATTATGTTTTTTGGCACATATTTTGCGCGATTCCCTTTCTTCGAAAAGTGAGTGTTGTCATTTGTTGTGGTTTTCAGTGTTCCCTTAGTAACCGATACATATGAAATCACAGCGCGCTGCTTGTGTCGTGCAGACGGATTTATGGCCCGGCCGTTGTGTGTAACCGGAGCTTGACGCTGCCCTACGTGAATGGCTTTAGCTCACCACCTCTGCGCTTTGAGAGCAGCATTACCTTCCTCCCTCATTGTCATTACCGGCCGAACGTCTTTTAAAATATCTCCCGCTCTTGACAGAAATGGCAGCCGACGGAGGTGCAGTGTGTGTGTGTGGGGGGGGGGTGATTTGAGCTCAGGAAACGATTGCTTTTTCTGTCTGTTTTTTTTTTTTTTTTCCCAAGATGGCGCCCAAGTAGGCAGCCTTCGGCAAGTGCTCTTCAAGAGCCTTGCTTTTTTGTTCTTTTTTGCTGTTTTTGTCTTTTGTTTTGTCACATGTTGTTTGTTGTTTCATTGTGTGGACCTGATATGGACTGTTTTCAGCGCTTTTTGGCCACGACATTCGTTAAAGGAGCAGTATCTGTGCTTAGTGGTTGCGCCTTCTCGGCAGCACGCCTGTACCAGCACAGATTTTGATTGGGAGGAATGTCGGCGCCATTGACTGTCGGTGCTGGACAGACCTGGGGCGCTTGTGTTTTTTGCGCCAGTAATGGGCAGCATTTTTCACAACCCCGATTTGTTCAGTGGCTATGTCAGCGCTGTTGGACAGTCGGCGTTGGTGCGGCTGGATGGATGGCCGCTGAAGTTGAGGGTGAGGAGAGAGGAGCGTTGGCGAAGAGCGCCGATGCGGATTTGGAACCGTGAGTCGCCGCTTGGAATTGAAGTGGATTTCCATGGGACAGGAGAAGTGAACCAATCTCTTTTTTCGTCAATGGATGCTACAGCTTCTTGTTGACTTTGAAACTTAGCTTGTAGCCGACGTGTGCACATTTTGAGCATGACGTCTCTGATCCACTGGTTAAAGGACACTTTGATTCTCTCCTCTTTCATCTCAAACTGCTTCAAACAACAAAGCGTGTGATGGAAAAGTGGTTAGGACTGCACGACTGTCCGTGTTTTATGTTATGTGTTGTGTTTATTATTTTACTTTATGTTAACTGTTTTGTAAAGCGCTTTGTTACAGCTGCCGCTGTTGTGAAAGCGCTATATAAATCAGCATGTATTGTATTGTATTGTATTGTATTGTAAATTTCCTTTGCGTTTATTTGGGATATTTTATAGGCTTGTGTAATCCAAACCGAGCGCTTTGAGTATTCGCTGAGCTTTTGAAACTAAAACGCAATGAAGCGGAGGGAGTATTGAACAGTTGCCTTCACGAGTGTGCGCCTGTTGGCATTTAATACGCACGTGTACGAGAGAGAGAGAGAGAGAGGGAGAGAGAGGCCAGATGTTCTTGATTTGATTGTGTAATTTATCAGTAGTGTCGAGTTGACTCAAAGTGTTTACATGACATGGATGAATAAATACATGTGATATGTTTAAAGGATCTCTTACATCTCCTCAACCCCGCCCACTTTGTTTTTTTCCCCCCTTTCCCAGTGGATGAAGAGCACCCCTGTTCACCAACGTATGGCAGTGCCAGATTCAGTACCCCGCCCTCGTGTGGACGGCGCCAGTGCTAACACCGTCCCGCCTGCTCGCCGCAGCCCACCGGTGTTGCCTAGCCTGTGGACGAGCAGGTAGCCAAAGCAGGAAGCCCAGATGGCCACGCGAAGTCTACATGTGGGGGAGTGGGAGGAGGGAGGCGGGGACCAAAGAAAAATGTCAAAAGCTAGTTTGCTCTGTTGTGCTCAAGGACTGTTTGATGTGGACCATCTTTTTTGACATCTTGTTAGACTATCCCCGAAAGTGTGTCATGTTTGTGCACTAGTCTTCCTCAACTCCACCCCCCCCCCCTCCTCTCCCGACTCCTCGCTCCACACTGCAGACAGGGCAGCGATCAGCCCTGTGTGGTCTTCTCAGATGGAGCCTGAATATGATCTCTTTCCAGGGGAAACGGCTTGTTTTCTCTGCCCAGCTTGCACAAAGAGCCACATTGTTCCTCTCCCCATATACCACACCGACTCCCCGATCCAGGTTTTGGGTTACCTGACCGACGTGGGCTCAGACTTCAGATTTTTTTTTTTTTTTTTTACCAACAGCTAGAAATATAGGATAACCTTCTCTCGTCCATCTCATTACCCAATCCAAATACACTAACATTTGAGTTCTGAGCTTGCTGCCTTTCAGGGAGTGGTGAGATTTTTTTTAAATCATCACAGAGGAATTTGGGGTTTAAAACTTATGACTGAGCAGTGTGATAAGATGTCTGAATTTGACTCCTGTAAAATAATGTATAGAAAGCACAGATTATGGAAGGGATTGCCTACTGGTACACAGTAGCTTGCGATGGTATGTGATCATTCTCGTGGTCCCGATGATGCTGGTCCATAAATGTTGTTTCACCCTTTCATGCACCCTGTAACCCGATAACACGATAAACTGTCCACTGTAACCGCTGTCCCTGAAAGGGTTAGAGACACGGGCCCGTCGACCTTCACCTGATTTGTTTAGGTGCCCATTTGGCCATATTTCCTTGCTTGACAACCAAGGAAAAAATGACCGTTTTTGTTCATGGAGCAGAAGAATTTTTTGGGGATAGAGCAGAATAATGCTGCCTTCAGGAGCTGTGCGCATGTTGCTCAACTTCCCGCAGCCGACGTCCTGGTGCACTTCATTACTTGATTCCAACGGGCCTCTGCTGGTTGCAGCCAAGTAATGCATTCGCCTTATTTGCCTCAAGATGTGATTAATAATCAACAATCAAATTCAATCAATCAATCACACTTTTCTACTCACTAAGAATACCCTAACGGGAGAAAGTGAGCGATAGATCCTGCCTTGGAAAAAAAAAGGCTCTTATCTGATGATTCCAGAAAATAACAGGCTTGTAATTGTTACCAAGTGCGGTGTTATATTCAACCATCAAATGTTGTACTACACAGCGATCAGTATTACAGTTCTCTCTTTTGGGAACACATCCTGAGATTTTATCCAGCTAGATGCTACTGTATGTCCAACACTCTTTTTTTGGGGGGCTAACTGATCATAGAGATACAGTATAAGATTTTTGTTCTAATAGCATATGGGTGAGACTCATGGGATTAAACAAAAGTGATTTTCCTCAAATTATCAAGCCATTGAATCTCCATTGTGTTTATGCAGTTGAGTCAAACGTATAAATCTGACCTCCTGTAATCTAACTCTATACTGCATCCCCACTAGAGAGCAGTGTATACCGGTACTTTGGAAATGTTACTACATGCCTGCCTGTTTACACTGAGACAATACCAGGAACGTCAAAAATGCCACCAGACTGACATTACATGCCAAATAAATTTTCTGCTATGCCATTATTTTATTTATCCTACCCATAAAGCACTATCACATGAAGGGAAAAAATGCACAAGCGTGTCGTCCTATTTGATGGGTCAAGAAGCCAACTCAGAATAACCAAATCCAAATGTGACCCCCACTTGTGCCATCATTCCAGAACTACATCCACTTATGTGTCCTCGTTTGAGTGTAAGCATGCAACGTCACATCACCCCCCCCCCCCCCCCCCACACACACACACACACACACTCACACACTGCCACGCTCACTACCACAGGTCATGCCATTATTACTGGAAGTCATCCTTGGCTGGCCAGGGGACTTGGACAACAGCTTGTGTGAGTCACACAAAAAACAGAACTCTAGTCTCACACCATAGGATTAAAAAGTCAAACAAAATGACTGCCAATATTGATTTTGTTGCACATTTTAACTATTGGCTGTTTTTTTACACCCTTATGCTTTATGTGTGCTTACTGAAATTTGGATTAAAAAGTATTTTAGTGCCACAGTTTTGTTGCTATAACACATTTAGCCCACTAAATAGATATCACAGGTTGTTTGTATTTGAACTATTTGTAAAGTTAAATAAAAGTTATTCTAAAAGCAACAACATTGCATTTTTTTCGGTGCCGTGTCTGAATTTTGAACGTTTGTTTACAATATATAACGGCCAGAAATGTCGCTTCTAAAGTCTATTTTTAGCAGCAGCAGCAGCATGTCTGTTAGGCTGCGCATCAGCATTCCTCAAATACTGAAAGTCAGTGAGTTGAGGCTTTGAAACAGATTGATGAGATAAGAGGGCAGGAATTCCGGCCTGTGGGGGCAAGGGTAGGGGTGTGTGTGTGTGTGTGGGGGGGGGGGGGGTTAGAGGGTGCAAGTGTATCCGGATATGGGGGAACAACATCCATGGGCAGGATGGATGAACAAATCGGGCGGGTTTAAGTCCTTGGAAAACACTATCTAATAATAATGTATATGTAAGGTGGGGAAGCTGGATGACAAGTGAGTTTAAACAAAACAGAGCCCTACCGGAACTTTCAAAATAAAAGCATGAATAGTGTTGCTAATGTAAATAATTCTCCTTTTGGCATTTAAACGAGACACGAATTGATAAGTGTAATTTAGAAAAGCTTGGTGATTAAATTCACATCCACCAGTGATACATTTTAAGTGAGATTATAAACTGTACTTGTTTAAATGTTCCCTAATGTTTTTGACAGTTCGTGCTTGGCCGTGTGTCTATGCGCCACAAGAATGCTTTTGTTGTCTTTATGGTGGCTAGCATGTTTTCCACACTCTGCACTCTGCGACTGCATGTAGAGGCAAGCAGCGAGTTGTCGATAACACTCACTCTAAGAATGCAAAACATCACATACAAAAAGGCAACATAACAGCAGACAGAGTGCAATGATAAGCAAGCTAATAGGTTGGCTATTCTTCATCCTTGGGGTATTCTGACAAAAGCTCTCCATAGACAGGATATTATACACCTGTAAGTGTTTTAAATTGTGTGCATAAGAATGAGAAGGGGGGTTCAAGTGGGGTAGGCATACACCTCAATACAACATCATGTATGTTGTTATTTTATTGTCACATGCACAGACCATTTATCGATTTGGACCTTAACAAACAGCCACACCCATCAGACAACAAAGTAACAAAAAAACATATAAACCACCGTTGTCTCCCCAACCCTCCTCTCTCTAATTCTTCCCCAGGCTAAGAAATGCTTTTAATCTTGTAGTACTTACCGGAAGTGTTGTGTCTCACTTCAGCTAACGGCGGCGCGTGCCTCACGTTGGACGCGCTGAACTCGGATCAGTTTTGTCGGGCTTTCACCTGGGACAAGACGCGGGCACACCTGAGCACCGGAAAACCCGCCTGTTGTCGGCCACGAAGGGACTACCCCGCCGGTTCACCTGCCCGCGGACACTTTTAAGGACCAAGTCCGACACAATTGTACAACTTTTTCCGTGGATAATTTATAAATCTGGCTAACTTTTAACGAACGTTTACCGGAGTGGTGGCACGAGCAGCCTTGGCCATTTGTGAGTAGTCGGGCCAAGATACATCAAGGGGGAGACAAAAGATCACACTTCCGGTGTGCTTTTATTTTATTTATTTATGATATCTGAAGAGGATTTTAATTAAACATGCTCGGGGCGGAGAGCAGACTGGAAAGCCGGCTAAATACGCTGGAGGTTCTCATGAGGAATCCGGAGTCGGTGTTAAACTTGGCAACACTGCTGGTGAGTGAAAAAAAAAACCGCACACACCGAAGGGACACTCGGGCAAGAGATGCGAACGTCATCTTCTGCTCACGTCATTAATGGCCGCCGGTTAGACGAGCTCATTTGACACCTGCAAACACAAACACTCACGAGACAGATTATAATAGCTACACTTCCACATTCAGGGCTTACTTCTAATTATTGCTGATCATAGGATGATCATTTATGATCCGGAACACTGTGGACTAATGGTCTGCACGTCTTCCATAGAGTTCTGGGTTTTGAATCTCAACTCCCTTCCTGTGTGGAGAGATCTACGCATTCCGGCTTCCTCCCACATTCCAAAAACAGGCATGTTAGGTTCAGTAAAGACTCCTAAAATGTCAGTGTGTGTGTTCGGTTAGGTTGTGAGTAGCACCTTTAATATTTCAAAGGACAGAACAGTCCAGAGGTCTGCGGTTCAGTTCTGGGCTGCGGCCTTCTTGGAGTTTGCATGTTTTCCCCGCGCCTGGTGGGTTTTCTCCGGGTACTCTGGTTTCCTCCCACATTCCAAAACCAGGCATAGTAGGTTAACTGATCACTCTAAATTGTCTTTTGGTGTGATTGTGAGGGTGAATGTTTGTTTGTCGACGTGTGCCCCACGATTGGAAACCCGAAGACAGCTGAGGATAGGCTCCAGCACGGCCACGGGGACAAGTGACTTGAATCATGGACGGATGGTATCTTAAATTTTAAGAGCGCTGGAATTCAATTTAAAATGGCATAGAAACACCCACGTTATAAATGTTGGTATAAAGCGTTGGGCTACCTTTGACTTTCTACTGTTGTGTTGTGCCAAATACAAAGTTCACTTACCATCTGTTGCTTCCTATCACTTTTTATCAGGAATACAGGAGCAGTTCAACCCCTCTTCGTATTTGGTTTTCCTAACATTCTACAGTTTATTCATTCATTGCCTCATTCAGACTCCTAAATAAAAGTCCCGAAAAGAATGTTTCCTCATACTCTGAATTGTTTGTCACTTTTGTGAATGACATCATGCAACATCATTTCAAGAAAATAACACTGTGCCATTGTCATCGCAAAGACTGTCACCGGGCCTGTTTTCTTTTTGTTTGTTTTTTAAGCATCCAGCCAGATGGACACAGCAGTGTCCGCTAAACTAACTAACTGCTGTGGCACCTCCCACGCAGGAAGAGTGCGTTCACATCCTGGAATTGAGGTGGCGATAACCCGCTCTGACCTCACATTGTCCCCATCCCTTTTTGTTCACAAACATCTTTTTTTTTAAATTTGTGAATTCCCCTCAAAACATGACATCTCATAAGGTTTGGTGGGTTTTTGCAGTTTTGGTGTGCTTATCAATGAGCAACGAATGGTCACGGTTGAGAGCAAAAAAATCACTTGAATGTATTGGTTTTTTTGTTTTTTTTGCCTCGCTACGTTGTCAATAATCTATCGTTCTTATATTAATAATCATTAACAATAGGAGACTTTACTTTGCTCTTTCAACTGGAATCAACACAACAACAGGAAATACCGAGCAAGAGAAACAAAGTGAAACACCTCAATGGAATTAAAAAAGAAAAAAAAAACTTTCGCAATGATTTTTGAATCCTACAAAGTCTTAATTTCAAACCACCTTTAACCTACATACTTGATCATGTCGAGATTTGTTCCGATTCCAGAAAACGACAATTCAAAGAAATGAACTTGTCAAGTCGAAGGGATTTATCGCAAATGCACAAAAGTAACACGAGTCGATCCGTGCTCGTCAATAGAATTATTTTATCAGCCTGACGCAGCTGATAAAATCTTGTCTGCCCAACTTGTTCGCCATAATGGTCAACCTCTAATTTCCAACACATTTTAATCTGAATAATGGAAATGCAATAAATACATTTTAGGGTCCAAATGTGGCAAATAGAACTCTTAATGACAACAACAACTGTCATGCTAATGTGAAGTAAATGAATTTAACCCTTTCAGGGACAGCGGTCGCTACAGTGGACAGCCCATCAGGTTATCAGACTATTTTGGTCACATTATTTTAAGTAAAAACTTCTAGACGTTTTTTTTTTTCCACGCCGTGTGCATAACGGCAACGTCAGTCCAAAAGCCATAAGCTGTTTGACGCACAATAAATAGCATGTGAGCCTCTGGTCTATTTCCACCCATCTGCGGTGGGGGTCGGGGGGGATCTCTCCTCACTGCTGCTATTTAAAGGTGCAGAATTGTTCCGGTTGCCCCCCTTGCCCAACCAGGCACATGGCTGTCACTAACAGGTTGCGAAAGATGCACCGCGGCGTTTTGATGCCATGTTGAAACCCGAAGCGCCCAGTGACACGAGTGAGGCCGTGGCGCTCAGCCAACCGTCCGCCCGACAGCGAGGGTGGGGCGGGGGGTCCTGTGTTGAGATTGTCTGATTTGTTTCTTTGTTTTGGTCTGTGCGTCTTATCGAAAGATTTTATTATCTCTCCAGTTCATGTCCCGACTTCCCATATTGTCGGTATGTAATTGCTGATGATTATTTTCTTTCCCTTCCAGGATTCCATAAATGCCTTGGCTCACGATTTGAACTATCCTGCTCTGCGGAAGAACAAGAACATTGAAACGTTTCTCAGTCGATGTGAGTGCTGCAATGTTTTCAAACTTTTTTGCAATCGACATACATATTTTACATTTGAAGAAAAAAATTAATAAATAATGACACACCACCAGACAACAACAAAAAGCCCACAGAGTACACAGGTTAATTATGTACTTGTTGCCATGGAGATGAGTATTGGCATAGATGGACAAAGATAGATGATTTAGAAGTCAGTGATTAATAAGTTAGCCACAATTCCATAAAAAACTAGGCTGACTAAAATTCTCAACGCTGTCATCTATAGTACACATTCTTACGTAATTGCTAGAAAATGTATGATGAAGCCCAGGCTCGCGCCCCCCCGCCCCCCGATCTCAACGTTTGCCGGCTGACCCTCTTTCCTCTCAACCCTGAATGATTGAAGTTTGACCCCTCGTGTTGCCACGGCGACGTGTCTCTTTCGCAGACGAAAAGGCGGTGAGCCAGCTGCGCGAGCTGCAGGTCAAGCTCGACGACTTTGAAAAGGTGAAGCTGATCGGAAGAGGAGCTTATGGAGAAGTGCAGCTGGTGAGAGGCCTCGGGAACTCAATGAACCGCACACCCGGCAGCCGCTTTGTTAGGTACACCTGCACAATCGACCGAGGTGTATCAAAAAAGCTCTGCTTTGTACCGAAACTGCTTTAATAAAAATCACCTAACTGTTACTTAGAGTAACTTAGAGTCACTTAACTCTTAGCTACATGAGTGCGACAAAGTGCTTCGCTGGAGTTGAACAACATGTGCGAGCATGTCGTTCTCCAGGCGTGTGCCTTTTAATTACAGCTTGCTGCCTCCTCAGTAATCCTCATCGTCGCGACGCCGTGATATATCTTATTGTTCGCAAGGGAGCCAACGCTTCTATGTGTGCCAATTTTTGCCGCCGCAGGTCCGACACAAGGCCTCCCGGAAGGTTTACGCCATGAAGAAGCTCAACAAGTTTGAGATGATCAAGCGGTGCGATTCGGCTTTCTTCTGGGAGGAGCGTTACATCATGGCCTTCTCCGACAGCCCCTGGGTCATCCAGGTGTGCGTGTGTCCCGTCTTTGTTGCGCCTTATGCTCACTTGAGGTGATAAGCGGGAGAGGAGTGAACAAATATGAACTCATTCAGCAGCAGACAATTCTGGACCAAGTCTGAAAAGACGTTGAAAAACGTCTTTGGGAGTCAATGAGTTAAGGAGGGGGCCGCAAAATTCATCTGACTACAGGACAAGAAAGCGACATTATAATTTATTTAGTAGCGGATGTTATGACCAAGCTCACCTTCAGGTCATTGAAATCTTTTTAATTCTGGTTTTCTACTTGATGTGCAACTTTTTCAACACTCAACTGGACAAATGTTTCATGTTTTTAACCACATATTTATTCCCCCTCCCCTCATCATCGCGTGACATTGATCATTTACATAAGTTAAAAATGTTAAAAAAAATAAATACAAAGGCAAGAGAATTTAATTTCAGAAATTATTTTAAAAATATATATTTTATAGAAATTTCTTGAAGCTGTCAAAAAAAAAAGCAAAAATGACACATCCATCCATCCATTTTCTGAACCGCTTCATCCTCACAAGGGTCGCGTGACTGATGTTCACTGCCGTGTATGCGCTCCATAGTTGTGCTGCGCCTTCCAAGACGACCGCCACCTGTACATGGTGATGGAGTTCATGGCTGGCGGCGACATGGTCACGCTCACCTTGAACTACGACATCCCGGAGAAGTGGGCTCGCTTCTACACGGCCGAGGCGGTGCTGGCCCTGGACGCCATCCACACCATGGGCTTCATCCACCGCGACATCAAACCGGACAACATGCTCCTCGACCAGCACGGGCACCTCAAGCTAGCGGATTTCGGCACCTGCATGAAGATGGATTCTGTAAGTTGGCGTCTGGGCATTTTGGACGTTGTTCTCAATCTCGGTTGACTCTTTTCTAGCTAAATTGCCCCACCTGCCGTTTAGAGTGCACAACCATCGACAAGGTGTTTCTGTGCGTCCAAAAGACAGGCATGGTGCACTGTGACACCGCCGTGGGCACGCCCGACTACATCTCCCCCGAGGTGCTGCAGTCTCAGGGAAGCGAGGGTCACTACGGGCGGGAGTGCGACTGGTGGGCTGTCGGGGTCTTTCTATACGAGCTGTTAGTGGGTGAGTGACCTCTTGTGGATGTGATGTGCTAATGCACCCAGCACCCACAACATTAGGACCACGATAAGAGCTCATTTTTTGTTTTGTCAGATTACTATTCGGTTACGAATATGTGAAATGACTTGTCGCACAGGGGAAACGCCTTTCTATGCCGATTCCCTGGTGGGAACGTACGGAAAGATCATGAACCACAAAAGTTCCCTCATCTTCCCGGATGATGTAGAAATGTCCCAGGAGGCCAAAGATCTCATCTGTGCCTTTCTAACGGACAGGTTTGTACTCGTCTCTACACAGTGACACCTTCTTGAAGTGACACCATGTAGTTTCATATTTTTTTATTAACCTACAAAAAAAATAGCTTCACAAAATTAGAACGTTGCTCCTCGAATTAAATGACGGATTTGCAAAACCGCGCCGCAAATTATGTCGAGGCTTGCAAAAGCGACCAATGAACCAGCGAACGGAATCATTCGGCGCCGTAAGCTTTCAGAAAGCTCAAAATTGTATTTTGAAAATGTCATGAAAAGTATTTTCATGACATTCTTGCCACCTGAAACAGCCTGTGTCATTCAAAACATTTTACAAACAGGGAAGAATGCTTTTTGCGGAAAGGAAAGTGTTAAGGTATAAAAGTTAAGTGACCCTGAAGAAGAGACAGCTTCCTATTTATATTTAGTCCTGCCCCCCACCCCCACCTGAGAGGACTCAGACACGACCCTTTCTCCCTCAATACAGAGAAGCCTTTCACTTTTCTTCCCTCCTGTTTATTTACCTTCTCACTCACCATTCTGTCAGGTGAAACATTTAGCTCGCCTCACGCCAGGATCCTCCCGTTATCACCAATCTCCTTTCATATCGCCCTTTTCTCCAATAACAGAATGTTCACCATTGCGCTTTTTTGTCCTTTTTTTTTTCATGTTATCGGGTGTTTTAAGATCACTCTGCTGCCTTTCCGCTCTCCCCGCCCCTCCATTTTCTTCCTGTTGGCTGAGTTTGGAATGTCCCACACGTGGCAAGGCCAAGCAGCCGCGCCTCTCAGGCACCCAGCAGTGGAAGAAGGGGGGTTGGGGGGGGAGAAAGGTAGATTGCGTTTCAGCGAGGTGCAAGGGGGGAGGGACGCTTCAGTCTGTTAATGTTAATTGAGTATCTCGGGCAGTCCCAGGAGGTTCTGCTGCACGTCCATCAGCGGTCATGCGGTTGTCCATGCTGGTCTCTGTGGTCCGTGCCTAGTGGTCAGTTGTGACTGCGATGTTGATGCTGACGGTGGGAGGTGTTTTCAGTCCGATTGTTTTACGCCCCCCGCTGTGTGCAGGGAGGTTCGTCTGGGCCGCACCGATGTGGAGGAGATCAAAAGCCATCCTTTCTTCAAAAGCGATCAGTGGACCTTTGACAACATCCGAGCGAGTAAGTTTCTGTTTTGGAATTTTCTCTTCCTTCCCCTTGCTAGTTCCTGCTTTTTGTTTTGAGCATTTTGGTGCTATGGGACCCCGGCCGTAGTTGACGGAGGACTTCCATGCGCTGGATGTTTGGCACACATGCTTTCCATGTGCTCATCCTTCAGGAGGTGATGCAGGAAGAACTCAGCAAATCTGCTGTTCGTGAAGTCTATAGTGGAATAATAATTTCCTAGAATACTTTCTCGAGTCACGACGAAGCAAAAAAAGGTTGTGGCAAATCTCTGAAGCAACCCGATAAGTGTGAGCCAAGCATTAGGTCATTTTTGTCTGGCTTTTATCAAGCATGGAATGGTCACGTGACACATTTGCACCGCGCGGTTTTGTTTTGGGTTTAATCGCAGCAAGAGCGCGATAAAAATAACCCTGCATAGGCGTAGGAATTGCACATTTAAAGAAGCGGGCGGCAGTGCAATACAAAGAAATCAAGCTTGGGCGACTTTAGAGCTTCCTTTAAAATAATCTATTAAAAAAAAAAAAAATTTAAGTAGCGTAAATTTGAATATGTTTATTTTTTAAATGTGTCCGCTATCATCCCAAAAAATATTGACCATACATTTGGAATGTTTCAAGCGTTCATAATTGGACTACAAAGTATGAAGGGAGCCTTGGCCACTTGAGCTCCACCTGGCTTTCATTTTGACAAAACATTATGACTTGTGATTAGAATCTGGCAACTCTGCAAGATGAACTCGCCGCCCCCCGCGCCGTGTCGCACACAAAAAACAACCTCCAGTTTAAAAATAAAAAACAATGCCCCTCGAACGGCGTGCACCTCGTAGGTTCGAGCGAAGACTTGGTCCCAGCGGGTGAGTGGAAGGACGTGGCTGTCAGAGGCACCCTCCTTGTAGGGGCGGGTGGGGCCGGCCGTGCGGCGGGGCCTAATGAGAAGGGATGCCCCGGTAGCGGGGTTTGCGCCCGCTGCCTCGCTGTCACTGTGGCCTCCGCTGCCTGTCATTAGCCACCCTCTATCGGGGTGCATTCTGGGAAACGGAGCCGCAACGGCCACCACGTTTTGGCTTTTTTTATCCCGATTTGCTTCAATTCCCCGCGCTTGACTTTCATGAGGATGAATTAAGATTGCGAGGAAGAGCCCTTGTCACTTATTTTTTTTATTTTTTTCTTCTTTAATGTTCTGCCAAGAAGATTCCGAAACCGATTTGGATGACGTTTTGTTCACTGCTGAGTGATCGCCACCGGCACTCTTCAATTTCGTAGGTGATTCTTAACATTGTGGATTATTCAAAAGCTCTTTTGGCTTGAGCCAAGGAAGAACGCTTAAAGTTGGTGCGCATTTCTTAAAGTGTTAAGAATATACACGTTATAGAGAACAAGCCTACAAATGGAAATGATCATTTTCTTTCAAGCCAAGATAAAGGGCCTTACTTCACCTATTGCACTTTATGTGTCATCTTTTGACAGGATTTTTTTTTTTTTTAATATGCATCCCTGAGACGAGAGCAGCGTTAAGGCTATATTTATGGAAGCCGCTGTGTATGTGTGCGTGTGTGTGTGTGTGCGCGCACAAAGTGAGCACTGTGCGTGAAAAAGGAGCAGTGGTCTGAGGTCACGATAGCCATGCCCAAGTCTCTCTCTCTCTTGCTCTCCATTTTCTTTTTCCTTTTTTTTTTTTACTATGAGCAGCGCAGCCAAAGCCTGCTCCACTTGTGAAAGGCACTTTTGAAGCCCTTCAAACGGTTTCAATGTCTCTCGACAGCCGTCGCTCCCGTCGTACCTGAGCTGAACAGCGACATCGACACCAGCAACTTTGACGACTTTGAGGATGATAAAGGAGCCGTCGAGACCTTCCCTCCGCCGAAAGCCTTTGTGGGCAACCAGCTTCCATTTGTCGGCTTCACCTACTTCAAGGAAGACCAGTAAGTCTTTTTTCTTTATTTTATCCTGACAGCTGATTACATTAATTCTTTTTTTTTTTTAAATGAGTCTCACGTGTAGCAAAAGCAATGCAGGAAACAGAGGCCACGGCAGCTACCTTTTTTTTTTTTTTTAAATGGAGCCTACCAGATTTCACACACTGTATGCTTGTTCAGTCTTCACACTGTGCTGCCTTGTTCTGACAGCCGGCCCAAAACTGCCCTCGTCTCTCATCATAAGCTCCCTAAGCCTGCATGCTCTCGTGCATGCATGCAGAAAAAAAAAATCAATTTTGGGTTTGAAGCTGTCAGAGTGCTTGAGGTTTTTTTTTTTTACATAAGCGTCAGCTGTCTCGTCTAAAGGATCTGTGCATCCAGGTGAAAATATTCCCTGAGCCATTTTCCCATCTTGCTAAAATGGCTTTCGATTCCTTGTTTATCATGAAAAACCATGTTGAGGGGGTCACGTAAGATATAGTCGCGAACGGTGGAACATCTCTCATGCTCATCATGATAAAAACAAATCCAGTCGCGCGAAGGTCTCAGAGTCCTTAGGATATAAACATGTTTTTTTTATATACATGCAAAAACTACAAACTGTTGCTCAAGCTTGACTTTCCTCTCTCTTTCTCTCTCTCAGGCTGCTGAAGGGAAAGAAAAACAGCTCAGTGCAAGATTCGGAGAACAAAAAGGAAAAAGTAGAAGAAAAGCAAGAGCGCTCTGACAACAAGAAAGAAGTAAGCATTTGTTCGCATCAAATCCGAAACGGAATTCATAGAAACAAGGTAGTAGAATTGTCCTTTGATGTTTGTTAGCAACTGCAGAAAAAACTGAATGAACTGGAGGAGCAGCTCGACCATGAAATGCAGACCAAAGACGAGCTGGAGCACAAGTTTCGGTACGAGCGGAACTCCGTAAAGAAAAGAAAAAAAAACGACGTGAAACTTTTGGACTCAATATTCTGTCATTACAACTGATTTGTCTCCACAGAAATGCCACCAATCGTTTAGACAAGTTAGTCAAGGAATTAGACAAGGAGGTGAGGATGGATGCCATTGCAGCTCAGCAACAGTTTGCCCCCCCCACCCCCCTACCCTCAACCCGCTTAGCCTGAGTGTATTGTGTTCTCGTCTCTCTAATTAGATGAACAGCAGACAGCGTGTGGAGGCCTCGTTGAGGCAGATGGAGCGCGAGCACGCGCTGCTGCAGCATCAGAGTACCGAGAACCAACGCAAAGTCGAGATTGAGACGGACAGGAAACGCGGCTTGGAGAACGAATGTGAGCAGCCTTATTTCACTGGGACCGAGCGTCATTCTGTTTTGGAACCTATGACGTCACATGAAACCTTTTGCTTCATCGATCTCGTACTTCTGTCATTTCCACGCTAGTGAATAACCTGAAGGAGCAGTTCGAGGAGCTCAAGAAAAAGAACCACAATTCACAGATCTCCAGTGAGAAGAACATCCAGCTTCAGAAACAAGTGAGGGAAAGAGGACTAAGGGTGATGTCAGAAAGTGGTCACCCCTGAGCGTTTTCTAAGAATATGAGATTAAATATTCCTCTACTTCAGTACGCACCACAACACAAAAAAAAGTTCTAAAGCTCCAACGGTACATGCGTACATTTGGCGATGACTTCGGAACTGCCATTAATAACCGAAATTAAACTTGGCTCCTCCCTGACATACAAAGATTGTCTCTTAGTCGGCATGTATCACTTCGATATGCAACGGCATTTTAGAAGCGGTACCAAAAAAAAAAAACCAAACATGACTATAAGGACTTAAATTGATGAAGAGGTTCTCATAATTATACTAAATATTATAATTTATGTTAATCCTTCACATCACTTCCTTCTCATCGGCAGCTCGAGGAGGCGGCCGGGACACTTCAGGCGGAGCAGGAGACAGCGACGAAGCTCAAGAAGAACCAAGCGGAGATGCAGAAACAGACCCAGAGCCTGGAGTTGAGCCTCAGGGAAGCGCACGAGAAGTGCAAGCAGCTGGAGGAGGCCAAGACGGAGCTGGAGAAGCAGCTGACGGCACTGCGGGCCGAGCTGGAGGCTGAGAGGAGGGAGCGCAGCATCAAGACGGATGTTATCGCCGACCTCCAGGGTGAGCTGTTTGCTTAATGACGAAGCTTTGTGCACACAAGTGGTTGTAAACTATCATTATGGATGACAATGTTTCCATTTTTAATGATCTGAATCTTAATCAAATGACCCAAAATACTTAATGGATCACCTAATGTTTTGTTTTGTTTTTTTAAATATACTGAAGAGAATGTTTACATCTGCTGCGGTGATAAATTCCGCCTCATGCGCAACTTGGACCTGTGACAGGCAAATAAGATGTCAATTATTTATTTGGAGTAAATCTTTGGAAATTTTCCGGTCATCAGTGGGTGGAAACATCTTTCTCGCAGTAAGGGCCACGGAAGCCAAAGCTTGAGGCGGCACCAGAACCTCTTGCATGATGCTGTTTGGAAAACATGATTTGAACGCTCATTGGAGACATTGAAGAACAGAGTGTGGCCTGTATGCGCGTTGACTGCATTTTTCCTCTCTTATTGGTTAAAAAAAAATCACATGGGCGGAGATAGGTACAAGTGAAAAATATATTATTTATGTTGGGGCCCAATGTGGAGAAACATTATGTCATCATGTCTCGCCATTGGATGTCAGGCTGTTTTCTATGTTGCTTCTACTGTGTTTTTTTTCTCTCTCTCGGTTGTCGTGAATAAGTACAAGTTTAAGGACTTATTATGTATGTACACTTGTATTCACCTACCTCAGGACACACATCCGGCCTGAAAGAGGAGGTGAAAGAAATGAAGTCACGTTTATCCAACATCCAGACTGAAAAGAACCAACTGCAGGAGAAGCTCAATAACCTTGAGAAGGTTGGCTTCTTCTCGTTTTAACTACCGGACTTACCAAACTTGGGTGTTGATGGTTTGAGGGAAAATAGTACGCAAACTTAAAAAAAGTTTTAACCTGTAAACTCTCGCTCTGACCATTTAGGAAAAGAGCAACCAAGAGATCGAGCTGACGTTCAAGTTGAAGTCCCTCCAACAGAGTCTGGAGCAGGAGGAAGGTGAACACAAAGCTACCAAGGCCAAGTTGGCGGATGAAAACCAAATTTATCAGTCAACAGAGGTGGCGAAATCTACGACCTTAAAAGGTGAGCGAACGGTCACTTGACCTTGCGGAAACTCTGCATTTAAAGGCATTCTTTGTAACGTTAACTTGAAACGATTCTGAATGTATTTATAACAATCAGGTTATGAGTAGCAACAAAAAAAAATCTTTCCCCTGCTTTAAAACTCTGTTTCATCCAAATTGTTTGTTTTGTCATTCAGAGATGGAGCGCAGCCTTCAGGAGGAGCGCACTCTGAAGCAGGAGTTGGAAACCAAGCTGCTGCAGCTGAAGAAAGACCACTCCATGCTTGACTGCGATTACAAACAGGCGCAGCACAAACTGGACGAGCTGCAGGCGCTGAAGGAGAGAGTTTCCGAAGATGTGAGCTTGGTGCTATACGACTTATCACAAGGTTATTGGGTCGCGGAGGGAGATGAAGTGATACTTGGGGTTTTTTTTTGTGGGGGGCGGGGGGTGGATGGAGAGTCTTTGCCACCTGCACTTTATCTGTATTCCATTTCTTTTTAATGGTAATATTTTAAACTCAATGTTTATGGATCGGCGAGTGTCCATTACAGATATCAGAATTGGTACTGTCGATACCAGACACCGACAGTATAGGCAAAAAAAAATCAGACTTTGATTAAGCACTCATTGGTGCCATACTGTGGCAGTTTGACACATTGGCGAATCATCATCTGCGTCAAAAAGGTCTCTGTTCACAATTTTTTATCATTGTCTTTAAATGAAAGTTGATATACCTGTATATCAAATGTATCAGAAGTATCGATACTTGGTATCAGTGAGTATTCAAAGAATGAATATTTGCAGTGGTATTGAACAATCCCAAGTGATTTTACAGTTTATAGTTGAAGGTGATTTCTTCACGCCGGCGCTTGAACCCCGTCCCTCGTTTTAATTAAATGACAAAGCATAGTCTGCAAAATTTCTAAAAGTCGAGCGGGTGATTCATCATAAGGGCACTCTCCTCACGCAGGTAAAGAACCTAAGCCTGCGTTTGGAGCAGGAGGTTCACAAGCGCAGCTTGGCCCAGAGTGACCTGAAAATGGAGAAACAGCAGGTGACCGTCCTGCACACCTCCGAGAAACAGCTCAAGCAGGAGCTCAACCAACTGCTGGAGATGAAGCAGGTCCTGGAAAAACAAAACCAAGAGCTGCGCAGGTCAGGCCACCACCCACCCCACCCGGCCCCGCACACGAGCGGGCGTGATTGAAAGCACATATGTTGATTGAAAGAAACCGTTGTGGGCGTGACAGATTGATGGTGCCGTTGCAGGGAGAAGCAAGAGTCGGAAGGCCTGCTGAAAGATTTAAAGGACCAGCTGGAGGCGGAACAATATTTCACGGTAGAACTTTTTCCCCTTTTTCTGTGCGCGCGCTCTGGGGAATTTTTCCACCGCGTTTGACAGTCGGCATTGCTTGGTTAGCTAACCCCTATGCGAGTTTTGCGATCTGAAATGAATAGGAAACCCTGCTTCTGTGTTAGACCCTTTACAAGACGCAGATCCGCGAGTTGAAGGAAGAGTGCGATGAGAGGAGCACCTTGTACAAAGAGGCTCAGCAGCGTCTGGAAGAGTACCAGGAGGAGAGGTAATGGCGCAAGCGTAATGCACCGTATGAATATTCAAGTGGCACAAAGGAGCAACAAGGTTTTTTTTATGCCGCAGGGCTTCCACTCTCATGCAATTTACTTTTATGCCGCTTGGCGGCGTAAAGAGGAGCCTTATTACTGCAAATAGGCATCGTAACTATGAGCCTCATCGAAAAAAATGAAACTTTCCTGATCATATTCTCACCCCAAAAGACAAGAATGGATGGTATTTTTCCTTTAAAACAGAAGATGACAAACATGGGTTGTAAATTAAAACCCCTTGACGCCTGAATTTATTTCCAATTTAAAAAAAAGGTGAGGTGTTTTTGCTTTCAAGTCGATGATGAATTAGAACAGATGTTAGCGAATCATACGTTCCCCCCCCCCACCACCACTTTCATTGATGGGTTCTGCCCCCCACCCCACCCCTACCACAGGGAATCGCTCACTTCCCAGCTGGAGGTCAGCCTGACCAAGGCCGACTCTGAGCAGTTGGCGCGCTCCATTGCCGAGGAGCAGTACTCGGATCTGGAGAAGGAGAAGATCATGAAGGAGCTGGAGATCAAAGACATGATGGCCAGACACAAACAGGAGCTCGGCGACAAAGAGTCCACCATCAGCTCGGTGAGGCGCCACCAAAAAGATTTCCAATTTGTATTTGGGTGAAATTGTCAGTGGGGTGATGTCAATTACCACCCGGGATCGACAGTTGGCTGCATTCTGCTGCCTTTCCACTAGGTGTCACTAAATCTCAACCAAGGGTCTGATAAGTTTTATTTCAGCCCCCCCCCAATAAAAATCTTACTTTTCTTTTAATGCTAAAATATTATGTAATAGTAGTAGATAAATACATACACTATGACTCTCCCAACCTCATCTAAATGTATATATAGAGCATGTTAAAAACAAAACAAAAACGGGTTTGACCAAAGTGCGATTTATGGCCTGCGATTTGTGGCCAGTAATTCAAGAACACTATTTTCAGCCGATTTGTCTCATTCCCAGCTGGAAGAGTCCAATCGCACGCTGACCGTGGATGTGGCCAACCTCGCCAGCGAGAAGGAGGAGCTCAACAACCAGCTGAAAGAACTGCAGCAACGTGAGAGCTCCAGGGGGGAAAAAAAAAATACTTTGCTATCTATTCTGCAAATCAACATCGGCCGTTGATGTACCGCAGAGCTCCAGGACTCAAAGGATGAGGAGCAGAACATGAGCACTCTCATTGTGGCCTTTGAAAAGCAGCTGCAGACTGAAAGGACGCTCAAAATTCAGGTGTGTCTCGTGCATCAAGCGGGCTTGTGATTTCACTCTGAACGTTACTCACGGCACCAAATCGTGTGGGCCGTCACGCAGGCAATCAACAAGCTCGCCGAGGTGATGAACCGGAGGGAGCCGACGAGGGGAGGCCATCGAGGCACCGACACGGAAATGCACAAGAAGGAGAAGGAGAACAGGAAGCTCCAACTGGAACTGCGATCGGAGAAGGACAAACTCAACAGCACCATTATCAAATACCAGCGAGAGCTGTCGGAAATGCAGGCGGTGAGTACGCCCACGATGACTTCGTGACTTGATATGCATCCTAATACATGAAGAGGAAAGCAGCTACAGTGGTCCCTTGAGATTGGAGTGAGCAGATTTTTTTTACTGTGTTGTGGTGACAGTGAACTCAACTCACCTCACAACAAATAGCAGTTGAGCAGATCATTAACAATCCTTTTTAAAAAAAAAGACTTAAAGCTGCTAAATGTAGACGTATAACAATCCTCACAGGCATATATTCCTTATCATCTTCAAGGATTGACTATGACTGCATCTTCATGAAAAGTTGTGAAGTCATACCATCACCGTTTCATTGTTTACATTCTATTTATGTTATGTGCTTATCATGTTTCTAGGGTGCTTTAAATAAACATCACTAACGCAATTATTGGGGTATTTTAGGGAGGCGGGAACAGATTAACGGCATTTCCATTCCTTTCAAGGGGGGCAAATATTTCATCTGGCGACTGCGAAAGCAAATTTCATCTGGCGACTGTTTTTGTGTGTGTCACACAGGTGATAGCAGAGGAGAACCAAGTGCGTCAGGAGCTTCAAATGACATTAGCCAGCAAGGACAGCGACATCGAGCAGCTCCGGTGCCAGCTCACCTCTCTGAGCGTTCACTCTTTGGACACCACCAGCATCAGCAGCGACCTGGACGTAGGCGAAGGCTACCCAGGTAACGGCGAGCCTTTCCATTTGAAGCATACAATTAGTGTCCGTCACTTCTTGAAAGTCTTCCGTCTCATCTCCTTTTTACTTAATATTCTGCACCATCATCTGCGGTGTTTCTGACCTTTTCCTTCCTCCATTTTTCCGCACCCCCCGCCCCCTCTTCCTCCTTTGGGCGCAGTGCGCATTACTCACTCACACACCTCCGAATCAATGTCCTTCACCTATGAGCGCACACACAAATCAGTGCGCGTGGACACCCGGCCCGACCTCCGTTCGGCGCACTCTCTCTTTGACTCTGACTCGGAGGATGAAGAAAAAGTTGAAAGTGCGGAGCGGGGCCAGCGTCCCCTGGCTCTCACCTATCAGCAGCCTGAGCCTGATCTTGCAGGTGACCCCGCTGCATGGCGGTGAAAACTAAAGAAAAGCTTGAAGCTTCAAACTACTACAGCTATTTGATAGACATCAGGGCTCGAGACTAACCTTTTACCCAACTTGGTCTCAGTCTGTGCATGGAAAAAAAAAAAATCTGACCACGGTTGAGCTCAGCATGATGTCAGCTAATCCCTCGACTCTGTTTACTCGGGTTCTACTGTGTCTTAATAGCCTTGATGTCCACTGATGCATAATCACAGCCTGACTTCTGACTTCAAGAGACATGTGGTTTTGTAATGTAAAATACATGGTATGGGGCGGGGGTCTCGGCACACACGGACATATTGAGGGAAAATTAATTTATTCAAATCAAATTCCATCAGTGACCTCACGAAATAAATAAATGTTTGTGTCGTTTTAGATTCCAGACTGGAGGGCTGGCTTTCACTCCCTACCAAGCACACAAAGCGCTTCGGCTGGGACAAAAAGGTAACATCATCATGTCGAGTAATTTCCTTGTTTTGTTTTTTTTTTCGTAATATTGTTTCTTTTTTTTAAACAAATTTGACCCTTGTTTGCTTTCAACAGTTTGTTGTGGTGAGCAGTAAAAAGATTCTGTTCTACAATAGCGAGCAGGACCGAGAACAGGCCAACCCTTTCATGATCTTGGACATAGAGTGAGTCTGTCTGCTTTAATTTCTACTTTTAAATCACGAATTGACAGTCATATTAGTCAAAATCATCCTTGCAACAGGATATCGTGGATTTTTTTTCTAATTTTAGCCCCCAAAAGTGTATCGAAACAAACAGATGATCCTGATTTTCAATTTGAGAATGGACTGAACATTGTGTCACGATAGATTTTTTTTTTTTTTTTTTACAACACCTTCCGACTGAGCTAAATGATTTGCCCCGAGCCACTTCCAACACGCCGGGGCCAGGAATCATTCAACTTTAATGATGTTCTCGCTCCGAAATAGAGACGAGAATCCCGAAAAAGATGATGATTCATAGCTTGAACATGACCGCAATGTCTAACTCCCGATCGGACATTTGCCCTCGCAGAGCAACAAGAAATCATTTAAAATCAATGCATTTTATGTTTGGAATTTCAAGACCATCTTAAAGTTTTAACTTGCCAAAAAAAATCCCTAGTAGTGGTGTACTGTGACCACATTCATCATTTGTTTATTTTCAACTATTCTCTCTTCTTGCCTGCTGCAGCAAGCTCTTTCATGTGCGACCTGTTACTCAGACTGACGTGTACCGTGCAGACGCTGTAGAAATCCCACGGATATTTCAGGTAAAGCGATCATATAATATAAATGAAACTTTTTTTTCCCTCCTGTCGCACCTCACAGACAGCAAAATGAAACGTGTGAACCGTGACAATGTGAAGGATTACTGTACATCAAATTTTAAACCCAGTTAAATTCATTACAAGGTTACATTGCCCACTAGTGGCCAGATATGTTTACTGCAATGTCAATTTCAAACGTATTTGAGGCCGGCTGATTCTGATATTGGGCCGAATAAAATACCGATAACCAATTAATCACGCGATCCAAGCAGAATGAATCAAATAACTTCTTAAAATAAAGAAACCCCAAACTCCTTCTAGATCCTATATGCCAACGAGGGCGAGAGCAAGCGTGATCAGGAGGTCTTCATGGAGACCACGCCCTTCGGCGAGCGCCCCTCTCACATCAGCCACAAGGGCCACGAGTTCATCCTCACGCTCTATCACTTCCCCTCGAGCTGCGAGGCGTGCACTCGGCCGCTGTGGCACGTCTTCAAGCCGCCGCCGGCCCTCGAGTGCCGCCGCTGCCGTGTCAAGTGTCACAAGGACCACCTGGACAGGAAGGAGGAGGTCATTGTGCCCTGCAAAGGTCAGTGTAGAACTTAATCCAGGGGCGTCCAACCAGTCGATCGTGGGGGGGTGTAAGGGCAAATGGGGTGGCTGGGGGGACGTAACCCATTTATTTCACTTAATTCATTTTGACACGTATTCAATATAAGTTTCTTGTCTGTGAACAGTGAACTACGACATGTCCACCGCCAAAGAGCTGCTCTTGCTGACCGGCAGCCGGGAGGAGCAGCAGCGATGGGTTAGCCACCTCCTCAAGCGCATCCCCAGGAAACACCCGCAGTCCGCCGTTCCGGCCCACCTACCCGAGGCACCGCCCCGCTCCTCCCCCCGCCTTTCACCCCGCCCGTCACCCAAGGGTTCGCCCCAGATTTCGCCGCATCGCGGGGCGATGAGAATCTCGTCTTCCAGACACCAGCAGCCATCCGGGAAAGCCAGGTAAGGGTTCCGACACTGTCCTGACACTTTGTAGTCTTTGTACATGACAGTTTATTATTGCGACGGCAGGGGTGGGGGATCCGCGGGTTTACGATGATGTCAACATAAGACATTTCCAGGTTACGAATGGCATGTAGCAGCATAAGAGTACGTCATGACCGACACAAAAAGGCACACTAAGTTACCACTGTATTTAAAATTTTGTTGCCTGTAAGTGTTTATCATCCAAATATTTGTAGTTATTTTGACTTGGCTACTGCAGTCGTGATGATTCGTATCCAAATTCCGGTTATGTTGCCACTTTACTTCGATGCCTGTTATTTAATTTTTGGGTAACCATTAGCGTGAACCCCCGCTATTCATCGGAGTTACGTAAAATAGCAAAAATTTGCACCGCAATGTCCACTGCATCGTCGAGAAAAGTTTACCAGTTTGCTTTGTCCAACGTCAAATCCACGGAGCCTCACCTGCCTGTCTGACGTCGACTGGAATCGCGCTACTGTGAGCTGTCACTGGCTAAAAGTCACTGGCTTTTGGCTTTTAGCCAGTGGCTCGTGCTAGATAGTATTCTTACGTGGCGCATTAGTGTCTTCAGGCTTTCCAGAGAGAGCATAAAAATTAATGGACAGGCAAGAATAGGTGTGTTATAGCAAATGTTGAATTGTGAAATGAATGGGCTTCACCATATTAATGTTCGTATGTGTTCCGAATGCTCACAAATGCCCACCTGTACGGAAGCAAGCGTTGTGCTTTCGAGCAACGGATATTTTACATGAAGCTGACAGTCTGTCAGCTGTCTGTTTTAATTTATTATTGTTCGCCCCACGCTAACTGGCTCTCGCCCCTCAGCAGCGGCCCCATGCTACGCATCATCCTCCACTGACCTCTTCACACATCATTCTAATGTTTCCCATCTTTGGGAGACTGTAAGTAGCTGAGCTACCATGCACCCCCCACCCTGCCCCTGGAGTACCCTCCTGTCGGGCCGCATGCAGCAACACCGATTTAACCAACTCATCGTTCAACTCACAGCTCTGCACCCCCCCCCCCCCCCCCCCGATTTATTGTCGCCGCTCACTAACGGCCCTCAGTTGAACCTCCGACTTACCGTTTCAGATTGCTTGATTTTGGCCTGAAAGACTTGAGGTGGTCGTTGGACGACACCGACAGTGATGATGATATTTTCCTCTGAAAGAAGTGACAAAGGGGGGAAGGAGGGTAACTTGGCCTCTGCACGGTTGCATCTGGATTACAAGCACGTTCTTTGTGTTTGGCCTGACACTTGCAGTGAATTCAGAGGCCTGACACTTGCAGTGAATTCAGAAGAGTTACAAATAACCATTTCCAGAACGGGTTTTAATTTGTTTTCCATAGCTTGGTACTACTTGTTATTTTTTTCCTGAAGGGAAACAGGGACACATCTATTTGACATGAAGTGATGTCTTTGTCCAAGCGGACAATCATTTTGTTTATTTATTTTTGCTTATTGTGTGGGTGTGTGCCATTGGCAGCATGTGTGTGTCTGCTTTCTTTATTTTTCTTTTTTTTTTTTTTAAATACTGTATATAATTTCTTCTCTATTTCTTCTCCTCCAGTTAACCCTGACTCAGCGAAGGGATTCTTTCTTGTGGATGATTGACAGCAGCGTGCCAACACGTGTTACTCTTCAGGAAATTAGTTTTACTCTGAACTTTTTAAAAAAAACGAGGAACAAGAGCACAATCTTTTACATGATGGCAATTTGTCAAATCGACATTAGGAACAAAAAAACGAACTGTCACATTTGTGTTTGAAGTGCAAAGGGGTGCGTGCATCAAATGAAGAGGTTTAGGACACGTGGATTGTATTTTTTTTTTCCTGAGCATGTAGTATTATCACATCAACACGGGCTTATCTGGAAATAGTTTACAGACCGAAATTGCACATTAATATTGGGACACCAGTTACCTTTTTTTTTTTTTTGGATCACATTTGACAGTTGCCTTTTTAATGAAAACTCAAGCATTTTTTTTTGTTTTTTTTTGTTTTTTGTTTTGGTTCCAATTCTCCAATAAAATTACACATGGATCCATTTTCTAGAGCTCCTGTCCTCATTCCATCAATGTCTCTCAAGGTACACCCTACACTCACGCTTACAGTGTTTATAAACAATTAACATGCATACAATGAAAGGAAAAGAAGAAACAATAAACGATTTCTGTACTTCACACTCCAGCGTTTTTTTTTTCCAGTGAGTGTTTGACCAGAATAGTTTTATCTCCAAGGTTCTGGTAGTAGGAGTGGGCTTACATTAATTTTTCAGAAAGCGCCTAAAGCCAACTGGCACTCATCATACATAATGGAATAGCTCACCATGTTAGCCATCTGCTAAAAATTGTACTTCACACTACACATCAAATGTATTCCCGATCAGTGTGAATGACTCGGCCCTGGTTGAATGACCACTAAACTTTTGACCTCGACACACATGTACACTCATAACTACAGGTACCGGCAAACACAAACAGAATTTTAGTGAAACTGGTTCCAATACATCTATCCATTTTCTGTGGCACTTGTTCTCATTTAGATTGAGGGTGAGCGTGAGTCTCAGCCAATCACAGGGCGAGACAAACAACCATGCAGGCATGTTGAAAATTGCCATATCATCAAATGCAATAGGTAAATCTTATGTCCTGTTGTTTGCATCCAAGTCACATGGTCAGCTGCAAGTGTCCGTCCTTGACTGTTGTGTGACTCGCTTGTTTGCATACTAAGTAATGATTACATTTGGGATTGGGGCTCCCCGAATGACTCAGTGGTTCTGCGGATCCTGCAGCCTGACTCTCACTCATCCGCCTTTGGGCATCTGCAACGACAGTAAGTTGGATTCTAATTTGTTATCACTACATTCGGGCAGTGATTCATTATGACTGAATAAGTGTGACGTGAACGATCATCAGGTATGCGTTGGGAATTTCATTCAATTAAGTCTGAAATTATTTCCGCACAACACACAATCTATCTTTGTTCATCTGTCTAAGCCAGTGATGTTTCCTGACAGATGAAATTAAATCCTCATCCAAAAAGTGTCAAAAGGTACTGAACTACAGTATACAGTATTACGTGGCCTGAATTTAGTGGCGCGCCAATAGTGTAGTACCATCTTCTGCCACAACAGGCAGCACTGAGGTCAACAGAAAGCGATGCATCTTAATTAACACCATGAAGAAAAGGATGCCGCTTCCTTGTCGTACATTTCCACATTTTCCCGTTTAAACATTCGTTCCTACAGTGCAAAGATAATATCTACTTGTGAGTATTGTTTTTAACATCTGTTTGTATGTGTTTGTCGCTCTCTTGTGTTAAAGTAGCAGTTGTTTGAAGGTGTATGCTAATTTCTTTCACCCCCGTCTATGGTACTTCACGTTACATGTGAGCGTCAAGTTAGCGGTATTTGGTTGGAGAACATTCGATGGTTTATGTGAACATTTCGGTGTTGAAATTAAATATCTTTGGTTTTAGTTGGCAGTTTTACAATAAAACTAAAATGGGAGAGACACAACTTGAAGAAAGCAGACTTTTTTGTTCTTTTTTTTTTTGAAGTGGCAAGAGCGTGAGAACAAGCGGAAGGAGGGTGTTTTCATTAGTCGCGTCCTGCATGTTCTTTTTGTCATCGTTGATTGTGGCACAAACTACTGGAGATGAATTCCTGATGAGATCTTACATACTTGGTCAATAAAGGTGATTCTAGTACAATTTTTAGTGTGTTCAGAGCAAGAGGAAGGAATAAAACGATTTCTAAAACATATTTTTTTACCAATTATGGATAAGTCTTGAACCTATCTGTTTTTTCTAACAAACTGTGCCGTGGTTAAAGGACGATTTTTTTGCAATTTCTTCTTCTCCCCCAGTAATGAAGGTGTTTGGTGTAGTGCTGGTCTTGGCCTATTTTGGTCATGCCACTTCAGCGTGCCCGGCACTTTGCCAATGCTACTCACGAAGAGCAGAGGTGGTCTGCAATGAGGTTCCCCTGACGGTATTCCCCGTTGAGAGCCTCTCCGAGAACACCAGCACCCTCACCATCCAGTTCACCAACATTACATCCATCTCGGAACAGGATCTCAACGCAACGCCCCGGCTGAAGCAGCTCCACCTGTTCAGCAACCACCTCAACAACCTCTCCTCGCACCTCCTTAGAGGCGTGCCTCTGCTCACCACTTTGGACCTCACCGGCAACAAGCTGAGCCATTTGCCTGCAGAGGTCTTCAGCCATGCCCCGCTTCAAGTCCTGGTGCTCAAGAACAACCTGGTTGAGAAAGCGGACGCCGCGTGGCTTCCCGATAACTCCGACCTGACCTGGTTGGACGTCTCTGGGAATCGTCTAACCAACATCTCAGGAGATTTTCTTCAAAAAATGCCCCACCTGGAAAACCTCGACCTCTCCAACAACCATCTGGTGAAGATCTTGGCAAATTCTTTGGATCCACTCATCAAACTTGATCGCCTAAATCTGCAGAACAACAAACTGGACAGCCTGGATGCTTCTTTATTCGAAAGCACCCAGAACCTCACCTACTTGTTCCTCTCCAGGAACAGGCTCACTCATCTTCCCCCGAACATTTTTCAGAAGCTCACTCAGCTCAAACACCTCAGTCTGGACGACAACCAGCTTAGCAGTGTCCCTCCAGGACTGCTCGACCATCTGAACGCTCTGGAGGACGAAGGCCTGGACCTGACTGCCAACCCGTGGGTGTGCGACGGGAAGATGGCGTACCTCCTCAGGTGGCTCCAAAACAACCAAAAGAAAGCATTTCTACCCGAGACCATGATTTGTTCCGGTCCTCAGTCTCTCAAGGGTCGCTCGGTGATGTCACTCACAGAGACTGAACTAAAAATTTGAGTAAAGGATTAAAAAAAAAGTCTTTGTTTCATTCATATTGCTGTTGCTTTATCAAGCTATCGTCAACATAGCTACCGCTGGCGGGATTTAGCAAAAGTACTGAAATAGATTATTTCTATATAGCGGATTTATTTTATCACAGGGGTGGTCTGGGATTGCTGCACTGTCACCAAGGGGTAAAAGTCAAAGGTCAAAAGTCCGCCCCCGATGGGTCGGCCGTGGATGAGCTGCAGTGTTTACTTGATTCTGTTTGCCTCTTGCGACATTTTGTCTCGACTGACTGTCCTCGTTCACAAGTCAGCAATCCCATTTCGGCATAAACAGACGGCTCTCCAGACACTTTCAGGTAAGACTAAAAATCTTCGTCATAATCTTTATTTTAAAAAAATATTAGTAATTTAACTTGTCCTGGTACATGTTTGCAGTGATTGAAGATGAATTTGATTCAGGTGCTGATGTTATGCGCAATAAGTAACCGCGCTGTCCATGCCTGCCCACATCGTTGCTCCTGTTCCGGTTCTGAGGTGGAGTGCTCCGACGTCTCGAACATGACGTCGTTCCCTGTCGACAGTTTACCGTCCAACACCACGGTGTTGTCCATCTGGTCCACCCAGATATCTTCCTTAGAAGCGGGTCATTTCAAGGCCGTGCCCCTTCTGAACAGGCTTCAGCTGTACGCCAGCATGTTGGACAAGCTTCCTTCGGATCTCCTGCGGAACGCTTCCCAGCTGAACTCATTAGATCTCACCGGGAACCGACTTATCCGTCTTCCTCTGGGAGTCTTCCGGCAGAGGTCGCTCCGCGATTTGGTCCTCAAAAACAATTGCATCGAAGAGGCGGAAGCGGGTTGGTTTGATGAGAACAACAGCCTGACCCAGTTGGACTTATCTGGCAATCGTTTATCCGACATCCCGGTGTCATTTCTTGAAAAGCTGCAACATCTGGAGAATTTGGATTTGAGTGACAACAAACTAGAAGCTCTGCGACCAGATGCCTTGAAGAACCTGCACCACCTGGACGTTCTTAATCTGGCCGGGAACAAACTGAGCGCCCTGATGCCGACGACCTTCAGTCACAACCCGAAGCTCTCGCGTCTGTTTCTGCAAGAGAATCAACTCCGGGATCTTCCGTCGCCACTCCTCTCGGGTCTGCGTCAACTTCAGTTACTTCTTCTCAACCAGAACAGGTTACGACATCTCCCCACGGGCCTGCTGGATGACAGGGACTCGTCTTTCCAGCTGATCCTAGCGACCAACCCATGGCTGTGCGATGGGAAAATGGAGTACCTGTGGAGATGGCTCAATGAACATCCTCAAAGTGTCATTTATCTGGAGGAGGTGATCTGCGACGGGCCGGAAGCTCTCAAGAACAGACAAGTGGCGTCTTTAACGGAAAGTGAACTTGGTCTGGTCAGATAAAAACGATTTTCAAGCAAATTATTGTCAAATGCAAAGATTTGTGATGAACACGACGACGTGTTTTTCTTGACTTTTAAATTTTGACTCATGTTTTTCCATCTCATGTCTACTCATTAGCTTATCGTTTCTGACTGTTCTTGTCAGCGGCGTTCCGGTTGATCGGCTCCTTCGGGTCACTCGTGGCTTGCCCAGGTGTGCCTCGTCGTCTCGTCCATTTGCTTGTATTTAGTTCCTTGGTTTGTTATGTTTCATTTTTGCAATAAATCTGACAGAGATGTTTTAATGATGTGAGTGTGTGGGGGGGGCTGAATCTTCCAGCTGACCTCCTCTGGATGTTTTATTTTTTTCTTCATGTTTCTCCTGCCATCACTACCATGATGAAACCTCTGCATGGGTTGGTAATTCCAAAATGAAAAATATAAAATATTAATTAAAATGAAAAATATAAAATATTTTTTTTAAAAATCTACGATGTCGCACTTCCGGGTAACTTCCTGTCGATGTGGGAGCACTTCCTGAGTGACTTGCTGTTGATTTTTTTTAAAATGAAACAATCTTTATTGAACAACTCAAATCACAGAGAAATATCTGAACAAGTTATTAATACATACACAGTATAAAGAGAGATTTAAAAAAAGATTAACTGTTGATTTTGTGCTGCTCCTGGAGCACTTCCTGTTGTTTTTAGGCCACTTCCGGTTGATTTATTTACTTGTACAGCATTTTCTTAATTCATTGGTCTTCAAGCGTGGCACCACAGTGCAGCAACAGTTTTGATCATTAAATTGTACTTCTTCATTTTTAATACGATTGCTCATTTTCAGCTTGATATTATAGCATCTATTTCATGATGTCACCTAAAGAACTCCAGCATTCGTTTTAATCTGCACATCAATGGCGCACTTAGTTCTTTAACCATCTTTCATGTCCAGCTCAGGTTAAAGGGAGGAAAGAGGTTTTTTTTCTCTCCTCATTAAAATGCAACCTCAAGGTGGAAAAGAAACGTCGCTTCCAGGCCACATTAGCATACGAATGCTCCCACTGTGCCTTTTATCTACACTCCCACGCACGGCTTGGGACTCAAATGGCACGTTCAGGCTCCGCCGGATTTTTTTCATCGCATCGTTTTGCAAAGCGGCAGCGTGTCGCTGAGTTGAACGAGTATGAAAACACAACAACATACCGTCCGTTAACCCCCCCATCCTCATCCGTCGCTACCTTGATGTACATCGTTGCCATTTCGACGCCCAGCTCATAAATCTACGTCGACTAAAAACAGGAGGTAGGGCTTGAAAATGTACTTTTATCTCATGACTGAGACAGAAAACTGAGGTGCCTTCCACAACTGCACGATTGGTCGATAAACGGCCTCTCACTGTTTTCCCGAGGGAATAATGGGCTATTATATCCTGATGTGAGCTGGAGGCTCCTTTTTTTCAACGCTTGGCGGAGTTTTATGTTAGGACTAAATGTTTTGGGATGGATACATTAGTAACGATCAACCTGAACATGAGATTCAATTGGCACATGCTCGCAAACCAGCTGAACTAGCAGAGCGGGGACGACCTAGTTTAAAAAAAAAAAAGTTTTCCGACATTTTAACACGTATGCAATTAAAAGTAAAGGTGCCTTGTCATCACCGTCACTCTTTTGCCTACTCAAGTGTGAAAAATGACTTTGCTTCTGCGCGCGCTGGGGGTGTCGGCGTTTGCTCTTGATGAGCGCCACAAAAAGTTTTAATGACTTCTTCCAAGCTGACTCACCTTGTGCTGTCGAGGACTTTGACATGAAAAAAAAGAATGAAAGCACACGCTCATTATGCTTCCCACGTGGATTGCAATACCTCATTGTCATGCTAAAATTATGGACAAAAAGTCCACAAGTGGCAGAAAACGCTAGGGTTTGCAACATTGCCTTTTTATGCCCCCCCCCCCCCTCTCTTTTGTACATTGATTTCTACAAGCTAAGTGATCGCTCACGCAAGGGGACAAACTGGCCTGACAGAGTTTAATTACCTCCACGTATTAGAAAAGAGAAGGAAAAAAATAACGGCATTTCATCAGTGAGTGACATCTAAATCTCCTTGACGGCTTCTCGCATCCCTTGCCATGAGTTTTTTGCATCGTCTAACGATTCTTTCGCTCTGATGCGAAAGGGATTAGCATCCGGCTACAACTGTCCCCTTGGGGGGTTATGCGCCATCTATAAAAGACCTTTCACCTGTTGCGGTTCTGCCCGGGCGCGGTTTGCTCCCAGGCTGCAACCAGGGGAGGGTCAAGGCGAGATCATGTATCAGTGGGCGAGGGACGGGGCTGAATGTTTTCTGAAGGTTGGACGTAAATAAAAACCTACAAAGACTATCCCGAACGACGTATTGACCCGCTGTGTTTGACATCAAACTTGAAAGATGTCTGCTAGCTTATGGACAGATTGATTATGGAATCAAGCGAAGCGGCTTGAGAACAATCCATTTGGGCCTTTCGGCCGTCAAAGGCTTAATTTCACTCAGTGCTTGGCACTGGTGTGCAATGTGCTCATTCAAACTGCCATGTAAGGTGAGACCAAAGCGCCTTACTGGAATGTTCCAAACGGATGACATTTTAAGCATTCTGCGATGACAAACAAACAGGGATTCCTCATTGACTTGTTGCATTTGACATTTTCTCAAAGAGAAAACCGCTGGCTCTCATATCGTCAGCGTCAGGCGGAAACATGTTCCGTCCAATTTTGGTCCAGATGAGTTCACATGGTTTTTCTTGGGAGTGGAAAGACAAAATCAGTTTGTTGGCCCTCATTAGCAATTTAAGCTAGCTTGCTAGCTAGTTACACTCTTGATGTCAATGTTATTTCTATGTTTTTAAATACAGTTCTGGTTCACTGGGTTCATCTAAATGATGTCCTTTTCATGGGGAAAAAGTGTTTATGCCATTTTTTTGTTTTACTGGAGTACTTTTAAGTTGCGATAACAGGGTTCAACGCTACATGGCAGATATTGCTCAAGAGTGCTTCAAAACCTAAAACTGAACAACTGCATCAGAAAAGAAGAGAGAGCAGTTCCTGGCCAGGAACCAGGACTCAGTTAGGTCGAGAAAATGATCTCGTTCAGTTAAATAGGAACTAGATCTTATTTTGGTCGAATCTTTCGGCCGACAATGCAATTTGCCTGTTAGTCGTGGAAGATTTTAACCAAAGTCGCACAAAATGCGTGCACGTTTTGCTTTTTCTTGGGATTTTAGTGGTCTTATGACAATTAGTCCAACAAGAATGACCAACATCAACATGAGGCTTTTCAAAATAGTCACAAAAACAACAACAAAAGTAAAGCTAAGCACTATCATCTGATTTAGTGCCTAAACTTTTTGCCGCATTCATGAGCGCGCGCCAGCCTGGGTTATCGACTTTTATGGCCTTGAGTGTTTTATGAGCAAGTGTAAACAAACACTCAGCGGCAGCGACGTCAGTTCCACTTTAGCAAACAAACAAAAATACTGCGGAGACAAGATGCACCACGCAAAAGGAATTCGTTCAGCAAGTTGTTGGGCCATTTGGTGTAAATTTGGCCGCACATCACAGCAATCTATGCAGAGAAGCAATTTACAGAACGGCAAATCTCATCTTGGGTGAAGCTGACTTTTGTTTCTATTTTCACGTTCACATTAGAGGGCTCCCTAATTCCTCTTTAGATTGCAACATGGGAGAAAAATAATGAGGCTGTAACTCTTCTCCCAAATGGGAAGATACCGAGCGGCCGAATGCATATTTGTCTACCACCTGGAAGCACTCTTTCAAGTCAACTTCCGACTATGTGATTCTTATCTTTTTCATTAACAGAGAAGACATAAATAACGTCTACGTCTCTATAATGTGGTGCTGATAAAGTAGTGCTGCATTCACAGTAAACCAGATTTTATCACCAGCCATATTGCATTGATTTATTTCTCTGTTCGGCAAAGACATATTTTACCCCAACGTGTTTTTCCACTTTGGGCAAAATGGCAAAAAAACAAAAAACAAACAACAACAACAACAAAACGCATTTCATCTTGTAGTCAGGTTTCTCCAATTTCTAAAAGCACAAAAAAATGTCGGCAATTTTTTAACATTTTCAACCGTTGAACATGCATAAAAAGAAGGTAAAACACTGTAAAATAAAACTATAATAAAGGTAAAAGGTTTCATATTTGAGGGCTTTTTTTGACCCAATTTTACACTTTCATCTCATTGCGTTTTTAAAGTTACACTTTTTGCTGAGCTAAAACCAAACGGAAAACCCCTTTGATACATAAAATTGAATTTAACACAATAACGACAACAAAATGTGAAGAATTAACTTTGTGTCTGACTCAGATGATTTGCAGTATAGCGCCATCTGCTGCCGAGGAGGACTTGATGTCTTTTTTTTTTTGTTTGCCTTGTACTTCTCTAAATTAAAGTAGTTCAATTTATTTTTCCACACCTCACGTAACATTCTTTGCTCACGACTATCGTATGCCCCCCCCCCAAGGATAAAAAGACGTGACAGGTTGAGCAAATTTGGTCAATTTTGCACCTCATCCAGACTTTGTTTTCACCCCGGATCACAATCAATCTTTGTAATTGTCTCGCCGACGCTGTCATCGTGCTCCAAGATTGCATTTACGCACACAAATGCTTCCACGATCGTCTTTGGCAGAATAGAACTCCGTCGTTTCTTCTCGATAGCCACATCGGTCTTGTTAAGGTCTTGTTCTTGCAGTGGAAAATAAATCCCAAATGAGACCTCCACTGGGAAGATTGAAAGAAAAAAAAACTCAGTACTGCACATTACCACGCGCTGTTATTCAAATGAAGGGGTTTGGCCATTTTAGATGCAAATGCATTTAAATATCCTATTTGTAGTGCCTCGGGACACACGAGAACTGCATTCTGGCTCATCTTTTCTGATTGAATCACCCAAAGTAGCTGTTTTGCTTATACAGGCTGGATTTTACACATGATTTTTTTTTGTTTGTGTAATAAATTCAGTTGTGGCCAGAGAGACACTGCTGAGTCCATTTGTTGCCATATTATATTGATCTCAATAATGGAAATTCAAGCTTTATTGTCTTACAATAAAGAGCAGCACATATCAAATTATATTAAATAAATGCGATACAACATCTTATCATACATGACCACGCCCTGGAATGTCCTGCGAGGCAAGGCAGAAAGGAAAGCGCTGTCGAGTATACATTGTGGCATCCCTAGAAAATAATGAGAAGTGCAGGTCAGCTGAAAGGAGTTTCAGGAATAATTGCCTCCTACATGCACTAACGTTTCTTTTTAAATAGAGCCGCGGTGCCAATATTGTCCACCCACCCTCACTCGTCGACATGTTTATTTAGGTGCCAAAGGAGTGGAAGCAGGAGACGAAACAACAAAACATGAAAAACAGTCCTCGCAAGAACAATATCGACTCATATTGTGTCACTTGAACTGCAACTTTTTTGGATGCATTTTATTATTCTGCCTGATAGAAACACCTTTATTTATTTATTTATTTATTTATTTATTTATTTATTTATTTATTTATTTATTTATTTGTTTCTTTATTTATTTATTTATTTATTTATTTATTTATTTATTTCTTTATTTATTTATTTATTTATTTATTTATTTATTTATTTATTTATTTATTTATTTATTTATTTATTTATTTATTTATTTATTTATTTATTTATAGGCGCTCCATATCTCGAGCGCCCACAGAATGCCACAGACGAGCAACATGGAGGAGTGAAAATACTGATTAGCCAACAGCCCACAGCAGGTCACAACTAAAGGAGCCAATGTATGCAGTTGTTTGCGTGCATCGGAGGCGGGCAGGCGAGGACGAGGATATTTGTCTCGGCTTGGGAGCTTGTGAAATTTTTTTTGCGCCTCAGGATGTCTGTATATTTGTTGATCGAACACTCCTTGAGCACCACCTGTCAGTGTGCACAAAAGGCTTTTCTCCGCATGCTGGTTAGTCCAGATAGCCGCTATCGTTAGCGTTGTTCGCAGAGCGCGTGGGCCGAACGATGTGCACCGTCTGGCCTTGACCTTATGCGTGCAGCCCTGTGGATGCAAAACGAGCTTGCGATAACGAGGAGGTTGCTGTGTTAATGCTGGGATTTGCACTTTGTGCTGTTTATGTGCCAATGATTTTCTAAAAAAAAAAAAAATCATAATAAAAATAATTGCATATGGATGACATCATTTGACGTCCCGGTGAACTAAAAACATGGTAACATGTATGCTAGTCCTCATGCCATACTACTGCAGAGGAATTTATTGTTTGAGTTAAATGAATCACCTGGAAATCGTAATATTAAGAGGTGATTTTTTTTTTTATCGCAATTCGATTTTTTTCAAAATTGTTCCTCTCCGATGCAAACGGAAAGAATGACTCTGTGTCACTCACAAAATACATTTTCACATTTGATCTTTATTTTTCTCATCACTTACAGGAAAAAAAACAAAACTGAGCTGAATTCCAATATAAATGTTAACAAGAATGTAACTGTTAACCCTTTCAGGGACAACAGTTACTATAGTGGACAGCTTATCATGTAATCAATTTACAGGGTGTATGAAAGGGTTAAAGCAACTGATCCCATTGTGAATCACAATCGCACTCTACTTCATGAACAAATCAATTCAGAGATCATCCAAGGAGGAGGACAAATCCTCTGCAACGTTTAAAGCCATCACAGTTAAATATCCTGCAGCCAAACCGAGCACGCGCGCTCCGCAGTGTGAGTTTTACAGTGGGTGTGGAAAAATAATAGAGGGTCACGACCTTAGAAACATTCCGGCGCACCAGATCGAGTTTACAGTAGATCCAATGCCTCGCAGTCACGCCGCGGCCCCAAAATGAGGGCGACAGACACACCGTGAACAGCTGTGAGTTTGCACTAGACTGCGCAACAACAACAACCCCCAAGAGGCCTTCATTTTGTTTACTCCCCGGACACTTTATTAGGTACACTCGTGGAGAAGATGATAAACTGAAAAAAAACCCACACACATCTTAATCAAAATATTTTTGCAATGGACGATATTGAATACATACATTCACTAGAAAATTAAAAAATCTTTTTTTCTAAGGAATTTATTTTGGGGCATCGGGTTATTTTATTCAGATTTTTTTTTTGGGGGGGGTTATGTTTTGGGCAATATTTTCTCTGTTTTGTTGTTGTTTTCAGAATATTTCTTTCATGTTTTCTGAATATTAAGTGGTGGAAATGACAGAAAAACATCCAAAACAGTAGAAAAAAAATTATCATTTTTTTCCAACAGAATATTCCATTCAACAACAACCAAAAAAAACAGTAATAAATTTATTACACAAAACACTGAAAAAATCCGAAAAACAATCTTTTTTAAAACAAAATAAACACATTTAAAAAAATGAAGAACACTTCTTTAGTTAAGCACTCAGCTGCTCTAATGTAACAACACTGTGGGGCGTGTGCACCCCCCCCCCCACCCCACAAACCTTTCACAATGACACAAAAACAAACATAGGAACATTATGATTCATACAGAAGAATGGTAACGTTCTCTATCAATATAAGGCTTGTTACTATACATTGGATATACAAAGCCAACACACACCTGCTCATATGGCAGGTTCATAATATAAAAAGTAAGAGAAATCATTTCAAAATGTTTTAAAAAAAAAAATCAGTTGTCTTGTACACGTGATAGATGGTGGAAGAAAAAAATGTGAAATGATATATCTTGGTCTAATTTTTAATATCACAAAAAGCTGGCATTTGAACGGGGGTGAATAAACTTTTTATATCCATTGTACATGCAGCTGTTCAGTCACAATTCAAGTCAGTTTTCACAATCCATCTGCCTGAAGGGAATCACAAAGGCACAGCTAATCGGGTCAATAGTTGACTTTCCTTCAAATCCATTCAATGCCTTCAAAACTGCTTCTGAGTGAACCCTACGACGTATAATTTTTGGGTACTGCTGCTGAGCGAGCAGTACCACTGATAGTGGTACTAAATATGAGCGAGGCGTTCACGGTTGTGATTGAGCTGCATAGATTAGCGAAATCAATCAGTGGTTCATAATAACAATGATTAGAAATCACATTTGTAAAGCGCTTCTTTCAATACTTACGGCTGTATTAAAGCGGAAAGAAGTAAAAATAAAAGCCTTGCAGTGAGGCGCTAAGCGGTCACCTCTGCCGAACGTAACGACAGCTAGCTAGCAGTCTCAAGCAAGACTCCAGCCGTAAAATGTCTGCCCGGGGTTTACCTTTGGCCACTGGAGATTGCTGTTAATAGTGTTAGTGAGGCTTTATGGTCTCCCAAAAAATAAAAATACACTTAACTATGCTAAATGGAATGGAATGGAATGAGCTGCTAACAAAACTGAAGCTAGCTAGTGTAAATACTTTTATAACCAGGTTAAAAGCTATGCTAGTTTTTTGTTGTTGTTGTTACATATTCTACTTATTTTTTAACCACACTCTGAGCTGGAATGGATTAGCTGCATTTCCATTCCTTGAAATTATCTTATGTTTCGGTTTGGTCGCGGTATGGAATAAATTACCATCCGAGGTTCCATTGTACCGCTACATCGCAAAATCAGAGAAAATGATCGTTTTGTTGTGGTCTCTTTTTTTTTTTTTTTTAATTATTATTTTTTTCCAGAGCTGCATTTTGACATGCTTTGCCATTCTGTCCATGTGAGGAACTGTTCAGAGAACCGTACAATGTTTGTTTTCTGATGTTTTCTCAAGGCTAGCGTGGAGGTCGGGGTCCCGGTTAGCCTTGCGGGGGCTCTTCAGCAGTACCCCACACACGTGTTTCCCGCCGCCATCTTGATCGGAGCGCAGCGCCATCAGTTCGATCTCGTGCTTGGCGGCCGTCTCCAGAACCTGCTGCTTATTGTAGAACAGGACAAAATTGTTGATGATGGGATGGATGGGCAAGGCGATGGCAATCACGCCGCACAGGAAGCTGATGGCGGCGTTGCAACGGCCCAAGGTGGTCTTGGGGTACACGTCGCCGTAGCCCACCGTGGTCATGGTGATCACGGCCCACCAGAATGACTGCGGGATGCTGGTGAACAAGGTCTCCGGGTGGTGCTGCTCCACGGTGTAGCCCAGCGCCGAGAAGAGGAACACCCCGACGCCCATGTACATGAGGAGCAGGCCCAACTCCTTCAGGCTGCTCTTCAGGGCGCTGGTGAGGGTCTGGAGTCCCGACGAGTGGCGCGCCAACTTGAAGATGCGGGCGATGCGCATGATGCGTAAGGCCTGCACTGCCTGCTGCACGTTGGCCAGCTCCATCACGCCGGCGCCCAGCGAGGTGAGGAGGAGCACCACGAAGAAGGGCATGATGGCCATGAAATCCACCACGTTCATGAAGGCCAGCGCAAACTTGACTTTGTTCGGGGACGAGAGCAGGCGCAGCACGTACTCGATGGTGAACCAGCCGATGCACACCGTCTCGATGCACTGGGGGGGGGAAAAAATGTATGCGGTTGAAATTGTTTGACCTTTTGTATGGTATTTTATTTGCTTTCGATCTTTCAGAACAACAGTTTTAAAACTCTGATCAACAATGAAATCATTATAAAACTAATCAAGAATTATTTGGAGAATCCATTCATCGTTTCAAAGGGTTGTGTAATTTAAAATTACACACCGATGCTCAACATTTCTGCCATTTTTTTTACACACATGCAGATATTCTTTATCCTCGGCAAAAAATTTTTCCCACTTACGGTAGTTGAGATGTTCTTTTATCTGTATTACACTGCTACCAAGGTGGATTTTTGCTTATTGCTTTTTTTATGATTTTCGTTCAAAGTTTTAATTAGTTTTTAGAGGTGTCTTTAATTTTTTTCTCTAAATTATTTCGATTTTGTTTTGTTACTATTAGTTTTAAGATAATAATATATAGAATGAGCTTTTTTTTTTTAAAGTTCCTTTTTTCAGTGTGACCTCCAAGGTGGGGTTCTCCATGAGGTTCCCCTCCTCGTCCTCCACCTGCAGGTCCGGTATTGTGCTGACGCACATAACCACGGAGGAGACCAGGATAAAGACGAAGGAGAGGATGGCGATGATGTGAGCAGCCAAGGATGACTCGGGCTTCTCCATCAGCCTCCACACACACGTCTGGAAGCGCTGCCAACCACTGACGCTCGGGTCTCCATCCCGGTCCACCAGGATGGTCCTCACTTTCTCAGCGATCTCCTCCAGCTCGTCTTCCACCTCCTTCAAGTGGCTCTTGCAGCACTCATCCAGGAAATCCGAGTCAATTTTCCAAAAGTCCATCTCTTTCATAAAGCAGATGGGGCAGATGCCTCGCTTGACGTGAATCTCACCGTAATAATAAAGCTCCGATATGCACTTGAAGGCGTCCGGATCCCTGTCGAAATAAAACTCTCCTTTTTCAGGGTCATAGTCATCGCACAGGGAGGAGATGTCCTCCGTGGGGAGGGGGGACACCGAGTTCCCTAGCTCTGCCAGGCGAGTGTCCGGGAAGCGGTTGAGAACGTCCCGGCAGAACACCTGTTTCAGCCCGCCGATGTTCACCACGATCTCGGGCTCCTCCCTGGCTCCGGAGCAACTCCGGTACCGGCTCCTATGGGTCCCCCACATTGTGTTGGTGTAGGGGCGGGGTGTCCCTATATTTTTGTCAAAGTCAAGTATAAGTGATTAATAAATAAAAAGAGAAATTCCGAAGCAGTGGTTTAAGTGCCCTTGCGTTTACGTGTTGAGGTTCGGCGTCTCTGTGAGTGGACAAAGTTAGACTGAAATCGCGCAACTCTAAATCAAGCTATAATAATCGAAAGGGCGACTTCCGGTACGACAGCAAAATAAGAGAGAAGCTTTTATTTTTTAAAGTGATTTACAAATGGGGATACAGTACAAAAATGTTCTTTCACTGTTTTGGGTGATTATTTGTCTCCATCTAGAGGCAAAAAAAACATTGTGAATAGAGGCACGGTTATATTTTATTTGTATCATTGGCAAACCTAACGTAAATAAAAATTTGAGTTGAACAAATTAATAGTCTTAATCGGTATAGCTGTGAAGCACCCACATTGACTTGGAATGTTACAATTACTGTACACGTGTAATGCTAGGACGCATGTGTGGGGTATCAGGCTTTGTTTTGCATGGTTTCCATTTGTATTTTAATTGTAGACGTCATTCGCTTGTTTTGACTTTTCTTTATCATTTGTTGTGAACGTCAAGCTTCCTTGAAAAACCTTACACGGCGCCTTCCGATTGGTCGGCTATTCGGAACTGCTCTTTTCAGCCAATGGATGTTCGGTTTTTGGTTGCAGCGCTCGAGTTCAGCCAATCAGCGTGGGCCACGGTGAATCTCCTCCATTGACTTTATTTCAGGCAGCTGAATCAAGAGGAGGTAGCCTTCGTGGTGTTTGCAAGTACAGGAGGAGACGCAGACGCTGCTAAAATAATGAAACCGTTACTTTCTGGTAAGTGGAACCAAAAAAAAAATGAAATTGGTTCATTAAAAGGCACCGAGATTCTTAGATTAGGAAATTGTGAAGTTTGGCTGGTTGGCTAGCTTGAATCGTGAAAGCGTCATTGAGAGGCCTCTTTAATTCAATAGGAGTGTGATTTAAGAGGCTTTTTAAATTCAATAAAAGTGTGATTTATAAAGCACGTGCCAATGCAGGATAAGCCGTGTTTCAAAAGGATTCCTCTGCTGGTTATACGTAACTGTGCTATAGACCAATGGCTAGCTAAAAAGTACTGATCGTGCTGCTGTGGTTCTTTGTGCAGGAGTGTTGCTGTGCTGCTCGCTGTTTGTTCGTGTGCAAGCCTTTTATTCCCCCAGCGACGATGTGGTCATACTGACCCCGTCCAACTTCAACAGAGAGGTGATCCAGAGCGACAGTCTGTGGCTGATCGAGTTCTACGCTCCCTGGTCAGTGCACAAATGCAGCTTTGGTGGGCTCAATACAGTACCTAGGAGTGTCCCGACAACCAAATTAACAACAATATTTATGTCTGGAGTGCCCAGTAATTGTAATAGCTACAGCTTCATAATTTTTTTTGTATTATGTATAATGGTCTTCATGTCTATGATATAGTGCTTTGACGGCACAGGCGGATAATGTTGATATGCCTTGTCTTCATCAGGTGCGGCCATTGTCAAAGGTTGACGCCAGACTGGAAGAAGGCAGCGACTGCCCTAAAAGTAAACATGACATCAGTGTATATTAATGTGACTTTCAACTCTTCTTCCAAGTGGATTGGTGATAATTGCTTGTCGCTCATTAGTGGGGCGGACTTGAGACACTAACATTCGAGGAAATGCGGAAAAGTTTGTATAAGGTCAATAGAGTGTTTAAATGTACTGCCTGTGTTCTCTTTCAGGGTATTGTCAAGGTTGGTGCCGTAGATGCAGATGAACACAAGTCTTTAGGAAGCCAATATGGCATCTCCGGCTTCCCCACGATCAAGATCTTTGGCGCCAACAAGAACAAACCTGAACAATATCAAGGTACTTCCGACAGGGTGTCTTTGTCTTTGTATATTTCACTTGAAAAGATTTTTACAACTTTTTTTTTCACCCCTCAGGTGGACGAACTAGCCAGGCCATCGTGGATGGAGCCATGAATGCCCTGCGTGCTCTGGTCAAAGAACGACTCAGTGGCAGTTCTGGCAGCTCGGGTTACAGCAAACAGGTATGAGCAGAGTCAATGCAGCTTCTCTTGTGCCAATGTATAAAACCAGAGCTTGGCAAGACAGTAAAACTTTGCCTCTGGCAGAGTGGCGGTGGGAGTGCCGGTGGCAGTAAAAAGGATGTGGTGGAGCTCACTGATGACAACTTTGACAAGATGGTGCTGGACAGTGACGACGTGTGGATGGTGGAGTTCTTTGCTCCCTGGTGTGGACACTGCAAGAAGTGAGTTTGAGTCGTCGACGCGCTGTCCGTATCGCACAGATTGGACATCGGACTCGCATTTTATGAAAAAATATCTTTTGCAGAAGTCAAACAGTGTTTTGAATTGATTATTCTAAAGCGGTTTAATGTGGAAAGTGACGTGATGAAAGTGCCTTTTTTCAATCATCAGCCTGGAGCCTGAGTGGGCAGCCGCCGCTTCAGCTGTGAAGGAGCAGACGAAGGGCAAAGTTCGCCTGGGAGCTGTGGATGCAACTGTACATCAAGCTGTGTCCAGCCGCTATGGGGTGAGTATGAAACTTTGAATTTTTTTTTTTCCTGACATCCTCTTCAGGTCGCATTGATGAAACGAACTGAAACTGAATTTTAAACATGACAGCATTGCTGTAAGAAACTGAAATGTTTCGCCCGTGTTTCCAGATCCGAGGTTTTCCCACTATCAAGATTTTCCGCAAAGGGGAGGAGCCCGAGGACTACCAGGGGGGACGTTCCAGCGGCGAAATCATCGCGAGGGCCTTGGATCTGTTTTCTGATAATGCCCCTGCTCCGGAACTGCTGGAGGTTAGTCGGCTAATGTAATTTGACCTTCCCTCAATTTTTGCCTGCGTAGCACGAGGCTCAAGTTCTCGTTCCGAAATGAAAAGGGAGGAAAATGTCTTTGTTTTACAGATTATTAACGAAGATGTCCTGAAGGGGACTTGTGAGGACAATCAGCTGTGTATCATCGGTATCCTGCCACACATCCTGGACACAGGTGAGCACACAGTGTCCAGCAAACTGTACTTTTGTTCGCTGGCACCCATATCACTCACCATTAGTTGTAGTCATTAACAGTATTTGTAGAATGCAAGGTTAAAAAAAATGCCAGAGTACATTTCTCACACCATGTGACCTTTTTCTTTACAAGAGTTTTATAGTTGGTTTTATAAACGTAATGTATAGTTTCAGCTTTTTTGGGGGTTTTTTTTTGTCTTTCATAAAGGAAAAATGTTATTTTCATTTTTAGTGTTCGTTAGTTCTCATTAACTCCAATAACAGTGTCACCCACTGGATTCGTGCTTCCTTTATGATCAAGTGTGTTTGAACTGTTTATATGGAAAAAGGCGCCTCTGGTCGAAACGGCTACCTGGATGTGATGGCGAAGATGGCCGACAAGTACAAAAAGAAGATGTGGGGGTAAGAACGAGAGCTGAAACGTTTGGACTCTGATCTCGTAAGAGAAGGGACTTCATCATAGCACCCCTGCCTCACCCCTCCTCATCAGCTGGCTGTGGGCCGAGGCCGGTAGTCAGATGGAGCTGGAGGCCTCGCTGGGCATCGGCGGCTTCGGCTACCCCGCCATGGCCGCCATCAACACGCGCAAGATGAAATTCGCTCTGCTCAAGGGCTCCTTCAGTGACACCGGGATTCACGACTTCCTCAGGTGAGCGGTACGATGGAGGTGTTCAAATGAACAGCGGGAATGTAAAAATCGTTCTTTGCTGGTGGTTTGCAGGGAGCTTTCTGTTGGACGAGGCTCGACCGCCACGTTGACAGGAGGTGTCCTACCCCAAATTCACTCGGTTGAACCGTGGGATGGAAAAGATGGACAGGTGAGATTAGGGCTGGCCAATAAATCCGTAATGAATTCCTTGTGTCGCAGACTGCAACGCAAAATGACCGGATTATTCCCCCCCCCCCCCCCCCCCCCCACCCCCGTCATAAAAATCACATTATTTTCTCTCACCAACCAGCTTCCCGAGGAAGAGGAATACGACCTGAGCGACGTCGATCTGGATGATGATGACTTTGACAAAAAGATTGAGTTATGAAGCTCAGAATCAAAACAAAAGGCGGCTCAGATTTGATCCCGGCTGGTTTACGTCGGATGCGGTCTGGTCCCAGTGCGTGCCACCTCCCTTTCTCCTGTGGAAGAATGGAAGGCCAGGTTGGTCGCAGTCACTGAAATACTCCTGGGGGGGAAGGGAATGGCTGCAATTTTTTTTTTTTAATTAAGTCAGAAATACGCATTCGGGGCAGGGGTCAATAACTGGCGTACCTTCTGAAAGTGTCAGTCCAACATGTTCAAAAGGAGACGGGAAGTGTTTTATCGTTGATTCTTCTCCTGTATTTATATGTGGACTCGTCGCATCCAACATCAAAACCCCCCTCACGCGACATCATGTCTTTTTCTTTTACCTGGTTTTCCAATCCAGTGGGTGAAGAATGTTAGTGGGGTTAGGATGAAGGGGGGGGGGGGGGGGGGGGACACAGCTTGTGTAGATTTTTCTTACACAAACTTTATTTCAATTGTATGAAAACATTTGTTACAATAATAAACCATGAAAAACAGCCACGGTCTCTCTATTTAAAGTCGCCTACGTTGAGTATATCACAAAGTGCATGCGATACTAAAAGGCATATACATCATTTGTGTAAAACAGCCATCGAGCATTCCCGAGCAACACCGTTGAAGCGAATCAAATCCCAACGCAGTAACGCAGCGAGATTCTTAATACTTGCGATGTGAGGAATCCAGTCAATATAAATATACGATATGGCACTTGATTTTTTTTTTTTTTTTTTTTTTTTTTTGCAGGACAAGTAAAATCCATTTCAGGATCAAAGATTTTACACACAAAGAAAAGCGCAACAGTTCAGAGAAAAGAAGCCACAAAAATAGAATTATGAAAAGCAGGATTTCCCAAAACGACGGTCTGGACTCAAAATGGGTCACATTTTGTGAGCTTACTAATTTGTTATTAAACGTCGTCACGACAGCGCGTGATTGATTTTAGCAGAGGAACCACATTTGTAACTTTGAGTCAAACCGTATTTGGGAAACCCCGATTGTAAACAATAAGACGTCATGGAGTGCTGTACATGCTTCGGTGCACGTGAGTTTTTTTTTTTGCTTCAGAACTGACGAGAGGTTCCCTGATCGGACTGCAGCAGTCGCACGATGGACGGGTCGCTTTTGGCACCTTTGATGAACTCCTCCAAGGACAAACGACCTGTTCATCACACGGCACAAGTTACAGTCAGATTGGGGGTTGTCAATGTTGGCCAACAGGTGGCGCTGTGGTATTAGTCTCAAACGCTTCGCCAAGTGTCCCAACACTAAATCAGTGATGTAGTAAATGCTTGTTTGAGCATTTATCCAGCTTAAAGTCCATTTTAGGACTATTTGCTTTCACACTAATGGCCTTCTGGATCCTGAATAGAGTCTCACCGTCATTATCGATGTCCATCTGTCTGAAGATCTTATCTGTGCGCTTCTCCGGTGTGGATTCATCCTCGGGCATTTTCATCACCGAAGAAACCATCTTATAAATGGCCTGCGAAAACGAAGGCGGGTTTAGTCATATAAGTGTTTTTCATAGTGCAAGTGAGAACCCCAAAATTGTGAATCTTGGAAATAATCAAAGGTCTCAGCCTTGGATGAGGACCAAAACATAAAACGAGGGGGGGGGGGGCTCTGATGCATTTCTAAAGCCAATATTGATGCGACCTCGCAGGCAGCTGAGCTCAGCATGCCGGAGGAGTAAATATAACCACGGAAAGGGCAATTTCTGTGATGTCAAGAGAAAATATGAGTGCAGTCCTACAAGACCAGAAATCGGATTTCAAAGTTCAAACTTGGAACTTGGAATCCATCCCTACGTTTGACATCTCATGTTTCTAAAAGCCGTTTATCATCAAGCTTTGTTTTTCCCAATTCCGTATTTAATTAACCTGCCTATCGTTTACTGATTTATGTCTTAATTGAATTATGTTTACGTCACATTCGTGAAGAAAATTTATATCGTGAACACTTAAGACTGAGATCAAAACATTGATGTAAAATAAAATAAATACTAAAATTGAAATATATGATTTAAAATTTTTTGGGGGAGGGGGTGGGGCACCGTTTGGGTGCCATGCAGTGGAAAAATCTCACCTGGACTATCTCCAGCATCTCGGCCCGGCTAATGTATCCGTTCCCATCCAGGTCGTACATGCTGAAGGCCCAGCGCAGTTTTTGCTCCAGCCCGCCGCGCGACGTCACGCTCAGTGCGATGATAAACTCCCTGAAGTCGATGGTGGCGTCGCCGTTGGTGTCAAACGTGCGGAAGACGTGCTCGGCGAACTTGGAGGCGTCTCCGTAAGGGAAAAAGTTAGCGTAGATCTTCTTGAATTCCTCCACGGTCAGGTGACCCGTGGGGCAGTCCTTGAGGAAGCCGCGGTACCACTCCTGCAGCTCGTGGTCGGTGAACTCCGTGTTCTCTCGTAAATCGTTCAATACCTCGGGCCGGAGCTTGCTGTTCTGTTTTCCCATGATGCAACGCTCCCGTCGACAATGGTGATTGCTCGGCTGATGTTTTCGACACTGTCGCTGGAAGCTCTCGACACTCCCGCTTCTTTAGTTTTTGGACGACTACTTTTGTTTTTTGCTCTCCTGTAGAGAATCAAGTAGAACCGACAAATCTCATTAGCATACAAATGGGAAAATAATTGGTTCAACAAATGGGTGATGTCATATTATTGTCATTTTATTAGAGATGTTCGATCCCACTTTTTTTGATCAGATCGATACCACTACGAGTATTCACTCTTTGAATACTCTGCAATACAGAGTCACAATACATGTGGTACTTTTAAGCCTTTCATGCACCCCATAACCTGATAACATGAGAAGTTGTCCACTGTAGTAACCGCTGTCCCTTGAAAGGGTTAATATTTAAATTAAAAAAAACGCAACAAAATATTGTGACCAGAGACCTTTCTTTCTAATGCAGATAATCATTCACGGCAGTATAATCCCAACTACTGCCAAAGAGGAGTTTTTTTTTGTTTGCCTTCAGTATCGGTGCCTGGTATCGGCGCCTCCACAAAAGTACCCAATACCTTAACATAAGGCCCGTATCGTCCTGGGATTTTATATTGTGGATATTGCTGAACTGGAGCCAACTGCTGGAGGAGTTGCCTGCTCTCTTTTCTTTTTTTGTGGCATGATTGTATTGGAAAAAAACCCAAACAATTCCATTATTGTTGCAAATGCTGCTTGATGGAGGTATCGGAATCCCTTGTGGAAGTTAATAGATTGGATGATCAGGGAGCCAGCAAAAAAATGTAATTAATGAACACGCCCGCCAATAATTGGCTTTCATGAGGAGCATCAGAGATTACAACATCGCAGGTGGTGCAGGTGTAAATCAGCCTGAAAAAAAAAAATCACACTCACTCATTGCTGCGCTTGGATTGGACGTGTCATTGTAAATACTGTATTTATTGTTCAAGCATCTACTTGACCAAATTAGGTCATTTCAGAGAGGGGGGGGGGGAGCATGACTGGCATTCATGGCATTTTTTTTTTTTTTTTTTGCTAAAAGAAAACACAATCCCGCATACCTCTGACTTTTCATGAGAAACTTGATGTGCCGGCCCTTGAGTTTGCTGTTCCTAATTGCCAATCCCTTGTGTGAACAGTCCACTGTTGTACGTGACTTCATCAAGAAAACAAACAAAAAAATAATAATTTGGAGCAAATGAAAAGTGACTTGTTGAATCTGGATGCAGATGACGAGCCCAACGGTCGGAACATATGCAGTCATAGCGTGTGAGTAGAACAAACTATGTGAATGATTTTAATCAAGGGAGCGGAACAAATGACACTTGTCTTAATATTTCCATCCTCATTACCGTATTTCCTCAAATCGTTGCCTCTGCTCTCAAGTGATGGCAGCGCTTTTCCTAGCCGGATGTGTCATCCGCTTGACGAACCCCCCCACCCCCCAAACGGATACTGTAATATGGTGGCTGTAATTACGTTTACTGCTGTGTGACATCTGATTCCAACTTTTGTTTGCAGTCGATTGGCCGAGCGATTTTGAAAAATAATAAAATGTAACTGTACCCTTAATGTTATTTAATTGGATGGAAATCAAACACGGATGCTGTACAGACCTCGGGACAACTAGGACTTGAGAACCTCTTTCCTGCGTGTGTGTGTGTGTGTTGGTTATAAAAACAGAATTGGGTTAGGAACTAATTGGTCTTAAAAAAAAAAAAGAAGAATAAATGAGCTTGCATGTCATTTCTCGCTTTGTGGTTTTCTCTGAACTGCTGCGGAGAACATCGTGCGCTGGCTCAGGATGAGGTCCCCTGACACACCAGTTGCTACGGCAACCGAATAGTGGTGCTGAAGCGCAAAAAAAAGAGACCCAATGCAACCGCCAATCTGGGACTCGTGCAGGACAAATGATGCAGCACTTAGCATACTGCCATGCATATGGGAATTAGCCATGCCTTTACAAAATATTATGTAAATTGAGTTCACCGAGACAATCGTATGCTTCCAAAGTCTCTCTGAAAAGATATGAAGACCATTTAGCAGGACACCATAGTTTTAGGCATGATAACACCATTGTTGGTAAGTTATATGGTGTCATGCAAAAACTTTGCAACCTTGCTCAAGCCAATTCTAAGGGCTTTGTAAGAAGAGATTCCAAATAGCTCGCCAATTGTGCACTTCAAAAACAGTCGCTTCTGCCCTATTTCACTTTGATCGCTAGCTATGCTAAAACCAAAAAAAAAATATGAATTGGGAATTTGAGCTATAATCGCGTATCCACCTTTAGCCCTCACTCAGAATGAGACTTTGCTGTGACATTTTTCCAATGTAAAAAATTTGCCTCCTCTCAATAAATTAATTTTTACCCACCACCACTAGTCCAAATATGGCATTCTGGTTAATATTGCATTTATGGAGTCTAACTCAAGCACTAACTCACTATCCACTATCACTATCCAGAGGCGGCCATTTTGTCTTGTACTGCCACTTGCTGTCGATTGATGACATCACAACGCAAAAGGACTCAACTTGCGAACGTCACATGACCAAATCCAGAAACCAGGTGAGCTGATACCTGATACCTTTTTTTTCTTTTTCTTTTTAAATGTATATCATTTTGATTATGCGCCTGTTTAGCCACATTCATCGAGGTTGTATTAGGTCATGTTTTAACTGCTAGCGCTTAGCCAAGCTAGCTCCTTTCTAAAATACTCTGAGCCAGTTGTAACAAACTTGTCTGAAGTAAGTAGCAACGTTTCTAAAATTAAACACATTACTACAAGCTAAATTTTACTTGAATGGGTCGGTATACATTTGATTTTTAATTAAAAAATAAAATAAAATACTGGAATACCAACGTTGCCTCTGTCCTAGCTAGCCGAATGAACTTCTGCTGCAGCTCGAAACCAAGCCACTCAGAAAGCCATAATCTGTTCTGAAGAAACACGGACTTATCTGAACTTTAATCCCAACAGTTGCTCGGCCCTTACCAAGAGTCAGACAACAGAAACTCCCTTTAACAAAAAGATATAGAAAGCGAACAGCAATAACTGACACACCTGTCAAACTTACACTGAAAGTAGAGCAGAAGATGAGTTCTGAGAAAAGGAAATGGAAAATAAACGTGCACCTGACAGCAAAAAAAAGAAAAACTGTTGTGGTAGTTCGTGCACAGTGGCACATTTTGACGTTTGATATCCTTGAAATGTTTTGAACAAAATACTCACACTATCTCCGGTCATTATTGTGGCCTTTATTTCAAAATGTCACATTTCACCCCCAAGATAAACTGACCCAGACCATGGGGTCAATTGTAACATTTCACTCCTTGGGTTGGAGGTTGCGTCATGCATTTTCTGTTTGCGTTCCACGGGCATTTTCCATGACCTTTATTAGTAGACACTTGAGGCTAGTTTGCGGAGCACTTTGAAGACCCCGACGTCAAAAGGGCTCAAGGTCAGAGAAATAAATGTCAAAAATGTTACAATTGTTCCTGGTCTCCACGTGAACTGGACTATATTGCTGGATGGAAACGCTCACGTGGGTGCAATGTGTGGGTGGACTAAAGCAGTTGTCCATAGTGTGTTTTTGTTTTTCCAGTTCGTCTGTTTTTTATGTCACAATTTAACATGTGGTTAGACAGCGTAATAAAACCAAAATCAAATTTTCTTACTCCCCTTAAGATTTCCATCAATCTGATAACTACACAAAGTGGAGCTGGCCTTTGATATTAGTTACTCGAATGACATTTATCGATTCTTGAAAGCTTTTTTTCCATCCCACAAATGATGTCTGACATGAGAGTAACGGAGTAAAAAGGATACTTTCAATTATTTGTTGATGCATGATAACGGTTTCCAGTTGTCACTTTGTTTTTTTCTCGATAAGCAACTGTAACGTTGTATAATAATGTGAATTTGAAATAAAATAATTGGACTGAAAATTAACTCAGACTTGACAGAAATAGAAATGTGGTGCAGTCTGATCGTCAATGGGTGTAACCCTCAAACTACCATCGTGTCTTCTTTCAGAAAACTGGCACGGCACCCGAACGCGCACTTTGAAAGACTTTTACGTTCGAAAAAGTTTGTTATTAAACACACTAAAATAAAATTTACCTTTGGAGGGGATGATTTTGGAGTTTCACGGGAGAAAAGTCCGCTTAGGTCGGTTCACTTTGACGTCGTCTTCAGCGGATAGAATTCACCATCAACTTCAGCGTCTTCTAGGGGCCAAACCAACACGGGGGGAAAATCACACATATGTTAAAAAGCGGAGTTGTTGCAAAAATGCTGTTAACTCACAGTTGTTTGTCTATCTACAACCTACATGCGATGCTTAGAAGCTTTAACGGCTGCAGGAAGATGTGGCACGAGCTCGATTTTCATCCGACTCGACCAAAAAAAACAATGGGGTTTACTTTTCCTTTATGACCCAAAATACACGTTATTTATCACGGAATCTTGTGAAATAACTATATTTTAATATGATATCCTCCACTATTAAATGGTTAAACTGAGTGTTGAAATGTTTAATGCTGAGAGTGTGACTTGTTCGTATGAGCCAACTTCCCTACGTACGGAATGGTTCGTTCCACTCTCTGCTTGCTTGCTTCCATCCGAGAAAAAAGTCGCAGCGTCCGATGGAAAATTATCTCCGTCGACTATTATTAGCTCGCTATCTCAAATACGCGTATGAGAAGAACATCTTGGAAAAATAACACTGAATTTAAAAAAAAGAAAAAGAAAGTTTAGCGGAAGACTATATATATATGTATACAGTATGTGCGCGTGTGCGCGTGTGTATCACGAGCTCCTGTTGAAATCCAATTTAAAGCCGTTACCCATATATTTTAACAAATTAAAAATGTGTAGGCTCTTTAACCATGATCATGTGACTGTAGCTTCAATTGTGCAGCTGAGACACTTCAGGAAGTGTGGTGTGTATGTCAGTATTTCAGTCAGTGGATCAATAATTAACTCTGTGTGTGTGTGTGTCTGACGCCTGACACCTGTTCCCATAAGCACATTGCAGGTTTCAATCTATCTGAAGGCAAGGATGGCGCTCCACCGAAACGTTGGGACAGCACTGTCTCGTGCAAAATGACCCATTGCTCACTCCACATTCGGCAATGGGAAGTACTGATTTTGTTACCATGACAACAAGGGTTGGAGGAGGAGGGAGAGGGGGTTGCGATGAGACAAACGTTTCTTCCAGCACAGTGTGGGGGGAAAAAGTGATTTTCATTTGTGGAGGCAATACTTCATACACTAGCATCGCAGATAAATGAATGGGGCGCATGCAGCGCACACATGTAGACTGTTGAATTAAACGTAACCGCTGGAATTGAAAAGGGGAAACCACCCAAATTATTAGGAAACAACATTTTCAGGTGAGCAGAGGAGTTTTTGTTTCCCGAAATTGTGCACTAGAGGGTGCTAAGAGATCTGCAAGTTTAGGAGGCCACCACTTTGCAAGTCGAGGCCTTTTCTAAAACGATTTTCTCAAGAACCGTAATAACACACTCCACTGTCTATAGCACAAATAATGAGAAAAAATGTGTGTTTTTACCCATTGTGGTAAGAAAACACACCAACCGAACCCTTATGGCAGAGTTTTTATGATGCAGAATAACGCGTAAGGAACGAAACATAAAATTCATCTTTGGACTATGCACACTAAAGCATGACTAGTTGAAAAAGTTCATGTTAAGGTTTAGCTGGAAGACCAAATGTCATACTGTACACCTGGGAAAGGATAGATTAGGTCAGGGTAAAGTCTTTGGTTGCTGTCATAAACTTGTTGCATTATGGATCAAATTTTCTTTGGAAAAAAAAACTTGACCCTGTGCCCTTTCATGATTTTAATTTTTTTTAAATTCTAGACGAAGCATCTTTATAAGGTCGTCAAGCGTGACTGCTATGCTATAAAGTGGGAAAATCTCTAGCCTGTTTGGCCATACGTGTGATCAGACAAGCCACATAATTCTAAAAAAACCCCAACAACAACAAAAAAAAGTCAGAAATTCTGGAATAAAAACAACAAACACTTTCACTCCCTAATTCATTTTTTTTAAATCAGCTATGCGAGTGAGGACTAGCAGTACAGAAAAAGGCTGGATTTTATTTTATTTTTTTGCTTAAATTAGATCATCTGAACGCAAGAACGTATGCAATACGTAACAACATGATAGCATGCACGCCTTCTATGGAAGGTATATGATAAACTTTGTCCTGTCTTCTTAGATTGTCATTCCTGTTTTATTAGGTTCAAAAAGTGTTATCACTCGCTCCCTGATAAAATAGAAGAACAACATTGCTGCAGGGGGCACTTTGCGATTTATGACACAGCAGATACTGCGTACATGACTCGGTTATGTCTGGACTTTCGGGCCACTGTTTGCCCCCCCTCCAGATTGACCAATCATTTAGTAACCACTCTAAGTATGTCAATTAGGTCACAAAAAGTAGAATCAAGTTGATCAAATATTTTATAATCATTAAAAAATGTAACGTGCAAGAAAAAAATGGTTACAAATGACAGAATTTTCTTTTCATCATCAGCAAAGTAGCACCAAAAATGTTCTTTCATATAGTATTTGAGCTTTCTTGTGATTGGATCACTCAGACAAATCACACACAGTGTAGCTTATCAGGTATTCAAGGATTAACCCCCACCGCCCCAAACCCGCTTTGGATCCAAACCACAAATATGGCAGTCAATACAAACCCACATCTCTAAGTTAAAATTTCCAAATGATGCTGCCACATATGCTTCCACTAAAAATTAGCTTCACGGATAAAGAAAAAAAATTACGCAGTTAAAAAATGTTTATTTATGTTTGCCTGAACAGCAAATAAAGACTTAGAGGAACCTTTGAATATTTGTTGATCAAAGTTCATTCTCCAGCTAGTATTGAATTAGGGGGGGGATCGTTTTCATTTTAGGTTGGTGGCAGTGGAAGCAGCAACACAACAACAACAAGGTACTATTAAAATTGTCATTTTTATTGTACTTGTAATCTACTTGGAATGAGACTGCATTTATAAATGTTGGGTATGAAGCATGTGAGGGAACCTTTTTATTTTTCCCGTTTGGGAAAAAAAAGTATGCTGAGGACCGTTTGAAATATTTTTGAAAAGTATGACGCCTTGATTTATTTGCTTTTGTGGGTTCAATGTTTTTGGCTGTTTTACATTTCTTATGAGGTTCATCTTTATTGATAGCTCAAATGTGCATATGAGGAACTGCCCAAAATCTTCACTTTCATATCCAGTCAATATCATCTCGGTGGCCTGAAAGAAAAGAAAAGAAAAATGGAATGAGAAAAAAAATGGCGCAAACAAATAATCGTCGAAATCCAAACAGCAATCAAAATTTTCAATATTTAATGAGAATAGATGACACCCAAACTAAAGTGTCATTTGCTTTCCGATTCTTCGTTGAATCTTTGCGACAGACCTTCTGGTATGTTTTGACTGTAATTTAGTGAAGCTTACTTTCATGGGTGTGGCCATTTTCAAAATGCGATGATCACAAATAAGTACCGAGTGCAATAAAGGACTGACAAAGACAGATCAACGTTGGAGCTAAACTTTGATTTCAACAGATAGTCCTCTGAAATGACTCACATCGGTGTTTCATTTGATTTCACAATTAACGAAATATTACATCAAGAAAATCGTCCAAATATTCTTTTTTTAACCCTTTCAGTGACAGTTTTAATTTGCATATTTGTGGGGCCCCTTGTTGTTTTCAAAACAAAACAGCACAATACAAAATAAAGGGCCCAAAAAGCCACCTTGCTATGCTTTTAATTTGTATTTAATCAACATTAGAAATTGCTAAACTTGTTTCAATTGAGTCAATAAATTAATCACCGGATTAAAAAAAACGCTTTAAGAAATGGAAGAAAAATTTTCTCTAAGTCAGTCTTGTCGTAGAAACAAGTTAATGGTACAAGATAGCTCCATTTGACTTGGTTGACCCACTTTGGTCTAGCGCAGACATTGAGTTAAAAAAACAAACAAACAACAAAGTAACTTCAACTCTTTGACTTGTCTCGATAGATCAAACATTTGAGTGAGGACCCCGCTGTGTAACGATTTCAGAAAAATCTGTGTTGTAAGCCTTTGCTTTGAGCAACCTTTTCAAACCTTTTCCCTTTGTCCCTCCACACTGCAGATCACAGTGGACTTTGAGCGTTCCTCCCAGTAAGAGCTCTATAAAATCTCCGCAGGGATTTGGACGACTCAGTCTCATCTGAGTACTCGCCAAACGTCCGAAGGAATTGGGCTATACGGGCCCACCATGAGGGACTCCAAGCTCTGCCTTCTGCTGATCCTCGGCGCATCAGCCTTGGCTGGTGAGTATTTCTGACAGTTGTCGTCTTTGGTCGTCCTTTTAAATATACAGTATTGTATTTCATAATATGAATGTTCAATTTCATATTATTTAGGTATGAAGAATAAGCTTACGTTTGCAAATTTTCTATGATCACTGTTGGCTAAAGATCATGCTATTTGAAGTGTCCTCATCCTAAAGAGTCTGTGGATGACCATCTGAATCCGGTTCATTAATTTGGACATTTCACAGAGGAGAAACTTTACCTTTGAGGGCAAAGGAAATTGAAGTTTTCAGATTGTTGCCAGAAAGGATTTTTTTTCCAAGTCAGTCTTCTCCTTTTCTATGATTACATAAAAAAATGCAAGTCAGGGATTTGTCAGACTATTGGAATCTTCATCATTCTTTCTGTTTGTTGAATTCAATATCAGCGTAAAGGTTTGGCTTACATGGCATTGATCAAAGGTGTTCCACAAGGCGCGATAATTGGTCCTGTGATGCTCATTTCTATACAAAAAATGGTTTGACAGAATATTCCTTTTCCAATATCGCAAACACTGCTATTACAATCATGTGATATTCAGAACATTTATACCGCAACAAAACAAATTTCATGGAAGAAAAGGCTGCTAAAATTTGTTTTTGGTAAATCAGTTCTGGATTACGGTGACCCTATCTATCAACATGCCTTTGTTTCGGCATTAAACCCCGGTGTCTGTTTTTCACTCTGCACTTCGAATCGTGATTACTACTCCACCCATCTTTGTACTTTGCTGCCTATCAGAGAGTTGTTTGAACATCCTTATCTGCAGAAATGAGTGATGTCACAAAGTCTTGAAATAATGCATCATCAGCACTTTCATAAAGTACAGGGTGGCCCACTTAAAAGTAGCCCGGATTTTTTTTTAAATTACTCAAAAATGTATAGATGTCAATGGGGGACACTTCCAGCATCTCTTGTAACCTGTAAGTAATAAAAACAGGTTTTGGAAAGACTTGGGTCACTTGTAACATTCACGTAATTAAATACATGTTTTGAAAAAAATTAAAAATATATTTTAATTAAAAAAAAAAATCCGGGCTACTTTTAAGTGGGCCACCCTGTAGTTCCTGAGACTAAAACTGGATCCATTTTATATATACAGGTACTGTATATATAAAATATATACAGTGCCTGTATATAATATATATATAGTCATTTTTTTAATAGCAGAAAAACAACTCATTACACAATACAGTACATTAAAAGAGTCTTTAATTAATCTTATGTCTATGTTCTAAGAGCCACACTAATAGAACATATCTTTGGAGCTATTTCTCTTTTGGCATCAATAAACAATGATACTCTTTCTTGTTCAAAGTTGCACAAGATGGAGATCAGCCACCATGTCTGCGTAAGTTGCCCCGATTGCCGAATAATTTATCACACGACAGCAATGAGCGTCTTACTAAATTGATGTGATTTTCTCCTCAAGTGGCCAAACGGTACAAGACCCTGCACAAGTACGAATACCAATATGTGGCGGAATCTCTGAATGCCATCGACGGAGCCTCATCAGTCAAGAATGGACCCAGGGCAACATGCAAAGTAGGAGCAATCCAGTCTCTTTTCTGATATGTATATATTTATTCCAGATATTACATTTACAACGAGTCAGTTTTAATAAGTTGAATCGCGGTGGAGGTAAACCTATGATATTAATTCGACGTGGGTCATATGTCACAGGTTGAAATCGAAGTTCCGCAGACTTGCAGTTTCATCGTGCGCACAACTGGCTGTGCCCTGAGTGAAGTGGTTGGCTCTGACTCAGATGGCAACCCCACGTTCGGTGCTGCCCCCAGCTCAAATGCCTTTGCTGATGAAATGGAAAGGTACCCCCCAAAATTTTTGAACATTTTAACAAATATGGGGTTGTCCAAAAACAAGCCGGTTAACATATTTTCTCCATCTTGAAGATATCCTCTCAAGGTGGCAGTTGAGGGTGTGTACGATGTGAAACTGTACCCTGAGGAAGGTGAGACAACAACCGCCCTGAACATCAAGAGGGGTATCATCTCAGCCCTGGCTGTGCCTATGATGGAAGAGGACAAGAATAAGAATATGGTACACCTTTTGGCAATCTCCAAAAGCAACAACAATATTCTATTTCCTCGATTAAACTAACAATGCCTTCTATTGTAAAACAAGTACTGAATGCATTTGTTCATTATGCATTTTAGCCAACGGTTCACGGTATGTGCGAGACGTCCTACACCATCAACGCTAGGGAGGACATTGCAACTGACATCAGCCTGGAAAGGGACCTCTCCACATGTGACAGATTTGTCCCAACAAGAGATTATACCAGCCCCTTGGCACTCATCTCTGGCATGGTAAGATAAAAAAAATAAAAAAAATACTAAAGGCATTCAGGAAATGAAACAAGAGAGTTTAGGGCAAGAAAATGCCATTTAAAATTGAACAAAGCACAATGTCCCTTTCATAATGATTATTTCATTTTTCATTTTCAGCAATACCCCCTTTCCAAGCTCGTCAGAAGCTCACAGACCTGTAACTACAAGTTTGACAACGAGAAGAAACACATGACCTCCGGGTCCTGCACAGAGAAGCACATCCTGATCCCATTCTCCCACAAGTAAATCTGAATTTTACCTAATGCCCGCTGTTTCAGTAAAATAGTGCATTTCTGCCTCAGTTCGGATCCTAAAACAGTGCTTCACAATTTCAGGGGTGAATATGGCGTTACGAATGTTGGAAAGCAAGAACTGACCCTGGTGCACGTTTCCACTTCCAACGACAGAATCTTTGATCATGGTAAGTCTACATTTTTTTCATCCTGAGATGTTTTAATTCCCATCTCCAAAGCGGAATCACCGATGACCACGATGCTGCTAATGTGTCACAGGTGATAACGTCAAGAGTCTTCATATGGATACCGTTGAGCACAAGACATACTTCCAGGATAAAGAAGCTTATCTGGATCTGATGAGTGATCTGGTCAATCTGCCTGAGACCGAGGGCGAGAGGAGGGCACACTTCTTCCGTCAGATGGTCACCATGGTCCGCGGAATGAAGACCGAAACTCTGAGCGGTGCCATTCCAGAGGCTCTCGTTATGTCCCGTGTCCTGACTTACCAAGTCCTGGCACAGTGCGGAACTCCAGAGTGCAGCAGTGCCATCATGCAGATCCTTCGGGGCTTCCAAACCACAGATATTGAAGTTGACGCCACCGTTTTTGCATTGGGACTTGTTTCTAATCCTTCTGCCCTGCTGATAAATGACATGCTCGAAATGGTCAAGTACAAGCCCAGCAAGCCCATCATGTACGCCCTGAGCAATGTAGTCAAGAGGTGAGCTTTGTTACCTTTATTCAGGGTATACCATTGACTGTCAAATA